>NC_069500.1:673069974-673739974 GCF_027579735.1 Bombina bombina | reverse complement strand
TCTACTGCTCATTCCTGTTTCATATCTTTTCTTTAGATAATACAAAAGTGTTCATTTTGTTAGTATAGGTGGCGGTTTCAAATGACGTAAGCATTTCAAATGGTGGAATATAGGTAAAATAATTATTTATAAACAATTTAAGACACTTTAGCAAGTAATATGGATAGTTGATAATATATAAAACCCAATTTTTTTCTTTCATGATTCAGATAGAGCATGAACTTTTAAACCACTATCTGATTTACTTCTATTATCAAATTTTCTTTGATCTCTTGATATATTTTGTTGAAAAGCAGGGACAGAGGGGCCCATTTATCAAGCTCCGGATGTAGCTTGAGGGCCCGTGTTTCTGGTGAGCCTGCAGGCTCGCCAGAATCAGCAGTTATGAAGCAGTGGTCTAAAGACCGCTGCTCCATAACCCTGTCAACCTGCTCTGAGCAGGCGGACAGACATCGCCAAAAATCAACCCCGATCGAGTACGATTGGGTTGATTGACACCTCCCTGCTGGCGGCCGATTGGCCGTGAATCTGCAGGGGGCGGCATTGCACCAGCAGCTCACAAGAGCTGCTGGTGCAATGCTGAATACGGAGAGCGTATTGATCTTCGCATTCAGCGAGGTCTGACGGACCTGATCCGCACTGTCAGATCAGGTCCGCCAGACCTTTGATAAATATCCCCCATAAGCTCAGGATTGTGCACGTGTCTGGAACACTATATGGCTGCAGTTATCCATTTGTAAGAGCATGAAAAGACTGGCTCACAATCACAGCAGATAACATTGGGTCAGAGCAGATAACAAAATGTTGTAATGCTTCTCTATCCTTTGTTCAAGCACAAGGGAAGCAATTCATATTAGGCTTCAGGCATCTATAAGATACATGTGGTGCACACTCCATTGCAACTCTTTTTAATTTATAACTTCTAAATATTTCCTGCTAGCTTAACAAACCTTTTATTTTACCTGAGTTGAGTTTTTAATTTGGGTAATGAAAATTAAAATAAAAAAAATTCTAATACATTCAGAATGAATGCACCAAGAGCTTTTCATTATTAGGTTTTTAAAATTTGAAATCATTAAAATGTATTAGATGTCCATTAACTAGGTTGTCTCATGGTTTTCCAGTATCTTTACACCAGGTTGTCTCCAGCAATTCAGCTCTAAAAAAATTGTTAACAATAATCTAATTATTTAGAACATACTTAAAGGGAAATAAACCTACATTTTCTCTTTTATGAATCAGAGCATATCATTTTAAACAACTTTCCATTTTACTTCTTTTACCTAATTTGCTTAGTTCCTTTGGTATCCTTTGTTTTAAAGAATACCTAGGTAGGGCTGCTGATTGGTGGCTGCACATATATGCCCCATGTTATTGGCTCACCCCTTGTTCATTGCTGTTTCTTCAACAAAGGATACCAAGAGAATGAATCAGTTTAGACAATAGAAGTAAACTGGAAATTTGTTAAACATTGTATTCTCTTTCTGAATCATGAAAGAACATTTTTGGGTTTCATGTCCTTTTAAGAAACAATTTTTATTTTTGAAGGATTTAACCTCCTTAAAATATCCTCTTTCGAATGGCAGCTTTATTTCAGTTTACATGTTTGTGCATTCACAGCTTTTTCAGGTATGTGAAGTAGGTTGGTATAAGCAAACCTGCTGCCAAATATTTAAAGAAGCAGACGTGGCAAGATCAATCACCCCGATACTCGCTCGTTCTACGTGATTTACATTCCCTGCTCTAGCACAATTGGTTGCACCAGGTGCAGGGGGCTACATTGCACAAGAAACCTTTTGTGCAATGTGCAACATCACAAGTGACCATTGCAGGCGGACAGGTTCCCTACTTGCAAACCTGTCTGCCTGCAGGGATTGTAACTTGTAAATTGTGGAAACTGGTGATAAAAACATTTATCTCCAATTAAGTCTTCTGAGATTTTTTTAAGTTACCACCAGTTGAAGTAAATAGAATGTAATTTAAATCACACTTTTAAGCTACTTATCACACAATAAAGTTTATCATTGCAGATGTATACTACATTTAGTCAATTAAACATCAAGTTGAATATGGTGTTTTTGCACAGCACTTCGTGTGGTACTTGTATTTTAGAATTGGTAAACTAATGGTTAATTTATGTATGACTTCATGCAATGTGCACTATAGAAAGCATATTTCTGAATTTGAAATGACTTATAAACACTCTTTTTTGTTGCAGTTGGCACTTTCTCATTTGCATGAGAAGCTAACTGTGCATAAGTATTTATAAACACAGGAAAGTAGTTGTTAGCAGAGTTGTATTATGTCAAAGCCCTGTTACTGTTCTGAAGCACTTTGTCTGGGAGTATATAACAAGCTATCCTGCGTATAAGCAACATATGGTTGTTTGATGTTATAACTAAGCATTTAGCTGTGATGCATAAACTCTCCATATGCTACACGCAAGTGACCCCCTAAGTGACTCATCCAGGTACACAACAGCAGAGGGTTTAAGACTTCTCTGCATCTGGCTCATTTTTGTCCTTCCTCTGAGGGTTTAATGTATATTTGTGGGTGTCTTGCTGCATACCCATATACAGGGTAATACGCATACACAGGGATGTTTCTTTTAAAGTAAAGGTAAAGTTTTGTGCCTATGAAAAGCCCTATTGATTGTTCAATATCATTACAATGCAGTCGCTAAACTTTTTTTCCCTGTTCAAACTATAGTTTTGAAAGATATATCATTTTTATTTTCCCTACTGTTTCCTTGCAGACTCCTCCCAGCTGCAGCTTCCTCGTTTGTGTGTTTCAATCGTAGAGAGCTGTCCCACTCGCTCTCTACATCAGCTGATTGCTCATGCGCAACTTTCTGCGATACATAGTATTCAATGATCCGAAATATTCATTGTGTAACTATAGTGTCAGAGATTGCAGACGTAGAAATGTTAACATACAAAGGGCTAGATTTATCAACGCTGAGGCGTACAGGGGCGCGTATACGCGCCTCTGTACGCCTCAGCTCGCCTGTGGCGGGGCGAAATTACCCGCAGGTAATTAACATTGCACACGAGCGCAATTTTGCGCTCAGCGTGCAATCCCGCCCCTGCCCGCGCACAGCCAATCACCGCGCGGGCAGGAGCTGTCAATCTCCCTCGGTCGGACTCCACCGAGGAGATTTAATTTTGCCACAATACTGGTGGCGAAGATGTTAGGGGAAGCAGTGGTCTTGTGACCGCTGCTTGATAAATCGCGGGCGAGCAAGTTCTTGTCGCAGGGGGCTTGATAAATCTAGCCCAAAGAGTATTTAAGTGCTTCTACTTACTTGGACCGCGATCAATCTGTAAGCTGCTGTTTCCTGCTGAATTAGAGGATAAGTTGCACGGAGCATGCGCGTCTCACGAACGAGCACAGTGAATAGGGAAGACGATACCAGTCGGATGCATGCGCTCAGTGCTCATGTGACGTAGTAGTGGATGGGCTGACAACCCCGGGTGGAAAACGGTGGTTGGAGGACACTGTAAATATCGAGTGTCAATTATTATTATTGCAAAATGTCGGGCGGAGTAGAAATTATTGTTGGCTGCTACTTATAAGGTAGTAATCTAAGTTATATAAAAAGATATATGAAAAACAATGAATGAAACTTAGGCTAATTTTAGATATACTTTAAGAGGTTGTTAACAAGTGTGGTTAACTTTACCTTGCCTTTAATAGAATCAGTAACGTGTATTAATGTGGTCTTTTCTTTTCTTTGGACCCTAATGGTGTAAAAGAAAGATATATTTGTGTGATAATTTGGGTATTGAAGCAAAGTTATTCATTTATTTGCACTCACCCATATTTTACGATTATTTCATCTTCTAAGCCTACTATTTTTAATTACAATATTTGTTGTTATGAGTGTAACTGTACTTTTATATGTCATTTTGAGGTGTTTTGTGCAACTTTTATTCAAGCATAAGCGTTAACCAAAGCTCAGAGGTCGCACTAATCTGAAGCGTGTTAACTTAACTTGCGCTCAAGCGATTGCGTTTACTTTCAACTTGTAATACATGCGCTACTTCCGACGTGCACAAACAGGCTTGATAATCCGGATATCACTCGCATTTAGCTGTTTGTAATCTGTCCCTTAAATGGCAAATATTTTAAAGACAGTACTAAAGCATTCTCTTTGTTGCTGGAATGCTTCCTTTAGACAGACATTGTGCGATCAAAAAGGCTATGTTGTGACTCTCCAAAAACAGCATACTTTATACATTAAAATGACAGATATGCCAGAACTTTCTTTTTTTAAGTAGTCAGTAACTCACACGAATAGTCATCTTCTGGACCACTCTCAGAGTAGGGTGGGTGGCATTAAAGATTTACAGAATGTAGAAACAGAAAAAAATGGAATGGTTAAACAAAACAAACATTAAAAATGAGAGCAAGACTTTTCTATAAACTTCACTTCATTTTTTAGTCTCGCTGTAGTCAGCTTAAAAACAAATACATTTTGCAGTGTTGATTCTGGAGGCAGAATTGCCAAGTAGTCAACTATTGAATTTTTATGTGTGTAAAAGTAAAATGTTTGGAAGGATATAACTCTCTAGGGAACCTCTCTATGTGTTTTGATTTATCATATGCTGTCTTTACATTTCTTTTTAAGTATATAAAATAAAACTCTAAATAGGCTTTTTTGCTTTGAGCGAAACAAACCCCAAACCTAAATTTAGTGACACATTTTTTTGAGTAATAAGTGCTTTCCTTTGTGTTGATTTTCTTCATGTTAATGCTTGCCATCGTTTTTGTAGCTCATATAATCACTTGCATAATAAAGGGGAAAATGATATTGCGTTAACCGTATTGACTTGTTGCCAGTTTTCATTAGACAAAAGCTTAATTATTCAGTTTTGACACACAAAGACAGCTGTTACTTGCCTGATTCCAGTTGTTTACATACTATGCTATTTTATTTATTTTTTTATATATTTTATAACAGGTTTCTGATTGCCAATATCAATTTGTATGCCAGATATTTCATTGAAAGAAGTGCAAAAATGTGTGTCCGAGAGCAGATTGGATCTTTTGTACTAGATTGGAATACTTGAAATTGTGCATTAAGTTGAGTGGGAATTTATGTTTGTATAAAAAAAAACCCATACTGTTAGGTCTGGACAATTTTAATTTTCCTGAGTAAATGCAGCTTTAACAATCTTAACAACCTCATATTTAGTATTTACACAAAAATTGTTTTCAAGAGTGTCCAATAACAAACTAGGAAGAGCAGAGTTACTGCATTCTGTGTATATGTCATTTATGTCGTTTGTTACTACGTTCTTATAAAACAATATTGCAAGCCCATATGTGGTGGGAGTGCACCAAAATTCAAAAGCTTGGACCAGGGCTCTTCTGGCAGTAGAAGATTTGCGTGCAGTGGGGGGGGGGGGGGGGACAACAACCCCAAAAGGACCTCTTTCACATGTTCTCTGAGAAGCTCCCCAGTTCATGTTCTTAACTTTGTGTTTACCTTGTTTACCGCCCCCAGGTAAACTGGATATGGCCAGGTACTTGGCGACAGCCCCAAGGGCCCTGGATGGTCCCAGGTCCTGGCAATCATGGCTCAGCTGGAATCCATGGGAGAGTCCCATCTTTGCTGCTAACTTCAAAATTGAGACTCATTGCATGAGCTGGGAGCTTTGGAGACATGGAGGCCTATCTATCAAGCCGTCAACTTTTTTGCATTCATCGGCACCAATACGCTCACCTAACATCGCCTAACATTGCGGCCCGCGGAACTGAATACGCCTCTCCATATGTATAAAAAAAGCCGCACACCAAGTACGGAGCGATGAGCAGCGGACTGTCGTTAACTAGTAGTCGTCGATCGCTGCTATTCGGCTTTTTACCAACTTTATTAATACCCTGTCACTAAACGCCGCCACTATACTAAAATGTTTAACCCGTAACCTGCCGCTCCCGGACCCCGCTGCAACTAAATAAAAAGTATAAACCCCTATGCCCACCGCTCCCGGACCCGCCGAGAACTTTAATAAAAGTATTAACCCCTATGCCGCCTCTCCCGGACCCCCGCCGCAACTAATAAAAGTATAAACCCCTAAACCCCTGCCTCCCCATTACTACCATTAACTAAGCGTTTATTTTTTTTTGTAATTTAGTAATTTTTAATTGTAGATTTAAATAATTTGAGTAGGGATAGGGTTTTTTAATATGTAATTTAGTTAATTTAATTGGTAGTTTAATGTAATTTTAGTATAATAGTTAGGGTAGGTTAATTATATAGTTTAATATAGTTTAATTTAATTCTACAGGTAAGTTTTATTTATTATTATAGGATAAGGGATTGTTGTAATTTTAATGTAAAGTTAGCGGGTAGGTAGGTTTAAGGGGTTAATAAGATTAATTTTTAAGTTTATGGCTATGTGGGGGGCTGGCGGTTTACGGGGTTAATAGGTTTAGATAATGGTAGTGATGTGGTAGGCCAAGCTGGGGTTTAGGTGTTAATACATTTATTAGTTGGGCGGGGTCCAGGAGGCGGCGGAAATAAGTGGTTACTACTCTTTATTTAGTTGTGGCGGGGTCCCGGGAGCGGCGGGATAGTGGTTAATAATTTTATTTAGGTTGCGGCAATGTCCGGGGCGGCAGATTAGGGGTGTTTAGACTCGGGGGTACATGTTAGGGGGTGTTAGGTGTTAACGTTACTGGTTTTCTACCATAGAAATCAATGGGATATCTGGCAGCATCCGAACATAGCTTTCCGCTGCTTTCAGACCTCCATTGATTCCTATGGCATCCACGGCCTCCAGGGTGGCGGATTGAAAACTAGGTACGCTGGGCCCGGAATAGCGGCGAGCGTACCCAGTTATAAATTTGTTAACTTGCAAAAGGTGTCAGATAGTGCCGAATATTGTATTCGGAAACATCTGTAATGACGTAAGCATTGATCTGTGTCGGATTGAGACTGGCGAATCGTATGTTACTTCACAAACTTCAACTTTTGCCCGGTCTGTAGGCTTTGATAACTAGTTGAATCAAGCTCGCCACAATTACGCTGCGGAATTCCAGCGTATTTTAGGTTGACGGTTTGAGAAATATCCCCCAAAGCCTGATGCCAGGAGATACCCCCTTGTGAGTCGACTCGAATTGTCTTGCTTGACCCTAAAAACCCCGATGCATGGACACTGCTAGTATACTTATGGATCAACATTTCACTTCCTCATAACCTCCCCTTTTTTTTCCTTTTTTTTATCTCTCCTTCCTCCCCTACCTTTTAACCCCCCTTTCTCCCCTTCCTTTCTGTCACCCTCCTTTCCCTGCCAATTGGTATCCTTTTATTGATAGCTTGTAGCCTCATACTGCTAGTTTTTCTAACACTACCTTACGGCACAACATATTGTTCACTTTTCATCTATGTTTTTCCATTGTACCTTTACTTGTTTCAATTAAATGGTTTTTCCTAGAGAAATACTTTAAAATTCCCTTAAAGGGTTCCTCTTGGTGTACCTACGAGTCTGTTACCATGCCGTGGAGCCTCTCTATATTATCAACATGTCTCTCGTGAAACTTTTGTGGACGATGTTCTATATACTGTAGATCTTTTGGATTTTGCTGTTTTGTTTTGTACTTTTGTATTTTTTCTTTTGAAAACTTAATAAAAATTTATTTAAAAACAAAAACAAACAATAGTGCATTGTGATCACTCAAGAAACTCAACTCTCTCAGTCAGAAAGCCAAAAAGCCGTTTCTGAAACAAATTGCCAATAGTTTGTGATGATGTGAAGGTGAGAACTTGCTTGGGCAGCTACAAGACTTGGGTCGTGCAATGGCCACTTCGGATTGGCTTACTCATGTTGCAGCTGCCAAAGAGGCACTGTACTACTCTGTTGTAACAGCTTTGTAGGATTTAATCACTAAGGGGGTTGATCACTATCTTGCACTTGTTTTCAGCACATAACGATTTCTGAACTTTGGCTGTTTGTCAGTGTGTTTTCCCCAGTGATCACAATACAAGAATGCTTTGCCATTAATATACCTGAAGTTGCAAATTTCTTACCTCTGAAAACAATACAACATTTGTATCTGCCTAGAAATAAAAAAAAACAAATAGCCAGGATTAAGGGACATGATACACAGATGTTGAAGAACTTGAAAGTGATGCAGCGTACCTGTAAAAAGCTGACTAGAAAATAGTACCTGAACATTTCTATGTAAAAAGGAAGATATTTACCAGAAAATTTCCTAAGTATTCACACTCCATTACAAAAGGGACTTTAAGCAGCCAATCAGGATACTAGTTCCAGGACTTGCAAGAGGAGTTTGCATCTGACATGTGCGGGGCATAGTCATAATATTCTCCATGTTTAGTTTAAGGAAGTTTACTATGACATCTCACTAGCTTTCAGTGTAATCTCATGAGATCACAGGAAATTATATTATTGACCTCAGCACTGCTGATGTTGATTAGCTATTGTGTTTTGTATGTTTTGTTTGTTTTTTTTAACTTGCAGGTGGACTGTAGCTGAAGTATAACTGTTACCAGAGCTCTTACTCTTGTAAGCTAAAGAAATTTTGAAGTAAAATATCTTTTTTTACCATAGAGATACTCAGGTGATATTTTTCCTTGACAGCTTTTTACAGTTATGCTCCATCACTTTCAAGTGATTTAGCATATGAGTATTATGTCCCTTTAAGGAGAAACACAATGATGGTTTTCATTATTGGTTATCCAGGGTTTATAGTGCTAAAATTACCTTCATGCATTAAATCATCCCATTTTTTGTATTATATACCAACATATTCAATGCTTACTGGCTGATGGATAAAACAGCCACACCTACGTTGGGGGCTTTTCTCTGTCTACGAATGTAGGGCTCTCTTCCATTGAGTTGTTAAAAATGGATCCGTAAGATACGAAGTTGCTGACAGCTTAAAGTAGTTTTAGGCTCCATTATAGTACCAGGTATCAATTGAAATATTTTGCGCATGCGTGCAGTCGTCTTTTCGTGTAGGTGTAAGTTTAGCGTTTACTGTTATCGCTTCCATCCGATGTTGGATTTCTTTAAAATCAATTAGTTGCTATGGTACCTCGACCTTACACTATAAAATTTACGTTTACGCTCCTTATCTGTAATCACCTCTAAAGAGAAACAAAACCAACTATACACCTTATTTATAATACATCTTTTTTTAACTATAAGCAAATACTATTTTTTTATTATAATTATATTTTCCAATTTATTAATAGATATATGTAATACTGCCCTAGGGATAGGTCTAGTTATTAGGATATTTCAAAATGTATTAAAAGTATAATCTCCCTTTAAAATAATCAATGAAAAAAACCTTTTCCTATGAATAACAATTTGATCTTCCAGAATTTGTAAGGAAGTGCTTTTTTTAAAAAATATGTCCAAGGCTCCGCCCATAAGAAGTAACGAAGGGACAGGGAGAGTTTAAAATAAATATAAGAGTAGGTAACAGAACAAGAGATCCGCTACTAGTGCCCTCTTGATATTTAGTTTTTATGGACCAGCTTTTAGTACCTCCAGATTGGATCCAAAATTACTGCTGATGGTAACAATTTTACTATGATGCGTTGACACTAATGTTTTCACTGTTGCTTCACATAAATGGCCCGGATGAAAACACACAATAAGATTTCCAACATAATTATCCATAGATGTTACAGCATATTCTATTTATAAGAAAACATATTGTTAGAATAACATTTTAAAAAAATTTACATGGGATTTACAGCTTTTTTACAAGTTGGTTACATAAAACTTAGACTTTGATAAACTGATTAATACAAGTTTTGTGTGTGATATCATTTAAAAAACAAAAAACAACATTTATTTTCAAGGCATCAGTCGATTATAGTCAAACATTTGCCTAGATTACGAGTTTTGCGTTAGAAGGTGTGCGGTGCTAATAAGCAGTTTATGCTCACCGCTCACTTACAGACAGCGCTGGTATTATGGGTTTTTACAAACCCAGCGTTAACCGCGAAAAAGTGAGCGAAGAGCAAAATTTTGCTCCACATCTCACCTCAATACCAGCGCTGCTTACGTTAGCGGTGAGCTGGCTAAACGTGCTCATGCACCATTTCCCCATAGGAATCAATGGGGTAGAGCCGGCTGAAAAATAGTCTAACACCTGCAAAAAAGCAGCGTAAATCTCCTAACGCAGTCCCATTGATTCCTATGGGGAAATAAAAGTTATGTTTACACCTAACACCCTAACATGAACCCCGAGTCTAAACACCCCTAATCTTACACTTATTAACCCCTAATCTGCCGCCCCGACATCGCCGACGCCTACATTATATTATTAACCCTTAAATTGCCGCT
The DNA here is from genome assembly GCF_027579735.1 of Bombina bombina. NCBI lineage: Eukaryota > Metazoa > Chordata > Amphibia > Anura > Bombinatoridae > Bombina > Bombina bombina. The sequence continues at coordinate 673,729,643 of NC_069500.1, read as the reverse complement.
CCGGACACCACCGCCACCTACATTATACGTATGAACCCCTAATCTGCTGCCCCCAACATCGCCGACACCTACATTATATTTATTAACCCCTAATCTGCCGCCCCCAACGTCGCCACCACTATAATAAAGTTATTAACCCCTAAACCTAAGTCTAACCCTAACCCCACCTAACTTAAATATAATTTAAATAAATCTAAATAAAATTACTACAATTAACTAAATAATTCCTATTTAAAACTAAATACTTACCTATAAAATAAACCCTAATATAGCTACAATATAACTAATAGTTACATTGTATCTATCTTAGGGTTTATTTTTATTTTACAGGCAACTTTGTATTTATTTTAACTAGGTACAATAGTTATTAAATAGTTATTAACTATTTAATAACTACCTAGTTAAAATAAAGACAAATTTACCTGTAAAATAAAACCTAACCTAAGTTACAATTACACCTAACACTACACTACAATTAAATTAATTACCTAAATGTGTGGGTGGTGGGTTTTAATGTTGGGGGGGGGGGGATTGTAATTTTTTTTCAGGTAAAAGAGCTGATTACTTTGGGGCAATGCCCCGCAAAAGGCCCTTTTAAGGGCTATTTGTAAATTAGTGTAGGGTAGGGCTTTTTTATTTTGTTAGGGGGATTAGATTAGGTGTATAAAAATCTTAAAATGTCTTTATTATTTTCTGTAATTTAGTGTTTTTTTTTTGTACTTTAGATAATTTTATTTAATTGTAATTAATTGTATTTAATTTAGGTAATTAGTTTAATTGTAGTGTAGTGTTAGGTGTAATTGTAACTTAGGTTAGGTTTTATTTTACAGGTAAATTTGTCTTTATTTTAACTAGGTAGTTATTAAATAGTTAATAACTATTTAATAACTATTGTACCTAGTTAAAATAAATACAAAGTTGCCTGTAAAATAAAAATAAACCCTAAAATAGATACAATGTAACTATTAGTTATATTGTAGCTATCTTAGGGTTTATTTTATAGGTAAGTATTTAGTTTTAAATAGGAATAATTTATTTAATTGTAGTAATTTTATTTAGATTTATTTAAATTATATTTAAGTTAGGGGGTGTTAGGGCTAGGATTAGATTTAGGTTTAGGGGTTAATAACTTTATTATAGTGGCGGTGACGTTGGGGCGGCAGATTAAGGGTTAATAAATGTAGGTAGTTGGCGGCGATGTTAGGGCCGGCAGATTAGGGGTTAATAATATTTAACTAATGTTTGCTATGCGGGAGTGCGGTGGTTTAGGGGTTAATATATTTATTATAGTGGCGGCGATGTCCGGTTCGGCAGATTAGGGGTTAAAACATTTATTTTAGTGTTTGCGATGTGGGAGGGCCTCGGTTTAGGGGTTGATAGGTACTTTATGGGTGTTAGTGTACTTTTTAGCACTTTAGTTAAGAGTTTTATGCTACGGTGTTGTAGTGTAAAACTCTTAACTACTGACTTTAAATTGCGGTACCAGTCTTGACAGGAGAGGGTCTACCGCTCACTTTTTGTCAGACTCGTAATGCCGGCGCTATGCAAGTCCCATTGAAAATATAGGATACGCAATTGACGTAAGTGGATTTGCGGTATTTCCGAGTCTGGGCAAAAAAGTGAGCGGTACACCTGTACCTGCTAGACTCGTATTACCAGCGGGCATTAAAAAGCAGCGTTAGGACCTCTTAATGCTGCTTTTTAAGGCTAACGCAAAACTCGTAATCTAGGCCATTGTTTGTGTTATTATTATTAGATGTATTCAATACAGAGTAGTGTCTTCTTCTTGATGTCCTTAATGCAGAGACCAATTGTACTGGAAGACAGTAGTGCATTCTGTAATGTTGGTCAAGGCAATGGATTCATCTTTTTTCAGGTTCTCAGCATTCCTTGGCAAATCACATATCTGTCAGCAGACATTCCCATTGGTTATACTGTTCCAGAACACATTGTAACCAATAAAGCCACCATTCTAATGGAACAAATGGGACTTTGTCTTAGAAATCCATATACAGGAACATCATCTGTAATAACACTGACAAGGGCAAAATAACTAGAAATAAATAGTTTGAAGCCTCCATAAACTTTTTGTAGCATTTATTATGGATCCATGTTCAGTGTCACACACATAGGATCCTTCAATATCCATGCAGATGACACCTTTACACTGCACCCACGTTTACCCTAAAAGGCAACGTTATGCTGTTATGTATTGTTCTTTGTATTTCCACTGACAGAGTTTTTGCCAGTTGCTGCTGTAAAAAAAGGATATTTCAAAATGTATTAAAGTATAATCTCCCTTTAAATAATCAATGAAAAAAACCTTTTCCTATGAATAACAATTTTGATCTTCCCAGAATTTGTAAGGAAGTGCTTTTTTTTAAAAAATATGTCCAAGGCTCCGCCCATAAGAAGTAACGAAGGGACAGGGAGAGTTTAAAATAAATATAAGAGTAGGTAACAGAACAAGAGATCCGCTACTAGTGCCCTCTTGATATTTAGTTTTATGACCAGCTTTTAGTACCTCCAGATTGGATCCAAAATTACTGCTGATGGTAACAATTTTACTATGATGCGTTGACACTAATGTTTTCACTGTTGCTTCACATAAATGGCCCGGATGAAAACACACAATAAGATTTCCAAAATAATTATCCATAGATGTTACAGCATATTCTATTTATAGGAAAACATATTGTTAGAATAACATGTAAAAAAATTTTACATGGGATTTACAGCTTTTTTACAAGTTGGTTGCATAAAACTTGGACTTTGATAAACTGATTAATACAAGTTTTGTGTGTGATATCATTTAAAAAACAAAAAACAACATTTATTTTCAAGGCATCAGTCGATTATAGTCAAACATTTGCCTAGATTACGAGTTTTGCGTTAGAAGGTGTGCGGTGCTAATAAGCAGTTTATGCTCACCGCTCACTTACAGACAGCGCTGGTATTATGGGTTTTTACAAACCCGGCGTTAACCGCAAAAAAGTGAGCGAAGAGCAAAATTTTTCTCCACATCTCACCTCAATACCAGCGCTGCTTACATCAGGTAAAAGAGCTGATTACTTTGGGGCAATGCCCCGCAAAAGGCCCTTTTAAGGGCTATTTGTAAATTAGTGTAGGGTAGGGCTTTTTTATTTTGTTAGGGGGATTAGATTAGGTGTATAAAAATCTTGTAATTTCTTTATTATTTTCTGTAATTTAGTGTTTTGGTTTTTTTTGTACTTTAGATAATTTTATTTAATTGTAATTAATTGTATTTAATTTAGGTAATTTGTTTAATTGTAGTGTAGTGTTAGGTGTAATTGTAACTTAGGTTAGGTTTTATTTTACAGGTAAATTTGTCTTTATTTTAAGTAGGTAGTTATTAAATAGTTAATAACTATTTAATAACTATTGTACCTAGTTAAAATAAATACAAAGTTGCCTGTAAAATAAAAATAAACCCTAAAATAGATACAATGTAACTATTAGTTATATTGTAGCTATCTTAGGCCTAGATTTGGAGTTCGGCGGTAAAAGGGCTGCTAACGCTCCGCGGGCTTTTTTCTGGCCGCACCATAAATTTAACTCTGGTATCGAGAGTTTAATCAAATGCTGCGTTAGGCTCCAAAAAAGGAGCGTAGAGCATTTTTACCGCAAATGCAACTCTCGATACCAGAGTTGCTTACGGACGCGGCCGGCCTCAAAAACGTGCTCGTGCACGATTCCCCCATAGGAAACAATGGGGCTGTTTGAGCTGAAAAAAAACCTAACACCTGCAAAAAAGCAGCGTTCAGCTCCTAACGCAGCCCCATTGTTTCCTATGGGGAAACACTTCCTACGTCTGCACCTAACACTCTAACATGTACCCCGAGTCTAAACACCCCTAACCTTACACTTATAAACCCCTAATCTGCCGCCCCCTGCATATTTTTTTAAACCCCTAATCTGCCGCTCCGTAAACCGCCGCCACCTACGTTATCCCTATGTACCCCTAATCTGCTACCCCTAACACCGCCGACCCCTATATTATATTTATTAACCCCTAACCTGCCCCCCACAACGTCGCCGACACCTGCCTACACTTATTAACCCCTAATCTGCCGAGCGGACCTGAGCGCTACTATAATAAATGTATTAACCCCTAATCCGCCTCACTAACCCTATCATAAATAGTATTAACCCCTAATCTGCCCTCCCTAACATCGCCGACACCTAACTTCAATTATTAACCCCTAATCTGCCGACCGGAGCTCACCGCTATTCTAATAAATGTATTAACCCCTAAAGCTAAGTCTAACCCTAACACTAACACCCCCCTAAGTTAAATATAATTTAAATCTAACGAAATAAATTAACTCTTATTAAATAAATGATTCCTATTTAAAGCTAAATACTTACCTGTAAAATAAATCCTAATATAGCTACAATATAAATTATAATTATATTATAGCTATTTTAGGATTAATATTTATTTTACAGGCAACTTGGTAATTATTTTAACCAGGTACAATAGCTATTAAATAGTTAAGAACTATTTAATAGTTACCTAGTTAAAATAATAACAAATTTACCTGTAAAATAAATCCTAACCTAAGTTATAATTAAACCTAACACTACCCTATCAATAAAATAATTAAATAAACTACCTACAATTACCTACAATTAACCTAACAACACTATCAATAAATTAATTAAACACAATTCCTACAAATAAATACAATTAAATAAACTATCTAAAGTACAAAAAATAAAAAAGAACTAAGTTACAGAAAATAAAAAAATATTTACAAACATAAGAAAAATATTACAACAATTTTAAACTAATTACACCTACTCTAAGCCCCCTAATAAAATAACAAATCCCCCCAAAATAAAAAATTCCCTACCCTATTCTAAATTAAAAAAGTTACAAGCTCTTTTACCTTACGAGCCCTGAACAGGGCCCTTTGCGGGGCATGCCCCAAGAATTTCAGCTCTTTTGCCTGTAAAAAAAAACATACAATACCCCCCCCCAACATTACAACCCACCACCCACATACCCCTAATCTAACCCAAACCCCCTTAAAGAAACCTAAGACTAAGCCCCTGAAGATCTTCCTACCTTGTCTTCACCATACCAGGTTCACCGATCCGTCCTGGCTCCAACATCTTCATCCAACCCAAGCGGGGGTTGGCGATCCATAATCCGGTCCAGAAGAGGCTCCAAAGTCTTCCTCCTATCCGGCAAGAAGAGGACATCCGGACCGGCAAACATCTTCTCCCAGCGGCATCTTCGATCTTCTTCCATCCGGAGCGAAGCGACAGGATCCTGAAGACATCCAGCGCGGAACATCCATCCGGACCGACGACTGAACGACGAATGACTGTTCCTTTAAGGGACGTCATCCAAGCTGGCGTCCCTCGAATTCCGATTGGCTGATAGGATTCTATCAGCCAATCGGAATTAAGGTAGGAATTTTCTGATTGGCTGATGGAATCAGCCAATCAGAATCTAGTTCAATCCGATTGGCCGATCCAATCAGCCAATCAGATTGAGCTCGCATTCTATTGGCTGATCGGAACAGCCAATAGAATGCGAGCTCAATCTGATTGGCTGATTGGATCAGCCAATCGGATTGAACTTGATTCTGATTGGCTGATTCCATCAGCCAATCAGAAAATTCCTACCTTAATTCCGATTGGCTGATAGAATCCTATCAGCCAATCGGAATTCGAGGGACGCCATCTTGGATGACGTCCCTTAAAGGAACAGTCATTCGTCGTTCAGTCGTCGGTCCGGATGGATGTTCCGCGCTGGATGTCTTCAGGATCCTGCCGCTTCGCTCCGGATGGAAGAAGATCGAAGATGCCGCTTGGAGAAGATGTTTGCCGGTCCGGATGTCCTCTTCTTGCCGGATAGGAGGAAGACTTTGGAGCCTCTTCTGGACCGGATTATGGATCGCCAACCCCCGCTTGGGTTGGATGAAGATGTTGGAGCCAGGACGGATCGGTGAACCTGGTATGGTGAAGACAAGGTAGGAAGATCTTCAGGGGCTTAGTGTTAGGTTTCTTTAAGGGGGTTTGGGTTAGATTAGGGGTATGTGGGTGGTGGGTTGTAATGTTGGGGGGGGTATTGTATGTTTTTTTTTTACAGGCAAAAGAGCTGAAATTCTTGGGGCATGCCCCGCACAGGGCCCTGTTCAGGGCTGGTAAGGTAAAAGAGCTTGTAACTTTTTTAATTTAGAATAGGGTAGGGAATTTTTATTTTGGGGGATTTGTTATTTTATTAGGGGGCTTAGAGTAGGTGTAATTAGTTTAAAATTGTTGTAATATTTTTCTTATGTTTGTAAATATTTTTTTATTTTCTGTAACTTAGTTCTTTTTTATTTTTTGTACTTTAGATAGTTTATTTAATTGTATTTATTTGTAGGAATTGTGTTTAATTAATTTATTGATAGTGTAGTGTTAGGTTAATTGTAGGTAATTGTAGGTAGTTTATTTAATTATTTTATTGATAGGGTAGTGTTAGGTTTAATTATAACTTAGGTTAGGATTTATTTTACAGGTAAATTTGTTATTATTTTAACTAGGTAACTATTAAATAGTTCTTAACTATTTAATAGCTATTGTACCTGGTTAAAATAATTACAAAGTTGCCTGTAAAATAAATATTAATCCTAAAATAGCTATAATATAATTATAATTTATATTGTAGCTATATTAGGATTTATTTTACAGGTAAGTATTTAGCTTTAAATAGGAATCATTTATTTAATAAGAGTTAATTTATTTCGTTAGATTTAAATTATATTTAACTTAGGGGGGTGTTAGTGTTAGGGTTAGACTTAGCTTTAGGGGTTAATACATTTATTAGAATAGCGGTGAGCTCCGGTCGGCAGATTAGGGGTTAATAATTTTAGTTAGGTGTCGGCGATGTTAGGGAGGGCAGATTAGGGGTTAATACTATTTATGATAGGGTTAGTGAGGCGGGTTAGGGGTTAATAACTTTATTATAGTAGCGCTCAGGTCCGCTCGGCAGATTAGGGGTTAGTAAGTGTAGGCAGGTGTCGGCGACGTTGAGGGGGGCAGATTAGGGGTTAATAAATATAATATAGGGGTCGGCGGGGTTAGGGGCAGCAGATTAGGGGTACATAAGTATAACGTAGGTGGCGGTCGGCAGATTAGGGGTTAAAAATTTAAATAGAGTGGCGGCGATGTGGGGGGACCTCGGTTTAGGGGTACATAGGTAGTTTATGGGTGTTAGTGTACTTTAGGGTACAGTAGTTAAGAGCTTTATAAACCGGCGTTAGCCAGAAAGCTCTTAACTCCTGCTATTTTCAGGCGGCTGGAATCTTGTCGTTAGAGCTCTAACGCTCACTTCAGAAACGACTCTAAATACCAGCGTTAGAAAGATCCCATTGAAAAGATAGGCTACGCAAATGGCGTACGGGGATCTGCGGTATGGAAAAGTCGCGGCTGAAAAGTGAGCGTTAGACCCTTTAATCACTGACTCCAAATACCAGCGGGCGGCCAAAACCAGCGTTAGGAGCCTCTAACGCTGGTTTTGACGGCTACCGCCGAACTCCAAATCTAGGCCTTAGGGTTTATTTTATAGGTAAGTATTTAGTTTTAAATAGGAATAATTTATTTAATTGTAGTAATTTTATTTAGATTTATTTAAATTATATTTAAGTTAGGGGGTGTTAGGGCTAGGATTAGATTTAGGTTTAGGGGTTAATAACTTTATTATAGTGGCGGTGACGTTGGGGCGGCAGATTAAGGGTTAATAAATGTAGGTAGTTGGCGGCGATGTTAGGGCCGGCAGATTAGGGGTTAATAATATTTAACTAATGTTTGCTATGCGGGAGTGCGGTGGTTTAGGGGTTAATATATTTATTATAGTGGCGGCGATGTCCGGTTCGGCAGATTAGGGGTTAAAACATTTATTTCTTCTGTTATGTGTGATCAGTCCACGGGTCATCATTACTTCTGGGATATAACTCCTCCCCAACAGGAAATGCAAGAGGATTCACCCAGCAGAGCTGCATATAGCTCCTCCCCTCTACGTCAGTCCCAGTCATTCTCTTGCACCCAACGACTAGATAGGATGTGTGAGAGGACTATGGTGATTATACTTAGTTTTTATGACTTCAATCAAAAGTTTGTTATTTTAAAATAGCACCGGAGCGTGTTATTACTTCTCTGGCAGAGTTTGAGGAAGAATCTGACAGAGATTTTTTACTATGATTTTAACCGGAGTCGTTAAGATCATATTGCTGTTCTCGACCATCTGAGGGAGGTAAGGCTTCAGATCAGGGGACAGCGGGCAGATGAATCTGCATTGAGGTATGTGGCAGTTTTTATTTTCTGAATGGAATTGATGAGAAAAGCCTGCCATACCGTTAAAATGACATGTATGTATACACTTCAGTATTCCTGGGGATGGTATTTCACCGGAACTACTGTGTTAAAGGTCACTAACTCCTTTTAATAACTATTCTCAGGTTAAACGTTTTTGCTGGAATGTAGAATCGTTTACATTGCTGAGGTACTGTGTGAATAAATACTTGGGCATTATTTTCCACTTGGCAGTTTTTTGCTTTAATTGTGACAGTTTCGTTTCTCTTCACTGCTGTGTGGGAGAGGGAGGGGCCCGTTTTTGGCGCTCTTTGCTACGCATCAAAAAATTCCAGTCAGCTACTTTTATATTTCCTGCATGATCCGGTTCATCTCTGACAGATCTCAGGGGTCTTCCAAACTTCTTTGAAGGGAGGTAAATTCTCTCAGCAGAGCTGTGAGAATTCTTACTAGTGACTGTGAATAAAAACGTTGTTTTGTTTTCTTATGTACAAATTTAATTAGTGTTGTTTTTTACGAATGGGAAACAAACCTTTGCTAAAAGTTGTGTTGTTTTAAAGTTTGATGCTATAAACTGTTTTCTCAGTTCACTATTTCAACTGTCATATAATCGTTAAGTACCTCTTTGAGGCACAGTGCGTTTTTTTGCTAAAAAAGATTATAACCAAGTTGTAAGTTTTTTTTGCTAGTGTGTTAAACATGTCTGACTAAGAGGAAGATATCTGTGTCATTTGCTTCCAATGCCAAGGTGGAGCCCAATAGAAATTTATGTACTACACTGTATTGATGCTACTTTAAAATAAAAGTAATCTGTACAATGTGAACAAATTTTCACCAAACAGCGAGGGGAGAGTTATGCCGACTAACTCGCCTCACGCGGACAGTACCTGCATCTCCCGCCCGGGAGGTGCGTGATATTTTGGCGCCTAGTACATCTGGGCGGCCATTACAGATAACATTACAAGATATGGCTACTGTTATGACTGAAGTTTTGTCTAAATTACCAGAACTAAGAGGCAAGCGTGATCACTCTGGGGTGAGAACAGAGTGCGCTGACAATGCTAGGGCATGTCTGATACTGCGTCACAGCTCGCAGAGCATGAGGAACGGGAGAGCTTCATTCTGTGGGTGACGGTTCTGATCCCAAACAGATTGGACTCAGATATTTCAAATTTTAAATTTAAATTGGAGAACCTCACGTGTACTACTAGGGAGAGGTCTTAGCAGCTCTCAACGATTGTAACACCGTTGCAATACCAGAGCAAACTGTGTAGGTTGGATAAATACATTGCGGTTAACGGCGAGTACTGACGTTTTTCCTATACCTAAGAGACTAACTGAAATTGTTACTAAGGAGTGGGATAGAACCGGTGTGCCGTTCTCACCCCCCTCCAATATTTAGAAAGATGTTTCCAATAGACGCCACACTCGGGACTTATGGCAAACGGTCCCAAGGTGGAGGGAGCAGTTTCTATTTAGCTAAGCGTACCACTATCCCGGTGGAGGATAGCTGTGCTTTCTCAGATCCAATGGATAAAAAATTAGAGGGTTACCTTAGAAAATGTTCTATTCAACAAGGTTTTATATTACAACCCCTTGCATGTATCGCGCCGATTACGGCCCCTGCGGCAGCATTTTGGATTGAGTCGCTTGAAGAGAACCTTAGTTCCTCTACGCTAGACGACACTTACGGACAGGCTTAGAGTCCTTAAACTAGCTAATTCTTTACATTTCCGGAGGCCGTAGTACATTTAACCAAACTTACGGCTAAGAAATCAGGATTCGCCATACAGGCACGCAGGGCACTGTGGCCTAAAATCATGGTCAGCTGATGGTTACTTCTAAGTCCAAATTACTTAATATACCTTTCAAGGGGCAGTCCTTATTCGGGCCCGGTTTGAAAGAAATTATCGCTGACATTAGGGAGGTAAGGGCCACGCCCCTACCTCAAGACAAGGCCAAGCTAAGGCCTAGACAGTCTAATTTTCGTCCCTTTCGGAGAATTTCAAAACAGGAGCAGCTTCAACCTCCACTGCACCAAAACAGGAAGGAGCTGTTGCTCGTTACAGGCAAGGCTGGAAGCCTAACAGTCCTGGAACAAAAGCAAAGCAGGCCAGGAAACCTGCTGCTGCCCCCAAAGACAGCATGAACCGAGAGCCCCCGATCCGGGACCGGATCTAGTAGGGGGCAGACTCTCTCTCTCGCCCCAGGCCCTGGGCAAGAGATGTTCAGGATCCCTGGGCACTAGAGATCATATCTCAGGGATACCTTCTAGACTTCAAATTCTCCTCCCAAGAGGGAGATTTCATCTGTCAAGGCTTGTCAACAAACAGATAAAGAAAGAAGCGTTTCTACGCTGCGTACAAGATCTGTTAACAATGGGAGTGATCCATCCGGTTCCGTGGTCGGAACAAGGACAAGGGTTTTACTCAAACCTGTTTGTGGTTCCCAAAAAAGAGGGAACTTTCAGGCCAATCTTAGATTTAAAGACTCTAAACAAATTCCTAAGAGTTCCCATCGTTCAAAATGGAAACTATTCGGACAATCTTACCCATGATCCAAGAGGGTCAGTACATGACCACAGTGGATTTAAAGGATGCTTACCTTCACATACCGATCCACAAAGATCATCACCGGTATCTAAGGTTTGCCTTCTTAGACAGGCACTACCAGTTTGTAGCTCTTCCATTCGGATTGGCTACGGCTCCAAGAATCTTCACAAAGGTTCTGGGTGCCCTTCTAGCGGTACTAATACGCGAGGGATTTCGGTAGCTCCGTACCTAGACGACATTCTAATACAAGCTTCAAGCTTTCAAACTGCCAAGTCTCATACAGAGTTAGTTCTGGCATTTCTAAGGTCGCATGGATGGAAAGTGAACGAAAAGAAGAGTTCTCTCTTTCCTCTCACAAGAGTTCCATTCTTGGGGACTCTTATAGATTCTGTTAGAAATGAAGATTTACCCTGACAGAAGAACAGGTTAAACAAAACTTCAAAAAGCATGCAGCGTCCTTCATTCCACTTCAACACCCGTCAGTAGCTCAATGCATGGAGGTGATCGGCTCTAATGGTAGCGGCAATGGACATAGTACCTTTTGCACGCCCTACCCACCTCAGACCGCTGCAATTATGCATGCTAAGTCAGTGGAATGGGGATTACTCAGATTTGTCCCCCTACTCTGAATCTGAATCAAGAGACCAGAAATTCTCTTCTATGGTGGCTTTATCGGCCACACCCTGTCCAGGGGGATGCCATTCAGCAGGCCAGGACTGGACAATTGTAACAACAGACGCCAGCCTACTAGGTTGGGGCGCTGTCTGGAATTCTCTGAAGGCTCAGGGACTATGGAATCAGGAGAGAGTCTCCTTCAATAAACATTCTGGAATTGAGAGCAGTTCTCAATGCCCTTCTGGCTTGGCCCCAGTAATAACTCGGGGGTTCATCAGGTTTCAGTCGGACAACATCACGACTGTAGCTTACATCAACCATCAGGGAGGGACAAGAAGCTCCCTAGCAATGATGGAAGTATCAAAGATAATTCGCTGGGCAGAGTCTCACTCTGCCACCTGTCAGCAATCCACATCCCGGGAGTGGAGAACTGGGAGGCGGATTTCTTGAGTCGCCAGACTCTTCATCCGGGGGGAGTGGGAAACTTCATCGGAGGTCTTTGCCCAAATACTTCGACGTTGGGGCAAACCAAGAGATAGATCTCATGGCGTCTCGCCAGAACGCCAAAACTTCCTCGCTACGGGTCCAGATCCAGGGATCCGGGACGCAGTTCTGATAGATGCTTTGACAGCACCTTGGAACTTCAGGATGGCTTATGTGTTTCCACCCCCTTCCCGCTGCTTCCTCGATTGATTGCCAAAATCAAACAGGAGAGAGCATCAGTAATTCTAATAGCACCTGCATGGCCACGCAGGACTTGGCTATGCAGATCTAGTGGACATGTCATCCTGTCCGCCTTGGTCTCTACCTCCTAAGACAAGGCCTTCTGATACAGGGTCCATTCAAACATCAAAATCTAACTTCTCTGAAGCTGACCTGCTTGGAAATTGAAACGCTTGATTTTATCAAAACGTGGTTTTTCTGAGTCGGTTATTGATACCCTGAATCAGGCTAGGAAGCCTGTTACCAGAAGGATTTACCATAAAATATGGCGGAAATACCTATACTGGTGCGAATCCAAGGTTACTCCTGGAGTAAGGTTAGGATCGCTAGGATATTGTCTTTTCTACAAGAAGGTTTAGAAAAGGGTTTAATCAGCTAGTTCATTAAAGGGACAGATTTCAGCTCTGTCCATCTTGTTACCACAGACGTCTGTCAGAAAAATCCAGACGTCCAGTCCTTTTGTCAGGCTTTTAGCTAGGATCAAGCCTGTGTTTAAAGCTGTTGCTCCACCATAGGAGTTTAAACTTAGTTCTTAACGTTTTTCAGGGGTGTTCCGTTTGAACCCCCTTCATTCCATTGATATAAAAATGTTATCTTGGAAAGTTCTGTTTTTAATGGCTATTTCCTCGGCTCGAAGAGTCTCTGAGTTATCAGCCCTCTACATTGTGATTCCCCTTATCTGATTTTTCACTCAGACAAGGTAGTTCTGCGTACTAAACCTGGGTTCTTACCTAAGGTAGTCACTAACAGGAACATCAATCAAGAGCTTGTTGTCCATCCTTGTGTCCAAATCCTTCTTCAAAAGAAGGAAACGTCTTTTACACAATCTGGATGTAGTTCGTGCCCTCAAGTTCTACTTGCAGGCAACTAAAGATTTTCGCCAAACTTCTTCCTTGTTTGTCGTTTACTCTGGACAGAGGAGAGGTCAAAAAAGCTTCTGCTACCTCTCTCTCTTTTTGGCTTCGTAGCATAATACGTTTAGCCTATGAGACTGCTGGACAGCAGCTCCTGAAAGAAATTACAGCTCACTCCACTAGAGCTGTGGCTTCCACTTGGGCCTTTAAGAATGAGGCTCTGTTTGAACAGATTTGCAAGGCTGCAACTTGGTCCCTTCGCTCATACTTTTTCCAAATTTTCAAATTTGACACTTTTGCTTCTTCGGAGGCTAATTTTGGGAGAAAGGTTCTTCAGGCAGTGGTTCCTTCTGTATAATGAGCCTGCCTATCCCTCCCGTCATCCCGTGTCTACTTTTGCTTTGGTATTGGTATCCCAGAAGTAATGATGACCCGTGGACTGATCACACATAACAGAAGAAAACATAATTTATGCTTACCTGATAAATTCCCTTTCTTCTGTTGTGTGATCAGTCCACGGCCCCGCCCCTGTTTTATGGCAGGTCAAATATCTTTTAAATTACTACTCCCAGTTCACCCACTTCACCCTGTAGTTACTCCTTTCTCGTTGATTCTTGGTCGAATGACTGGGACTGACGTAGAGGGGAGGAGCTATATGCAGCTCTGCTGGGTGAATCCTCTTGCATTTCCTGTTGGGGAGGAGTTATATCCCAGAAGTAATGATGACCCGTGGGACTGATCACACAACAGAAGAAAGGAATTTATCAGGTAAGCCTAAATTATGTTTTTAGTGTTTGCAATGTGGGAGGGCCTCGGTTTAGGGGTTGATAGGTAATTCTATGGGTGTTAGTGTACTTTTTAGCACTTTAGTAAGAGTTTTATGCTACGGCGTTGTAGTGTACAACTCTTAACTACTGACCTTTAAATTGCGACGTACAGTCTTGACTGGAGAGGGTCCTACCGCCTCACTTTTTGTCAGATTCGTAATACCGGCGCTATGCAAGTCACATTGTAAAATATAGGATACGCAATTGACGTAAGTGGATTTGCTGGTATTTCGAGTCTGGGCAAAAAAGTGAGCGGTACACCTGTACCTGCAAGACTCGTATTACCAGCGGGCATTAAAAAGCAGCGTTAGGACCTCTTAATGCTGCTTTTTAAGGCTAACGCAAAACTCGTAATCTAGGCCATTGTTTGTGTTATTTATTTTTAGATGTATTCAATACAGAGTTAGTGTATTCTTCTTGATGTCCTTAATGCAGAGACCAATTGTACTGGAAGACAGTAGTGCATTCTGTAATGTTGGTCAAGGCAATGGATTCATCTTTTTTCAGGTTCTCAGCATTCCTTGGCAAATCACATATCTGTCAGCAGACATTCCCATTGGTTATACTGTTCCAGAACACATTGTAACCAATAAAGCCACCATTCTAATGGAACAAATGGGACTTTGTCTTAGAAATCCACATACAGGAACATCATCTGTAATAACACTGACAAGGGCAAAATAACTAGAAATAAAGTTTGAAGCCTCCATAAACTTTTTGTAGGATTTATTATGGATCCATGTTCAGTGTCACACACATAGGATCCTTCAATATCCATACAGATGACACCTTTACACTGCACCCACGTTTACCCTAAAAGGCAAAGTTATGCTGTTATGTATTGTTCTTTGTATTTCCACTGACAGAGTTTTTGCCAGTTGCAGCTGTAAAAAAAATATTTCAGTAGCTTTATTTCCTTTGTGTATTGTTTGCTACATATCATCTGTCCCCTCAGTCATTCCAGGATTCTGGCTATAAATGGAAAGGTTGTACCTTATCAAAGGTTTGGCACCTTGCTAAGTGTGACAAATAGATATGAGAGGTATCCTGGTTGGCTACTTACTACTGTACCATCTCAATTGACCTCAACCTGCTACAAACACAACTCTGCCGCACTTACTGCTATGACATTGGATACAAAAAGCTGCAGCAGGTTTTATTGACATTTATGAGTACACCTAAACTGTGAGATGCACTGACGATCACCTCCTTTGGTCAAAAGTACCTTCCGTCAGATCCCTTTGAACCACTCCAGTCTCTCTTTTCCAACATAAGCAGCCAATAAAAGCATTTATGTCCATTTTGAATCATTTTAAAGGGACATGAAGCCCAAATGTTTTTCTTTCATGATTCAGATAGAGCATGCAATTAAGTAAGTTCAGGAGTGTGCACATGTCCTACAGCACTATATGGCAGCAGATTTGCAAGAATGTTATATATTTGCAAGAGCACTAGATGGCAGCAATTTTTCCTGGTGGTGCTCAGATGTGCATCCTACCTATCTAGATATCTCCTTAGCAATGAATAATCTGAATCACGAGAGAAACATTTTGAGTTCACGAACATGCCCAATTTAAACAACTTTCCAGTTTACTTCTATTAGCAAAGTTGCTTTGTTGTCTTGGTATCCTTTGTTGAAAGAGGCTATCTAGTTAGGCTAAAGGAACAGTGTTGCCACTGCTGGAATCAACTGCTGATTGGTGGCTTGCAAATATATGCCTCTTGGTATTGGCACACCTGAAGCGTTCAGCTAGTTTCCCAGTAGTGCATTGCTGCTACTTCAACAAAGGATGACTTTGTTTCAAAAGAGTTTCTTGTCCATATTGTTAAATGAGCCAGAATGTTTTTTTATCAAAGGCACTCTAGAATATTCAATAGTGTTAGTTAACCCCTATGGAAGAAGCCACCGTCTATGGGATAGAAAATACATATTCTCTATCTGTTAGAAATTCATTCCAAAAGAGAGAAATAAAACATTCGGAACCTCGGGAGTCTTCAGCCCTGCTACTCTAATTCCTGGCCGATTTCTGTTGGCGTCAGGCAGGGCACAGGGTAGGACGCACAGCAGAGAGTATGATTTGCCAGAACTGGTTTAAAGGGATACTAACCAAATTTTTTCTTTCATGATTCAGATAGAGCATGCAATTTTAAGCACCTTTTCTAATTTTACTCCTATTATCATTTTTCTTTGTTCTCTTGGGTATCTTTACATTTGAAAATCAAAAATGTAAGCTTAGGAGTCGGCCCATTTTTGGTTCAGAACCTGGGTAGCGCTTGCTGTTGGTGGCTAAATGTAGCCACCAATCAGCCAAGTGCTACCCAGGGTCTGAACCAAAAATGGGCCGTTATTTTAGCTAATAGTCCTGCTTTTCAAATAAACATGCACATACTTCACTGGTTGAGCCTGACAAAAAAACTAATTGCTGCTGACGTTTTCCCCAAGACACACACACTGCTGATAACTGCCGGAGACTGCTGGCGGGAAACTGAAGGAGCAGAGATCTCTTTTACTAACACCGCCTTCAATTATGTTACTGGCTGCTGTAACTGGAGAGATCTCTGCTTTCAGCTTCACCGCTGAGAACATCACTGGCTGTGTGGGGGACAAATGACAGCTGTGCTGCTAGCTAAACTACAGCGGCCAGCTCTTGGGGGACATTTTCAGGACACTGGAACAAAATTAAGGACAAAATGCCAAAATCTAGGACTGTCCTGGAAGATTCAGGACAGATCGTCACCTTACTTTCCACAAAATCTAGGATAATATTTGTTTTCAGCATTCTAAAAAATAATAAATCAAGAGTAATGTAACAAAAACATTTTTTTCCTCTGATGATTATTTTGTTATATAGGCGTCTCTTCTTCACATCCAGACCCGGCATAGATAAAAAAAAAACAGCTCTCAAGATAAAATTTGCCCCTATAAAATTCTTTGTGGGACCTTTCTGTACTGATGAGGCCTTCTAGATAATCTTACCAGAGCACAAAACTTTATATCATCTGCCCTCAGAATTGGGTTAAGATATCCTACATTTTTATAACAATTTATCCACCCAGGAATAACGTATGAAACCATTAGTAAAATCAGTTGTTCACCTTTACTCAGCATGCAGGATTTTCATATTAACAACCATGAATATTCAAATAAAATGTATTTATTTGGTTAAAGAGATTGGAAAGTCAAAATCATTTTTGTGGTTTGGAATAGAGCATGCAATTTTAAGAGACTCTTACATTTTACTTCAGTATCAAATTGACTTTGTTTCTAAGGTCTTCCCTTGTTGAAAACCATATCCAGGTAAGCTTAGGGACAGCAATGCACTACTGGGCAGATAGTTTGTGATTGGTGGCTGTACATTGGTTTACCACGTGTGTTCTGCAGGTCTCTGTAGTGCATTGTTACTAAACAGTGGAAATGTGCTAAAAAGCTAAATATATATATCGGTACTGTTATTTCAACTAGCAGATGAGGAGGGATGAATAGGAGCCATAATAAACTGCTAGAGCAGTTCTCGCAGAGAACTATGTATTTAACCCTTGCAAAGAGGTTAAACAAAAATGGATTTAAACCACAGTTAACGTGAGCTAAAGATCGGCCAATACACTACCTATCCTGAGTGAATGCAGCTGGTAATTGGCAGCTATATACAAAGGCCATCCCTGATTGGTCACAGCCCCAGTAATGTTCAGCTCCATACCAGTCCTACATTGTTGGTCCAAGAGTGACATTAAAGGGACATTAAACTCTAAATAAATGATAGATACAATAATGCATTCAAGAAAAGATTAGTCTGAGAATAACATATACAGTAGATGTATTTTTTTAAAGTGTTATTAGCCGTTTAAATATCGACAAAATAAGTATAAAGTTTTAGTGTCTATAAAACAATGGGAGATGCCATGTTGTAACTTAGGTTACTTTCTCTGCTGTGACCAATTAGAGACAGTTATAAATAGGTCTCTAGAGTGTGCAGCCAATGGCTGTGTGTAATACAATAGTGTTCTCTGCACTTTCATTTTTAACTGGAGCTAAAATGCTCACAATTTCAGAATGGAATTACAAGTGGACAAAATAACTATTGAAAGTAAATTGCAAAGGTTTTATTATTTTTTAGATTTATTATTTTATATTTCATCTCAAAGTGTTTAAAGTCCCTTTAACTGTATACTCTATACTTTATATAAACAGGTTGATTTTTTTTTTTTGTTATTAAATATCATAGTGATGCCAAATCCTTTTCTTTTCTTGATACATTTAGAGTTCTAATCTTTTGTCCTTTATATTATCACTTTACATAAAATAATGTATTTTTATGCCTACTTTAATAATGGCGGTGTCATGAATATTACACACATTTCAATAGCTTGCATAAAGATCATTCAATTTCAGAACCTTATTACCATCTAAAGGGGAGAGAGTCCACGGCTTCATTCACTTACTGTTGGGAATTAAGAACCTGGCCACCAGGAGGAGGCAAAGACACCCCCAGCCAAAGGCTTAAATACCTCCCCCCACCTTCCCTCATCCCCAGTCATTCTTTGCCTTTCGTCACAGGAGGACGGCAGAGAAGTGCGAAGATCGGCGTAGTCTCTTATAGGTGGGTAGTACCTTTCGCATTGGGACTGGAGTTATTAAGTAGTCCTGTCAGCCTCTCAGTGAGAGCCTGGGAGAAAGTTAGAGTCCGGAGATGCAGGGAGAGTCTTTCTGCGGAAACCATCCCGACTCATATTAACAGCTCCACAAGCAATTAAGCTGTTGACGAGTTTCGTGCTTGCTTTCTTCACTCAAGTTCATGTCAGAAGCGAGGCTACTAACCTGTCACACTTGAAGGGCCGTGTTCCTGTTCACGGCGTAGATTCTGGTAAGATTGTTTCATTTTTTATTACATACTGATAACACGGAAAGACAGGGTCACAGGGTGTGATGCCTTTTTATCTTGATAGAATCAAGGGTTAATATTCCTAGTAAGGGGATTATTGAACAGGAGGGTTTATACATGATATTGTTTATTGTGTCATTGCTGCGTTATGTGCAAGATGAGGCAATGGCAATGTGTTAAACTTTCAGGTGAATTATGGGAGTATGCACAACTGTTTTTTGGTGCGTTTTCTCCTTTAGGCAGGGGCGGTCCTGCCGGGCATTCCATGTGTGGCTTTCCATCTTCCTCTGTTGATTCAGCGGCGCAGGAGACAAAAACAGTTTCTGTAGTCCGGGTCACTAGGAGGTCGGTAGTGCCCCCAGCCATTGGAGGTTATAAAGGTGCCTGTTTATTAAGGTTTATCTAGTCCATAATTAAAGCGCAAGCTATGGAGGACTCTGACACGTTGGAGGGTTCTCCCTCTTTAACAAGATTTCATTCCTGTGTTTATTGTGAGGAGGTCTTTGGTAGAACACAACCTGCTCAACTACTGTTTCCACATGCTTAATAAAGTTACGACATCTAAAAGTAAACAGATGTCTAGTACTACTGAGCGTTCACTTCTGAGGGTTCCCCGTCCCGTGAGGTGCGTTGGCCGCCAGATTTTGTGGATCAACTGCAAATGGCGGTATCGAAAGTGATCCATGCCTTACCACGTTCTGCCTAAGCGCAAGTGTAGGACGTATCAGGGTAGGCCCCGGCTCAGGGATTGTTCTACCCCTGTGGAAAACATTCTGAGGCGTATATACTATGACGAGGCCCACTCCGACTCTTCGGAGGAGGCTCCTTCTGGGTGGGAGTCCGTGTCATCTAAACTTCGGCTGCGGGAGGAGCCTGACATTAGGTTTAGGTTTTTTAGTTTTTGCTGAAACAAGTGATTGCTACTCTGGAGGTTCCGGAACCAAAACATCCGGAGAACCTGCGATTCCTAAGCTTGCGTGTATGAGGACAGGGGGGTGCCTCAGGCCATCCCGGTTCCTGTTAAGATGGCAAATATTATTAAGAATGAATCGGGGGCGATTATGTTCTTCCTTTTCCCCTTCTCTTCCTTTAATAAGCTGTTCCCCGTCCCGGACTCTCAGCTGGAGCTGTGGGTTACTGTCCCTAAGGTGGATGGTGCTATCTCCACGCTCGCGAAGCGGACAAACTATTCCCCTTGAGGATAGTTTGTCGTTTAAAGAGCCAATGGATAAAAAGTTGGAAAAACATGTTAAGAAAAATGTTTCAGCACACAGGGTTTGTTTTTCAGCCGGCAGCGGCCATAGCCACGGTCGCCGGGTAGCTGCGACATATTGTGTGAATCCCTGTGTGAAATGGTCGAGGGGGGAGACTTCCATCGACGAGATACAGGATAAGATTAAGGCGCTGAGGATTGGCCAGGTTCTTTCATTTGTGATGCCAATATGCAAATTATTCGCCTGAAACGCTAAGGTGTCAGGTTTTCCGTTTTAGCTCTGTGGCTAAAGTCTTGGGTCTGCGGACATGACACTAAGTCGAGGCTGTTGTCCCTGCCTTTTCAAGGAAAGATTCTCTTCGGTCCAGGATTGGGATTCGATCATATCCACGGTTACGGGAGGCAAGGGAGCTTTCCTACTGAGGCAGGGGATAAGAAGGCTAAGCCTAAAGGATCTACTTTTCGCCACCTTCGTGCGGACACAGCAGCTCTCCGCGAGAAGCGGGACCAGTCCAAGGGGAACTTGGGAAACCGGCTCATTCTTGGAACAAGTCTAAGCAGAGCAAGAAGCCCCGCCAAGACAAAATCAGCATGAAGGGGCTGCCCCCAAGCCGGCTCTCCAGACCATGTAGGGGGCAGATTATCTTCTTTTCTCAGAAGTCTGGTTGCAGGACGTTCAGGATCCTTGGGTTCTGGACGTTGTTCGCCAAGGGTTACAGAATAGGGTTCAGATCCCATCCGCCCAGGGGCAGATTCCTCCTGTCAAACTGTCTTCAAAACCGGAAAAGAGAGAAGCCTTTCTAGAATGTGTGAGAGATCTCTCCTCTCTAGGTGTTATCGTACCAGTACCCCAAGCCGAAAGGGGTCTAGGGTACTATTCAAATCCTTTTGTGCTTCCAAAGGAGGTTATGTTCTGCCAGATTCTGGACCTAAAGCGTTTAAACAAGTTTCTGAGTGTTCCATCGTTCAAAATGGAAATGATCTGCCCCTAGTTCAAGAGGGGACAGTTCATGACAACCATGTCGCAGAGGATCATTCGAAGGCTCTTCTTCTTTTGCTCCAATCTCACGGTAGGAAGATCAACTCAGGATAGAGTTCCCTGGTTCTCAGCACGAGGATGTAGTTCCTGGTCACGATAATAGACTATGATTTAAAATATTTCTCACAGGACCATCGACGCAAGGAAGATTGCGTCCTCTTGTCTCACCTTCAGTCCTCCTCAAGCTCATCATGGGCTCAGGGGGGGGCGGGGGGGTGTTTCTATGGAGGTGATCGGGAGCTCATGGTTTCCAGCATAGACGTCATTCCATTCACAAGGTTCCATCTCAGACCTCTTCAAGTTGTGCATGTTGAGACAGTGGAATGGCTCGGACTCGGATCTCCCACTCCTGGTGGATCCGCCCCTGAGTAACTGTCCATGGGGACATCCTTCTTGAGGACCATCTGGGAGATTGTTGACCACGGACACGAGTTTGGCAGGGATGGGTAGCTGTTTGGGGTGCCAGGGGATGGCACATAGAAAAAATAGTTCCCGGGAGGAATTCTTCCTGTTCCGATAAATATTCTGGAACTTCGAGATCTACAATGCTCTGAAGGCATGGGCCTCTTCTGGGGTCGTTCAGCTTCATCAGATTCCAGACCGACATCATTACCTCGGTGGCTTAACATCAACCATCAGGGTGGTACGAGGAGCTCCCTAGCTTTGTGGAGGTGTCCTCACACTTGGAGTGGGCGGAGTCCCACAACTGCTCTATCTCAGCGATTCACATTCCAGGTGTGGACAACTGGAAGCAGGCTTTCTCAGCAGAAAATCCTTTCCATCCGTGGAATGGGTCCCTTCACCCGGAAGTGTTTGCAGAGATTTGTCTCAGTGGGGAACGCCCGAGATAGATCTCATGGCATCCAGACTCAATTGCAAACTACCCCGATACGGGTCGAGGTCCAGGGATCCCCAGGTAGAGCTAATAGATGCCTTAGCGGGTGCCTTGGGGGTTCAGCCTAGCTTACATTTTTCCACCATTACCACTTCTACCTCTTGTTGTGGCACAAATCAAACAGGAGTGGGCTTCGGCCATTCTGATTGCTCTGTCGTGGTCGCAGAGGTTGTGGTTTGCGGATCTGGTGGGGATGTCATCCTCTTCGCCGTGGGAGGTTACCCTTTTGCAGGGATCTGCTGGAACAGGGCCCCCTTTCAACATCAAAATCTCGATTCTCTGAGGCTGACTGCGTGAGATTGAGCGCCTAGTCTTAGCCAAGAGAGGCTTTTCGGAAAGTGTGATTGATACTCTAGTTCAGGCAAGGAAGCCGAGTCACTCGTCACATCGACCATAAGGTGTGGAGGACCTACTTGGTCCTGGTGTGAGAAGCATGGATATCCTTGGGCATAAGATGAGGGTATCCAGGATTCTGTCCTTTCTCCAAGACGGTTTGGAGAAGGGTCTTGCCGCTAGTTCTTTAAAGGGACATATTTCAGTATTGTCAGTCTTGTTGCATAGGAGACTCGCTAAGCTCCCTGACATCCAATCCTTTGTTCAGGGCCCTGTCTAGAATCAGGCCTGTCTTTAGACAGTCTGCTCCCCCATGGAGCTTAAACTTGGTCTTAGGTTTTTGTCAGAGGGTTTCGTTTGAGCCTATGCATTCATTGACATTAAGATTCTGTCCTGGAAGGTTCTCTCCCTGTTGGCCATTGCATTGGCATGCATAGTATCTAAACTGGCTGCCCTTGCAATGTGAGCCGCTTATCTGTTTTTTCATGCAGATAAGGCTGTGCTTCGCACTGGTTTGGGGTTTCTTCCCAAGGTGGTGTCTAACCGTAACATAAATCAGGAATAGTGGTTCCGTCTTTGTGTCCTAACCCTTCTTTTAGGGTTAGGACACAAAAAGGTGGACCTAAATTAATTTATCTTCTGACACCGTTATACCCTGATATTTCTCCTACTGTTCCTTGTTCCCTCGGCAGAAGGACTGGGGATGAGGGAAGTGGTGGAGGTATTTAAGCCTTTGGCTGGGGTGTCTTTGCCTCCTCCTGGTGGCCATGTTCTTAATTCCCAATAGTAATGAATGGAACCGTGGACTCTCCTCCCCTCGATGGAAATGAAATTATCAGGTAAGCATAATTTATGTTTTCAAACTATGCATTAGTAGAATAAATTAATGTGACCTATGACTACCTAAACCTTTGGATAGAGATTTGCTGACTAACATTTTCTATTTACTGTTCTATTCAAAATCAAGTGTAGTTGCTAATATGCATGAAATATGGGCACTGCTGATCAAAATCACATATAACGGCAGCAATAGAAAATGTATTTTGTCACATGTGCTACACTTTTCAAGATGCGCTGATTGTTTCAGAGAGCAGTGCATCTTATGCAGATGTATTGAAGTCAATTTATTATAGTGCGAGTGGACATGATACGATGTAGCATATCATGTCCGCTGCACATCGATTAATTCCCGACAGCATACACTGTTGGCATTTATCATTGCACCAGCAGTTCTTGTGAACTGCTGGTACAATACCGTCACCTGCAGATTGGCCGCTAGCAGGGGGTGTCAATCATCCCGATCGTATTCGATCGGTTTGATTTCTGTCTGCCGCCTCAGAGCAGGCGGACAGGTTATGGAGCAGTGCTCTTTAGACCGCTGCATCATAACTTCGGTTTCGGGAAAGAACCTGAAGGCTCGCCGGAAACATGGGGCATCAAGTTTCGTACGGAGCTTGATAAATTGACCCCATTGTCTGGAATATCAATTAAAAAACCAATGCGGAAGTGTCATGGCTGCATAAATTTGATTGTAACCACACTACTAAAGTTCTCCATTTGCTTGCTATAGAGCTTTATTGTAACCAATGGGGTGAATAGACAGCAGACACATACACACAAATCTACATTTGTTTTATTTGCACTGATTTTTCATTTGAGAACCCTGCAACAACAATTATTATTATTATTATTTTATAATTAAGAAGCTTGCCTGCCTTCTAATCTCATACTGATGATTAGAAATTATATAATTTAATTGTATACTTCTATATCTTATTTCTGCTATCCCAATATAGATAGGTAGAAACTTTGTATTTCAAAAAGACAGAGCTGATAAGATCCAATTATCACATTTGTTACTTAAAAATAGAAAGCTGTGTATCTACAAATAGATAACTGAAGATTTTTCTTCCTTTTTATTGTTCTTATGTATCAAGCTCGTAGTGTAGTTTAAAGCAGGTTAGAGCATGTACCTTAAACTAAGCTGCCATTTCGGTCTCATCCACCAAGCCTGAGCTTGTGGCTTATAGGTAGGCTGACCATATTGCCGCTTTAAGAAGGAACACATATGAAAAATACATATGTGAGGGTTCTTATACAAAACCATTTCTTTAAACAGCCCTTAAAAACAGCCCTGACATATGTATTTTCATATGTGTCCCTTTTTAAAGCGGCAATATTGGTCAGCCTACTTATAGGGAAATGATAAGCATGTTACCGAAGCTCTCTGTACTACCTCAGATATCCACTGCTTCTCTACCAAGCTCTAGAACTCTCAGGTCAGGGATTCCACCATCATGTGATTACCACGTTACATCCGTTCTTTCGTACCTTCACTTTAGAATAATAATACACGCAGGTATCCTTAAAGGGACTCTAAACCCAACAATTTTTCTTTCATGATTCAAGTAGAGAATACAATTTTAAACAACATTCCAATTTACTTCTGTTGTCTAATTTGCTTCATTCTTTAGATATTCTTTGTTAAAGAATAGCAAAGCACATGGGTGAGCCAATCACACGAGGCATCTATGTGCAGCAACCAATCAGCAGCTACTGGGCCTATTTAGTTATGCTTTTCAGCAACGTATATCAAGAGAATGAAGCAAATTAGATAATAGAAGTAAATTAGAAAGTTGTTTAAAATTGCATGCTCTTTCTAAAATCATGAAAGAAAAAATTTGGGTTTCCATGTCCCTTTAAGCTTTACAATTTTCAATCCGCTGATCAGCTTCACGTTAGAGACTATTAAAGGCAGCAGATAACTTTCAAGATCACTGTCCTTAGCGTCTGTGCATTTTGCCCATTCATAGGGTTTTATCTAGATGCCATAGGACTGTGGATCTTTCATTTAAATACCTTGTACTTTCCTTTAATTAGTATAAATCTGTTTCAAAGTTCATTCTATTTTCCCTCCCACTACATCAGGTGGACAACCATTAGTCAATCACAGAAAAGCATATACTTATATTCTGTGAATCTTGCACATGCTCAGTAGGATCTGGAGCCTCAGAAAGTGTTGCTTTAGAAAGTGTATATATAAAGGTTGTGCACATTTAGATAATGAAAGTGAATTGAAAGTTGTTTAAAATTGCATTACTCAATATGAAACATGAAAAGTTTAATTTTGACTTGAGAGTCCCTTTAAGATGGTATAATCCATTAGATTATTCTCACAATGGGTTCAGTATTCAACATTTAAGGTGGTACAATGAAAATATAGTTAAATTAAATGTAACCTTCAATTTCTTATAACTACTTTCAGTGAGATCCTATCTAATATAATACTCTAATAAATCATTATTAATTAATTAATCATCTATTAATTATTAAAAAAAAACAACACAATTCATTCTGATCAATTATAATAAAACATTATTTAAAATAACTCTCCAAAAAAAGTATAACATCATACTACTACATTAAATAACCAAAATCCAATCGGAAAAATATAAAGTAAAAAATAAAATGTATTCATAATAAGACCTATACGCATCATGTAAAGGGGCAGATATTAATCAATCTCATATATACAACAAATAGAGATATATTTAACTCTGAATTTAAACCTCTTGGGAATAAAGTAGCAAATTTATAGATTAAATCAGCTTCTTTACGTAGTAACTTTTTTAAAATTACCCTTTTAAACTCACTAGAAGCCAAAATACATTTTACATTTCACTATTATACACAAATTTTGGATTAGGGGGGTACCAGATCCCCTATCAGGGGGTCATTTTTTACTAGGTTCCAGTGTTTATGAATTATTTTCTTTATAATTCCATGCCCTTCACTATAATTTGTTATTAAAGGGATATCATATTCACTGGAGACATTATCTATCTTGGGAGGAGATAGATTCATTTGAATGGCAGATATAAGAGGTATAAACCCAGCTCAAGCCTACTGTATATTTAAAGTTTTGAAATAAAAATAAAGTGTGTTGTGTATTAAACTCCCTATATATATCAAATAAATTGTATTGATAAATAAGATCTCAAAAAGATTGGGCCATAATGTATTTAGTGCAGGGTCCCAAACAATATTGAAATCCCCACCAAGAATAAGAGAACCTTGCTGTATCTGTGATATTCTGTGTAACAATCTGTGAAGAAAACTAGTCTGATGAATAATTGGGGGCGTAGACAGAGACTAAAGTGAATAAATCTCCATTTGTTTTGAAATTTCAAATCACATTGCTGGCTTCATGACAGATTCTTCATAGACTATCTCTGTTGCAAGGTCTCTATCCAAAAGAATGAGGGATCCACGATATGGGAAGCTTCAATTTGTACTGGATAGGAATGGGAAGGCCATGAAGCCAATAGGTTTCTTGAACCAATAGAACATGTATCTTGTGTCAGAGAAAATAATTTAAAAATAAACTACACTTTGTAGTGGAGTTCAGCCCCTGAGCATTTAAAGATAAAATCTTAATAGTAGCCCTAAGCTGCAAAAATAGTGCAAGAAAGCAAGAGATAAAAGGACCTCAATTTGTGAGTAAAAGCCCAACTATTGAAAAACCAGGCAAGCTGAGCTGGGGAATAGGGAAGAGAGAGTAAGAAGAGAAGAGAAAAAAACACTCAACAATTAAAAATAGGGCTCAGGGTCCTGGTGTGACCTAAACACTGCCCACAGTAGTGCTAGAACCAAAACTTATGGTTTAGCACCCGCGTCTATGGTGGGGGGGTTAAATATACCGTATTTTTCGCTCCATAAGATGCACTTTTTTCCCCCTCAAAAGTAAGGAAAAATGTCTGTGCATCTTATGGAGCGAATGTGTGAACAGTCTTATGGAGCGAATGTGTGAACCTTTGGCCCCGCCCACTGACTCTGAGACTTCAGACAGTGCACACGCTGATTGCAGAAGCCTGCTATGAAAGACAAAACAGAACACAACGTCCGGAACAGCAGTTAAAAGAATACTTTATTGATCCTTCTTAAAACCGGATACATGTACACACACAACACATGCTCTTAGTGTGCTCTTAGTTCACGCAAAAACGCATAAGCTTTGCACACTAAGGGCATGTGTTGTGTGTGTACATGTATCCGGTTTTAAGAAGGATCAATAAAGTTTTCTTTCAACTGCTGCTCCGGACTTTGTGTTCTGTTTATTCTATGGGCCGTTTCTGTTTGGGGCATAAGCGGTTGGTCTATCCCTGGAGGACTATTAAAGCATTAAGTGTTTGGGCATTGCTAGGACGGATGATACTGACTACAATTGAGCGGTGGCTACATCATTGGAATAGCTTCCCCTCTAAAGCCGGCCACGTCTTTCTGACGTCATCACCAGGAGCCATAACGAGTGAGTGAGTGATCGCGAGTTTGGTTCACTGTAGCTGTTAGCTTGTGGGAGTGGAGCAGCTCCAAGCTAAAGACGCGACACACCGGGCTATATATATATATATATATATATTGTATGGGTTTAAGACAGAGAAGAAATCCTGAACCAAGTATATCAGGATGAAAGACAGGGAATTCAGCACTCTTTTCAAAATGTATTTTATTTAGCTCATCAAAGTAAAATGAGGAGTATCCAAAAAATAAGCTTATGTGGCAACAAGAGAGGACAATATCTAGCACTTTTTTAGCGAGACATATTGTTTCGATTTAATAAACACAATATGTCTATATACAATGGACCAAAAATTGTACAAACAAAAAATTAATGAACACAAAATAAATATACAAACCTGACCGGTCAGGGGTTAGTGTGAATGCGTGAACCTGGTATGTATACTGACTAAAAGTTAGAAAGGTATACCAATATTACAGCAGATAGCTTAGTCTGCTGTTTGTTATCATGACAGACAGAGATATCTCATTGTATGAACAGTAAAGTGAATATATTTCATAGGA
Organism: Bombina bombina; assembly: GCF_027579735.1. Taxonomy (NCBI): domain Eukaryota; kingdom Metazoa; phylum Chordata; class Amphibia; order Anura; family Bombinatoridae; genus Bombina; species Bombina bombina. The sequence goes on along the minus strand of NC_069500.1, from coordinate 673,701,522 downwards.
AGCCTTTGTCAGACTACTACACCCTGCTGCGAACGGCACCTTCAAGTATAAGGTTAATTGCCGGGCAGGTATAAGGATGGGATCTAAGTAGGTACTGACATTGCGCCCAAATAAATATAGTACAACTATGTGCAGTACATAAAAGGCATATTCTTGTAGTGTACATACATGTATAAGCAGAGATATATTAATAAGACACACTTATCAAACTACTGCACCCTGCTGCATACGGCACCTTATTATATAAGGCTTAATGCCGAGCAGGTATATTGATGGGATCTAAGTAGTTGTTGATAATGTATCTCAAAATATGTACATTCGTCTGTTAGTAAGCAAGTAGCAAACAGTGTAAACATAAGCATAGAAAATAGCTCAGCAAAAATGAGTAACAGGCAGGTAGTAGCGTATATTTCTGTTAGTCGCTAGACAGTCCCTTACAAGCAGTCTTTAATGCATGAGGATGAAAAGTTCATGATAAAGATGGCAAGCATAAGTGCAAAGTAGAAAACTGCATGTTAGTTTTGCATAGTGAGGGTATTTCTTAGTGACTTGTAGTTTAACCCTCACAACCGGGTAGCGATGTCCAGATCAGATATAGATGTGCCTATCTATCAGGCAAAAACTATAGTAGTATACGACCTGTTTCCTGCACAGTCCTAGGACTAGTGAACGGTAGATAGTCCTTTGTGGATCCCCAAAAAACATCTTACAGGAGATCCTTCGTGAGCGTTAGTTTGCAAAGCTTCTGTGTTCAGTGGCGTTCACACAAACCACATGTTCCGTGTCAGCTTGTCCAATGCCGACGCGCGTTTCACCCGCTGGGTGTGTCGGGCTTCGTCAGGGCGTAATGACGTAGGGAGCATCTCCTCTCCCTTTTAAGCTTAAAAGAAAACACGCCCCTATTGAAAAGCTTTAGAGCTCCATGGTGCTAAACAGGATAGTTAAAAACACACTATATAATATCCTTATTCTGACATTGCTAATATTGAAAACATAGCAAACCTAGCTTATAACCTAAGTGGAAAAATATAAATAAATGTACAAAACAAGTCATGATTTGGTCGTGTATATTTACAAGGTAAACATAAGAGAATTACCAATTAAAGTCTACGGCAATAAGGGCCCTAAATTTAAAATACTCAATTGAAAAAAATGTATCATATTACAAGAGTGAAAGACTAATATAGGAGTGTGAAATAAGTACTCAATTGAGTAATTTGTTATATCACTGTATGGCAAACAAATGTCTGAAGACGAGAATAGGGTTAAGATGACATCCATGCCTTATAAAAAGCAGGCCATGTCTATCCTGTCATTCAACCCATTGGGTATCTGGGTTTGTAGGATCGTAATCCACCTACATTCCTTCTGGAGGAGGACTTTATCATTGTCACCCCCTATGTTATTGGTAATGCCTCTGTCAATACCAACGAATGAGAGGGAGTCAGGATTGCAGGTATGAATTTCTTCAAAATGTTTGGCCACATTACTCTTGGGATTTTTATATTTAATGTCATCCCTATGTTCATACACCACATTACATGCAGTACTGAAGGGGTTATTTACCTCCTCTCCTGCAGTTGCCCACGTTTTTACGTGGGTAAAACCAGGAGAGCCATAAAGGACAGGATAACTGAACATAGGGATGACATTAAATATAAAAATCCCAAGAGTAATGTGGCCAAACATTTTGAAGAAGGGCGCAATGTCAGTACCTACTTAGATCCCATCCTTATACCTGCCCGGCAATTAACCTTATACTTGAAGGTGCCGTTCGCAGCAGGGTGTAGTAGTCTGACAAAGGCTTCCTATGAAATATATTCACTTTACTGTTCATACAATGAGATATCTCTGTCTGTCATGATAACAAACAGCAGACTAAGCTATCTGCTGTAATATTGGTATACCTTTCTAACTTTTAGTCAGTATACATACCAGGTTCACGCATTCACACTAACCCTTGACCGGTCAGGTTTGTATATTTATTTTGTGTTCATTAATTTTTTGTTTGTACAATTTTTGGTCCATTGTATATAGACATATTGTGTTTATTAAATCGAAACAATATGTCTCGCTAAAAAAGTGCTAGATATTGTCCTCTCTTGTTGCCACATAAGCTTATTTTTTGGATACTCCTCATTTTACTTTGATGAGCTAAATAAAATACATTTTGAAAAGAGTGCTGAATTCCCTGTCTTTCATCCTGATATACTTGGTTCAGGATTTCTTCTCTGTCTTAAACCCATACAATTTACTTCAAGGGTCTGCACCACAATACTGTTATATTTAAGGCCATACTGGTATTTATCTATGAACTGGTGGGTCACTATATACTAGCTCCCAGCAGCTGCGTCCCCTCCGTCATTTTCTTCCAATATATATATATATATATATATATATAGATAGATAGATAGATAGATAGATAGATAAATAGATAGATATATAGATAGATATTGAAAAATAAAAATAAAATTTCTCTTGCAAGGTGTATCCAGTCCATTGATTCATCCATTACTACAGGAAGTGGCAAAGAGAGCACACAGCAGAGCTGTCCATATAGCTCCCCCTCTAGCTCCACCCCCCAGTCATTCTCTTTGCCAGCTCTAAGCACTAGGGTCTCTCTACGGGAGGGTAAAGTGAATGTGGTGTTAGAATTGTAGTTTTTATTATCTTGAATCAAAAGTTTGTTATTTTAAATGGTACCGGTTTGTACTATTTACTTTCTAGAAGAAAAGTGATGAAGATTTCTGCTGAGAGGAAAATGATTTTAGCATGTTGTAACTAAAATCCACTGCTGTTCCCACACAGGACTGAGGAGTACCAGAAAACTTCAGTTGGGGGGAACGGTTTGCAGGGCAATCTGCAATGAGGTATGTTCAGTCATTTATTTCTAGACAAGATAATGCTAGAAGGACTGACAATATCCCCATGAGGGGAGGGTAAGCTATGTTCACAGACTTAGTAAGGAATTGAATTCTTACATAACAGGGCTAATTATGCTGGTTGACACTGATTCAGGGCAATCGATTGTTTATTCAAGAAAAATATAGTTTGTAGACACTTTGAAAGCCCCTTTGGGGCTTTTTATGGGGTTATTATTCACATGGCTGGGTTTTAATCACTTAAGAGTGTTTTTACTAGGCTTCACAACTCCGGAGTAGAGTGGGAGGGGCCTCAGATGCGCAGTTAGAATTTGCAGAGAAGTTCATGCTGATTCAGATGGAGGGTCCTGCTGCTGTTCGAGGGCCTGATAGAAGCTATATTCCCCCAAATCTGATCCCTAAGGGCAGGTAGGGCCACAGCAAGGCTGTGGCAAGGTGCTGTACTATTGTTAACTGGGTGTTGGCTTTAGGCTGCTCCGGTTTGGGCATTAAGGGGTTAATCCTTCTGAAACTTGTGGTGCAATCTTATTAAGGCTTTGGGTACATACTGTGAAAATTTCAGGAGAATCGCTGCATTTTTCACTGTTTTGTAAAATTGTGTGCTCTTTTTATTTCTTAAAGGCACAGTAACGTTTTTTTCAAATCTATCATAAGATATGGCGAAAATATCTTTGTTGGTGTGAATCCAGGGGTCACTCATGGAGTAAGATTAGGATTCCCTGGACATTGTCTTTCCTCCAAGAAGGATTGGAGAAAGGATTGTCAGCTAGTCCCTTAAAAAGACAGATATCTGCTCTGTCTATTCTTTTACACAAGTGTCTGGCAGAGGTTCCAGACGTACAGATGTCTACTCAGGCTTTAGTGAGAATCTAGCCTGTCTATAAGACTGCGGCTCCGCCATGGAGTCTAAATCTAGTTCTTTCAGTTCTTCAAGGGGTTCCGTTTGAACCTTTACATTCCATAGATATTAAGTTGTTATCTTGGAAAATTTTTGTTTTGATAGCTATCTCTTCTACTCGAAGAGTCTCAGAATTATTTGCCTTACAGTGTGATTCACCTTCCGCTGGTGTTCCATGCAGATAAGGTAGTTTTTACGTTCCATACCTGGTTTTTCTTCATAAGGTTATTTCTAACAAGAATATTAACCAGGAAATTGTTGTTCCTTCTCTGTATCGAAGAAGGAACGTCGCTTAAATAATCCTGATGTGATTTGTGCTTTAAAGTTCTACTTACAAGCAACTAAGGGTTTCAGACAAACATCTTCCTTTTGTGTTGTCTATTCTGGTAAGACGAGAGGTCAGAAAGCGACTGTTACCTCTCTTTCCTTTTGGCTGAAAAGCATCATCCGTTTGGCTTACGAGACTGCTGGCCAGCAGCTTCCTGAAACAATTACTGCTCATTCTACCAGAGCAGTGGCTTCCACATGAGCTTTTAAAAAACAAAGCTTCTGTTGAACAGATTTGTAAGGTAGCGACTTGGTCTTCGCTGCATACTTTTTCCAAATTTTACATATTTGATACTTTTGCTTCCTTGGAGGCTATTTTTGGGAGAAAGGTTTTACAAGCAGTGGTGCCTTCCGTTTAAAGGGTACCTGTCTTGTTCCCTCCCTTCATCCGTGTCCTAAAGCTTTGGTATTGGTATCCCACAAGTAATAAATGAATCCGTGGACTGGATACACCTTGCAAGAGAAAACAGAATTTATGCTTACCTGATAAATTACTTTCTCTTGCGGTGTATCCAGTCCACGGCCCGCCCTGGCATTTAAGTCAGGTAAAAATGTTTTTGTTTAAACTACAGTCACCACTGCACCCTATGGTTTCTCCTTTTTCTTCCTAACCTTTGGTCGAATGACTGGGGGGTGGAGCTAGAGGGGGAGCTATATGGACAGCTCTGCTGTGTGCTCTCTTTGCCACTTCCTGTCGGGAAGGAGAATATCCCACAAGTAATGGATGAATCCGTGGACTGGATACACCGCAAGAGAAAGTAATTTATCAGGTAAGCATAAATTCTGTTTTTCTTCTATGTGAAGAACATTGGAATGTAAATTATGCATAACGTGCTTCGGGTTTTGCACTCTAGATCTAACATGATGTCAGATTAGCGCACATAAAGCTCATTATGCAAATATTAAATATAAATTATTGAAAAATATTAACAATTATTAGTAATTATTATAGATGTTCTTCTAAAAAACAATTGAATGTGTATGTATATTGTACAGTAACTGTAATAATTATTAATTATTAATATTCTATATTTAATATAATATATACATAAGAAGATAACAAATTCTTTATGTGCACTAACCCAACACCGCTTTAGACCTACAGCGCGAAATCTGAAGCGTGTTACATATAATTTACATTACAATGTTCTATACATAGAAAAAATTTTGTTTTTATTTTTAACTATATATAATACTAATAAAAGAGAAACATGTCAGGGGAGGGAGGAGAGTAAAATGGGCTCTTCATTTGATTTTAGTAGCAAGTAAACGCTGGCACAATATTGTATTACAACATTGAGGCTAAATTAATCCTCATCTTATCTATATAGCGTAATTGAATTGCTTACTTGTAAATATTGTTATGATGTGTAACATAATGGTTTAAATTAGTCATATATACTATCGACAAGATGGTTATTCCATCCAAGTTTGATGTTACTTATTAAGGTTGGAAGGAGGTTATATGATAATCTCCTGAACTGATTTATACTTTATACATTTTGATTTATCAGTGGTCTAAGGCTGATCATAGCGGTTTGGTAATGCACTATAATAAAGTATCTGCCAAATGTTAATGCACATTTTGCCAAACAGCAGTAATTTGACGATTAGCACTGTTCAATATAAATCTCATTCATAATAGAAACAACTATTATTATATCCCAATGACTATGGATTAATATTACATCCTAGGCCTAAGTTGTTTTTTTGTGTGTGTATAAATGCAACGAGTGACAAACAGCTCCAGTTAAGGGATTCATATCTCTAACTATTTTAAAAACACTTTATTTCATACTGACTCCCTCACTGAAAAGCAAGCACACTTGTGCACTGTGTTTTTTTTTTTTTTGCTCATTGAGGTTGAACTTTAACAATTCAAATTGGTTCAAAATTACAGCTATTGTCTAGGGCAGATGATTTATTTACAGCTGTCATTAAAGATCTTTGAACATCTACCAGGGCTATATGTAATAAAATCCAACTCTGTGTTCCTATGCCTACCTTAAGGCCACTTATTCACTATGTCACTAAAGAGTTAAACAAGCTTTTGGGAGAGCAATCTAGAAAAACAGTTATATTTTTATTGCATTACAGCTGCATGCAATAATAACAAATGTGTGACTTTATTATTACTTTGGGACATTCTAAATCTTTTCTTTGGATTCTATATTAGAACCATTGTTTTCAAAAGAAACATCTTTAATTCTGTTTTCAAACATTTGTTGCATATGAAAATGTTAGTGTAATAAAATTGTCTTTTATTTCTTTTACATATTTATATTTTATTTTTACTAACAAGATAAAAATAACAAATATACTATTTTTTTCATGGACGTTTATATGGTTCACACTTTTTATGTTTAATTAATGTGTTTAACTGCTTTATTGCTAAGCTGTTTCTTTCCAGTCCCACTATTCTGAAGTCAGTGCAGGATTTGCGTGTTCTATGATCCCCTTCGCTACTGGGAATTTCAGAGAAAAACTTGCCCAAAATACCAAAGAATTTTTAGCATTTTTGCTATCACTCAATTTAAAGAGAAATAGAGGCTTGTTTTTTTATTTACCTATCAAAACTATATATTTTAGTAGATAACCCAAGTTGTTGATCTAGGCCCATTTTAGTATATTTCATGCTGCTGATTCGACGCTAAAAACAATCATAATAGAAAAAATCGCTAACTTTTGCACAAACTTTCTGGGTTTCTCACTGAAATTATTTACAATTAACTACTGCAGTCAAAACACAAGTGGTTGTAAAAGATTCTCTAGGATCCCCTTTGTTCAGAAATAGCAGACATGCGTGCCTTTGGCATTGCTTTTTTGGTAATTAGAAGGATGCTAACTGTAGCACCACACTTCTGAAATTCCCGGCAGTGGAGGGTTTCATTAATTAGCTGACAAGTATTCTGGTGTAAGAATTGCTCTTGCCACCCTGACACCTCCCTGATCCCTATCAAACATGTTTCTCTCCCCCTCCACACCCACACTCCTCAAAACCATCTTAGGTACTGGCACACAATCTGCCAGTATGAAGTTTTAGTGTGTGTTTTTTTGTTTTGTTTTTTAAATAAATTCATTTTTTTATTTATTTTTTCAGTGTAGGATCAGCCCATACCCCCTAACTCCCTGATCTCTCCAAAACAGCTCTCTAACCCTCCCCTCACAATGGTGTCCTCCATCTTAGGTACTGGCAGCTGAAGGCAACACCACTTCTGGTATTTTCCACTAACCACAAAATGAATATTTCCTTATTGACTCTGTATTAACTGCTAGACTGTGGAAAGTTCAAACATAAATATCAGAGACTGTATATAGCTAGACTTATCTGCAGTAAAACCCCTTTTATTTAAGTTAGCCATCTATATTCAGGTAGGGTTGCCACCTCAGCCATGTTTTCCTGGACACTTATGAGTTACACATGCTGCAGGGTGTACAGGGAGGAACATGTATTTTATTTCTGGACAGCACTATTTATATTCACTATTCATATTCCTCCCTGCACATCCTGCAGCATGTGTAACTTATAAGTGTTCTGTATTTTAAGGGACGGGTGGCAACCCTAATTTCAGGCAAGTCTAGAATACGTCATTAAAGGGACAGTCAAGTCGAAAAAAACTTTCATGTTTCAAATAGGGCATGTAATTTTAAACAACTTTCCATTTTACTTTTATCACCAATTTTATTTTGTTATCTTGGTATTCTTAGTTGAAAGCTAAACCTAGGACGTTCATATGCTAATTTCTAAACCCTTGGAGGCCGCCTCTTACTTATCACATGCTTTTTTATTTGCTTTTCACAACAAGGGAGAGCTAGTTCATGTAAACCATATAGATAACATTGTGATCACGCCCATGAATTGTGGCAGACACTGCACTAATTGGCTAAAATAAAAGTCAATAGATAATAAATAAAATGTCATGTGATCAGGGGGCTGTCAGAAAGAAGATGCTTAGATACAAGGTAATCACAGAGGTAAAAAGTATATTAATATAACAGTGTTGGTTGTGCAAAACTGGGGAATGGATAATAAAGGAATTATCTATCTTTTAAAACAACAAAAATTCTGGTGTTGGGGGCGGAGCCTACAACTGAAGCGGCAGGACGTGTTTTTGAAGAGCTCCTGACTATATATTTTATTTTCAGCGATATATCACTATCTTATCAGTAGTTTTATACCATAGAAGGCTTGAAAGATTCAGGAAAGCATTCCTAAACTCTGTACCTGACCTATGCTCTTCAACTAAATGTTTTAACCGTCAAAAGATCTCTATAGCAATGCGGCCTGTGAGGCCTACTCTGTTGTCGAGACACGGTGGAGTTGGGGCTTCCGCATATTACCCTCCCAGATCTCTGGGTTACAAGCTCAGATTGAAGCACATTAAAACTTAAAGATATATATTATTACAATAACATGGAGGATGTTACTCAAATAATACAAACCCTCATAAAGGTTTTTGAAAATACAATGATTACTAGCCTTACTTACTTATTTACTGGACCCATGTCTGCAACTGCACAGGAGAATACTTGTGGGACAGATCCGGAAACAGGAGAAGAACCTGATATATTACAAAGGCACACAATTGCCCTTACTGCAGGAGAGGCAGCCGATCTCCCTGAGCAGAATGGGTGCTTTCCACAAGATCGGGCAGAGGGTGCTCTTCTGCATATTGCAGGGCTCGTAGCGGTTAGTTCTCAAGACGACCAACAGTTTCAGAAATGTTCTGCTTGCCTACTAGACCTGAGCGAGGTGACAGAGAAAGCCGGTAGTAACTTAGGGGATCTCCTGTTAACCCAGAACGCACATGCATGCACAGAGAAGCCGCCCTGGTACGTTATGGAACAATCTGTGGATCTATCACTGCCAGACGTCGAAGAGCTCATAAGCCTAGATGTATGTATGAGACCACTGGCGCTGATGAATGTATGCCTGGGACTATTCTCCCTACCAACATATGTGGGGTATGATATTAACAATTGGCATATCTTTGCTAGTAGACGGATGCTAGTGAAACGCTTACCTGAGAAGCTTTCTGTAGGAAAGACTCTAATACTCCCTAAACTTGGAGTAGGCTAAGTCATAGTATATTCCATATGGGAGTTGTTGAAAGGTCTGCATATTCTTTTTTGTTGGACTTTTTGATTGTTTTACTATATCAATAGATAAATGCTTTCTGCTTATATTCCTAGAAAGACATTACCACGGTCTATATATAGTACAGTGTCTTATAGCTTCTACTTATAATTAACTCATTTTTTAATACCATATAACTACAAACATAAGGCATTTGGCAATTTTAACTCTATGTATTTATCTCTCTCTACAATCAACATATAGCAACAGCCACATTAAAGCTTGTATGTTATACTCAAATACAGGAGTACTAACTAAAGTCCATTTCTTCTAAAAAATTCCCATAGTCTGATTCTAATAAAATTGCTATGTAATGCCCACCCCTTAGTAGATGGCTTACCACTACCATATTTACATAGACCAATAGCTAACATAAGATATTACATCTTCTCCATGACCAGTGCAACCTTTTACCTACATATCTCAGTCTTTTAGTTTCAATACGTTCAACTGTTTTTCACTTAAGAAAGAGTGGCCATATATGTTTAATATTTAACATGTCTCCCCTATTGATCCCTTTTACTAGTATATGCTAGTGTTAATAGTCCAAGAGGGGCCATCATTTTTCATATGGGGATTTACTCTTTAGCAGTTTTGACACTTGATAATAGGGGTTAATTAACTATATGCTTTGCACGTTCTTAAATAATAAGAAAAACTGAGGTTTATTGAACAATGTAATACATGAATTGTACTCCTGCACTCTTACGTACCTGGCTATATTTTGGTACATACTGAAGTAGTATAACTACCTATAACCTTGCAAATAAGTTTAGAATATGTAATTGCAATTTATGTTGTAAATGCTTCTCTGGGATCCCCTTTGTTCAGAAATAGCAGACATATATGGCTTTAGCATTGCTTTTAGATAATTAGAAGGCCGCTAAATGCTGCTGCGCACCACACTTGTATTATGCTCAGCAGTGAAGCAGTTAATTAGGTAGCTTTGTAGGGTTAATTTTAGCTTTAGTGTAGAGATCAGCCTCCCACCTGACACATCCCACCCCCTGATCCCTCCCCGACCCCTCTCAAACAGCTCTCTTCCCTCCCCCACCCCCCAAAGGTTACCCCCATCTTAAGTACTGGCAGAAAGTCTGCCAGTATAAAAATAAAAGTTTTTTGGGTTTTTTTACATTTTTTTTTTAATTATATATTTTCTGCAGGGTAGTATCCCCCCTTACCTCCCAATCTCCCTGATCCCCCCAAGCAGCTCTCTAACCCTCTCCCCTCTACCTATTTGCTGCCATCTTAGGTACTGTCAGCTGTCTGCCAGTACCCAGTTTGCTGCAAAATAGTCATTAAAAAAATAAATAAATAATAATATATATATATATATATATATATATATATATATATATATATATATACGTATATATAATACCTATTTTCTGTAGTGTAGCTGCCCCCCATCAATACCCAAACCCCCCTCCCAGATCCCTTTTTCTTAAATTATCCCAAATATGATCCCCCTCATTGCCCCTCCTCTCTCCTTTGCCATCAATCACGCAGCTGGATTCCCCCCCCCCTCCCGTAGCGTGGAGTAGCGGTCCCTCCCACTCCCCACTTTTACCAGTGTTTACACTTGAGCAGGAGCACTAAATACCGCTCCTCTTGTAAGTTGGATGTACATATAAATTTATGGTCTAAATTCATTAGACATATCATAGCAATTGTATAGTCAGTGGTTAATGGGTGGTCCTGTAATTTACATACGTATATGCATTTAATAGCCATATTTGATATATATTGTTTAGCATAGTAACAGTATGAGACTGGAAAAGTCCATCGAATTAAACCTATACACATCTTAATATACTTACATAAAAGCTCCAGTTGAGCTTAAATTAATCCCATTAAAAAGGTGACCCATTTTAGCAAAAGCAATCACATTTGCGTGCGCTGGTATTACTCAATGGAGCGCAAATATTGCTTTATGGCCTAAAATTGAACAATTTAAACTTTTTTATCAGTTGCAAATATTGGAAAGATTGTGATTGACCTCTAAATGTCTGGTAAATATTTAATACTGTCCATTCCTATCTTCTGAAATAACACTGATTACAAAAAAAAACAACTTATGTGGATCCAGTTTGAATAGTATTAGTGCAGTATAGGTATAGATATTATTTTTTTAATTTTTTTTTATTAAAAACCACTATAATGTGCAAAATCTGTTTAATATGTATGGAAATGGGAAGTCAATATTAATTTTAAAGGCATAGGAAAATAAAAATGAAACTTGCAAGAATCAGATAAAGCATGTTATTTTAAGAAACTTTAAAAATCACTTCTATTTTCAAATGTGCTTTGTTCTCTTGCTATCCATTGTTGAAAATTAATACACACATATCCTACACTAGTAAGAGCTAGCTGGTGATTGGTGGCTGCACACATTTGTCTCTTGTGGTTGGCTGACTAGATGTGTTCAGCTTGCTGCCAGTAGTACAATGCTGTTCCTTCAGCAAAGGATAACAAGAGAATGAAGCATATTTGATAAAAAAAGTAAATTTGAAAGTTTAAAATTGTTTGTTCTATCCGAACCATGAATGACATTTTTGGGGTTTTCTGTTCCTTTATCCAAATACTGAAATTAATTTAGAGATTGGGTGTGTACCAACTTCCTCTTGTTTCTATGAAAGGCAAAACATTATAGCAGTTGACATTATTCATGGCTTTGGTACATCCTTTCACCTGTGTTCTAATTGGATAGCATTGGTAAGTGATCATATCCCATTTTTTCTATTTTGTAAAATAGATTCATTTTTATATTTTTTTTTAAATATAAACCTACTTTAGTTATCTACGGAACGTTTAAAGTAAAACAACAAACATAGAGCAGTTCACACTGTCACCTGTGCGTCTCACAAGTCGTTGATGTACGTAATTAAATCTGTAAGCCGCTTATATTCTGTCACCAAACAAGGGAACATCCTACTTCAAAATTTCGGATATTTGCCATAGGTCTTCTTCAGAATAAATGTTAATGTGTGAGCTGAGATGAGGCTGCTTTGTATGAAACATCAGCCAACATCTTGTGCAATTCCTGCTGTGTTTTATTTGGCCTCTGGAGGCTACTTGTGTTTACCAAAATTACAAGCTGTACGGCATCCATTTGACCGCAGAGCAGTTGCTGAGGTGTTATCGCAGTGTTCATTTGAAACAGATACCCTATATTTGTTGTTAAAACCTCTTCCTAATCTGTGTACCAGTAAGTATTGCTTGTCAAACAGCTTAGACATCTAGGTGCCCTGTTTAAAACAGTTATGTTAGTTTTTTCTATGGTAAAGCTCAAATGTAAAAATTAGTCTTGATATGATTGTTAGAATTCTTAATTAAGGAAAATCAAATTAATTATGTTATACAGAGCCTAGATTTACTATGTGCAGAGAAGGCTCTCAAATGCGAATTAACCTGGGCCTCATGTTATTTAAAGGGACATGAAACTCACATTTTTTTTCTTTTATGATTTAGAAAGAGCATGCCATTTTAAATAACTATCCAATTTACTTTTATTATCAAATTGGCTTAATTCTCTTGATATACTTTGTTGAATAGCATATCTTAATAGGCTTAGTAGCCGCTGATCGGTGGCCGCACATAGTTGCCTCGTGTGATTGGCTCTCCCATGTGCATTGCTATTTCTTCAACAAAGGATATCTAAAAAATGAAGCAAAATAGATAATAGAGGTAAATTGGGATGTTGTTTAAAATTGTATGTTCTATCTGAACCATGAAAGAAATATTTTGGGTTTCATGTCCCTTTAAGGGATATTATCCATTGATAAGAATGTATCAGTCTTTTTAAACAGAATAATATCCAAATTAGAGAGATTTGTATTACTAGCAAGGGCTCTCCATCCTAAGTTAACTACGGTCCCAGATAACCTTTTGTTCCCATACTTTTGCCAGAGATCCTGACATCCCTGTTTTGCCAAATTCACTTTGATAAACAAATTCGTAATCAATTTTATGATATTGTTTTCAAATGATAATGCTGATTGCCATGACTCAAACAATAGTTATGCTTGCAAGTGGGTTAATGCAATAATCTGATGTTACAAGCAGATGGTTAAATATTTTTACCAAAGCATCTTAATGCAGACAAAACATTTTAGCATTCCCTATCATTTTAATGTATAGCGCACCGTGTGCTATAAGCAAGTGGTGAGTTAAACATGTTGCTTATCCTCCTTTGAATACTGTATTCAGAACTTTGGTTTCCTTCTAAAAAAAAAAAGAAAAAAGGGCACTGCTGGTTTCAAATATCATCATGTCATGGTACTTATGTGTGTGCTCTGTGTACCATGCCAGTGCTGTGCTGCTCACCTTATGCTAAGGATAGACATGTAACTCAATAGAACAGGGGAGGGCTGTACATTTTTAGCCATTTTGGTCCTCTTTGGGCCAAAATTGGATTTGCTAATTTTCGGCGGCCCAAATTTTGGTGCATCGCTAGTATTATTCTTTATTTAGTTCTGTGTAAAAGAATCAGATTTAACAGGTTTTTTTTTTTTTTACCAATTATCAAAATAAAGTATAGTCCGAGAAAACTATTATTATATGCAAAACAGTAAGTCAAGTAATGAACTCAAACAGCAGCTCTAAGCTGGCATCAAATTTGAAATATGCTACACAATAATTTTACCGAAAATAAAAGGCAAAAAAAAACAAAAACCGAAATAACCAAAAATGCAATTTTCAGCCAAAACTTTCTGCGGCCGAAATTTCGGTGCATCCCTAGTGCTCTGTGTACCATGCCAGTGCTGTGTTGCTCACTGTATGCTAAGGATAGACATGTAACTCAATAGAACAGGGGAGGGCTGTACATTTTTAGTAATTTTGGTCCTCTTTTGGCCGAAATTGGAATTGCACATTTTCCGCGGCCCAAATTTTGGTGCATCGCTAGTATTATTCTTTATTTAGTTCTGTGTAACTAGTCCGAGAAAACTATTATTATATGCAAAACAGTAAGTCAAGTAATGAACTCAAACAGCAGCTCTAAGCTGGCATCAAATTTGAAATATGCTACACAATAATTTTACCAAAAATAAAAGGCAAAAAACCCCCCCGAAAATCTAAATAACCAAAAATGCCATTTTTGGCCGAAACTTTCTGCGGTCGAAATTTCGGTGCATCCCTAGTTTTTATTTGTGTAATATATATGTAATGTAATATATATGTGTGCACATATATATATATATATATATATACATACAAACATGTAGAGATAGGTGCACTCCCACTAAAAAGCTTCATATGCCAGGGTGCTAAGAGTAGTAGATAGAGCTGAAGGACGAAGCACTCTTTGGTCTTATCAAGTGTACAACACAATTTTATTTACAGTGACATTTCGGGGTGTTTACCCCTTCATCAGACCATTCTGATGGTCTGATGAAGGGGTGAACACCCCAAAACGTTACACACATACAAATATATATACACAAATATATATATACTGTATATATATATATATATATATATATATATATATATATGTACACACACACACCTTTGAGACCTTCCCTGTCAAACAGCTTGACATATACCATATTTCTTTAAAACAAAGTGAATATATTTTTTAAATAATTACTTCAAATAGCATTGTTCTTCACAATTTTTTTGTCCATTAAAATAACATCAAATTGATCAGAAATACAGTGTAGACATTGTTAATGTAGTAAATAACTATTGTAGCTGGAATAGCTGATAATGAATGGAATATCTACATAGGTGTACAGATGCCCATTATCAGCAACCATCTGTCCTGTGTTCCAATGGCACGTTGTGTTTGCTAATCCAAGTTTATCATTTAAAAAGTCTAATTGATTATTTGAAAACCCTTTTGCAATTATGTTAGCACAGCTAAAACTGTTGTGCTGATTAAAGAAGCAATAAAACTGACCTTCATTAGACTAGTTGAGTATCTGGAGCATCAGCAATTGTCTGTTCGATTACAGGCTCAAGATGTCCAGACACAAAGAACTTTCTTCTGAAACTTGACAGTCTATTCTTGTTCTGAAAAATGAAGACATTTCTCGCTCTCTGACCTCCAGATATTAGAGTTCCATAGGCCTAGATTTGGAGTTCGGCGGTAGCCGTCAAAACCAGCGTTAGAGGCTCCTAACGCTGGTTTTGGCCGCCCGCTGGTATTTGGAGTCAGTGATTAAAGGGTCTAACGCTCACTTTACAGCCGCGACTTTTCCATACCGCAGATCCCCCTACGCCATTTGCGTAGCCTATATTTTCAATGGGATCTTTCTAACGCTGGTATTTAGAGTCGTTTCTGAAGTGAGCGTTAGAGCTCTAACGACAAGATTCCAGCCGCCTGAAAATAGCAGGAGTTAAGAGCTTTCTGGCTAACGCCGGTTCATAAAGCTCTTAACTACTGTACCCTAAAGTACACTAACACCCATAAACTACCTATGTACCCCTAAACCGAGGTCCCCCCACACCGCCGCCACTCGATTAAAATCTTTAACCCCTAATCTGCCGACCGCCACCTACGTTATATTTATGTACCCCTAATCTGCTGCCCCTAACCCCGCCGACCCCTGTATTACATTTATTAAACCCTAACTTGCCCCCCACAACGTCGCCGCCAGCTACTTAAAATAATTAACCCCTAATCTTCCGACCGCAAATCGCCGCCACCTACGTTATCCCTATGTACCCCTAATCTGCTGCCCCTAACATCGCCGACCCCTATATTATATTTATTAACCCCTAATCTGCCCCCCTCAACGTCGCCGACACCTGCCTACACTTATTAACCCCTAATCTGCCGAGCGGACCTGAGCGCTACTATAATAAATGTATTAACCCCTAATCCGCCTCACTAACCCTATCATAAATAGTATTAACCCCTAATCTGCCCTCCCTAACATCGCCGACACCTAACTTCAATTATTAACCCCTAATCTGCCGACCGGAGCTCACCGCTATTCTAATAAATGTATTAACCCCTAAAGCTAAGTCTAACCCTAACACTAACACCCCCCTAAGTTAAATATAATTTTTATCTAACGAAATAAATTAACTCTTATTAAATAACTTATTCCTATTTAAAGCTAAATACTTACCTGTAAAATAAATCCTAATATAGCTACAATATAATTTATAATTATATTATAGCTATTTTAGGATTAATATTTATTTTACAGGTAACTTTGTATTTATTTTAACCAGGTACAATAGCTATTAAATAGTTAAGAACTATTTAATAGTTACCTAGTTAAAATAATAACAAATTTACCTGTAAAATAAATCCTAACCTAAGTTATAATTAAACCTAACACTACCCTATCAATAAAATAATTAAATAAACTACCTACAATTACCTACAATTAACCTAACACTACACTATCAATAAATTAATTAAACACAATTCCTACAAATAAATACAATTAAATAAACTATCTAAAGTACAAAAAATAAAAAAGAACTAAGTTACAGAAAATAAAAAAATATCTCGCATTCTATTGGCTGTTCCGATCAGCCAATAGAATGCGAGCTCAATCTGATTGGCTGATTGGATCGGCCAATCGGATTGAACTAGATTCTGATTGGCTGATTCCATCAGCCAATCAGAAAATTCCTACCTTAATTCCGATTGGCTGATAGAATCCTATCAGCCAATCGGAATTCGAGGGACGCCATCTTGGATGACGTCCCTTAAAGGAACAGTCATTCGTCGTTCAGTCGTCGGTCCGGATGGATGTTCCGCGCTGGATGTCTTCAGGATCCTGCCGCTTCGCTCCGGATGGAAGAAGATCGAAGATGCCGCTTGGAGAAGATGTTTGCCAGTCCGGATGTCCTCTTCTTGCTGGATAGGAGGAAGACTTTGGAGCCTCTTCTGGACCGGATTATGGATCGCCAACCCCCGCTTGGGTTGGATGAAGATCTTGGAGCCAGGACGGATCGGTGATACCTGGATGGTGAAGACAAGGTAGGAAGATCTTCAGGGGCTTAGTGTTAGGTTTATTTAAGGGGGGTTTGGGTTAGATTAGGGGTATGTGGGTGGTGGGTTGTAATGTTGGGGGGGGGGGTATTGTATGTTTTTTTTTACAGGCAAAAGAGCTGAAATTCTTGGGGCATGCCCCGCAAAGGGCCCTGTTCAGGGCTGGTAAGGTAAAAGAGCTTGTAACTTTTTTAATTTAGAATAGGGTAGGGAATTTTTTATTTTGGGGGGCTTTGTTATTTTATTAGGGGGCTTAGAGTAGGTGTAATTAGTTTAAAATTGTTGTAATATTTTTCTTATGTTTGTAAATATTTTTTTATTTTCTGTAACTTAGTTATTTTTTATTTTTTGTACTTTAGATAGTTTATTTAATTGTATTTATTTGTAGGAATTGTGTTTAATTAATTTATTGATAGTGTAGTGTTAGGTTAATTGTAGGTAATTGTAGGTAGTTTATTTAATTATTTTATTGATAGGGTAGTGTTAGGTTTAATTATAACTTAGGTTAGGATTTATTTTACAGGTAAATTTGTTATTATTTTAACTAGGTAACTATTAAATAGTTCTTAACTATTTAATAGCTATTGTACCTGGTTAAAATAAATACAAAGTTACCTGTAAAATAAATATTAATCCTAAAATAGCTATAATATAATTATAATTTATATTGTAGCTATATTAGGATTTATTTTACAGGTAAGTATTTAGCTTTAAATAGAAATAAGTTATTTAATAAGAGTTAATTTATTTCGTTAGATAAATATTATATTTAACTTAGGGGGGTGTTAGTGTTAGGGTTAGACTTAGCTTTAGGGGTTAATCCATTTATTAGAATAGCGGTGAGCTCCGATCGGAAGATTAGGGGTTAATAATTGAAGTTAGGTGTCGGCGATGTTAGGGAGGGCAGATTAGGGGTTAATACTATTTATGATAGCTTTAGTGAGGCGGATTAGGGGTTAATAACTTTATTATAGTAGCGCTCAGGTCCGCTCGGCAGATTAGGGGTTAATAAGTGTAGGCAGGTGTCGGCGACGTTGTGGGGGGCAGGTTAGGGGTTAATAAATATAATATAGGGGTCGGCGGTGTTAGGGGTAGCAGATTAGGGGTACATAGGGATAACGTAGGTGGCGGCGGTTTACGGAGCGGCAGATTAGGGGTTTAAAAAAATATGCAGGGGTCAGCGATAGCGGGGGCGGCAGATTAGGGGTTAATAAGTGTAAGGCTAGGGGTGTTTAGACTCGGGGTACATGTTAGAGTGTTAGATGCAGACGTAGGAAGTGTTTCCCCATAGGAAACAATGGGGCTGCGTTAGGAGCTGAACGCTGCTTTTTTGCAGGTGTTAGGTTTTTTTTCAGCTCAAACAGCCCCATTGTTTCCTATGGGGGAATCGTGCACAAGCACGTTTTTGAGGCCGGCCGCGTCCGTAAGCAACTCTGGTATCGAGAGTTGTATTTGCGGTAAAAATGCTCTACGCTCCTTTTTTGGAGCCTAACGCAGCATTTGTTTTAACTCTCGATACCAGAGTTAATTTTATGGTGCGGCCAGAAAAAAGCCCGCGGAGCGTTAACAGCCCTTTTACAGCCGAACTCCAAATCTAGGCCTTAGTCTTTTGCTCGAGCACAAACTTTTTACTTTCAACTTCTAATATGAGCACAAAAATAGGATAGCTATTTATTTAACTTTAGTGTTAGTGCTCAATAGTGCTAATATTTTTGCGCTCCACTTGTACTGCAGACTAATATTGCTAATATTTCTGCTCTCAACTTGTAATCTAGGCCTATATTTTCAGTTTAAAGTTCTGCTAATGTCTAGTAATCACACATGGAAATGCTACATAGGAGGGTTCCTATTGTTTAAAGAGTTAATGTTACAATTAGTGTTGTATTAGATTGCATTTCAATCACTTGCGGCATTGGATGCTTACAGTTGACAAACTTGGCTTTACTTGTCAACACATCTCAGCATGTCCCCATGCTTGTAGCACTGACAGCAGCAAACAATGACATGTATGCATCAGCATGTACAGAAGTATGCGATCCTTGTCTGTGCCTGCCAAAAGGGAGGCTTTGCAAGTGTACTGTCTTTGTGTCAATGTCTTTTTTTTTTTTTTTTAGTGATTATATACTTATGGCATTGAAAATTTATTTCCAGAGATTGTAATACAATTTTAATTACCTACAAGACAAATGCAACCAAATACTTTACTCTTCCTTTAAGATTTCTTCAACCAAATGTTGGTGTATTAGTACGGTATGTTACTTATTCAGATGATTTCATGCTGCAAACCTGTCATTATCCTGCTTTTGTTTGTGTCATTCACATTTGTTTTATTATAATGTGACAAGAAATACTGGAAGCAGCTATATCTATTAAATATTTAAGGGCACACCATTAGCCTTCAAGCACAAAGCGTTACAGTTCCATGGTTTCATATAGGCCATGCAATACAAAAATAAAACATTTTCCAATTTACTTCCATCACATTTTATTGGTTCTTTCTGTATCCTTTCTTGAAAAGAAAAATGTTCACACCTCATATACGTATATAAAACTGTTATTGTCTGAAGGCTGTCACATGATACAAAGATTGGGAAATTTAGGCAAACTTTGTTATTTGTCAGTAAAAGCCTACTGCTTGTTAGAAATTCAAAGTAATTGTTATTGTTTGTATTATGCCTTTGTTAATTAAGCAGTTTTACTGTATTTAATGGTCCTTTAAAGAGACAGTCAATGCTTTAATTGTTATTGTTTAAGGACTATGCCTTTACTACCCATTCCCCAACTTTGCACAACCAACATTGTTATATTAATATACAGGTGGTCCTCGTTTTACAACGGTTCAATTTACACCGTTTCGGAATAACAACCTTTTTTTCCAGTCATGTGACTGCTATTGAGAAGCATTGAGAAACAATGCATTGATTAAAATAGCCAGTAGGTAGAGCTGTCTGCTTGTGTTGCAGCAAAGCCAAGCAAGCTGGAATTAACCAGTTTAACCACACCTGAGCTATCAAGCAGATTTCAAAGGAACAAGATCTTCCTGTCTATAACTCAGTCCAGATTGGAATGCATAGAAAGAACTGTTTGCAAAAAAATGCAAGTGAAGTCTGTGTTGTGTGATTATTTTATTAGGTTTATAATGCTGTTTAGCAAATGTTTTTGTTCATTTAACTTAGTTTAATTATATATTTTGTGTTGTTTGATTATTTTATTAGATTTATAATGCTGTTTAGCATTTAAAGTCTTCATTTCAAAGCTTTAAAAATAATGTATTAGGTGTTAATTATGACAATTTTGAGAGGGGCCTGGAACCTATCTCCCTCACTTCCCATTGACTTACATTATAAACTGGGTTTCGATTTACAACCATTCCTTCTGGAACCTAACCCCGGCGTAAACTGAGGGCTACCTGTACTTTATAACATTTAAACCTCTACATTTCTGCCTGTTTCTAAGTCACTACAGACAGCCTCTTATCACATGCTTTTTTATTTGCTTTTCTCAATAAGACACCTCTATTCTTGTGTGCCATAAAGATAACATTATGCTGACACCCGTTGAGTTATTTAAGAGTCAGCACAACACAGCACTAATTGACTAAAATGCAAGTCAATAGATAATAAATAAAAAGTCGTATGATCAGGGGGCTGCCAGAAGATGCTTAGATGCAAGGTAATCACAGAGGTAAAAAGTTTATTATTTTCTTCTTAAACAGGAAGAGTCCACAGCAACATTCATTACTTTTGGGAATTCAGAACCTGGCCACCAGGAGGAGGCAAAGACACCCCAGCCAAAGGCTTCAAATACCTCCCCCACTTCCCTCATCCCCCAGTCATTCTTTGCTTTTCGTCACAGGAGGTTGTCAGAGAAGTGTCAGAAGTTCGAGTTAAGTCTCTTATGGAGGGTAGTACTCTTTGAAATGGGACTTGAGTTTTAAGTAGTCCTGTCAGCCTCTCAGTGAGAGCATGGATGAAAGTTAGAGTCCGGAGATGCAGGGAGAGTTTTTCTGCGAAACTATCCTGACTCATATTAACAGCTCCTTGGCAATCAGCGTTGATGAGTTTCGCTGCCTGCCTTTGTTCACTCAAGTCCATGTTAGAAGCGAGGCTACTATCTGTCACACTTGAAGGGTCGTGTTCCTGTTCCATGGCATAGATTCCGTTTAATTTTACTTCATTATGTGAATGTGATGTTAACGTAAAGGTAGGGTCCCAGTGGGACTCCTTTTATCTTAAAATGAGGAATCGTGGGTTAATATCCCCTAAGGGGGGTTATTGAACAGGGGGGACTTTAATAATGTTTGTTATGTGGTTCTATCTGCTGATGTGTAGTAATACTTTAGACTCATGGCTTTTCGGAACATTAACGGCCTTATCGTCATTTGGTGCAATCTTTGGATTTGCACACTATTTTATGAGTTGCAAGGTGCACCTCGTGACTACTTTTTAGTCACGGATGTCTCCAATGCGGAGAATGCATCTTGGGATGAATATGAAATGTCCCAGGTTATCCATGCCCATCAGTTATGTTCCAATTGACATTCCAGAGTACTCTCTTTTCCCGATTCAGGGTCCTCAGAGTACGTTGAGCCATCAGCACAGAGAATGCTAGGTCCTGCAAGGCGCATGTCCTAGAAACTCCCTTTGCTACGCAAGCAGGTGTCCCTTTGGTCTTTACTCCTTCTCCAGAAGGTGGTCTGTTTCCTCCAGAGGTTACAGCACGGTTCCGCATGGCCATATCTGCGGCCTTAGCGCATTTGTATCTCCCAAGTGAAATCTTTCTAAGATACTGTCCGTGTTTTGTCAACTAGGGCCCGCTAGGGCGGGGGATTACCCGATTGAGTTTGGCCTCCTGGGGAAGCGGGGGCCTCTAAGGCTTTAGGGGCCCCAACCTTGGGGCCGCAGTCATTTGTCGATCTGGCAAGGGATAATTTTGCCTTCCACTATAGGTTGGCACGTCTTTGTGTCCTACTGAGACATGTTTTGGCATTGTTAGAGGATCCCAGTCCTAGGATTTGAGGCCTTAGATGCCGGATGGCAACCTGGATAAATGGTTGGGGATGAAGCTAATCTCCTTGTCGTCTCCGTTTTTATCTTTATTTTATGTATCGGTTCCAGTTCTGAGCTTGGGTGATGGGAGCCTTCTGATCGGCTGGTCTGATTGGGCGTACCCTTTTTTTCCCTTGGGCATTCACCCGCTTTTAATTTAGATCCGGATAGGATGTATTTGATTTAATTTGTATAAAGCTCATGGCTGATATAACTTTTGTTGAGAATGTTCTTTCTCTGGAACCAATACTTGCGATTTTGTGGTAGCATGGGCACTTCCTCGGAAGTTGTGCACTTTGGTTAAGTCCGAGGTTATGTTTCTAGTTCATATTATCGAGCTTTCGGATCGATTTTTCTTGGACCTTAGACAAATCTGGGGTTCTTTTGTACCAGGCAGGTACTGGTCGGGCGCTGTCTGCTGTTTCTTGGGTTTATGTCACCCTCGTGCTAATTAGCAAGTCGGTTTAAAAAAAAAAAAAGAGGTGTTTCTTAAGGCCTAGTGTTATGGATTCCGGACTTGGATCCTACAACAAAGTTTTGGGCCTGGGGCATAGATCCAACTCTTCTGGTAGTGCTTGAGATGCGTGACCGACTTTTTCAGACTTCATCGTGGTTTCTAGGGTCCCTGGGGACCCGGAACCGCAGGTTTCAATACCTTTGGAAGTTTGGAGATGTGATTGATTTCCGGAGGTTTAGTATCTGAATAGTGGACGATTGTGTTTTCACTTGCGGTATCTCTGGATGATGATTTTTGTAGCCTAGTCGCATTCCTTTTGGCAATGTTTTCTTCCCTCCCGTCTTGGGTTGGGCCATTTGTTATGGAAGAGTGGACATGTCCTTCTTCTTTGTCTCATTGTTTCGTTTGCTCTAGTGCATGGAGTGCAAGGGTCTCCCTGCGGTTCTCCCAGGAGCTGCGAGGCTCCCGCTGTTATTCAATTTCAAGGATGTCGGGAGACCGATCCTGCAGGGATCTCTGGAGACAGTCGTCTTCTTCAGATAAGAACTGCCCCTTGTCATACCATGGTCTTTTGATTTTCGGATGCTACCTGCCTTCGGGCTTGAGTGTAGGAGGTCTGGGGTCATTTACAGTCCACTGATCATTTAGCCTTTCAGCGTGGGGTCAGGTCGTCAGGCCTATCTACATGGATTACCTTGTGATCCAAGGGTGCTTGTGGCCCTTTCCTAAACCGGTCGGGAGTTCTTTTCAGACTCTTGGGTTTGTGGATGTTGCTAGGTACTTTGCAACTAAGGACTTTAGATGGCTGAAGGTTCTGTCTGGGGGCACTCTGAACCATAGGAGGCAGCTTATGGGTTCCGCAGGGGCTTCAGATGTTTGGATCATTTCCATTTTTTCGAGGACTCCGGCTTAGGACCATATCTCTTGCCTGGAAAGGGTATGGATGGTTCTGCTTAACCTTAGGGTTTGGTTGTCCTGCGTGTCCCTTTGGAGGGGGCGGGAGTTTTCTGACTCTTATGAGATATTAATATCATCCTGAGGCTTCAGTTTGAGGTTTTCTGATGGGTCCCTACTTGTCTGCTGGGACATCTGATGCTTCCTAGTAGGCTCCAGTTGTTATCACACTGGGCTGACAATATTGGTTGAGGGTTGGCCTCTAGTAGGGGTTTTCCATTGTTTAATCTTCTTCTCACCTAGGGTGGGGAAGGGGTTTTTACGTGTTCTCCTTTGTTGGAGGTACCTCAGTATCTGTAAAGGGCTCGTGGGCCCTTATTTTTCTTGCCTCGTAGGTTTTTTTCCCCTCTTTTGCGTTCTCAGTATCACGGAATTGATTTCTGGTATCGGAATGCTGTGGGTCAGAGTGTTTTTTCCCTTGAGGAGTGTTCCTTCTTATGGAAGGCTGCAGTGTAGGGGTCCTGGGACCCGAGCATGAGGTTCCTGTCATGGTTTCAGGGTAGCATGCAAAAAATTTTTTGGCAGTCAGAGTTCTACTCTGGGGCTTTGATGCCTCGTAGATCGATCCTGTTTTCTTCCGAAGGTCTGAGACTCTTGTCTGTAAAAGGTCTTTCACTAGCTTTGGGGTTGGGACCGTTATCCTGGAAGGAAGGTCGGGGATCAGTCTGCTTTGCAGCATGGACCGTTTACTTTTATGAATCTGTCCTCCCCTTTTTTGGGGGGGGACTCTTAGTGCCCATCTCTCTACCGGCGGCGGCTGTTGCCGGGATAGATCGCTCCTTGGGTTCCGGGATTTTCTGGTTGGGAGCTGTTGTCAAGATTTTTCAGCACTTTTCAGTGGGATGAGTCCCACGATGGCTTAAGACGGCTTTGTTGCCTGTGGAAGGGTCATCACGAGTTTGCCATAGGTGGCTCTGTGCCCTCTTGGAGAGCTCTTTTTAAGCTGCTGGGATGTTTTCCTGTCTCTGCTTGTCTATGCTTAACCTGATGGGTCTTGTCTTGTCTAGGTTACAAGGGGGAACTCACAGGTTTTCTGGAACACCATAGTTGATATGGTGCTGTGTCAGGGATTGAGGGTGACCTTCTGGTCATCTATGTGACGTTTTCTCTTGACTATGGACTTATCCAGCGACCTTGGTTGCACTAAGTTAATTGATCTTTTGGATATCTCATGGGGCCTCCCTTTAGGGGGTAGATAGAGAGTTTGACCAGTTTTTGATTTAAGTCCATTTTGGATGGTCCTTCGGATCTCCTGGGTTCCTCTACTCTCCCTCTCGGGGGTTGATAGAGGTTTTACGGTTTTGGAATGTGGGAGTTGAGTGCCGCAGGGCTGACTCCTCGGAGGCCTTATGCTCAGCAGACTCTAGGTCTGAGTGGTCTCTAGCACGGTTTTGCAGGCTGTGTAACTGATGAGTGGTTACCCGGGCTCTGGTTTTTCCTTTGTCGTTATAATTTTTTTTAGGGTGTTGGGTAATTTCAGGCTGTGGTGCCTTTCGAAGGAGCCACATTTTTTGTACCCACCCTTGGTTTAGATTCAGTGTCCTCTAGTTTGGGTATTGTTTTCCCAAAAGTAAAGAATGCAGCTGTGGACTCTTCCTGTTTAAGAAAAAAAACATAAATTATGCTTACCTGATAATTTTCTTTTCTTCTGACAGGAAGAGTCCACAGCTCCCGTCTGCGCTTTATCTATGGAGCGGCAGTACATTTTTGTTCTTCTGGCATCTTTTTTCACCCTGATATTTCTCCTACTGCTCCTTGTTCCCTTGGCATAATAACTGGAGGATGAGGGAAGTGGGGGAGGTATTTTAAGCCTTTGGCTGGGGTGTCTTTGCCTCCTCCTGGTGGCCAGGTTCTGAATTCCCAAAAGTAATGAATGCAGCTGTGGACTCTTCCTGTCAGAAGAAAAGAAAATGATCAGGTAAGCATAATTTATGTTTTTAACCATGTTTGTTATGCAAAACTGGGGAATGGGTAATAAAGGTCTTATCTATCTTTTAAAACAATAAACAATACAAATTCTGGTGTAGACTGTCCCTTTCCTTTAAGTATCTAAAAGCAAATACAGTGTTCAAAGCAGACATTTACACTTTCAACTTTTAAATGAGATAGTTGTTTGTAATAGCGTGTATATCTCTTTAAGAACCAAAATGTATAGCTTTGGAATTCATTATTAAGACATTGGTTTTGTTGAAATTCTAGTTTATCGTTAATGACAACTTTACTTGTTACATATAATCCTTTCATCTGGTTAAATGTAGCAATTTAAATGCATCTTCTTGAAACCAAAACGTTTGGTGTATATATTTAGGGACACTGAACCCAGATTTTTTTCTATTGTGATTCAGATAGAGCATGCAATTTTAAGCAACTTTCTAATTTACTCCTATTATCAAATTTTCTTAATTCTCTTGGTATCTTTATTTGAAAAGCAAGAATGTAAGTTTAGATGCCGGCCCATTTTTGGTGAACAACCTGGGTTGTTCTTGCTGATTGGTGGATAAATTCACCCACCAATAAACAAGTGCTGTCCAGGGTTTGAACCAAACATTGGCTGGCTCCTTAGCTTTGATGCCTTCTTTTAAAATAAAGATAGCAAGAGAACGAAGAAGAATTGATAATAGGAGTAAATTAGAAAGGTGTTTAAAATTGCATGCTCTATCTGAATCATGAAAGAAAAACTTGAGTTCAGTATCCCTTTAATTTGTACAATACAACTATATAATAACCATGTTACAAACTATCCATGCATTCTTGTTGGCCAGGATATAGAGTTAAACATCCTGGTGATTTCTGAGAATGTGTTGGCTGTAGATTTTTTTTTATTGTGTTTCCAAATGTGAATCCATCATCTATATTTTATTCTCCAAACAGTATATACCCCTTATTTCAATAACCCATTGATGCCATTCTATGTTAACCGACTTCTGAATATTTGACACAGTGAGACAGATTCCGGTTGACTGCATTTGCATAAAGTGTTTAAAAAACAAAAAAAATCCACTATTCCAGTTATTGCTTTTAACCAATTGCAAAACAATGCAGGTTTCTGGAAGTCCTACTAAATTAGCTCCAAATTGACCATTGGCCTTGAGGGGGGGGGGGGTCTGTCTGTTGATACCTGTTTTGTGTGACTGGATTTTTGAGGTTCATTTGTGTGTGCATGTTGTTTTTCTAATGCAGCTTACATGTGATCACTAGTACTCTGGTGCTTGTTATCTTGAGTGAATGTGACTACACAGGCTGATGAGCAACCAGAAGTTTTTATTTGTTTAAATGTGAACTTTAATAGTTTCTGGTATTTTTTTGTTATATTTTACTTTCTTACTGTTTAATGATAACCAAATTACAAAATTATGTCGCTGAAGGTTGTTGGTTGTTACAAAATAAATGATTTTGTTATTTGATCTAGTACATGATAGTTTTTATGTTTGGTGTATGATTAACTAACAAATGGAAGGGGAGTGGGGCTGCCCTGCCATAAAATGCTTAGGTCTAATTTTAGTTACAGTCTGACCCAGTCCATAGTTGCTGGATATATGTTTCCCTCAGTAGGATTCTTTAATTGTTTTAGTCACACTGAGACTGTACTGGTCTGGCATATATAACTGGATTTTTTCAGGCAATGATTCTGACAATGTGTCTTACACACTTTTGTAAAATATGTATTACATTACTTTATGTCAGAGACGGATTACCGGACATCAGGATGAATGGTTGGCGGATGTCTTAAAACATCGTCAATCCTTTAGATAAACGAGGTGGCAGAGTGCTTTAGAGAAAAAGCGGTACCAAGCTATTCCTGCATTCCAAGCTCCACTCATATTTATGGGGTTGTCAGGCAACAGATAACTGTGGGTATGCATCTACATGCACTCACGTTCCACTGGTGTTTCTCATGTTCAGGTTTTTCAGTAATTTATTCTGTAGAAATTGTGAAGTCATTAAGTTCAAGGGAAAACATGTATTACATTGTAGAGATCAATACATAAAATATATTAGCATTCTTTATCAGCCCAGTTTTTCATTCAACATTGTAGAACAAATTACAATGATGATTTAAATGTTTCATAAATAAATACATTCTCATTGTGTATCAAGACACATAAAATGTATCTATTGGGTCGCTAGGCACGCTAAGGTATCACCACTAAATACTGTAATAGAAAATTTAGTGAGCTTTAGAGAGTCAGCTATCAAGACTAACACAGAAACTGGGGAAACAAGAGTGACTGAAGACACCTGTTAGTGAATATTGCCCATTGAGAGCACTTTGACATAAAATTCTGTTACCTAAATAAATATATCATGAAAAAATATATTTAAATATATATTATATGAAGTGTTTTCTTAATTTCATTGTCAAGTGTTGTTATGTTTATATATTGAGTTTATGTATTTTACTTTATATATGTAAATGTATGTATGTTTCAGAACATGCAACTTTAACATACTTTAGTAGGATCTAATAAAACAAAAGGATTATCTATAAAATGTTAATTGGCACATTGTCTAGGAAACTATGACAATCAGGGGTGTATTTATTAATGTGTGAGGGACATGATACAATGTAGCGTATCATGTCCGCCGCACATCAATAAATGCCGACAGCATACGCTGTCGGCATTTATCATTGCACCAGCAGTTCACCAGAACTGCTTGTGCAATACCGCCCCCTGCAGATTCGGAGTGTCAATCAACACGATCGTAATTTGATCGGGTTGATTTCTGTCCGCGGTCTCAGAGCAGGCGGACAAGTTATGGATTTATCAAGCTCCATACAGAGCTTGATAAATCGGCCCCACAGAATCAATTGTTTGACTTGATAAAACCGAAGACATCCCACACAAAAATTTGAGAGAATATGCTAAACAGATTGGTTATGAAATATGCAGCAGAACCATAGATACGCTCACAGATAACCAATGTATTTGAAGCAGACTATTAAGTTGAAACTGTAGATGTGATATTCAAAGTAACAGTATGTTTTCAAATATAATAAAGAACAGAGGATTATGTTACATTACAAATGTTACATTATAAAAGCAACTCTGAGGTCAAATCACTTTATTCAGTCAGAATCCTTAAACAGAAACCCATATATAATAAATAATACTATCTTTACAAATATTGTAATATAGCCGATATTGTGACTGCCGTATAATACAAGATTGTGAATTTATTTTAGTGGGTGCAACACTCTTTCTTATGTACTAGTCCCAGAAAAGTGCCTAAACTCCCCTTTAACACCTCCCACACTAAACTATCTCTGCTGCCACCACTTTAAGATTAGTAAAGGGGAAATCCTAAGAAAATAGATTCAAAACCAGAAAATTAAATTTGGCAAAAAACAATCTAAAAACAAAATGTAGTTATTACTAATCTCTTTGGTAAGGTGGTACAGATATAAAAAGGAGTAAAATAATAGAATCTAATACTGTACTAGTTTAGATCTCTGTCCCAAGGGAGCTTGGCAAGAAAATATGGTCACTTACACTGTCAGCAGCCTCCCACATAGAATGACAATATTATTTTGTTTACTTCATCATTAAATAATTCTGACCAGGCCCCTTCCAGAGTAGGCAAGGTATCCACTCCCTTTTTTATCAGGCATAAAACAAATTGAAAGTCATAGCTGAAGTTATAGAGTACCTTTTAATTTTAGTTATGTATATACAGTACACATAAGCAATCCCATTATGGCATAAAAGTGATTAAAACGTGTAATTTTAAATCTTAGAGTGTCACCTCAAATTGACCTAAGGTCTGTGTCTTGATAGAGTACTCTGTCTTCTGTCACTCTTTGTTGACAGCTTGGCCCATAAAAAAATCCTCCTGAATACAGCAAATTTCACCTTATATCTGGTTTACCAGATGCAGGTAGTAAAAATGATTCTTCCCAAAAACCTTCCCTTTCTGCATGGAAATAAAGGTCACAGAAGAAAAATGGCCCTTGTTACCCTTGTTCCTGCGCAGCTCATCAGAAACAGCAGTTATGAAGCTGGATGTCTTGAAGATGGACCGCTGCTCCATAACTTGTCTGCTGCCTCTGAGGTTGCGGTCCTCAATCTGCCCGATCCTATAGGATCGGGCTGATTTACAGCCCCCTGCTATCAGCCGCGAATCTGCAGGGGGCGGCATGGCACAATCAGTTCTGGTGAACTGCTTGTGCAATGATAAATGCCGACAGTGTTTGCTGTTGGCATTCAGCGATGTCTGTCGAACATGATACGCTACAGCGTATCATGTCGGACAGACATTGGTAAATCTACCCCATGCATCTTCCTTATGTAGGTTTGCTATTTAAAACTAAATCCAGTACATTGTTTTAAGATCTTGAAAAAACTTCCAATGGATTTCCATTAAGATACAGTTTAACCCCTGCCAGACAAGGTTGCAATGGGTTGCAGCACCCTCTAGATGGCAGTGGGTTAAAGGGCATGGGAGTGACTGAAACATTTAAAGGCACTTTATCAAGCCAATGAAAAAAATCAATCTGTGGTTTTGGAAAATTAATACATATTGGGGTGTAAAAACATGTAAATGTGGATCTTTAAGGCAACCAACAAAAATGGTTGCTTAACTAGTCCTTTCAGTAGCTTCTGTGGTATTCCTTCTGTTGTACCAGGGGTGGCCAACTCCAATCCTAAAGCACCACCAACAGTCCTGGTTTTACCATTCTCTCTGCAGTAAAAGAAAGCAGCAGAACTTGTGCTGTGTTTCTTTGAAGTGAGAAAATGAAAGGACCAATCAATGCAGCAGAATTACATAATTAACAAGTGCATAATAAAAAGACAGTACAATAACACCTACTCTGAATTTCAAATAAGCAGCAGATTTTTTTTCTGACATTTTTTATTTTCTCCCATTATCCAGCCCCCTGTATCATGTGACAGACATGTGTATCATTATCCAGCCCCCTGTATCATGTGACAGACATGTGTATCATTATCCAGCCCCCTGTATCATGTGACAGACATGTGTATCATTATCCAGCCCCCTGTATCATGTGACAGACATGTGTATCATTATCCAGCCCCCTGTATCATGTGACAGACATGTGTATCATTATCCAGCCCCCTGTATCATGTGACAGACATCAGCCAATCACAGACTAGTATACATATACCCTGTGAGCACATGCTCAGTAGGATTTTGTTCCCCAGAAAGTGTGAATAGAAAAAGACTGTGCAAAATTTGATAATGTTTGTATTGGAAATAAATTGGAAAGTGTCTTAAAACTACATGCTCTTTTATATTCATGAAAGTCTATTTTGACTTGAGTGTCCCTTTAAAACTGTTGGTGGTGCTTTAAGACTGGAGTTGGCCAGCCCTGTTTTACACAGTTTCAGCCTCAGAAATTATTTTGTTTGTGAGCAGAAGAGCATACCAACTATACAGCTAGATTACGAGTTTGGCATTATGAGTGAAAAAGCAGCGTTATGCTTCATTACGATGCTTTTTCCCTAACGCTGCTATTACAAGTCTTGTCGGTATAGGTGTACCGCACACCTTTTTGGCCGTCACGCAACGTCAGTACCGCACTTTTAAAAAAGTCCTTTTTCAATGGGGCTTTCATAGCGCCAGTATTACAAGTTTTGATGTGAGGCCAAAAAGTGAGCGGTACAGCCTAAAATGACAACATCCGCCATCTAAAGTCAGTAGTTATGAGTTTTACGTTACAAAGCTGTAACATAAAACCCATAACTAAAGTGTTAAAAAGTAAACTAACACCCATAAACTACCTATTAACCCCTAAACCGAGGCCCTCCCGCATCATAAACACTATAATAGAAATATTAACCCCTAATCTGCCGCTCCAATCATCGCCGCCACTTAAAAAATGTATTAACCCCTATTCTGCTGCTCCCCAACATCGTCGCCACTATAATAAACTTATTAACCCCTAAACCGCTGCCCTCCCACATCGCAAACACTATTTAAATATTAGCTTAAAGGGGACCAGGGAAAGAAAAGAGGAAAGGAGAATGGCACTACTGTACTAGAGATGTCCTAATATTTTTATTACAATAGTATCGTATGTAACACTGTAGGATCTGGTGCTGTACACTAGAAGAATCGGAACAAAAGTAGGCGTGACCCTACATCAAAAGTGTGTAACTAATAGCACTCGTCATCTCTATAATAGTCTTTATTTTCAATAATAAGTGTTTATTACAAGCATGTGTTAATATTAAGACAGAAAATATTTCCCTATAGGGGAAACTGCGGTTAAAATTTCAAACTTTATTATATCATGGTTAAAATTGGGACATAAACATTAAAAACAAAAAGTGGAAGAGATCAATCCTATATGCGAATCATTTAGGTTTGCAAAATAATTGATAATAGATGGCCCCAATATAATATAGTATACTAGCTCCTATTGATGTCTGGGTGTATACAGTATAATACGTAAATATACGATGTAGTCTCAGGTTCACATGAACAGTATATGCGCTGTATGAGGTAAGGCTCGAATGGTCAATGGTTAAATTCTTATTAGTGAAAATATAGGCTATTATAGAGATGATAAGTGCTATTAGTTACACACTTTTGATGTAGGGTCACACCTACTTTTGTTCAGACTATTTAAATATTATTAACCCCTAATCTGCCGTCCCCCCACACCGCCGCTATAATAAACCTATTAACCACTAAACTGCAAGCCCCCCACAACGAAATATAATAAAACAAACTATTAACCCCTAAACCTCTGGCCTCCCACATCACTACGTAAATATATTAACCCCTAAACCTAACCCTAACGTAACCCAAAGCCTAAATCTAACCCTAACACCCCCTAACTTAAATATAATTAAAATAAATCTAAATAAAACTTACAATTATTACCTAAATAATTCCTATTTAAAACTACCTATAAAATAAAACCTAAGCTAGCTACAAAATAATTAATAGTTACATTGTAGTTAGCTTAGGTTTTTATTTCACAGGTAAGTTTGTATTTATTTTAACTAGGTAGACTAGTTAGTAAATAGTTATTACCTAGCTACCTAGTTAAAATAAGTACAAATTTACCTGTAAAATAAAACCTAACCTGCCTTACACTAAAACCTTACACATTACAATAAAATAAATTAAATTAATAAAATACAATTATCTAAATTACAAAAAAAAAAAACCCACTAAATTACACAAAATAAAAAAAGAAATGATCAAAAAATAAAAACGAATTACTCCTAATCTAATAGCCCTATCAAAATAAAAAAGCCCACCCGGAAGCCGGCAAGAGTCTTCATCCAGACGGCATCTTCTATCTTTATCCATCCGACGCGGAGCGGGTCCATCTTCAAGGCATCCGGCACGGAGCATCCTCTTCTTCCGATCGCTGCTGTAGAATTAAGTTTTCCTTTAAGTGACGTCATCCAAGATGGCTTCCCTTACATTCCAATTGGCTGATAGAATTCTATCAGCCAATAGGAATTAAAGGTGAAAAATCCTATTGGCTGTTGCAATCAGGTTGGAATTATTTAGATAATAATTGTAAGTTTAATTTAGATTTATTTTAATTATATTTAATTTAGGGTGGTTAGGGTTAGATTTAGTGTTAGGGTTATGCTTAGGGTTAGGGTTACATTAGGGTTAGGTTTAGGGGTTAATATATTTATTTAGTGTTAGTGATGTGGGAGGCCAGAGGTTTAGGGGTTAATAACTTTAGTATAGTGGCGGCGACATTGGGGGCGGCAAATTAGGGGTTAATAACTGTAATGTTAGGTGGCAGCTATATCGGGGGCGGCAGATTAGGGGTTAATAACTGTAATGTAGGTGGCGGCGATGTTAGGGGCAGCAGATTAGGGGTGTTTAGACGTGTTTTTTATGTTAGGGTGTTAGGTTTAAACGTAACTTTTTCTTTCCCCATAGACATCAATGGGGCTGCGTTACGGAGCTTTTGTTTCCGCGATCACAGGTGTTAGGTTTTTTTTTAGCCGACTCTCCCCATTGATGTCTATGGGGAAATCGTACACGAGCACGTCAAAACACTGCTTGTATTTGGGTGAGGTATGGAGCTCAACGCAACCATATCGCCCGCACAACCCAGGTTTTGTAAAACCTGTAATAGCAGCGCTATAGGGAGGTTAAATACCACTGCTTTTGTGGCGGTCGTTAATATCCCTATAGTGCTCAAAACTCGTAATCTATCTGATAATTTGAAATTTATTAGGAGAATTTGATGAATGAAGTTAGGGCAATCAACAAAATAACAAAAACATTTTTTTTTTTAGAAAATGCCAATAAAGCTAACCTTACCCATTTTCCATGGAAAGATCAGCTTTAAGTTGAAGTTCTTCCAATCTTATGCACACAATGCAGGCAATCTCCCACCCTTGCACACAGGCAGTATCTCCCCTTACCATTACACAAGTCACCAGCTGTTCTCCTACTCTTACACATGCCCCCAGGCCCTCACATATTCTTAATAAACCACAAGTATGGGGTGCATTAACAATAGCTAATTGTATCACCACACAACACCTATGTGACAGAAAATGAATACAATTTATTAATACATTCTAAAAAAACATACCACATAAATATTTCTGAAAGTTTGATGTAGAAAACAATAATATATATATATATATTTATTAAAAGCTGACAAGCAATATAACAATTCATACATTTTCCAAGTCAATATTAATATCCTTGCGCTCTTTCTAAAAAAAGTGACTCAAAGGGGCATATTTATCAAGCTCCGTACGGCGCTTGATGTCCCGTGTTTTCGGTGAGCCTTCAGGCTCGCCAGAAACCGAAGTTATGAAGCAGCGATCTAAAGACCGCTGCTCCATAACCTGTCTGCCTGCTCTGAGGCGGCGGATAGAAATCAACCCGATTGAATACGATCGGGTTGATTGACACCCCCTGCTAGTGGACGATTGGCCACGAATCTGCAGGGGGCGGCATTGCACCAGTAGTTCACAAGAACTGCTGGTGCAATGATAAATGCGGAAGCGTATGCTGTCGGCATTTATCGATGTGCAGCGGACATGATCTGCTATATTGGATCATGTCCGCTCGCACAAACATAAATATGCCCCAAAGTGTATAATATAAAACTTGTAACAAAAGTATAAGTACCTTGAGCAATAACTCAAATTTGTCTTGTTTGTTCTCCAACATCTGTTTCCATACATGCTACTATTTCAGAATGTCTATCCTGGTCACGTGATCCTCAGTGACCAATCATAAATCAGCATTCCCAGTTTACCTTGTTGTTCTGATAACAATTATTGTAGACATCATGTTGTGTTGGATTGTACTTTGCAGATGTCAAAGTTCTCCAGTTATTTACTGCCACCTGATCTCTACTCTATGACCTAGTCCTCTTCCTTTACTAAAGAATAGGTACTAAGCATTTCTAGAAATAGAAACAGAAAAAGAGGTGCCTCATAGTATAGTATATCCCGGACAAAGAGGTATACAAAGGGGTATTATCAACCTACTTGGACAAAAGCACAAAAGTCAGGTGTGCCAGGACATCAGAGCCTCTTGGCTAGCTCCACTCATAGGATCACAGCGGTGCCCTCTTTGATGATCTCTGCAAACAGCCCAGGGGCATGTAGGGTTGCTTCCAGATCCATCAGGGAACCGTCAGGCAAGTATCGACTATGGTACGTCTTCCCGGGTATAAATAAGCTCCTATATCAGACCAGGTAACACCAGCTGTCCTGGGAATAAGGAGTCAGGCTACAACCCACAAAGTTCACAGTATTAGTGGTGATACATGTACTGGCTCAATGGAATATAGTAGGTAGAGAACGGTAAATTTAAAATCATTTGTTAAAAACAAACACCTCTCTTAAGATGGGATTTATGAACGCATTTCAGCTGATAAATAGCCTTTTTCAAGATGATTTTAGTATTTATTGGTGGGTATTTGACATAGACATCTATTGGAGTGCTTTGAAAAAACTAGAGTGTGAGCGCTAAGCCAAAGGTGCGCTAAGCTTAAAGTGCACCAAGACAAAGGTATAATAAGCTGAAGGTGTGCCAACCCAAAGGTGCAATAAGCTTAAGGTGCTCCAAGCCAAAAGTGGGCTAAGCTTAAAATGCACCAAGCCAAAGGTGTAATAAGCTGAAGGTGCTACAAGCCAAAGGTGCAATAAACTGAAGGTGCGCCAACCCAAAAATTCAATAATCTGAAGGTGTGCCAAGCCAAAGGTGCAATAAGGTGTAGATGATCCAAGCCAAATGTGTGCTAAATTGTAGTTTCTCTTAACCAAAAATGATCCAAGCTGAAGGTCTAATAGTGGAGTTCTTCACTTACTTTGAAACTATGATTTTCTTTTGAGATATTTTAAAACACTGAACATATGCCTACATACACACATGTCTAAATACACTTATATATGTGTAAATAGACATATTCGTACACACATATTTATATACACACATACAAATACACAAAATCAGCACCTTGCCATATACTATATCCCTTTCAATCACTGTTATTTAAATAAATATATATATATATATATATATATATATATATAAACATTATTTGTATTGTATTTTTTGTATTTAATATGTATAAATATGAGTGAAATACTTTATTATAATATATTATATATATATATATATATATATCTTTTGCAAATATTCAAGTGTTAGAACTTTACTTCATCATATCTCCAAGAACGCTATATTTTCCAGCACTATTTTGAGTTGCAACACTCAACTCACTACGTAAATATGTGTGATAATAACGCACCTGAGCTACCCATTCAAAGTAAAGGGTGCTAAAATAATTTTTAAGATTCTCTGCTAAAACTTTACCATTTGTGACGAATTACCGGCTACCCCGACTTTGTAGATCCGCCGAACGATCTCCTAAAACCTGGAACTCGCCGCTATTATGCAAAGAAGTGATAGTAGCGATTCCCACTCAAATAACTAGACATACTAGCATTCAGGTGAAACAAGGAGAACCTTTATTGGGACAAAACACACAACATTTATACAGAGACTCATCTTGATAAGACACTGGACAATCCCACAATTTTCCCGCCATTTCCGCCCCTCCAGACAGACTGGCGCCTCCATAGACCCTCATGTTTTATTTTGTCCTTATTGGCCCCAGGTTGGGGATTCCGGAGTGATTCCAGAGGAGCGGCGGGACACCCAAGGTGTCGTTGGAAAGCTCTCGGCCCCCAGCTTCTACAGTCCAAAAAGTGACATGATACATGGCTGGGTACCAAAACTACATCTAACCAAACATACACCATGAGTGAGCGTCCAAAGGGATCTCCCCACCGGCAATCACCCCATCTCTGGCCCTACCCATGGGCTAGCCATCCCCAAAAGAGTGGAGCTCTAGGACCAAGAGCCGCTGGAGCGACCGGGTCGAAGGGGACCGGGGATCAGAGATGAGGCGGCCGACCGGCAGTTCCATAGCCCGGTCAGCCGAAGAACGGTCCTGTGGAAGGCTCCGAAAATCCCCGGTTCTTTGTGGAGCACACCTCCGGCAATTGGCTCACATCCTGCCCTCTCCCAGGGGTGACAACCACCAAGAGAGTGGAGCTCTAGGGCAAGGGACTTCTGAGGCGGCCGGAGGTAAAGAGGACGGGAATGCGGGTCTGTGCAGCCGGCCGGTAGTTCCAGGGGTCCAGCCAGCCGCAGAGGCAGTAGGCGGTTCAAAGTCCAGCTCTTTCAAGACAAGTTTAGAACACACAGTAAGTTGACAGAAGCTCCTAGGACTTGCGGTTACTCTGAGGAGCCCCAAACCGCTGAGAAACAACAGGGGTGAGGTAGTAGGGGTTTATCTTTTGCAGCCCGGTGCCCGTGACAACTCCCCCCTTTCAGTTCGGCAGACCCGGCTAGATCCACATGGGTCTAATTTGGGCTGTCCAAGGAACACTGTATTTCAGTCTGCCGGGAAAGTCCATTAGCATTCCCATTGCTCTTTCCCGGCCTGTACTTAACGTTGAAGTTAAAGGGCTGCAGACCTAAACTCCACCTTAACAAGCGTCCATTATCTCTGATACTCGGTTCATCCACAACAGAGGGTTGTGGTTTGTGAGGACAGTGAAAGGCCTTCCATATAGGTATGGTTGCAGTTTCTTGAGGGCCCATACCAGGGCCAGGCATTCCTTTTCCACTGCCGCGTAGCCTACCTTTCTAGCTAACAGCTTTCTACTTATGTAGTCTACGGGGTGGTCTTGTCCTCCTTCATCCACCTGGCTTAGGACTGCTCCCAACCCAAACATGGAGGCATCTGTATGATCACAAACAGTTTGTTGGGGTTTGGAGCAGCTAAGACAGGGGCAGTTTTGAGGCTTTGGAAGGCAGCTTCGCACTCTGGGGACCACAGGACTTGTCGGGGCAGTCTTTTACGAGTTAGGTCGTTCAGGGGTTTAGTGAAGGTACTGTAAATGGCGGACGAATTTTCGGTATAAACAGCGGTTCCTAGGAATGCTAGGACTTGGGTCTTGGTTCGAGGAGTCGACCAGTTTGCCACTGCCTCAACCTTTTCCGGCTCTGGCCGCTGCCTTCCGCAGCCCACTCTGTGGCCCAGATACTGGACCTCCGAGTGACCTATGGTGCATTTGTCGGGCTTCAGGGTCAGCCCGGTGGATCTGAGGTGATCTAAAACGACACTTAGGTGGATCAAATGGTCCTCCCAGGTGTCGCTGAATATGGCGATGTTGTCCAGGTATGCGCTGGCATAGTCCTGGGGGCCATTCAGCAGGCGATCCATCATCCTCTGAAAGATGGCTGGAGCATTCTTCATCCCAAATGGCATGACCTTAAACTGGTAGAGGCCGAAAGGGGTGATGAAAGCGGACTTGGGGATGGACTCAGGGTCTAGGGGGATCTACCAATACCCCTTGCAAAGGTCAAGGGTTGTTAGGAAGGTCCCTCTGGCGATTCTGTCTAGGAGGTCATCGACCCAGGGCATGAGGTAGGTGTCGTTGGTGGTTCTGTCATTGAGCTTACGATAGTCAAGGCAGAACCGGGTAGTACCAGCTTTCTTGGGAACCAGCACCACCGGGGAGGCCCAGGGACTACTGTATGGTTCAACAACATCGAGGTCCAACATTCCCTGTAACTTCCAGTGCATACTGTCTCTGACAGCTTCAGGTACTCAGTGTATGGCCACTGTGGTATACCCAGGGATATTGGAGAACTTTTCCTGGCGGTCCTCTAGTTACTGCCGGACTTGCTGTCTCTGCCCAACCGCTAACCTGTCATCTAAGGTTATGTCTCATCTGGCCCAGGAAGCTCCGGCATGGGAAGGCTCTCAAAATCCTCCACAGCTGGAGAACAAATAGTGGCTACGTCCTTGGGTCGCTCTACATATTCCTTGAGCATGTTCACATGAATGGTCCGTTGGACCCGTTCATCTGAACATTTTGCTACAAGATAGGTGGTGTTATTCAGTTGTTCCACCACCCTGTAGGGTCCTTGCCAGGAAGCCTATAGCTTGTCTGTTTTGACAGACTTCAAGGCTAGGACCCTCTGTCCTACTACCAGAATCCGGCTATGAGCATTACGGTTGTACCATTGTTTCTGTCTCCCTTGAGCAGCCTGAAGGTTCTCCCGCACCATGCCGGTGAGGTCCTTCAGCTGGTCTCTGAACTTTAGGATATACTCCACAACGGAGGGTCCTTCCTCCTCTGCGGATCCCTCCCAGTGGGCTCTTAACAGGTCTAGGAGTCCCCTTATTTTCCAGCCATACAACAACTCAAAGACGGAGAATCCAGTAGATTCCTGGGGCACCTCTCTGTAGGCAAATAGGAGGTGCGGCAGGTATGTTTCCCAGTCCTTGTGAGTGGGCGAGAACATCCTAAGAAACTGCTTCAGTGTCCCATTAAACCTCTCACACAGCCCGTTGGTCTAGGGGTGGTATGGGGCACTGAACAGGGGTGTGATCCTGCACAGTTCCCATAACATTTTCAGGTGACCTCAGCGGTGAACTGGGTCCCCCGGTCTGAGACCATTTCCCATGGATAGCCTACCCGGGTTAATATCTGGAGCATAGCATTGGCCACTGTCTCCGACTGGATATTCGCCAGAGGAAATGCCTCCGGATACCTAGTGGCATAGTCCACTACCGTGAGTATATATTTTTTTCCGGAGGGACTGGGGGAAGGTAAGGGCCCTACTATATCCACAGCGACCCTGCTAAAGGGTTCGTGAATAATGGGGAGGGGATTTAGGGTGGCTTTCGTATAGTCCCCAGTCTTCCCTACTTTCTGGCACACCACACAAGTTCTACAATCCTAATTTCATTTGTGATTCTCTGCCAGAAGAAGACCTGGGTGAGGTGGTGGTGTTTTCGGGAGTTACCTAAATGTCCTGCCATAGGAATATCGTGTCCTATTCACAGCAGGTTGGAACGATATATTTTCGGTACCACCAGCTGGCGTTTAGGCACTGGCTTTCTCTTCCTCTGGGTGACACGATACAGCAGGCCGGTTTCTCTTGGAACTCTTCTTTTCCTGGGCCCTGGGGGTCAGTCCCTGCTCAGTCTTGGAACGAGGCAAGGGTTGGGTCGCTCAGAGTCTCTTGGGCGAATTAGGAGGGGGAGGCCCAGGGTAATTGGTCAGGGAGGATGGTATGGGTCGGGCGTCGGGGAGTCGGGGTAGGGTATCGGGGAAGGCAAGGAGTCTTATCTAGGCCCCCAGATCCGGTGTATTGGCCTGACGCTGGGCCTGCCTGCGGGTAGTCAGTGGCCAGGAATCCGGGGGCGTATCCCCTAAAAAGGTGGAAAGAAAAAGGCAGAGGTCATTCCCAGGAAGGACCTCTGTGGGAAGATCTTTCAAAATGCCCACGTCCACAGCACAGGCTCCGGCGCCCCAAGTGAGATGGACACAGGCTATGGGGACTCGCACAGTGGCACCTCCAGCCACTCGAACAACGAGAGTTTTCCCAGTAGGGATGGAAGGGGAGGCCAGGTGGGGTTGAATCAGGGTGATGGCGGACTGAGTGTCCCTTAATCCCTGGGCCTCCTTCCCATTGACCCAAACAGTCTGGCAATGAAGCTGGCGGTTATCTGAGGACACCAGGCTAGCCTCTTGTAGGGTGCCGACCTCCTCTTCAGCCCATTCAAGTAGTCCACAGGTGCTGGTGCATACATGTAGTGGGCAGCGTCTTTGAAGGTCGGAGCTGGAGCACTTACCAATGGGGATGGCTGGGGGTGTCTTGGCTGGCGGGTGACATGTGGGTCAAAAATATATATTTATTCAGGATATCATTAAAAGTAGTTTAAAATGGTTAAAAAATATACATGTGGGTCAAAAATATATATTTATTCAGGATATCATTAAAAGTAGTTTAAAATGGTTAAAAATAGTTAAAAAATAGTGCATATTAGTACAGCAATAATTAAACCAAGAACCTCTGCGATAAATGGTAAAAAATTGGTAGGTGCAGTTGGTCAGATAGTGGCTGGAGCCGGACGGATGGTTGGCAGTGGTTCAGAGGGCGGCGGGCGTCTGCATACTGGTCTGCCAGGATGGCCGCCTGGTCTGCTGTGGTGGGTCGTCGATCATGGACTCATTCCTTGACCTCGACTGGAACATAATTGTGGAAATGCTCCAGGAGGAAGAGCTGTGCCACTTCTGCCTTAGTGGTGGCTTTGTAGCCGGCTAACCAGGAAGTCATTGACCGGGTGAACTGGTGTGTCCACTCCGTGAAGGGCTGTCCTTCCTGCTTCCTTAGTGCCTGGAATTTCTGTTGGTGCACCTCCAGCGTGAGCCCATAGGATACAGTCTTTCACTTTGTTATAGTTCTTCTGATCCTTGGGAGGGGTAGAGTGGAAAGTGTCCAAAGCCCATCCAGCCAATGTACCAATCAGGACAGATAGTCTGTCAGCATGAGCTACCTCCTGCAGCTCACATTGGGTCTCAAAGACCTGAAGGTAGCAGTCAATATCTTCTTCCTCTTCTTTGTAGGCTCGGAAAGCCCTATGGGGTAACTTGGATGATCAGGAAGCTTGCACCTTGGAGGCGGACGGAGTCCCTCCTGTGGACTGGTGG
Organism: Bombina bombina; assembly: GCF_027579735.1. NCBI lineage: Eukaryota > Metazoa > Chordata > Amphibia > Anura > Bombinatoridae > Bombina > Bombina bombina. The sequence continues at coordinate 673,659,869 of NC_069500.1, read as the reverse complement.
AGCTCCGCTAACTTGAGCTGGGTAACCTCCGAGATGATCTTGGTGATGACCTCCTGTGGTGGCCGGGTATCATACAACGCCAATTGCCACTCCACTTCCCGTTGTATGTCAGACGCGGACGTCCCCGGGGTGGATGCTGCAGTGGGTGCTGTACTGGGCGCTGTAGTAGGCTGTTCATTGCCCTGGTCATCATCCGACCCACCAGCGGCTTGGTCTTCTTCCAGCTAGAAAAAGGTCGTTCTGCTCTTGGTGCCCACAGTCTTTCCTCGGGTATCAATGCGAGCTTGTCTTTAGGTGGTGGTTTGAATGTTCCAGGGAATTGGAAGCATCCCACCGCAGCCACCAATGTGACGGATTACCAGCTACCCCGACTGAGTAGATCCGCCAAACGATCTCCCAAAACCTGTAACCCGCTGCTATGTAGCGAAGAAGAGGTGATAGTAGCGATTCCTACCCAAATAACTAGACATACTAGCATTCAGGTGAAACAAGGCGAAGCTTTATTGGGACAAAACACAAATTTATACAGTGACTCATCTTGATAAGACACAGGACAATTCCACAATTTTCCGCTTTTCCCGCCCCTCCAGACAGGCTGGCGCCTTCATAGACCCCCATGTTTCATTGTGTCCTAGCAGCCCCAGGATGGGGATTCTGGGGTGATTCCAGGGGAGCGGCGGCACACCCAAGGTGTCGTTGGAAGGCTCTCGGCTCCCAGCTTCTTCAGTCCAAAAAGCAACATGATCCATGTCTGGGTGCCGAAGCTACATCCGACCAAACATTCACCATGAATGAGCGTCCAAGTAAGGTTCAGGACCCCCAGTTCCAAATGGAGCTCCCCTCCGGCAATCACCCCATCTCTGGCCCTACTCATGGGATAGCCATCCCCAAAAGAGCGGAGCTCTAGGACCAATAGCCGCTGGAGCGACCAGGGTTGAAGGCAATTGGCTCACATCCTGCCCTCTCCCAGGGGTGACAATCACCAAGAGAGCGGAGCTCTAGGGCAAGGGGCTTCCGAGACGTCCGGAGGTAAAGAGGGCAGAAATGCAGGTCCATGCGGCTGGCCGTTAGTTCCAGGGGGTCGGCTGCAGAGGCAGTAGGCGGTTCAAAGTCCAGCTCTTTCAAGAAGAGTTTAGAAAACAGTAAGTTGACAGAAGTTCCTAGGACTCGTGGTTGCTCTTAGGAGCCCAAAACAACAGGGGTGAGGTAGTAGGGGCGGAGGGGTTTAACCCTTGCAGCCCGATGCCCGTGACACCATTCACTTGTACCAGGTTGTATACTAAATACCAGATTGTCCTCTATTCTTAGCACAGGGTCACAATAAGGATACAACACCTTCCTCTATCTGTTGCGCTACACTTATAATCTAGCCCATAGTATACAAAGAAAGCCCATCCATCCTGTATATCATTCCATACACATAGGGTTGTCTTCTCCTTTACAATCAATATAATTGTATTAAAAATAATGCTATTCTGTTGTCATATACTGGTTGAGGAATTTGGTTTGTTTTCATTTGGATTTTCCACCATAGGTTTCTAATTTTTGTAGAAAATGTGGAGGTATTCTTTTTTAAAGAAGTATATATATATATATATATATATATATAATGATTTATCTTACGTTCCAAAACTTGATTTAGTATAAGCATTAAAAATGGAATGTATCTTACTGTTCATCATATAAACAAGTAATCTTCATTCACTCCTCTCCTGGTGATTTATCTGAAGTCATTGGGTGGTCGTCAGAGCTGCCATCACATGTTTATACTCTTGCTAATCACAGGCACACCCATACCTGCAAATGAAAAGGGGCTTCCCCCCCTCCCTAAAATTAATGTACAAAGTTCATTTTATTCAGTAGTTGTTTCAGTAGCCTACCATACAATATTGTACCGTTTGATGTATGAAATATTCCCTAAAAGTCTTAATTACAATTGAACATGGTTTAAAATTATTTACAGAGCATTGAGAACAATGTGAAAATCACTATAAAGGAGTGCTTGTTACATGTTTTATAGCTTCATTTTATTGATCAGATCATATTGGTCCAATATAAAAAAAACAACTTGCCAGATTTTTATGTTGACATATATATATATATAGTTTTAAAATATTTGTATTTTATTATAGATGTTTATAATGTATTTGTAATGTATGTTATAGTTGTTCTGTGTAATGGAAGTAATTTCATACAATAAATACACAATGTACAACATTGTAGTGATGACCACAGGCTACTGTTGCTACATTGTATTTGCTGAAAGTATAGGCCATTGCTATCTCTCACTACATCTTACAAGGTGCTGCAACCTGGCAGCTTCATACATTTAAAGTGAGAGATGATATGATTCACTGCTTGTAGGTTCAGTTCTGCAATATTTTGGCGATTGGCAATGGCTTGCATATGATCGAGGCCAGTGATGGCGAGCCTTGGCACCCCAGTTGTTTTGAAACTACATTTCCCATTTTGCTTAGGCACTCTGCAGTCTAGTTGAGCATCAGAAATGTAGTTCTGAAACATTTGGGGTGCCAAGTTTAGCCATCACTGCTCTAGGCCTTACTTATCTTAAAGGGGCATAAACGTGCAAATAGAAACTGCTAATTTTTAGAGCATTTTATTGTTGTACTCTTGTTTGCAAAGGTCTTTGGGGTTAACCCCTCAAAGGTGTTAAATACTCAGTTTAAACAAACTCCAGTGCAGCAATGCACTAATGGGAGCTAGCTGAACACATCTGGTTATATAATTATATTATTTGGAGACCTAAGTTTTTTAGTCTGGTAATTCTAATAGGTGTCTGGTTTTTAAGCCACAATGTCTGCCTTGGTGGGCATGCCAAAACGAGATTCCTTGGCATAATTTAAAAGCCAAGAAGGTGGCTCCTTTAATGTGGGGTGGAACCACTTACGCTTCTTTTATAATGAAAAAGGAATTGGCTAAAAAAAACAAAACACATTTCCGCAAAAACTATTCTCTTGCATTAACTTGAGCTCTGCTTTTTATATTGCTGTCAACGCAAAGGCTGGAAAAACTACAGGGTAAGCTTAGACAAACAAGAGCAGGGCATAACGTTCCTAATTCATAATGCCATTTTTTCCCTCTGTTGGATATGCAGCAGTCATATTTATAATGTGACAGAACACAAGCATCTGTCACTGGCTGGGTGTTTATTTACTAGTATGTAGTCTCCCTCATAACTTCTGATGAGAGGCTGATTTTTTTTTCCACGCTGTTAAGTCTCACAGAAGCATATTTTATTCAGTTAACTCATAAGTAGAGACAAGCTGCTGAGAAACAGTTGCAGTGCTTTTGCTAAATGATGCTGACTGTTTTAAGTAGCTGTTCATTTTAAATACTTGTTGAACGGATTGCGAAATGCCACACATTGCAGTTGCATATGTTTGGTATGTTCATGTAACAAGTTATAGATATGGGCACCTAAATAATTATGCTCTTGACACTAAACTATGAATATTTTAGCCGTTATTGATGTTGTATTTCTATAATATTATATACAGGTGGGTTAACTTAGCTAAAGAAATATTGTAATGGCCAGATAGATACACTAAATATCTTCCATTCTAACAATAAAACCATCCTAATGTTTGTCAGCAGACTTTGGTGGGGAGAGTGGATTTTTTAATTCTATTTGCTGTTATTACTATTAGATAAATCCAACCTTCATAACATGGCTATTTCTCTTGTAAGGTGTATCCAGTCCACGGGTTCATCCATTACTTGTGGGATATTCTCCTTCCCAACAGGAAGTTGCAAGAGGACACCCACAGCAGAGCTGTCTATATAGCTCCTCCCCTAACTGCCACCCCCAGTCATTCTCTTGCAACTCTCGACAAGATAGGAAGTATAAGAGATATGTGGTGACTTAGTGTAGTTTTTACCTTCCATCAAGAGTTTGTTATTTTAAAACGGTACCGGCGTCGTACTGTTTTACTCCCAGGCAGAAATTAGAAGAAGAACCTGCCTGGAGGTTGATGATCTTAGCGGTTTGTAACTAAGGTCCATTGCTGTTCTCATGCATAACTGAAGAGTATGGGAAAGACTTCAGTTGGGGGAACGGTCTGCAGATTACAGTATATTTATTTCTAGAGAGATGATAAGATCTAGAAAATGCTGACAGAGCCTTGTATAATTGAGGTAAGCCTAATGCAGTGATTTAACAACGACTGGGATCATGCTTACAAAAAACATAATTTATGTAAGAACTTACCTGATAAATTCATTTCTTTCATATTAGCAAGAGTCCATGAGCTAGTGACGTATGGGATATACATTCCTACCAGAAGGGGCAAAGTTTCCCAAACCTCAAAATGCCTATAAATACACCCCTCACCACACCCACAAATCAGTTTAACGAATAGCCAAGAAGTGGGGTGATAAGAAAAAAGTGCGAAAGCATAAAAAATAAGGAATTGGAATAATTGTGCTTTATACAAAAAAATCATAACCACCACAAAAAAAGGGTGGGCCTCATGGACTCTTGCTTATATGAAAGAAATGAATTTATCAGGTAAGTTCTTACATAAATTATGTTTTCTTTCATGTAATTAGCAAGAGTCCATGAGCTAGTGACGTATGGGATAATGACTACCCAAGATGTGGATCTTTCCACGCAAGAGTCACTAGAGAGGGAGGGATAAAATAAAGACAGCCAATTCCGCTGAAAAATAATCCACACCCAAAATAAAGATTAAATGAAAAAAACTGAAATTATAAGCAGAAGATTCAAACTGAAACAGCTGCCGGAAGTACTTTTCTACCAAAAACAGCTTCAGAAGAAGAAAACACATCAAAATGGTAGAATTTAGTAAAAGTATGCAAAGAAGACCAAGTTGCTGCTTTGCAAATCTGATCAACCGAAGCATCATTCCTAAACGCCCAGGAAGTAGAAACTGACCTAGTAGAATGAGCTGTAATCCTTTGAGGCGGAGTTTTACCCGACTCGACATAAGCATGATGAATTAAAGATTTCAACCAAGATGCCAAAGAAATGGCAGAGGCCTTCTGACCTTTCCTAGAACCAGAAAAGATAACAAATAGACTAGAAGTCTTTCAGAAATTCTTAGTAGCTTCAACATAATATTTCAAAGCTCTAACTACATCCAAAGAATGCAATGATCTCTCCTTAGAATTCTTAGGATTAGGACACAATGAAGGAACCACAATTTCTCTACTAATGTTGTTAGAATTCACAACCTTAGGTAAAAATTTAAAAGAAGTTCGCAACACCGCCTTATCCTGATGAAAAATCAGAAAAGGAGACTCACAAGAAAGAGCAGATAATTCAGAAACTCGTCTGGCAGAAGAGATGGCCAAAAGGAACAAAACTTTCCAAGAAAGTAATTTGATGTCCAATGAATGCATAGGTTCAAACGGAGGAGCTTGAAGAGCCCCCAGAACCAAATTCAAACTCCAAGGAGGAGAAATTGACTTAATGACAGGTTTTATACGAACCAAAGCTTGTACAAAACAATGAATATCAGGAAGATTAGCAATCTTTCTGTGAAAAAGAACAGAAAGAGCAGAGATTTGTCCTTTCAAGGAACTTGCAGACAAACCTTTATCCAAACCATCCTGAAGAAACTGTAAAATTCTCGGAATTCTAAAAGAATGCCAGGAAAAATGATGAGAAAGACACCAAGAAATATAAGTCTTCCAGACTCTATAATATATCTCCCTAGATACAGATTTACGAGCCTGTAACATAGTATTAATCATAGAGTCAGAGAAACCTCTTTGACTAAGAATCAAGCGTTCAATCTCCATACCTTTAAATTTAAGGATTTGAGATCCTGATGGAAAAAAGGACCTTGCGACAAAAGGTCTGGTCTTAATGGAAGAGTCCACGGTTGGCAAGAGGCCATCCGGACAAGATCCGCATACCAAAACCTGTGAGGCCATGCTGGAGCTACCAGCAGAACAAACTAGCATTCCTTCAGAATCTTGGAGATTACTCTTGGAAGAAGAACTAGAGGCGGAAAGATATAGGCAGGATGATACTTCCAAGGAAGTGACAATGCATCCACTGCTTCCGCTTGAGGATCCCTGGATCTGGACAGATACCTGGGAAGTTTCTTGTTTAGATGAGAGGCCATCAGATCTATTTCTGGAAGTCCCCACATTTGAACAATCTGAAGAAAAACCTCTGGGTGAAGAGACCATTCGCCCGGATGTAACGTCTGGCGGCTGAGATAATCCGCTTCCCAATTGTCTATACCTGGGATATGAACCGCAGAAACTAGACAGGAGCTGGATTCCGCCCATACCAGAATTCGAGATACTTCCTTCATAGCCAGAGGACTGTGAGTCCCTCCTTGATGATTGATGTATGCCACAGCTGTGACATTGTCTGTCTGAAAACAAATGAACGATTCTCTCTTTAGAAGAGGCCATGACTGAAGAGCTCTGAAAATTGCACGGAGTTCCAAAATATTGATCGGTAATCTCACCTCCTGAGATTCCCAAACCCCTTGTGCTGTCAGAGACCCCCAAACAGCTCCCCAACCTGTCAGACTTGCATCTGTTGAAATTACAGTCCAGGTCGGAAGAACAAAAGAAGCCCCCTGAACTAAACGATGGTGATCTGTCCACCACATCAGAGAGTGTCGTACAATCGGTGTTAAAGATATTAATTGAGATATCTTTGTGTAATCCCTGCACCACTGGTTCAGCATACAGAGCTGAAGAGGTCGCATGTGAAAACGAGCAAAGGGGATCGCGTCCGATGCTGCAGTCATAAGACCTAGAATTTCCATGCATAAAGCTACCAAAGGGAATGATCGTGACTGAAGGTTTCGACAAGCTGATATCAATTTTAGACGTCTCTTGTCCGTTAGTGACAGAGTCATGGACACTGAATCTATCTGGAAACCTAAAAAGGTTACCCTTGTCTGAGGAATCAATGAACTTTTTGGTAAATTGATCCTCCAACCATGATCTTGAAGAAACAACACAAGTCGATTCGTATGAGATTCTGCTAAATGTGAAGACTGAGCAAGTACCAAGATATCGTCCAAATAAGGAAATACCACAATACCCTGTTCTCTGATTACAGACAGAAGGGCACCGAGAACCTTTGTAAAAATTCTTGGAGCTGTAGCTAGGCCAAACGGTAGAGCCACAAACTGGTAATGCTTGTCTAGGAAAGAGAATCTCAGAAACTGAAAGTGATCTGGATGAATCGGAATATGCAGATATGCATCCTGTAAATCTATTGTGGACATATAATGCTCTTGCTGAACAAAAGGCAGGATAGTCCTTATAGTTACCATCTTGAATGTTGGTATCCTTACATAACGATTCAATATTTTTAGATCCAGAACTGGTCTGAAGGAATTCTCCTTCTTTGGTACAATGAAGAGATTTGAATAAAACCCCAGCCCCTGTTCCAGAACTGGAACTGGCATAATTACTCCAGCCAACTCTAGATCTGAAACACATTTCAGAAATGCTTGAGCTTTCGCTGGATTTACTGGGACACTTGAAAGAAAAAATCTCTTTGCAGGAGGCCTTATCTTGAAGCCAATTCTGTACCCTTCTGAAACAATGTTCTGAATCCAGAGATTGTGAACGGAATTGAACCAAATTTCTTTGAAAAAACGAAGTCTGCCTCCTACCAGCTGGGCTGGAATGAGGGCCGCACCTTCATGTGGACTTGGGAGCTGGCTTTGGTTTTCTAAAAGGCTTGGATTTATTCCAGACTGGAGATGGTTTCCAAACTGATACCGCTCCTGAGGATGAAGGATCAGGCTTTTGTTCCTTGTTGTGAGTAAAGGAACGAAAACCATTATTAGACCTAAATTTACCTTTAGATTTTTTATCCTGTGGTAAAAAAGTTCCTTTCCCTCCAGTAACAGTTGAGATAATAGAATCCAACTGAGAACCAAATAATTTATTACCCTGGAAAGAAAGGGAAAGCAGAGTAGACTTAGAAGACATATCAGCATTCCAAGTTTTAAGCCATAAAGCTCTTCTAGCTAAGATAGCTAGAGACATATACCTGACATCAACTCTAATGATATCAAAGATGGCATCACAAATAAAATTATTAGAATAATAATGCTATGAGAATCATGATCTGTTACTTGTTGCGCTAAAGCTTCTAACCAAAAAGTTGAAGCTGCAGCAACATCCGCTAAAGATATAGCAGGTCTAAGAAGATTACCTCAACACAAGTAAGCTTTTCTTAGAAAGGATTCAATTTTCCTATCTAAAGGATCCTTAAAGGAAGTACCATCTGCCGTAGGAATAGTAGTACGCTTAGCAAGAGTAGAGACAGCCCCATCAACCTTAGGGATTTTGTCCCAAAATTCTAATCTGTCAGATGGCACAGGATATAATTGCTTAAAACATTTAGAAGGAGTAAAAGAATTACCCAAATTATTCCATTCCCTGGAAATTACTTCAGAAATAGCACCAGGGACAGGAAATACTTCTGGAATAACTACAGGAGATTTAAAAACCTTATCTAAACGTTTAGATTTAGTATCAAGAGGACTAGAATCCTCAATTTCTAATGCAATTAGGACTTCTTTAAGTAAAGAACGAATAAATTCCATTTTTAATAAATATGAAGATTTATCAGCATCAACCTCTGAGACAGAATCCTCTGAATCAAAAGAACCAATATCAGTATCAGAATGATGATGTTTATTTAAAAATTCATCTGAAAAATGAGAAGTTTTAAAAGACTTTTTACGTTTACTAGAAGGAGGAATAACAGACATAGCCTTCTTAATGGATTTAGAAACAAAATCTCTTATGTTATCAGGAACACTCTGAATATTAGATGTTGACGGAACAGCAACAGGTAATGTAACAGTACTAAAGGAAATATTATCTGCATTAACAAGTTTGTCATGACAAACAGTACAAACAACAGCTGGAGGAACAGATACCAAGAATTTACAGCAGATACACTTAGCTTTGGTAGCTCCAGCACCCGGCAGCGATTTTCCAGAAGTATCTTCTGACTCAGCTTCAACGTGGGACATCTTGCAATATGTAATAGAAAAGACAACATATAAAGCAAAATTGATCAAATTCCTTAAATGACAGTTTCAGGAATGGGAAAAAAATGCCAGTGAATAAGCTTCTAGCAACCAGAAGCAAAAAATAATGAGACTTAAATAATGTGGAGACAATAGTGACGCCCATATTTTTTTAGCGCCAAAAAAGACGCCCACATTATTTGGCGCCTAAATGCTTTTGGCGCCAAAAATGATGCCACATCCGGAACGCTGACACTTTTCGCGCAAAAGAACGTCAAAAATGACGCAACTTCCGGCGACACGTATGACGCCGGAAACAGAAAAAAAAAATTGCGCCAAGAATGACGCAATAAAAAGAAGCATTTTCAGCCCCCGCGAGCCTAACAGCCCACAGGGAAAGTCAAATTTTTAAGGTAAGAAAAAAAAAATGAGTTATTCATATGCATTATCCCAAATATGAAACTGACTGTCTGAAATAAGGAACGTTGAACATCCTGAGTCAAGGCAAATAAATGTTTGAATACATATATTTAGAACTTTATATAAAAAGTGCCCAACCATAGCTTAGAGTGTCACAGAAAATAAGACTTACTTACCCCAGGACACTCATCTACATGTAGTAGAAAGCCAAACCAGTACTGAAACGAGAATCAGTAGAGGAAATGGTATATATAAGAGTATATCGTCGATCTGAAAAGGGAGGTAAGAGATGAATCTCTACGACCGATAACAGAGAACCTATGAAATAGACCCCGTAGAAGGAGATCACTGCATTCAAATAGGCAATACTCTCCTCACATCCCTCTGACATTCACTGCACGCTGAGAGGAAAACCGAGCTCCAACCTGCTGCGGAGCGCATATCAACGTAGAATCTAGCACAAACTTACTTCACCACCTCCATAGGAGGCAAAGTTTGTAAAACTGATTTGTGGGTGTGGTGAGGGGTGTATTTATAGGCATTTTGAGGTTTGGGAAACTTTGCCCCTCCTGGTAGGAATGTATATCCCATACGTCACTAGCTCATGGACTCTTGCTAATTACATGAAAGAAAAGGGTAATATTCATGTTAATACTCATATTTCTTAGTGATAAAACGTTTACATGTTATATAGAAAAAACGTTTTTTCTCTGAGGGTGATAAATCGTTTTTTGGGGCCTAGTTTCCACATGGCTAGTCAGATACTCCTAGGAATATTTTCTTAAGGCCCTCTGACATCGAGTGCATGGTGGGAGGGGCCTATTTTCGCGCTCTAGATGCGCAGTTCATATTCAGACTGAAACATCCAGCTTCCCTAAAGGAGTCCTCTGGCATCTGAGGACCACTATAGAGGGCTTATTTCTTCCCTAAATCGTATTTGAGGGCAGGTAGGAGCCACAGCAGAGCTGTGGCAAGGTGTTTAACTGTTTATTAACGTTTTGTAACGTTTTTCAAATCCGGTTTGGGGCCTAAAGGGTTAATCATCCATTTGCAAGTGGGTGCAATGCTGCTTTAGTCCCTTATACACACTGTAAACATTTCTAAGAGTTTACTACTTTTTAACACTGTTTTGCAGTTTATGTGATAGTTTTTTTCTCTTAAAGGCACAGTACCGTTTTTTGTTTAATTGCTGTTTCACATTTATTAAAGTGTTTTCCAAGCTTGCTGGTCTCATTACTAGTCTGTTAAACATGTCTGACATAGAGGAAACTCCTTGTTCAATATGTTTAGAAGCCATTGTGGAACCCCCTCTTAGAATGTGTACCAAATGTACTGAAATTTCTATAAATTATAAAAACCATATTATGGCATTTAAAGATTTATCACCAGAGGTTTCTCAGACTGACAAAAGGGAGGTTATGCCATCTAACTCTCCCCACGTGTCAGAACCTATAACTCCCGCTCAAGTGACGCCAAGTACATCTAGCGCGTCCAATGCGTTTACCTTACAAGACATGGCGGCAGTTATGACTAATACCCTCACAGAGGTATTGTCCAAACTGCCAGGGTTACAAGGAAAGCGAGACAGCTCTGGGGCTAGAACAAATACAGAGCTTTCTGACGCTTTAGCAGCTATGTCCAATATACCCTCACAATGCTCTGAAGCCGTGGCAAGGGAGTTGCTATCTGAGGGTGAGATTTCAGATTCAGGGAAGACGTTACTTCAGTCCGATTCTGAATTGACAGCCTTTAAATTTAAGCTTGAACACCTCCGCTTATTGCTCAGGGAGGTTTTAGCGACTCTGGATGACTGTGACCCCATTGTAGTTCCAGAGAAATTGTGTAAAATGGACAAATACTTTGCAGTGCCTGTTTACACTGATGTTTTTCCAGTCCCTAAGAGGTTTTCGGAAATTATTACTAAGAAATGGGATAGACCAGGTGTTCCGTTCTCTCCCCCTCCTGCTTTTAAAAAGATGTTTCCCATAGATGTCGCTATACGGGACTCGTGGCAGACAGTCCCTAAGGTGGAGGGTGCTGTTTCTACCCTAGCTAAGCGTACAACTATCCCCGTCGAGGACAGTTTTGCTTTCTTAGATCCTATGGATAAAAAATTGGAGGGTCTCCTTAAGAAATTTTTTAACCATCAAGGTTTTATTCTCCAGCCTCTTGCATGCATTGCCCCAGTTACTGCTGCAGCGGCTTTTTCGTTCGAGTCTCTTGAGGAGGCTCTACAGGTGGAGACCCCGTTAGATGATATTTTAGACAGGATTAAAGCTCTCAAGTTAGCTAATTCCTTTATTTCTGACGCCATTTTTCATCTAACCAAACTAACGGCTAAGAATTTAGGTTTTGCCATTCTGGCGCGCAGGGCGCTATGGCTTAAGTCCTGGTCAGCAGACGTTACTTCAAAGTCTAAGCTTCTTAACATCCCTTCAAAGGACAGACCCTATTCGGGCCGGGCCTGAAGGAGATCATTTCTGATATTACTGGAGGAAAAGGTCACGCCCTTCCTCAGGATAGGTCCAATAAATTAAGGACCAAACAGAATAATTTTCGTTCATTTCGAAACTTCAAGAGTGGCGCAGCTTCAGCTTCCTCTAATGCAAAACAAGAGGGAAATTTCGCCCAGTCCAAACCAGTCTGGAGACCGAACCAGGCTTGGAACAAGGGGAAGCAGGCCAAAAAACCTGCTGCCGCCTCTAAGACAGCATGAAGGAGTAGCCCCCGATCCGGGACCGGATCTAGTAGGGGCAGACTTTCTCTCTTCGCCCAGGCTTGGGCAAGAGACGTCCAGGATCCCTGGGCATTAGAGATTGTTTCCCAGGGATATCTTCTGGACTTCAAAGCTTCATCTCCAATGCGGAGATTTCATCTCTCACAATTATCTGTAAACCAGATAAAGAGAGAGGCATTCTTACGTTGTGTTCAAGACCTACTGGTTATGGGAGTGATCCACCCAGTTCCAAGGGAGGAACAGGGGCAAGGATTCTATTAAAATCTGTTTATAGTTCCCAAAAAAGAGGGAACTTTCAGACCAATCTTGGATCTCAAGATCCTAAACAAATTTCTCAGGGTCCCATCCTTCAAGATGGAGACTATCCGAACCATCCTCCCTATGATCCAGGAGGGTCAATATATGACTACCGTGGACTTAAAGGATGCTTATCTCCACATTCCGATTCACAGAGATCATCATCAGTTCCTCAGGTTCGCCTTCTTAGACAGGCATTACCAGTTTGTGGCTCTTCCCTTCGGGTTAGCCATGGAACCAAGAATCTTTACGAAGGTTCTAGGGTCCCTACTGGCGGTTCTAAGGCCACGGGGCATAGCGGTGGCTCCTTACCTAGACGACATTCTGATACAGGCGTCGACTTTTCAAGTCGCCAAGTCCCATACGGACATTGTTCTGGCCTTTCTGAGGTCTCACGGGTGGAAGGTGAACGAAGAAAAGAGTTCTCTCTCCCCTCTCACAAGAGTTTCCTTCCTAGGAACACTGATAGATACAGTAGAAATAAAAAAAATTCTGACAGAGGTCAGGTTATCAAAGCTTCTAACTTGCTGCCGTGCTCTTCATTCCACTTCTCGGCCGTCATTGGCTCAGTGTATGGAAGTAATCGGCCTAATGGTTGCGGCAATGGACATAGTTCCGTTTGCCCGCCTACATCTCAGACCACTGCAACTTTGCATGCTCAATCAGTGGAATGGGGACTACACAGATTTGTCCCCTCTGCTAAATCTGGATCAAGAGACCAGGGACTCTGTTCTCTGGTGGTTATCTCGGGTCCATCTGTCCAGGGGATTGAGTTTCCGCAGGCCAGAGTGGACTATGGTGACGACAGATGACGACAGATGCCTTCTGGGCTGGGGCGCAGTCTGGAACTCCCTGAAGGCTCAGGGTTCGTGGACTCAGGAGGAAGCCCTCCTTCCGATAAACATTCTGGAACTGAGAGCGATATTCAATGCTCTTCAGGCTTGGCCTCAACTAGCTGCGGTCAGGTTCATCAGATTTCAGTCGGACAATATCACGACTGTAGCCTATATAAGCCATCAGGGGGGAACAAGAAGCCCCCTGGCAATGTTGGAGGTTTCAAAGATATTTCTATGGGCAGAGGTTCACTCTTGCCATCTCTCAGCTATCCATATCCCAGGAGTAGAGAACTGGGAGGCGGATTTTCTAAATCGGCAGAATTTTCATCCGGGGGAGTGGGAGCTCCATTCGGAGGTATTTGCCCAGCCGATTCAACTATGGGGCAAACCAGAACTGGATCTGATGGCGTCTCGTCAGAACGCCAAGCTTCCTTGTTACGGGTCCAGCTCAAGGGATCCCCAGGCAGCGTTGATAGATGCTCTAGCAGTGCCCTGGTCCTTCAGCCTGGCTTATGTGTTCCCACCATTTCCTCTCCTCCCTCGTCTGATTGCCAAGATCAAGCAGGAGAGAGCTTCGGTGATTTTGATAGCACCTGCGTGGCCACGCAGGACTTGGTATGCAGATCTGGTGGACATGTCATCCTTTCCACCATGGACTCTGCCGCTGAGGCAGGACCTTCTACTCCAAGGTCCATTCAAACATCCAAATCTATTTTCTCTGCGGCTGACTGCTTGGAGATTGAACGCTTGATTTTATCAAAACGTGGTTTCTCTGAGTCGGTCATTGATACCTTAATTCAGGCTCGAAAGCCTGTCACCAGGAAAATCTATCATAAGATATGGTGTAAATATCCTCATTGGTGTGAATCCAAGGGTTACTCATGGAGTAAGGTCAGGATTCCTAGGATATTATCCTTTCTCCAAGAAGGATTGGAGAAGGGATTGTCAGCTAGTTTCTTAAAGGGACAGATTTCTGCTCTGTCTATTCTTCTGCACAAGCGTCTGGCAGATGTTCCAGACGTTCAGGCGTTTTGTCAGGCTTTAGTTAGAATCAAGCCTGTGTTTAAACCTGTTGCTCCGCCATGGAGTTTAAATTTAGTTCTTAAAGTTTTTCAAGGGGTTCTGTTTGAACTTCTGCATTCCATAGATATCAAGCTTTTATCTTGGAAAGTTCTGTTTTTGGTAGCTATCTCTTCGGCTCGAAGAGTTTCAGAGTTATCTGCCTTACAGTGTGATTCCCCTTATCTGATCTTCCATGCAGATAAGGTAGTTTTGCATACCAAACCTGGGTTTCTTCCTAAGGTGGTATCTAATAAGAATATCAATCAGGAGATTGTTGTTCCGTCACTGTGTCCTAATCCTTCTTCAAAGAAGGAACGTCTATTACACAATCTTGACGTGGTTCATGCTTTAAAGTTTTATTTACAAGCTACTAAGGATTTTCGTCAAACATCTGCATTGTTTGTTGTCTACTCTGGACAGAGGAGAGGCCAAAAGGCTTCGGCATCTTCTCTTTCTTTTTGGCTGAGAAGCATAATCCGTTAAGCTTATGAGACTGCTGGCCAGCAGCCTCCTGAAAGAATTACAGCTCATTCCACTAGAGCGGTAGCTTCCACATGGGTTTTTAAAAATGAGGCCTCTGTTGAACAGATTTGTAAGGCGTCGACTTGGTCTTCGCTTCATACTTTTTCTAAATTCTACAAATTTGATACTTTTGCTTCCTCAGAGGCTATTTCTGGGAGAAAGGTCTTGCAGGCAATTGGTGCCTTCCGTTTAAGTTCCTGCCTTGTCCCTCCCTTCATCCGTGTCCTAAAGCTTTGGTATTGGTATCCCACAAGTAATGAATGAACCCGTGGACTGGATACACCTTACAAGAGAAAACAAAATTTATGCTTACCTGATAAATTTCTTTCTCTTGTGGTGTATCCAGTCCACGGCCCACCCTGTCACTTTAAGGCAGGTGTTTTTTATTTTTAAACTACAGTCACCACTGCACCCTATAGTTTCTCCTTTTTTTCTTGCTTGTCTTTGGTCGAATGACTGGGGGTGGCAGTTAGAGGAGGAGCTATATAGACAGCTCTGCTGTGGGTGTCCTCTTGCAACTTCCTGTTGGGAAGGAGAATATCCCACAAGTAATGGATGAACCCGTGGACTGGATACACCACAAGAGAAAGAAATTTATCAGGTAAGCATAAATTTTGTTTTTTATTTCATTCATTCTTAAAAACTATATTCTAATCTATTGAAATAATTTGTATTTGAATTATTTAAGCCATCTATTATACTTCACAGATAATTCCAAATTTCCTAAATTCTTATTGTGTAGATAAATGTGGAACTAAAAAAATAATTAGCCAATTGGGAAACAAAACATTGTCAAAAACCCACTCACATTATTTCTTTCTTAAGACATGGTGAGTCCACGGAATCATCAATTACTGTTGGGAATATCACTCCTGGCCAGCAGGAGGAGGCAAAGAGCACCACAGCAAAGCTTTTAAGTATCACTTCCCGTCCCACAATTTCCAGTCAGTCTCTTTGCCTTCAGTGCAAGGAGGAGGTGAAGTTTAGGTGTCTGTTAAAGAATTTCTTCTATCAAGATTTTGTTATTTTGAAAGCCGGAGCAGGTTTGCTCTGATCTATTCTGACAATTGGGTATAGCTGTACTCCACGTTAGTCTCTTCAGTAGGGCTGTGATAGCTTTCAAGCAGTTAGGAACTTGTTAGGTGGGCCTCACTGCGCTTTCCTGACAAACTGCGGCCCTGATATAGAAAGCCAGAGTATGCTTACTCTGTCCTTTTCTTAATTCCACAGGTCTCTGTGAGTAGTGGCTTCCTCTCATACCAGGTGAGATGTCCTCCTGCTGGACAGTGAAAAATGCAGGTAAGTGCCATTTTGGGTTTCTTCTGGGGAAGAACTTTGGCACTGAAGGTGGACTGCATTTAAAAAGGGACTTTGTTTCCTGAGGCTCAGGAATCATTAGAGCAGGGTGCAGGCACTGTGTGACGTTAGAGATTTATTGGTGGCTCAGTGACTTTATTTTTATCCGGTATGGAAAACGGTCAGTCCCCACTTGTATTGTTATTTTTTAATAACAGTTAAAGGGCAACAGAGTAATAGCGGTATGTGATATTTTTACTGTGGCCTCCGGGACCGCTCCTGGCGTCATAGGAGGTGGATCCCTTTCTGTGGCGTCATTGGAAGCACATGCTTTTACTGTGAGGTTATTTCCGTGGCGCCCTGTTCGATATGCGTGTGTCAGCGTTGCACAGTCCTAGAGGTTTGGAGCGGTTAGAATCTTCCTAATCAGTGTCGCAAGCAACTCTGCAGCACAGAGGGGGCAGGTAGGCTCCTCAGCTATAGCTGAGGTGTAGAGTGGGCCGTAAGTCTTTGTGAATACATTTTTTGGAAATTCATTTTGAATACTTTATTCTACTATAAGGGTCAAAAGGAGCTTTTATTGTTGGGAATTCTGCTTTAAAGAAACAGCACCCAAATGTAAAATATTTAAGAAAAATTAAAAAAATTGTTTTTTCTTTTAGTCTTCTTGTGTTGTTTCTTGCAACATGGACCAAGAGCCTGTGCAGACTGTAGAGTGTAAGCTCTGTTTCGATAACCAAGTGGAACCTCCTTTGCCCTTGTGTTCCTCTTGTATTGAGAGAACTCTGATGTACAAAGATATACTTTTTCTGAGCCACCATTCTCTCAGGATGAGGTTGGTCTAGTAATGTCACAACCTTCCTCTCAAACGTCCCAATTTCTCCAACATTGGTGTGTCCGGTCCACGGCGTCATCCTTACTTGTGGGAATATCTCTTCCCCAACAGGAAATGGCAAAGAGTCCCAGTAAAGCTGGCCATATAGTCCCTCCTAGGCTCCGCCCACCCCAGTCATTCTCTTTGCCGTTGCACAGGCAACATCTCCACGGAGATGGTTAAGAGTATGTGGTGTTTAGTTGTAGTTTTTTATTCTACTATCAAGAGTTTGTTATTTTAAAATAGTGCTGGTATGTACTATTTACTCTGAAACAGAAAAGGATGAAGATTTCTGTTTGTGAGAGGAAGATGATTTTAGCAGACAGTAACTAAAATCGATTGCTGTTTCCACATAGGACTGTTGAGATGAAGTAACTTCAGTTGGGGGAAACAGTTAGCAGACTTTTCTGCTTAAGGTATGACTAGCCATATGTCTAACAAGACTGTGTAATGCTGGAAGGCTGTCATTTCCCCTCATGGGGACCGGTAAGCCATTTTCTTAGTCTCAAACAGAATAAAGGGCTTAATATGGGCTATAAAACTGGTAGACACTTTTATGGGCTAAATCGATTGCTTTATTTGGACATTTTATACATGTTTATGCTGATAATTCACACTTATAAACTTGGGGAACGTTTTTTAACGTCAGGCACTATGTTAGATACCTTTTCCAGTCAGGAAGGGCCTTCCCAGTTGTAGGCTGAGCCTCATTTTCGCGCCATTACTGTGCAGTTATTTTTGAGAGCAATGACATGCAGATGCATGTGTGAGGACCTGAAAGTAGTTGGAAAAGTTCCTAAAAGGCGTCATTTGGTATCGTATTCCCCTCTGGGCTTGGTAAAGTCACAGCAAAGGCTGTAGCTGGGACTGTATAGGGGTTAAATCTGTAACCGGCTCCGGTTTCGTTATTTTAACGGTTAAAGCTCTGAAAATTGGTGTGCAATACTTTTAATGCTTTAAGACACTGTGGTGAAATTTTGGTAAATTTTGAACAATTCCTTCATATTTTTTCACATATTCAGTAATAAAGTGTGCTCTGTTTAAAATTTAAAGAGACAGTAACGGTTTTGTTTTAAAACGGTTTTTGTGCGTTATTGACAAGTTTAAGCCTGTTTAACATGTCTGTGCCTTCAGATAAGCTATGTTCTATATGTATGAAAGCCAATGTGTCTCCCCCTTCAAAATTGTGTGATAATTGTGCCATAGCGTCCAAACAAAGTAAGGACAGTACTGCCACAGATAATGAAATTGCCCAAGATGATTCCTCAGATGAAGGGAGTAGACATGGTTCTACATCATCTCCTTCTGTGTCTTCGCCAGTTTTGCCCACGCAGGAGGCCCCTAGTACTTCTAGCGCGCCAATGCTTATTACCATGCAACAATTGATGGCTGTAATGGATAACTCCATAGCAAATATTTTATCCAAAATGCCTGCATATCAGAGAAAGCGCGATTGCTCTGTTTTAAACACTGAAGAGCAGGAGGGCGCTGATGATAATTGTTCTGTCATACCCTCACACCAATCTGAAGGGGCCATGAGGGAGGTTTTGTCAGATGGGGAAATTTCAGATTCAGGAAAAAATTCTCAACAGGCTGAACCTGATGTTGTGACATTTAAATTTAAATTAGAACATCTCCGTGCACTGCTTAAGGAGGTGTTATCTACTCTGGAATTGTGACAACTTGGTCATTCCAGAAAAATTATGCAAGATGGACAAGTTCCTAGAGGTTCCGGTGCACCCCGACGCTTTTCCTATACCCAAGCGGGTGGCGGACATAGTGAATAAGGAGTTGGAGAAGCCCGGCATACCTTTTGTTCCCCCTCCTATATTTAAGAAATTATTTCCTATGGTCGACCCCAGAAAGGACTTATGGCAGACAGTCCCTAAGGTCGAGGGGGCAGTTTCTACTCTAAACAAGCGCACTACTATTCCTATCGAGGATAGTTGTGCTTTCACAGATCCTATGGATAAAAAATTGGAAGGTTTGCTTAAAAAGATTTTTGTACAGCAAGGTTACCTTCTACAACCCATTTTGTGCATTGTTCCTGTCACTACAGCAGCGTGGTTCTGGTTCGAGGAACTAGAAAAGTCGCTCAGTAGAGAGACTCCATACGAGGAGGTTATGGACAGAGTTCACGCACTTAAGTTGGCTAACTCTTTTATTTTAGATGCTGCTTTGCAATTAGCTAGATTAGCGGTGAAAAATTCAGGGTTTGCAATTGTGGCGCGCAGAGCGCTTTGGCTAAAGTCTTGGTCAGCGGATGTATCATCCAAGACAAAATTGCTTAACATCCCCTTCAAGGGTAAAACTCTCTTTGGACCAGAATTGAAAGAGATTATCTCAGACATCACTGGGGGAAAGGGTCACGCCCTCCCACAAGATAGGCCTTTCAAGGCCAAGAATAAGTCTAATTTTCGTTCCTTTCGTAATTTCAGGAACGGACCGGGCTCTAATTCTGCATCCTCTAAGCAAGAGGGTAATACCTCACAGACCAAACCAGCCTGGAAACCGATGCAAGGCTGGAACAAGGGTAAGCAGGCCAAGAAGCCTGCCGCTGCTAACAAAACAGCATGAAGGAGTAGCCCCCGATCCGGGACCGGATCTAGTGGGGGGCAGACTCTCTCTCTTTGCTCAGGCTTGGGCAAGAGATGTTCAGGATCCCTGGACGCTAGAAATAGTTTCTCAGGGTTATCTTCTGGAATTCAAGGAACTACCCCCAAGGGGAAGGTTCCACATGTCTCACTTATCCTCAAACCAAATAAAGAGACAGGCGTTCTTACATTGTGTAGAAGACCTGTTAAAGATGGGAGTGATACACCCAGTTCCAATGACGGAACAAGGAATGGGATTTTACTCAAATCTGTTCGTAGTTCCCAAAAAAGAGGGAACCTTCAGACCAATTCTGGATTTAAAGATCCTAAACAAATTTCTCAGGGTACCATCGTTCAAAATGGAAACCATTCGAACGATTCTACCCACTATCCAGGAAGGTCAATTTATGACTACCGTGGATCTAAAGGATGCGTACCTACATATTCCTATCCACAAAGAACATCATCAGTTCCTAAGGTTCGCCTTTCTGGACAAACATTACCAGTTTGTGACCCTCCCATTCGGATTAGCCACTGCTCCAAGGATTTTCACAAAGGTACTCGGGTCCCTTCTAGCGGTTCTAAGACCGAGGGGAATTGCAGTAGTACCATACTTGGACGACATTCTAATACAAGCGTCGTCCCTTTCAAAATCAAAGGCTCATACAGACATCGTTCTGGCCTTTCTCAGATCTCACGGATGGAAGGTGAACATAGAAAAAAGTTCTCTGTCTCCGTCAACAAGAGTTCCCTTCTTGGGAACAATAATAGATTCCTTAGAAATGAGGATCTTTCTGACAGATGTCAGAAATTCAAAACTTCTAAGCGCTTGTCAAGTTCTTCATTCTGTTCCATGTCCTTCATAGCTCAGTGCATGGAAGTAGTAGGGTTGATGGTTGCGGCAATGGACATAGTTCCTTTTGCGCAAATTCATCTAAGACCATTACAACTGTGCATGCTGAAACAGTGGAATGGGGACTATAAAACTTGTCTCCAGTGATTCAAGTAGATCAGAAGACCAGAGATTCACTCCATTGGTGGATATCCCTGGACCACCTATCCCAGGGAATGAGCTTCCGTAGACCAGAGTGGGTCATTGTCACGACCGACGCCAGTCTAGTGGGCTGGGGTGCGGTCTGGGAATCCCTGAAAGCTCAGAGACTATGGTCTCGGGAAGAGTCTCTTCTCCCGATAAACATTCTGGAACTAAGAGCGATATTCAATGCTCTCAGGGCTTGGCCTCAGCTTGCAAAGGCCAGATTGATAAGATTCCAATCAGACAACATGACGACTGTTGCGTATATCAATCATCAGGGGGGAACAAGGAGTTCCCTGACGATGAAAGAAGTAACCAAAATAATACAATGGGCGGAGAATCACTCCTGCCATCTATCTGCGATCCACATCCCAGGTGTGGAAAACTGGGAAGCGGATTATCTGAGTCGTCAGACATTCCATCCGGGGGAGTGGGAACTCCACCCGGAGATTTTTGCCCAATTGACTCAATTATGGGGCATTCCGGACATGGATCTGATGGCGTCTCGTCAGAACTTCAAGGTTCCTTGCTACGGGTCCAGATCCAGGGATCCCAAGGCAAATCTAGTGGATGCACTAGTAGCGCCTTGGACCTTCAACCTAGCTTATGTGTTTCCACCGTTTCCTCTCATTCCCAGGCTGGTAGCCAGGATCAAACAGGAGAGGACCTCGGTGATCTTGATAGCCCCTGCGTGGCCACGCAGGACTTGATATGCAGACCTGGTGAATATGTCATCGGTTCCACCATGGAAGCTACCTTTGAGACAGGACCTTCTTGTTCAGGGTCCATTCGAACATCCAAATCTGGTCTCCCTCCAGCTGACGGCTTGGAGATTGAACGCTTGATTCTATCAAAGCGTGGGTTTTCAGATTCTGTGATTGATACTCTGGTTCAGGCCAGAAAACCGGTAACTAGAAAGATTTACCATAAAATATGGAAAAGATATATCTGCTGGTATGAATCCAAGGGATTCCCTTGGAATAAGTTACAAATTCCTAAGATTCTTTCCTTTCTGCAAGAAGGTTTGGATAAAGGATTATCTGCGAGTTCTCTAAAGGGACAGATTTCTGCTTTATCTGTCTTACTACACAAATGACTGGCAGCTATGCCAGATGTTCAAGCATTTGTTCAGGCTCTGGTTAGGATCAAGCCTGTTTACAGACCTTTGACTCCTCCCTGGAGTTTAAATTTAGTTCTTTCAGTTCTTCAAGGGGTTCCGTTTGAACCTCTACATTCCATAGATATTAAGTTGTTATCTTGGAAAGTTTTGTTTTTGGTTGCTATTTCTTCTGCTAGAAGAGTTTCAGAGTTATCTGCTCTGCAGTGTTCTCCGCCCTATCTGGTGTTCCATGCAGATAAGGTGGTTTTGCGTACTAAGCCTGGTTTTCTTCCAAAGGTTGTTTCTAACAAAAATATTAACCAGGAGATAGTTGTACCTTCTTTGTGTCCGAATCCAGTTTCAAAGAAGGAACGTTTGTTACACAATTTGGACGTAGTCCGTGCTCTAAAATTCTATTTAGAAGCTACAAAAGATTTCAGACAAACATCTTCTCTGTTTGTCGTCTATTCTGGTAAAAGGAGAGGTCAAAAAGCGACTTCTACCTCTCTTTCCTTTTGGCTTAAAAGCATCATCCGATTGGCTTACAAGACTGCCGGACGGCAGCCTCCTGAAAGAATCACAGCTCACTCCACTAGGGCTGTGGCTTCCACATGGGCCTTCAAGAACGAGGCTTCTGTTGACCAGATATGTAAGGCAGCGACTTGGTCTTCACTGCACACTTTTGCCAAATTTTACAAATTTGATACTTTTGCTTCTTTGGAGGCTATTTTTGGGAGAAAGGTTTTGCAAGCCGTGGTGCCTTCCGTTTAGGTAACCCGATTTGCTCCCTCCCTTCATCCATGTCCTAAAGCTTTGGTATTGGTTCCCACAAGTAAGGATGACGCCGTGGACCGGACACACCAATGTTGGAGATAACAGAATTTATGCTTACCTGATAAATTACTTTCTCCGACGGTGTGTCCGGTCCACGGCCTGCCCTGGTTTTTTAATCAGGTCTGATGAATTATTTTCTCTAACTACAGTCACCACGGTACCATATGGTTTCTCCTATATTTTTCCTCCTGTCCGTCGGTCGAATGACTGGGGTGGGCGGAGCCTAGGAGGGACTATATGGCCAGCTTTGCTGGGACTCTTTGCCATTTACTGTTGGGGAAGAGCTATTCCCACAAGTAAGGATGACGCCGTGGACCGGACACACCGTTGGAGAAAGTAATTTATCAGGTAAGCATAAATTCTGTTTTTTATCTGTGTCACAGGCAGAGCCCTGCCGTTCCTTTCAATGTTCAGGAGGAGTATATTTGTAGGCAGAAATTGCTGCCCAGATATCCTCGGCGGTATCTGAGGCACTGGCTGCCATTCCCATGCTTCAGGGAAAACGCAAGAGGAAAAATATAAAAACATATAGTAAGGTTTCTGATCCAATACAGGCTAATAAAGTTGCTCTTTCTCATATGTCGGAAGAGGAGTATACGTTAGTAGCCTCTGAGGGTGAAATCTCAGATTTGGATAGTATAATTCCTTCTTCTGATGCTGAAGTGGTTTCCTTCAGATTTAAGCTTGAACACCTTCGTGTTTTGTTAAAGGAGGTTTTGGCTACCTTGGACGACTCTGATACTCCTGTCGTTGTCAACCCTAAGAAATCTAGCAAGTTAAATAGATACTTTGAGGTTCCCTCCCCTGGGAAGGTTTTTCCAGTACCAGACCGTGCCACGGTAATGATCGCCCAGGAATGGGAGAGACCTGGCATCCCTTTTCCTCCCTCTCCTGTTTTTAGGAAGATGTTCCCGGTAGCTGACTCCATTAAGGAGTCGTGGCAGACGGTCCCCAAGGTGGAAGTGGCGATTTCTACACTGGCCAAGAGAACTACTATTCCTATTGAGGATAGCTGCTCTTTCGAGGACCCTATGGATAAGAAGCTGAAGGCCTTCTTAAAGAAAATGTATATTCATCAAGGATTGCAATGACAAACGGCGGTGTTTATTGCTACAGTAACAAGTGCGTCAGCTTATTGGTTCGACGCCTTGTCTGAGTCCCTCCAAGCAGAGACTCCTTTGGAGGAGATACAGGATAGGATAAAGGCTTTTAAGTTAGCCAACTCCTTTATTACTGACGCTTCTTTGCATGTCATTAAGCTGGGGCCAAAATTTCTGGTTTCGCAATTTTGGCGCGTAGAGCGTTACGGCTGAAATCTTGGTCAGCGAATGTTTCTTCTAAATCTAAGCTTTTGGCCATTCCTTACAAGGGTAAGACCTTGTTTGGGCCGGGTTTGGAAGAAATTATTTCTGATATCACGGGAGGTAAAGGATCTTTTCTGCCTCAAGATAAGAAAAACAAATCGAAAGGAAGCTAGAGTAATTTTCGTTCCTTTCGTAACTTCAGAGGTAAGTCTCCCCCCTCCTCTACCAAGCAGGATCAGTCCAAGCCGTCTTGGAAGCCCAATCAGTCTTGAAACAAGGGGAAGCAATCTTATAAACCCGCAGCTGAATCTAAGTCAGCATGAAGAGTCTGCCCCCGATCCGGGATCGGATCAAGTGGGGGGCAGACTCTCTAAGTTTTCTCAAGTTTTGGAATGAGATGTCCCAGACCTGTGGGCTGTGGATATAATATCCCAGGGTTACAGTTTAGAATTAAAGACCTTTCCTCCCAGGGGCAGATTCCACCTCTCCAGATTATCTGTAGACCAGATAAAAAGAGAGACGTTCTTGAAATGTGTACAGGTAGCCCTCAGTTTACACCGGGGTTAGGTTCCAGGAGGAATGGTTGTAAATCGAAACCGTTGTAAATTGAAACCCAGTTTATAATGTAAGTCAATGGGAAGTGAGGGAGTTAGGTTCTGGGCCCCTCTCAAAAGTGTCATAAGTAACACCTAATACATTATTTTTAAAGCTTTGAAATTAAGTCTTTACATGCTAAACAGCATTATAAACCTAATATAATAGATTGTATCATCATCAAACCAAGTTTAATGAACAAAAACATTTGTTAAACATCACCTAATAAAATAATTACACAACAGACTGCATCATCATCAAACTAAGTTTAATGAACAAAAACCTTTTTTTACTTGCAGTTTTCTGCAAACAGTTCTCTGCATTGATAGCATGTTAAATAATACTGGGTCTGCACCTATTCTATACATTTCAATCTGCAGTGATTAATAAGCAGTTAGGCACCCTCATCTGAAGCTGCTGGACAGGAAGATTATAGGGAAGTGCCTGCTAAATTTTGCTCGATAGATCTGGTCTGATCTGTGTACACAGATCAATTTAAGGCTGTTAAGTTGCATAACTTTGCTGCAAAACAAGCGGACAGCTCCACCTACTGGCTATTTTAATTAGTGAACAACAAAAAAGGTGAGGGGGCACCCTATAGAAAACTAAGTGATAAATAGTGACAATGAAGACACAGTCTTCTAGTGTGTCAGGAGTTATAACTGAACACTTGCTGCTCTTTCTTTGGGATTTTTTGCCATTTTATCTGAGGATATTCACCATTTTTGACCATCCTGGGATCCTGTGAACCACTAAACCTTCCTGGATGCCTTGCCACAAGTCTGTTGGGTGACTGAATTGATCCCTTCATGCTCCCATAGCATCAAAAGATGTGCTTTATACATTGTGAGTACCACTCTTATCATTATCTGAGTTTGTCCACTTGTACCAACAATACTAGGCCATATAGGCACTTGTGTCTCTTCTCTGTCCACATAGACATCAGTTCCTGTGCAGGAAGTTGGTCTTCTGGGTGACCGATTAGATCCCAGACTGCCCCTATAGCACTAACTGAGGTGCTCTTCTAAATGTGAGTTTGTTTCTTATCTCAAGATCTACAAAGTTTGGACCATACAATATTGGGCCATGTGGCGCTTCTGTTTTCTCTTTTTTCTATATATTTTAATTAGTGCATTGCTTTCCAAATGACTGAATAAAAAAGGTTGTTATTCTGAAACGGCGCAAATTGAACCGGCTTAAACCGAGGGCCACCAGTAAAGGATTTCTCCCTTCTGGGAGTGATTGTTCCAGTCCCAATACTCGGATTCTACTCCAACCTGTTTGTGGTGCCCAAAAAGAGGGAACTTTCAGGCCTATTCTAGATCTAAAGTTCCTCAACAAATTTCTCAGAGTTCCGTCCTTTAAGATAGAGACTATCCGCTCCATTCTTCCTCTGGTTTAAGAGGGTCAATTCATGACGACCATAGACCTTAAGGATGCGTACATGTCCCTATTCACAAGGATCATCACAAATTTCTGAGATTTGCCTATCTGGACAAACACTTCCAATTTGTAGCGCTTCCATTTGGCCTAGCTACAGCTCCCAGAATGTTCTCAAAGGTCCTGGGAGCTCTGTTGGCAGTAATCCGGTCCAGGGGAATTGCAGTGGCACATTATCTGGAGGACAATCTGGTTCAGGCACCATCTTTTCATCTAGCAAAATCTCACACAGAGATCTTGTTGTCTTTTCTTCGTGCCTACGGATGGAAGTTGAATTTGGAAAAAAGTTCCCTTATTCTGGCTACAAGGGTTGTCTTCTTAGGAACCATTATAGACTCCTTATCAATTAAAAATTTTCTGACGGAGGTCAGAAGAGACAAGATTCTTTCCTCTTGCCTAGCACTACAATCGGCTGTACAGCCATCAGTGGCCCAATGTATGAAGGTAATTGGTCTGATGGTAGCTTCCATAGACATAGTCCCCTTTGCTTGAATCCATTTGAGAGCGCTTCAGTTATGTATGATCAGTCAATGGAACGGGGATTATGCAGACCTGTCTCAGAGAATAGTTCTGGATCAATCAACAAGAGATTCTCTACCGTGGTGGCTGTCTCAGGAACATCTGGCTCAGGGGACATGCTTTTGGAGACCCTCATGGGTGATTGTGACCAAGGACGCCAGCCTGAAGGGCTAGGGAGCAGTCTGGGACTTGCTTAAGGTGCAGGGCTTTTGGTCACAGGAGCAATCTGCTCTCCCCATAAACATTTTGAAGCTTAGAGCGATCATCAATGCCTTGATGGCTTGGCTTGAACTGGCTTTAGCCCGGTTTATCAGGTTTCAGTCGGACAACATAACCTCAGTGGCTTACATCAACCATCAGGGGGGAACTCAGAGTTGCATAGCCATGAAGGAGGTGGCACGAATCATTCAGTGGGCGGAGGCTCACAATTGCTGCCTGTCTGCCATCCACATCCCAGGGGTGGACAATTGGGAAGCGGACAGACTTTTCATCCCGGGAAGTGGGAACTTCATCCAGAAGTGTTCTTCAGGTTAACAACCAAATGGGGGTTACCGGAATTGGATCTGATGGTGTCTCTCTCTAATTGTACCTGGTTAAAATAAATACAAACTTGCCTGTAAAATAAATATAAACCCTAAGCTAGCTACAATGTAACTATTAGTTATATTGCAGCTAGCTTAGGGTTTATTTTATAGGTAAGTATTCAGTTTTAAATAGGATTAATTTATTTAATTGAAGTAATTTATTTAGATTATTTAAAATTATATTTAAGTTAGGGGGGGTTAGGGTTAGGTTAAGACTTAGGTTTAGGGGTTAATACCTTTAATATAGTAGCAGCGACGTTGAGGGTGGCAGATTAGGGGTTAATAAATGTAGGTAGGTGTCGGCGATGATAGGGATGGCAGATTAGGGGTTAATAAAATATAACTAGTGTTTGCGAGGCGGGAGTGCGGCGGTTTAGCGGTTAATATATTTATTAAAGTGGTGGCGATGTCTGGTCGCCAGATTAGGGGTTAATATATTTATTAAAGTGTTTCCGATGGGGGGGGGCTCGGTTTAGGGGTTAACAGGTAGTTTATGGGTGTTAGTGTACTTTTTAGCACTTTAGTTAAGAGTTTTATGTTACGGCGTTAGCCCATAAAACTCTTAACTACTGACTTTTAAATGCGGTAGGAGTCTTGACAGGAGAGGGTCTATCGCTCACTTCTTCCAAGACTCGTAATACCGGCGTTAGGCAAATCCCATTGAAAAGATAGGATACGCAATTGACGTAAGGGGATTTGCGGTATGCTCGAGTCGCGGAAGAAAAGTGAGCAGTACACCTGTACCTGCCAGACTCGTAATACCAGCGTTAGAAAAAAAACGCTGCTTTTTAAGGCTAACACCAAACTCGTAATCTAGCCGTTTGTAATTTACTCTAATTATCAATTTTTCTTTGTTCTCTTGCTATCTGTATTTGAAAAGCATGAATCTAAGCTTAGGAGCCAGCCCATTTTTGGTTCAGCACCTGGGTAGTGTTTGCCAATTGGTGGCTAAATTTACAGTTGCATCAAAATGGAGGATGAAATGTACAATGAATGCACTCAAAATTGTGTTGCACCAAATTTAAGGTGCTCAAAAAGCAGGTTAGATCCTCACAGTCGTCCAGCAGACTGAGCCTCCCGTCAAGTGCTAGCAGTGGGACGTCAATCTTCCATCCGGCTACAGTGACTAATGTGTGATTAGCTCCAAACCAAGAATTAAGTGGGTAAAAAAGTATTTATTAAAAACACTTAAAATACATGTGAATAGAGTGATGCAGTTCTCAGCTTGAAAGAGCTGTTTCCTCAAGCTTGGGATTAAGATCTTAAATATAAATTTAAGAATATTGTAAAACATGGTGTGAAAAGGTATTTCTGGGGGATTGGAGCAGGGTTGGTGAGGGCTTTCAATAAAACTAATCTGGTGAACTAAAACTGTAGGATTGAGAGGCTGTGCATTTTAAAACAAATGGCTTATTACCCATGCAAAAAGTTAATGAAGCAGATTGAAATATACTCTTAAAAGTCTACTACAACACTAAAAAAACAATATAGCCAAACAATTAGCTTGATTATGAACCACCAAATTATAATTTCTAGTACTTCTACGGACTGGTATGTTGCTTATTTTTTCATAGTAACAATTGTATGAGAAATACACTTTCCCATATCTCACCTTCATCCACCAAGTTGTCTCTTAGTTGCCTAGTCAAACTATAACCATATTCTTATCTTTTCCATGAAATAAATGTAATTCAATTAGACTTCCAAATATTAACTCACTTCAGTACCAGGAATTTCAAAGAAAAACGTGCTCAAAATGTCTGAGAATTTGTAGCATTTTTGCTATCACTCCATTTAAACAGAAAAAGGACCTTAGTTTTTTGATTTACCTATCAAACTATATATTTTTCTAAATTATCAACCCAATGTATTGATCTACAGGGAGTGCAGAATTATTAGGCAAGTTGTATTTTTGAGGATTAATTTTATTATTGAACAACAACCATGTTCTCAATGAACCCAAAAAACTCATTAATATCAAAGCTGAATAGTTTTGGAAGTAGTTTTTAGTTTGTTTTTAGTTATAGCTATTTTAGGGGGATATCTGTGTGTGCAGGTGACTATTACTGTGCATAATTATTAGGCAACTTAACAAAAACAAATATATACCCATTTCAATTATTTATTTTTACCAGTGAAACCAATATAACATCTCAACATTCACAAATATACATTTCTGACATTCAAAAACAAAACAAAAACAAATCAGTGACCAATATAGCCACCTTTCTTTGCAAGGACACTCAAAAGCCTGCCATCCATGGATTCTGTCAGTGTTTTGATCTGTCCACCATCAACATTGCGTGCAGCAGCAACCACAGCCTCCCAGACACTGTTCAGAGAGGTGTACTGTTTTCCCTCCTTGTAAATCTCACATTTGATGATGGACCACAGGTTCTCAATGGGGTTCAGATCAGGTGAACAAGGAGGCCATGTCATTAGATTTTCTTCTTTTATACCCTTTCTTGCCAGCCACGCTGTGGAGTACTTGGACGCGTGTGATGGAGCATTGTCCTGCATGAAAATCATGTTTTTCTTGAAGGATGCAGACTTCTTCCTGTACTACTGCTTGAAGAAGGTGTCTTCCAGAAACTGGCAGTAGGACTGGGAGTTGAGCTTGACTCCATCCTCAACCCGAAAAGGCCCCACAAGCTCATCTTTGATGATACCAGCCCAAACCAGTACTCCACCTCCACCTTGCTGGCGTCTGAGTCGGACTGGAGCTCTCTGCCCTTTACCAATCCAGCCACGGGCCCATCCATCTGGCCCATCAAGACTCACTCTCATTTCATCAGTCCATAAAACCTTAGAAAAATCAGTCTTGAGATATTTCTTGGCCCAGTCTTGACGTTTCAGCTTGTGTGTCTTGTTCAGTGGTGGTCGTCTTTCAGCCTTTCTTACCTTGGCCATGTCTCTGAGTATTGCACACCTTGTGCTTTTGGGCACTCCATTGATGTTGCAGCTCTGAAATATGGCCAAACTGGTGGCAAGTGGCATCTTGGCAGCTGCACGCTTGACTTTTCTCAGTTCATGGGCAGTTATTTTGCGCCTTGGTTTTTCCACACGCTTCTTGCGACCCTGTTGACTATTTTGAATGAAACGCTTGATTGTTCGATGATCACGCTTCAGAAGCTTTGCAATTTTAAGAGTGCTGCATCCCTCTGCAAGATATCTCACTATTTTTTACTTTTCTGAGCCTGTCAAGTCCTTCTTTTGACCCATTTTGCCAAAGGAAAGGAAGTTGCCTAATAATTATGCACACCTGATATAGGGTGTTGATGTCAGACCACACCCCTTCTCATTACAGAGATGCACATCACCTAATATTCTTAATTGGTAGTAGGCTTTCGAGCCTATACAGCTTGGAGTAAGACAACATGCATAAAGAGGATGATGTGGTCAAAATACTCATTTGCCTAATAATTCTGCACTCCCTGTATACCAATTTTTGCATATTTATTGCCACCATTTCACCTCTAAATGTGATCATAAAAAAAATGTTAACCTTTTTCACAATTTTGGGCTTCTCACTGAAATTATTTACATACCGCTTGTGCAGTCATAACACAAATGGTTGTAAAAGCTTTTCTGGGATTTACTTTGTTCAGAAATAGCAGACATGTATTGCTTTTTCATTGCTTTTTGGAGATTAGAAGGCTAATTGCAGCTGTGCACCATACTTCTAAAATTCCCAGCAATAAAGAGCTTAATTAGCTGGTAAGGGTAACATTATAAAAGTTTAGGTATTACTCTCCCACCTGACACCTTCCACTTACCTGATACCTCACAAACAGCTCTCTTCCCCCCTCCACCCGCACTCCTTACCACCATCTTAGATACTGGCAGACAATCTGGCAATATGCAGTTTAAGGCTTTTTTTAATTTATTTTTTTAATTTATTTTCTGCAATGTAGTGTCACTATCTGTAACAATCTGGCAGTCTGCCTTCATATGATAACTGCAGCAAGTCTTAGTTGTTATTTGAAAACTGGGACTGCTAAGGATTCCAGCATCTGCCTTCTTATGGTAACAGAACACCAATCCTGATCCATTAACATATGAAGGCAGTTACTGGAAGCCCAAAAGCTGCAAATCTTGGTTGCCATTTGACAACCGAGACCGATACAGCTTCCAGAATTATGGATTTAAATCTACGTAATGCATGTAAGATGGGATATGTACTGCATGACGTAGATCTACATTTATCCCAATGGGCTTAAAAGCTATTATAAAACCTACCCTTTTATAGAGGCAAATCCCCATTTTGCAGAGACACTCATAGATAACTGTAGACTAAACTTTTATTAAGGAAAAATACTTTTTGATGTTTTTGCTCACATTTTCTTCCTGTACATTTTAAATAAAGTTTATTATGCAAGCAAAAGCTCTATAAATAAGCTATTTGAACATCTTTCCTTGCTACAATAAAAGAAAGAGTAAAAATGATCTACTAGTAGTTTTGCTAGCTGTCCTCCACAAAAATACCGAATGACCTCAAGTCCTGTGACTGGGCAAGTGTGTTAGGTGAGAGTCAAACAATGGCCCCTCCCCAAAGCTTAACATTAGGATTTAGATAACTCATAAATGTGGTGTGCATTTCTGTATGCAAGGGTGAGAACATACATATAGGGTAGTGCTGAATAATCTACGCATTTCAAAAGTACATTGAATGTAAAAAATCAAACCCATATTAAAGGGACAGTCTAATCAAAATTAAACTCTCATGATACAGATAGGGCATGCAATTTTAAACAACTTTCCAAATTAATTTTATCATCACATTTGTGTTGTTCTCTTAGTATTCTTTGTTGAAAGCTAAACCTAGGTAGGCTCATCAGCTAATTTCTAATCCCTTGAAGACTGTTTTCACAGTTAAACAGCGCTAGTTCATGTGTTTCATATAGATAACATGGTTCTCACTCCCGTGGAGTTATTTCTGAGTCAGCACTGATTGGCTAAAATGCAAGTCAAATGTACTGAGATAAGGGGGCAGTCTGCAGATGCCTAGATACAACTTAAATACAGAGGTAAAAAGTCCCACAGACTTTTCCTATACCAGTTTGTATGGCAAACATTATTAGTAATGAATGGGAAAGAATCGGAACTTCCTTTTCTCCCTCTGCAAGAAATTGTTCCTGGTTCCTGACTCTCAAATAGAATTGTGGGTTTCCATACCTAAGATGGATGGCGCCATTTCAACGCTAGCTAAGGGTACTACTATCCCCCTTGAGGATAGTTTGTCCATTAGAGAGCCTATGGACAAGAAGTTGAAAACTTTCCTGAGGAGAATGTTCCAAAACACAGGATTTTTATTCCAAACTGCAGCAGCAGTAGCTGCGGTGGTGGGAGCATCTACCTATTGGTGCGAACTTATTGAGGTGGAATCTCCACTCGAGGATATTCAAGGCATTGAGAATTGCTAACTCTTTCATCTGTGATGCAAATATGCAAATTATACGCCTGAACGCAAAGGCTTCAGGTTTTGCGGTTCTAGCCCACCGGGCTCTCTGGTTGAAGTCTTGGTCTGCGCATATGACTTCTAAATCCTGATTACTTTCTCTCCCCTTCAAGGGGAAGATCTTATTTGGACCAGGTCTGGACTCCATCATTTCCACAGTTATCGGACAAGTCCCAATGATCTCAATCCTCATCCAAGCCCGAGCAGCCCAAGAGTACTTGGAAGCCAGCTAAGTCCTGGAACAAGTCCAAAACAGCCAATAACAAATCGGCATGAAGGGACGTCCCCCGATCCGTTTGGTTTCAGGATGTTCAGGGCCCTTGGGTTCTGGAGGTCGTATATCAGGGATACCGGATAGGATTCAAGTCCCATCTGCCCAGGGGCAGATTCCTTCTCTCCAGACTTTATTCAAATAACAAGAGTGGCTGAAATTTAAATATTATGTAAAATTACTATTAGAGTACCTTGTCTAGTCAGTTATAGATTAGAATAGTTGTGCATAGGCATAAAGGAGAGTTTTATTGAATGCAAATTCATCCCTAGAGCAGGGTGGAATAAAGAGAAAGGCCTCTGAGCACAATATAATGAGAGTGCAGGAATTATAGTAACAATCGGCTAGATTACGAGTTTTGCGTTATGAGCAGCTCGGTGCTAACTTGCAAGTTATTGTCACCGCTCACCTCCCTATAGCGCTGCTATTATAGGTTTGCAAAAACCCGATGTTAGCAGGCAGTATGTCAGCGTTGAGCTCCATTGAGCTACTTACCACTCCCAAATACCAGCGCTGCTTTGAGCTGGTTTTACGTGCTTGTGCACGATTTCCCCATAGACATCAATGGGGAGAGCCGGCTAAAAAAAAGCCTAACACCTGCAATAAAGGAGCGTAAAGCTCCGTAACGCAGCCCCATTGATTCCTATGGGGAAAGAAAATGTATGTTTACACCTAACACCCTAACATAAACCCTGAGTCTAAACACCCCTAATCTGTCGCCCCCGACATCGCCGACACCTACATTACACTTATTAACCCCTAATCTGCCGCCCCTAACATCGCCGCCACCTACCTACACTTATTAACCCCTAATCTGCCGCCCCCGACATCGCCAACACCTACCTACACTTACTAACCCCTAATCTGCCGCCCCTAACATCGCCGCCACCTACATTACACTTATTAACCCCTAATCTGCCGCCCCCAATGTCGTCGCTACCTACTCTTATTAACCCCTAATCTGCCGCCCCCAAAGTCGCCGCCACTATACTAAAGTTATAAACCCCAAAATCTAACCCTAAGTCTAACCCTAACACCCACTAACTTTAATATAATTAAAATAAATCTAAATAAAAATTACTACTATTAACTAAATAATTCCTATTTAAAACTAAATACCTGTAAAATAAACCCTAAGCTAGCTACAATATAACTAATAGTTTTTTAATGGTTTTATTTTTATTTCACAGGCAAGTTTGTATTTATTTTAACTAGGTAGACTAGTTACTAAATAGTTATTAACTATTTACTAGCTACCTAGTTAAAATAAATACAAATTTACCTGTAAAATAAAACCTAACCTGTTTTACACTAACACCTAACCTTACACTACAATTAAATAAATTACATGAATGAAATACAATTAACTAAATTACAAAAAACAAACAAACACTAAATTACACAAAATAAAAAAGAAATTATCAAATATTTAAACTAATTACACCTAATCTAATAGCCCTATCAAAATAAAAAAGCCCCACAAAATAAAAAAAAAACCCTAGCCTAAACTAAACTGCCAATAGCCTTTAAAAGGGCTTTTTGCGGGGCATTGCCCCAAAGAAATCAGCTATTTTACCTGTAAAAAAAATACAAACAACCCCCCCAACAGTAAAACCCACCACCCACACAACCAACCCCCCCAAATAAAATCCTATCTAAAAAACCTAAGCTCCCCATTGCCCTGAAAAGGGCATTTGGCATTGCCCTTAAAAGGGCATTTAGCTCTTTTTCAGCCCAAACCCTAATCTAAAAATAAAACCCACCCAATAAACCCTTAAAAAAACCTAACACTAACCCCCGAAGATCCACTTACAGTTTTTGAAGACCGGACATCCATCCTCAGCGAAGCCGGGAGAAGTCTTCATCCAAGCGGCAAGAAGTGGTCCTCCAGATGGGCAGAAGTCTTCATCCAGACGACATCTTCTATCTTCATCCTTCCGACGCGGAGCGGCTCCATCTTCAAGACATCCAGCGTGGAGCATCCTCTTCTTTCGACGACTACTGAAGAATGAAGGTTCCTTTAAGGGACGCCATCTTGGATAGGTGAAAAAATCCTATTGGCTGATGCAATCAGCCAATAGGATTGAGCTTCAATCCTATTGGCTGATCAATTCAGCCAATAGGATTGAGCTTGCATTCTATTGGCTGTTCCAATCGTGATTGGATCAGCCAATAGGATTGAAGCTCAATCCTATTGGCTGATTGTGTCAGCCAATAGGATTTTTCAACTTTAATTCCGATTGGCTGATAGAATTCTATCAGCCAATCAGAATTCAAGGGACGCCATCTTGGATGACGTCCCTTAAAGGAAACTTCATTCTTCAGTAGTCGTCGAAAGAAGAGGTTGCTCCACGCCGGATGTCTTGAAGATGGAGCCGCTCCGCGTCGGAAGGATGAAGATAGAAGATGCCGTCTGGATGAAGACTTCTGCCCGTCTGGAGGACCACTTCTTGCCACTTGGATGAAGACATCTCCCAGCTTTATTGAGGACTTCTTGCCGCTTGGATGAAGACTTTTCCCGGCTTCGTTGAGGATGGATGTCCGGTCTTTAAAAACTGTAAGTGGATCTTCGGGGGTTAGTGTTAGTTTTTTTTAAGGGTTTATTCGGTGGGTTTTATTTTTAGCTTAGGGTTTGGGCTAAAAAATAGCTAAATGCCCTTTTAAGGGCAATGCCCATCCAAATGCCCTTTTCAGGGCAATGGGGAGCTTAGGTTTTTTAGATAGGATTTTATTTGGGGGGGGGGGGGTTGGTTGTGTGGGTGGTGGGTTTTACTGTTGGGGGGGTTGTTTGTATTTTTTTTACATGTAAAATAGCTGATTTCTTTGGGACAATGCCCTGCAAAAGGCCTTTTTAAGGGCTATTGGCAGTTTAGTTTATGCTAGGGTTTTTTTTATTTTGGGGGGCTTTTTAATTTTGATAAGGCTATTAGATTAGGTGTAATTAGTTTAAATATTTGATCATTTCTTTTTTATTTTGTGTAATTTAGTGTTTGTTTGTTTTTTGTAATTTAGTTAATTGTATTCCATTCATGTAATTTATTTAATCGTAGTGTAAGGTTAGGTGTTAGTGCAAAACAGGTTAGGTTTTATTTTACAGGTAAATTTGTATTTATTTTAACTAGGTAGCTAGTAAATAGTTAATAACTATTTACTAACTATTCTTCCTAGTTAAAATAAATACAAACTTGAGCTGTGAATTAAAAATAAAACCTAAGATAGCTACAATGTAACTATTAGTTATATTGTAGCTATCTTAGGGTTTATTTTACAGGTAAGTATTTAGTTTTAAATAGGAATTATTTAGTTAATAGTAGTAATTTTTATTTATTTTAATTATATTAAAGTTAGTGGGTGTTAGGGTTAGACTTAGGGTTAGGTTTAGGGGTTACTAACTTTAGTATAATGGCGGCGATTTTGGGGGCAGCAGATTAGGGGTTAATAACAGTAATGTTGGTTGCAGTGATGTTAGGGACAGCAGATTAGGGGTTAATAATATTTAACTAGTGTTTGCGATGCGGGAGTACGGCGGCTTAGGGGTTAATATGTTTATTATAGTGGCAGCGATGTCCGGAGCGGCAGATTAGGGGTTAATAATTTTATTTTAGTGTTTGCGATGCGGGAGGGTCTCGGTTTAGGGGTTAATAGGTAGTTTATGGGTGTTAGTGTACTTTGTAGTTATGAGTTTTATGTTACAGCTTTGTAGCGTAAAACCCATAGCTACTGACTTTCAGTTTACGGTACGGATCTTGTAGTTATGGGCTGTACCGCTCACTTTTTGGCCGGACAGGCAAACTCGTAATACCGGCGCTGTGGAAGTCCCATTGAAAAAGGACTTTTCGAAAGCTGCTGTAGTTACGTTGCGTTACGGCTAAAAAGGTGTGCGGTACAGCTATACCTGCAAAACTCGTAATATCAGCGGTAGTGAAAAAGAGCCATAACGCTGCTTTTTCACTCATAACGCAAAACTCATAATCTAGCCAAATGTATATAAAATATAACCTTTATTATAGCTATTAAGATAACTGCAAAAAAACAAAACAAATGCACTGTTTGTTTGCTGCCCAACAAATATTAAAAACACTACACTTCTAGTGTTGATTGTTGGACTGGTTTATATTATAATAAAGAGTGAAAATGAGTAATGTTATGTAAAGAAGACTGTGGCATCTATTTATCAAGCTGTCAACCGCAAATACGCTGGAATTCCGCAGCGTATTTGTGGCGAGCCTGATTCGCCTTAGTTAGCAAACCCTACAGACCGGCAAAAGTAGAAATTTATGAGGTAACATGCGATCCGCCGGACTCAGTCCAACACAGATCGATGCTTATGTCATTACAGATGTTCCGAATGCAAGTTCGGCACAATCTGACTACTTTTGTTAGTTATCAAATTTCTACCAGGTACGCTCGCCACTATTCCGGCCCAGCGTATCTGGTTTTCAATCCGCCGCCCTGGAGGCGGCGGATGCCATAGGAATCAATGGGAGTCTGAAAGCAGCGAAAGCTTATGTACGCTGCTGCCCGATATCCCATTGATTTCTATGGGAACGTTTACACCTAACACCCTAACATGTACCCCGAGTCTAAACACCCCTAATCTGCCCCCCTACACCGCCGCCACCTACATTATTCTTATTAACCCCTAATCTGCCCCCACTACAACACCGCCACCTACATTATACTTAGTAACCCCTAATCTGCCGTCCCTACACCGCCGCCACCTAAATAAAAGTTATTAACCCCTATCCTGCCGCTCCTGGACCCCACCGCAACTAAATAAACGTATTAACCCCTAAACCGCCGCTCCCGGAGCCCACGCCACCTACATTATACTTATTAACCCCTAATCTGCCGCCCCCTACACCGCCGCCACCTACATTATATTTATTAACCCCTAATCTGCCCCCCCTACACCGCCGCCACCTACCTACATTTATTAACCCCTAATCTGCCGCCCCCAGCGTCGTCGCCACTATATTAAATTTATTAACCCCTAAACCTAACCCTAACACCCCCTAACTTAAATATAATTTAAATAAATATAAATAATTATTACTATTATATCTTAGGGTTTATTTTTATTTTACAGGCAACTTTGTATTTATTTTAGCTAGGTAGAATAGTTATTAAATAGTTATTAACTATTTAATAACTTCCTAGTTATAATAAATACAAATATACCTGTAAAATAAAACCTAACCTAAGTTACAATTACACCTAACACTACACTATAATTACATAAATTCCCTAAACTAAATACAATTAAATAAAATTAAAAGAAATTATCTAAAGTACAAACCCCCCCCCCACTAAATTACAGAAAATAATAAACAAAGTACAAGATTTTTAAACTAATTACACCTAATCTAATCCCCCTATCAAAATAAAGCCCTCCCAAAATAAAAAGCCCTACCCTACACTAAATTACAAATAGCCCTTATAAGGGCCTTTTGCGGGGCATTGCCCCAAAGCAATCAGCTCTTATACCTGTAAGAAAAAATTACAACCCCCCCAACATTAAACCCACCACCCACACAACCAACCCTACTCTAAAACCCACCCAATACCCCTTTAAAAAAGACCTAACACTAACCCCTTGAAGATCACCCTACCTTGAGAAGTCTTTACCCAACCGGGCCGAAGTCCTCAACGAAGCCAGCAGAAGTGGTCCTCCAGACGGGCAGAAGTGGTCCTCCAGACAGGCAGAAGTCTTCATCCAGGCGGCATCTTCTATCTTCATCCATTCGGCGCGGAGCGGCTCCATCTTCAAGACATCCGACATGGAGCATCCTCTTCTTTCGACGGGCAGAAGTGGTCCTCCAGACAGGCAGAAGTCTTCATCCAGGCGGCATCTTCTATCTTCATCCATTCGGCGCGGAGCGGCTCCATCTTCAAGACATCCGACGTGGAGCATCCTCTTCTTTCGACGGCGACTGAAGAATGAAGGTTCCTTTAAATGACGTCATCCAAGATGGCGTCCCTTCATTTCCGATTGGCTGATAGAATTCTATCAGCCAATCGGAATTAAGGTAAGAATTCTATCAGCCAATAGGATTGAGCTTGCATTTTATTGGCTGATTGGAACAGCCAATAGAATGTGAGCTCAATCCTATTGGCTGATTGCATCAGCCAATAGAATTTGTCCTACCTTAATTGCTACCTTAATTAGATACATTTTTTTATTGTATTTAATAGTATTTAGTTTAGGGAATTTATTTAATTATAGTGTAGTGTTAGGTGTAATTGTAACTTAGGTTAGGTTTTATTTTACAGGTATATTTGTATTTATTTTAACTAGGAAGTTATTAAATAGTTAATAACTATTTAATAACTATTGTACCTAGTTAAAATAAATACTGTACAAAGTTGCCTGTAAAATAAATATAAACCCTAAGATAGCTACAATGTAACTATTAGTTATATTGTAGCTATTTTAGGATTTATTTTACAGTATTTAGTTTTAAATAGGAATAATTTATTTAATGATAGTAATATTTATTTAGATTTATTTAAATTATATTTAAGTTAGGGGGTGTTAGGTTTAGGGTTAGACTTAGGTTTAGGGGTTGATAAATTTAATATAGTGGCGGCGACGTTGGGGGCGGCAGATTAGGGGTTAATAAATGTAGGTAGGTGGCGGCGGTGTAGGGGGGAAGATTAGGGGTTAATAAATATAATGTAGGTGGCGGCGGTGTGGGGGGGCAGATTATGGGTTAATAAATATAATGTAGGTGGCGGTGGTGTAGGGGGCGGCAGATAAGGGGTTAATAAGTATAATGTAGGTGTGGTTCGTGCCTTGAAATTTTACCTTCAGGCTACTAAGCAGTTCAGACAATCTATGCCGGTAAACATAGGGGTCAGAAGGCCACTACGTCTTCCTTGTCTTTCTGGTTGAGGAGTGTCATCCGCCTAGCTTATGAGAAAGCGGGACAACAGCCTCCTAAAAGGATTACGGCTCATTCCACTAGAGCAGTAGCTTCTTCCTGGGCTTTTAAGAACAAGGCCTCTATGGAGCAGATTTGTAAGGCAGCTACCTGGTCCTCCTTACATACTTTTTCTAAATTTTACAAGTTTGATGTGTTTGCTTTGGCTGAAGCACTTTTTAGGAGAAAGGTTTTGCAGGCTGTGGTGCCCTTAGATTAGGGTCCGCCTACTTTTTGTTCCCTTCCGTTATTCTTTCAGTGTCCTCTGGAGCTTGGGTAGGGTTTTCCCAACAGTAAGTAATGAAGTCATGGACT
The DNA here is from genome assembly GCF_027579735.1 of Bombina bombina. NCBI lineage: Eukaryota > Metazoa > Chordata > Amphibia > Anura > Bombinatoridae > Bombina > Bombina bombina. The sequence continues at coordinate 673,619,846 of NC_069500.1, read as the reverse complement.
CTCCGTGCCTTATGGAAAGATAACAGAATTTATGCTTACCAGATAAGTTCCTTTCTTTTCTGGCAGGAAGAGTCCACAACCCCGCCTGTAAGATATATTTTTTTTGGGCGGCTCCATTTTTATAATTTCTTCTGGCACCATTATACCCTGATGTTTCTCCTACTTTTCCTTGTTCCCTCGGCCGAATGACTGATAGGATAGGGGAAGTGGGAGGGACATTTAAGCCTTTGGCTGGGGTGTCTTTGCCTCCTCCTGATGACCAGGTTTTGTATTTCCCAACATTAAGGAATTAAGTCGTGGACTCCCCCTGCCAGGAAAGAAAGAAATTTATCTGGTAAACATAAATTTTGTTTTTGTATGTGAAAGAGAGACACCTACTTTAACCCCTTCCTGACAAAGTTCCGATGTAAACAAATAAGTAAAAAAATTAAATCACGCAATTGTTTATGCGATTGCATGATTTCAGTGATGGGATTGGGTCAGGAGGGAGTGCCTATGAAGCTAGGCACACCCTCCAGCCCGCGATACCCAGTTAGGAAGCCGTTCAAATTCTGAGTGTTTTCCGGGACTACCTGACACTTATATGGCAGTCATACATTTGAAGTGATGGTAAACAGATCCGGATGTTAGCAATATTTTAGATGAAGTTTAATTAATCAGTTTTAACTTCAAAAGTAATTTTTTTATGAGATACCGGTTTGAACTGTTATCCAATCGGTGCTCTAGCTACAAAAAAAAATTGTAAGAGTGCCATCCGGCTAGAGCTCCATTTGGAGAACAGTTCAAGCCGTTAGCTTACAAAAGAAGTGGGCGGCCAGAGCATGGGGTATTAGAATTTCAGCGCTATATTAATAAGTAAGTTATAGTATATCTTAATTACAACTAATGAATTAAACTCCATCTAAAATATCGCTAACATTCCAGATCTGTATATACAAAGAGGGAAATCTACCATCACTTAAAGACAATCTTCATGTTTTGCTGAGTATTATTATTATTTTTTGCTCATTTTTAGGCAAATTAGTTAGTAATTGTATACAAGTAACAAATAAAGCTATCTCTTTACCTAGGTGTATGTGTGTTACAGACTACGCTACCTGCACTTGCCTAGTTACTATTAAAGTAATAAAATAATGTGTCCTTCTTGTCAGTATAGATTAACTTTCTTTCAGATTAATCGCAGTTTGTATTGTATTGATGCACAATTTAATTGTTATGTTGACGATCTTCCTTAATGATATGCAATTAAGTAGATTTGTAGATGTAATTAGCTTTAATTAAATTTAAAATTAATAATTATTCCAAAGAGAAACATAATATAGCTAACACCTTTATTTGTCCCCATGATATTTTGACAAAACATTTATCTGCAACCAGATTTTGGTGATTGTACATCTTGCCTAAAACATGTATTAGTGTATGTGTGTATGGTCTCTATATATATATATATGTAATGTGTAGGTTTTGCTTAAAGGGATAGTAAAGTAAAAATAAAACGTTAACGATTCAGACAGATACTGCAATTCTAAGCAACTTTCCTAATTACTTTTATTACTAAATTTGCATTGTTATCTTGGCATATTTTGTTGCAGAGTAGGCTCTATAGCAGCAATGCACTCCTGGGAGACAAGCTAAACACACATGGTGAGCCAATGACAAGAGACATATGTGCAGCCACCAATCACCAGCTAGCTCAGCTTGCTCCCAGCAGTGCATGGCTGCTCCTGAGCCTACCTAAGTATTTTATTCAACAAAGAGAACAAAGCAAATATAAAAATAGAAGTGAATTGGAAAATTGTGTAAAATCAAATGCTCTTTCGAAATCATAAAAGTTTAATTTTGGCTTTACTGTTCCTTTAAGGTAAATTGAAAAATTCTACCACATCCAGCTTGTACCACATCTTGTCCTATGCAATTTCATTTTAACAGTTCTGTTTATCAAACATGTGCACAAACATATTTATTATTAGCATGTTACCTTGTTTCTCTCACAGGTTCTATCTCCCAGCCCCAAAATGCTATTAAACAGATAATATTTGCTAATCATCAGCTGCAGTAGAGTTAGGTTAAGACTGTGTGGGAAAACATGGGCAGGATTCCTCACTTGCAACTCTTCAAACTGTGGAGTGGGTTACTGGCTAATAATATGCAAATTATTTCTACATTTTTAAATATAACCAAGAACAAGTTTGGAAACCTCTGACCAAATAATATATTTTATTGAATTTATTAGTGAAATGCAGTTAAATGCAGTGAACAAATTTAAACTAGACACATTTCTCTAAACTTTAATGCACAGTTACTATTTAATTGATAAAAAAACAACAACAAACAAATAATAAATGTGACATTTGCAAATATATTTGCACCCCTCCAGTCATCTCTTAGGGTCCGAATCTATAAAGCTCTCTGGGCTGGTGAGATTATATAAGAATGCTGGTGGAATGATATAAAGCCACTTTTTACCTTAAAAATAGGGTTTCTCGCTAAGGCGTTTAACAAATAAAATTACAAAACAGTTTTAGAAATAAAATGAAGAAAAACAGATATTAATTCTGTACTAGCTTAGGTACCAGGGCCAATAGAGTTTGACAAGAGAAGATGGTCACTCACGCTATTGTTATGTAGGCTCCTATGTTGAATCAAAGTTATATACCCTTTTCCCTGATATTAGATTACTGGACCAACCCTCCTTCCAGAGTGGACCTAGAAAGTAACCACCCCTCTTCCTTATGGCCTGTCATAAAACTCTAAATCCCTGGTTGAAATTTTAGAACACCTTATAACTTCTGTTATGTATATCTAGTTCATATACACAGATGGGAAATCCCACTGTTATGTCATGAGGATTATTTTTATACCAAATATGATATCTCTATCATATTTGGTCACCCAATCGAGTGTGATAAGAAAAGACTCCTGCATACAGGGAACTGCCCCAAATACTTAGGGATAGATTACGAGTGCCGTGCCTTTTGTCACGCGTGAGCGATATCGGATGTATTGTGGCTGTTTGCGCCCTTTGGAAGTGGTAGCACACGTATTAGAGGTTGAAAGTAAACGTGATCGCTTGAGTGCAATTGAATTTAATGCACGTCGGGATATCGCAACTTCAGAGCTTTGGTTAACTGTTAAGCATGAATAAAAAGTGTCAAAATACACATCAAAAATACATTTAAAAGTACAGTTATACTCATAATAACAATATCTAATAAAAATGATTAAATAAAATTGCAATAAAAAGTTATGACTCAAAGATATGAGGTCTCAGGTGTTACAGGAAAACATTTTGAATTATAGAATTCTAGATTTCGGGATTTGTACCTGTATTACCTTCCAATGTGTTTCTGCGCTTTAGACATGAGCAATATTAAAATTAAGTTACTCACATGAAAGGGGATTTATTTAATGTGTTTTATTTTACTAAATGTTTCTTTAACCCCTTAATGACCACAGCACTTTTCCATTTTCTGTCCGTTTGGGACCAAGGCTATTTTTACATTTCTGCAGTGTTTGTGTTTAGCTGTAATTTTCCTCATACTCATTTACTGTACCCACACATATTATATACCGTTTTTCTCGCCATTAAATGGGCTTTCTAAAGATACCATTATTTTCATCATATCTTATAATTTACTGTAAAAAAAATTATAAAATATGAGGAAAAAATGGAAAAAAAACGCAGTTTTTCTAACTTTGACCCCCAAAATCTGTTACACATCTACAACCACTAAAAAACACCCATGCTAAATAGTTTCTAAATTTTGTCCTGAGTTTAGAAATACCCAATGTTTACATGTTCTTTGCTTTTTTTGCAAGTTATAGGGCAATAAATACAAGTAGCACTTTGCTATTTCCAAACCACTTTTTTTCAAAATTAGCGCTAGTTACATTGGGACACTGATATCTGTCTGGAATCCCTGAATATCCCTTGACATGTATATATATTTTTTTAGAAGACATCCCAAAGTATTGATCTAGGCCCATTTTGGTATATTTCATGCCACCATTTCACTACAAAATGCGATCAAATAAAAAAAAATGTTCACTTTTTCACAAATGTTTTCACAAACTTTAGGTTTCTCATTGAAATTATTTACAAACAACTTGTGCAATTATGGCATACATGGTTGTAAATGTTTCTCTGGGATCCCCTTTGTTCAAAAATAGCAGACATATATGGCTTTGGCATCGCCTTTTGGTATTTAGAAGGCCGCTAAATGACGCTGCGCACCACACGTGTATTATGCCCAGCAGTGAAGGGGTTAATTAGGGAGCATGTAGGGAGCTTGTAGTTTTAATTTTAGCTTTAGTGTAGTGAGGTAGACAACCCAAAGTATTGATCTAGGCCCATTTTGGTATATTTCATGCTACCATTTCACCGCCAAATGCGAGCAAATAAAAATAAAACGTAAAATTTTCCCAATTTTAGGTTTCTCACTAAAATTATTTACAAACAGCTTGTGCAATTATGGCATAAATGGTTGTAAAAGCTTCTCTGGGATCCCCTTTGTTCAGAAATAGCAGACATATATGGCTTTGGCTTTGCTTTTTGGTAATTAGAAGGCAGCTAAATGCCGCTGCGCACCATACGTTTATAATGCCCAGCAGTGAAGGGGTTAATTAGGGAGCTTTTAGGGAATTTGCAGGGTTAATTTTAGCTTTAGTGTAGGTATCAACCTCCCACATGACACATCACACCCCCAGATCCCTCCCAAACAGCTCTCTTCCCTCCCCCACCCCACAATTGTCCCCGCCATCTTAAGTACTGGCAGTAAGTCTGCCAGTACTAAAATAAGAGTTTTTTTGGTTTTTTTTTTTTAAAAATAATAATTCTGTTCTGTAGTATCCTCCCTTAGCCCCCAACCTCCCTGATCCCCCCCCAAACAGCTCTCTAACCCCCCTCTCTCTGCCTTATTGCACCATATTGGGTACTGGCAGCTGTCTGCCAGTGCCCAGTTTGAAATGAAATGTTTTTTTTTATTTTTTTTTAAAAAAATACTATTTTCTGTAGTGTAGCTGCCCTCCCTCAACCCCCAACCCCCCAACCCCTACCAGATCGCTAAACATTTGAGCTGCTAAAGTTTTGAGCTGCCCACCCTCACTCCCACCGAGTACCTTCATTGTTTCATAGTGTAGGGTTCCCACCCGCCCGCGCGCGCGCCCCGTTCCCGTGCACGCACGCGCGCGCGTCCGCTCCCGTGCACGCGCGCGCACCCGCACGTGCACCCGCAATCGATCCCGCCCCCCTTCCCACCGATGGCCGCCCACCCGCCTCCCTTGGTAAGCTCCCACCCACCAACGAACATGGCCATCAATGGCCGATGCAGAGAGGGCCACAGGGTGGCTCTCTCTGCATCGGACGGCTAAAAAATGTTATAGCAGGATGCCTCAATATCGAGGCATCACTGCTATAACATGAAAGCAGTTGGAAGTGATCAGGATCGCTTCCACTGCTTTCAAAGACCAACGACGTACGGGGTACGTCCTTGGTCATTAACTGCATTTTTTTGCAGGACGTACCCCATACGTCGTTGGTCGTTAAGGGGTTAATGTCCCTTTATTTGTCTGGGGGAAAAAAGCATCACTGAAATCAGCATAGAGGCTTAAAGTAATCAAAAATGAAAGTGTAATTCTGTGTTTCGGCATAAGCTTAAAGGGACATAAAACTGAAAATGTTTATTTCATGATTCAGATAGAACACACAATTTTAAACAACTTTTAGGCACATTTTGCTCTACAGTAAAATTGCAATGCTCTGGATCTGTCAACATGAAACGTTACTGGTTTACAGTTATGCATTCTACTAAGTCAATGTGTGTGTTTAGTCCTTCTTTGGTCCTAAGCACACAGATTCTCACCCCCACACCTTTGCCTTAATATGGTATAACTTTCTTAGACACCAATGAGTACTAATTTGGTTCTATGAGAGATTGAGAAAATACCAGATTTATACTTATTGATACATCAATAATTTTCCCCCTTCTTCCAAAATCTCCACCCCCCAATTTTCTATAACTGTTAATAATTCCATCATTACTCCTACCCCGTATGCCCGATGTCTTGGGGTCATACTTGACTCAGACCTTTCCTTCACTCCTCACATTCAGTCCTTGGCTAAAGCCTGTCGCTTCCACCTTAAAAACATCTCTAAAATTAGACATTTCCTTACACAAGACACAACTAAGATTTTAATCCACTCTCTCATCCTTTCCCGTCTCGACTACTGCAACTCCGTCCTCTCTGGTCTCCCCACCTGCCACCTAGCTCCTTTATAATCCATAATGAATGCCTCTGCCAGGCTCATCTTCCTTACACATCACTTTTCATCTGCTGCACCTCTCTGCCAATCCCTTCACTGGCTTCCTCTTGCCTCCAGGATTAAACACAAAATCCTCACGCTGACATATAAAGCCCTCAACTGCACTGCTCCCCACTACATTTCAGATCTTGCCTCCAGATACTCTCCCTCCCATCCCCTTCGCTCTGCTCATGATCTTATACTCTCCTCCTCTCTTGTTACTTCCTCACATTCCCATTTACAGGACTTCTCCAGACTGGCCCCCATCCTGTGGAACTCCCTGCCTCGCTCTACAACACTCTCCCCTAGTTATAACAGCTTCAAGCGCTCCCTAAAGACTCTACTATTCAGGGATGCATACAACCAACACTAACCTTTCCTAACTCCATCGCTTTCCCCTTGAACCCCATAGAATGTAAGTCTATGAGCCCAGCTGTTTGTAGATCGCCTTCTTAAGAGCCGACTACAAAAGTGCAACTTTCGGCAGGGCCCTCTACCCATTTGATCCCTATAAATGTTATCCTGTATACCAACTATGTTTATAGCGCTGCGGAATCTGTTGGCACTCTACAAATACCTGTTTATAATAATAATAACTTTGCAATTTACTTCTATGATCAAATTTTCTTTGTTTTCTTGTTATCCTTTGTTAAACATCAAGAAGGTAAATTCAGGAGCGTGCACATGACTGCAGTACTTTATGGCAGCTGTTTTGCAGCAATGTTATACATTAGCAAGAACACTAGATGGCAGCACTATTTCCTGTTATGTAGTGCTTCAGGGATGTGCACGCTACCTACCTAGGTATCTGTTCAACAAAGAATAACATGAACAGAACCAAGCAAATTTGATAATAGAAGTAAATTGAAAACCTTTTTAAAATTGTGTTCTTTATCTAAATAATAAAAGAAACAAAAATTGGGTTTTCTGTCCTTTTAAAGTGTTTTCATCCGTTTGTTTGTAACTCATATATACCATATGTTTTGAAGATGTTACAACTAATTGTGAAATGATTAATTATGAGTTTAGATTTTTATAAACATGTTAGGATTTGCTGTTTTTGTGTGATTTTCAAATAATTAAATATTGTGCATTTTTCTTCCTGTTATTTCTATTACGTACACATATACATACTCACTGCTCTTTTTATAACATGTCTGTGGCTAGTTTATCACTTATACAGTAATCAGTGAACTTGACAGCTATACGACAGTATACAATGCATCTGTCTTAGGTATAGTTTACCTAAATGTAAAAAAACACTTTAATATTTCTTATTTCATTTGATGTTATTTGTCCCTTAATTAATTTCATATACATATCATAAGTTTTTATTTTATTTTATTCATTTTATTTTATTCTTTTTCTTTAAGTAATGTCACATATATAAGTATTTTATTTTATTAATTTTATTACATTTTATTTGTCCTGCAATTAGTGTCACATACATAAAATAATATTGTATTCATTTTATTTGTCCTTTAATTAATGTCACATACACAAAATAATATTTTATTCATTGCCACATACATAAAATAGGTGCTTTATTTTATTCATTTTATTTGTCCTTTAAATAATGTCACTTACATAACATAAGCGTTTTGCTCTCTTTTGACCTCAGCTTATATACAAATGAGCACAGTTATCTCATTGTTAGTAATAGAGAAGAAAAGCTAATTAGTACAGGATATTTTGCATGTGCTCCATTTCATAAAAAATATTGACTCAACATTAGGCAGCAAACTTTATAAACTTGCTCCTTCCTCCTCTCTTTTTTCCCCTCTCCAGTAGTTCATATTTCAGTCTGTTCCCAAGAGCTCTCAGGTCTGTGCCAGATGGAAATTGACGGAGGTTTGTAGAAGTCCCTTAGAGGCCATACATAGGAGGGACACACAAGGAACAATCAGTCCCAGTTATCATCTCTCACTTTCAGCCTGCCAGGCTGCACAGGTCCACAGGGTGACTCTAGCCTGCCTGATGACTCCCTGCTTTCTTTTCATCCTCTTCATTTTCTCTTTCTTTCAGACACTCGTCCCCCCATCTCCTCCTCCTCTCCCAATTCTCTAGAGTCACCCATGAGGCCATCCAGTTATACATTGTCCATCAGACATGTTTACTTTTTCCGTGACAGCGGACACATCTGGAGCACATATTCAGGTTATTCCAGTGCCACTAGACACATTCCACAAGATCATTCCAGCAGTTGTTATGGCGATCCTCTCCCCTCCAGTGATTTTCAAGTTGCATGACAAAATAACAGCTTGGGCCTAACTTGGGAAACATGGTACAACTGTGGAGGAGGGCTGGGAAAGACACAGAGATGGTTCTGATCTGATTGTCATTGGGGAGCTGGCAAGTCAAATCAGAGCAGAGTGATTCCTCACACACAATGAATTAATTAATGACCTTTTGTTTGACCAGCATTATGTAGTGTAATAAAGTTATGCCCTTGATTTTTCACTAAATGGAACCCATAGAACCATCAACTGTGTTACATAAATAGTTATAATTCATATATATGTGTGTGTGTGTGTTTATATTCTTAATGAAAATACCTACAGTGTATGGAAACAAGTTGCAAGTGTTGTCTCTGTAGGCTTAACTTATGAACAGTAACTCTAATACAAACCCAGGCTATTTAGTGACATATTATCAGTGAGTCTGTTTCACCTGAGTATATTTACTGTAGGTCAAGTCTGCCACTCTCTGTTTTTTAGCAGGGTTTACTGTGCAGGGAGGACTAACTTAAAAATATACCTACACATCTATCTATATACATGTACATGTGTGTGTATGTATATATATATATATATATATTGCTTTCTTTGAAGATTTCTGACATGCTGTCACACTACAGTTAAGGTTAACACCCATCAGACATTTTACTGGCATGGCTGGTATTTGTAAAAGTCGACATCATAGTAAATAATAAAGAATAAATCCTGTTATGACAAAACTTCATCTAAGAGTGTTGGAAACTAATTTTGAACAAATGATAACATTAGTCCTAGCAGACTTTCAGTTTTATTGTATAATTGTTTTGCCTAGAAATATGGCTACCATAACTGGAGACTCTGATTGCCCTAATCTGGGTGTGCAGCATGATATACATTTATTTATTTTCTTTATTAACCATTTGCGTAATTCTAATTTGTTTGATTTTCTTTCTTTTCCTATATCTACCTCTATGCAATTCTCCTTCCTTATCTCCTACCTTTATATTGCCATATGCGTCTTTTCATGCTTCTCACACTATTCGCATTTTACTGGTGCTTTCCCATCAGTGGTGCAGCTCATTGTGTTCTACAATCATATTTTTTCCACAAATCCCCTTTATCTCACCTTTGAGGATAATGCACTTGCTGCACTATGTGATGTTAAAGTATCTGTAGTGTCAATATTGCATCAAAACTGGGAGGGAAGATAAGAGGCTCCTCAATTCTCCTGAACCCGTTTAAAGGTATCCTCTGTAATGGAGCAGTTGTTATAATAATGAGAATGGAAGCACAGATCAGTATAAGCATAAAGTGTTGGAGGAGGTACTGCATTGCATCCCTATTTATATATAAAAAAAAGTTTTTTTGGAACTTAAATATATTACAGGGTAGTCAGTGATGTACTGCTATCTTTATTGTACTCAGCTTTATTGTCACCCCAATCAACAAAGGGCTAGCTTATGAGGGGAGAGCAGTTAATTGCTCTCACTCACGTTGAAAATCATTAAAAGTAAGCTTTTTGCGTGCATTGCGTAGCGTGCGTATTAAAAGTTTAAAGCAAAAAAAATTCTATGGAGTGCCAACTTGACATACTGAAAAAGGCGAACTTCGAATACTGCAAACGCTTTAACATATTCCCCCATAGACTTCAATGGAGCGCGAAAAGTGGGAAATAAACTTACACCCTTACTCATGAGCTAACCTGATCGCGTTTACTCACGTGTTCTCACCTGACATGAAATATGAATACTTCACATTCCAATGTTCTTAAAATAGAAGAATATGTTCCTTTATTCTATATATATCGGATGGGTTTTTGGTAAAATATATATCTATACCTATATATATATATATAGATAGATAGGTAGATAGATAGATAGATAGATAGATAGATACAGATATATATATATATATATATATATATATATAGGAATATCTATTTAAAAATACTTAGAACATACTCTCTTATGTGAAGAACTTTGGAATGTGAAATATTTACAGTACATACAGTACATAGTTTAACTTTTTTAAAAGATAAATATTACATAAATATGATTTTACATGTTTTCATCTACTTATATCAATCTTAATAAGTGCACACTCACTTCAATAAGGCAACTTGAAAATGATTGAGAAAAAAAATCCTCTAAGGAAGGGAAGGTTTTTCCAGGAAACTAATAAAGTGAAGATTGGAGTGAGTGATGGGTCTTATATACATATACACTTTTTTCCCTAACACTTTTGACCTCATATCTTTGAGTCCTTATAACTTTTTTATGTAATTTTTATGCGCCCAAACAAGCGCTTTTACTTTCAACTTGTAATATGCGCTCAAAGAGCCACGATACACCACTTATCACTCATGTGCAACAGTTAGCGTGTCAATCATAATGTAGCCAAAAGTTGTCACAATCCCTTCATTTTACAGACAGTCATCTTTACATACCCAATGCAAATACTGCCTAGTCCCTTATATCAGCCTGTGTTATATAAAACAGCGACAGCCAGAGCCTAAGATTATTAGGAGGTGTTAAGACAGATGGTAAATATAAACAAAAGGGTAGGTGACTGTGCATAGTTTAAATAAAATGGAAGTAAGACAAGGAAAAAAGAAAAGAATGAGCATTTAAATAATAATAAAAAAAATGGTTTTATTAAAAACAGATGAGCCCATCTACATCCAACTATCCATGAAATTTAGCTTTTTCAGGCTCCTTTGTTAACTTCTCTAATTTACCAGGTTTATACCTGCTCTACCAATTTAAAGCGGATCTCCCTATCCCCTCAGCACACTGTACCAGGATGGTTGTTGACCTTAAAGAGATGGTAAACTTTCTCCTTTGTATAAACAGATCTGGAATGTTAGTGATATTTTCCTTCAATTGGCAGTGACAACATTCATTACCTGTGTGAATACTATTCCTGGCGACCAGGAGGAGGCAAAGACACCCCAAATAAAGGCTATAAGTATCCCTCCCACTTCTCCTACCCTTTGATCTTTCGGAATGCATAGAAGCGGCTGTGTTTGCTGCCCTAAATGCTAGACAGGTATCAGGGAAAAGGAAGATAAAGGTTAAACATTGTTCTCCGACATGTAGCTCTGGTGTGACGGCGGAGGCCGTTATCGATAATTTTGACCAACGTTCTGAAGATGACTATTTATTTAGCTCTGAAGGTGACATTTCTTCCTCTTACTCTTCTGATCCTGAGTCAGAAGAGGACTCCAAGGAGGGGACGATTAAGCTAAAATTGGATCAGCTTCGGCTCCTACTGAAGAAGGTTCTGTCAACCCTGGGTGTTCCGGCTGCCAAGCTGTCCGTGGAGGAACAGGTTCAAAACAGTGGTAATTTCATCGACTAAAACTAGACTAAAACGAGACTAAAACTAAAACAATTCTGATGACTAAAACTAGACTAAAACTAAAATAGCATTTCTCCAACATAGGTGTGTCCGGTCCACGGCGTCATCCTTACTTGTGGGATATTCTCCTCCCCAACAGGAAATGGCAAAGAGCCCAGCAAAGCTGGTCACATGATCCCTCCTAGGCTCCGCCTTCCCCAGTCATTCTCTTTGCCGTTGTACAGGCAACATCTCCACGGAGATGGCTTAGAGTTTTTTAGTGTTTAACTGTAGTTTTTATTATTCAATCAAGAGTTTGTTATTTTAAAATAGTGCTGGTATGTACTATTTACTCTGAAACAGAAAAGAGATGAAGATTTCTGTTTGTAAGAGGAAAATGATTTTAGCAACCGTTACTAAAATCGATGGCTGTTTCCACACAGGACTGTTGAGAGGAATTAACTTCAGTTGGGGGAACAGTGAGCAGACTTTTGCTGCTTGAGGTATGACACATTCTAACAAGACGATGTAATGCTGGAAGCTGTCATTTTCCCTATGGGATCCGGTAAGCCATTTTTATTACAGACAGAAAAAAAGGGCTTCACAAGGGCTTTTTAAGACTGTAGACATTTTCTGGGCTAAATCGATTTATATATAAACATATTTTATACTCCATAGCCTTGAGGAATTATTTTAATCTTGGGAATTTTGTAAAATAACCGGCAGGCACTGTATTGGACACCTTATTCTCTAGGGGCTTTCCCTAATCATAGGCAGAGTCTCATTTTCGCGCCTGTATTGCGCACTTGTTTTTGAGAAGCATGACATGCAGTTGCATGTGTGAGGAGCTCTGATACATAGAAAAGACTTTCTGAAGGCGTCATTTGGTATCGTATTCCCCTTTGGGCTTGGTTGGGTCTCAGCAAAGCAGATACCAGGGACTGTAAAGGGGTTAAATATAAAAACGGCTCCGGTTCCGTTATTTTAAGGGTTAAAGCTTCCAAATTTGGTGTGCAATACTTTTAAGGCTTTAAGACACTGTGGTGAAATTTTGGTGAATTTTGAACAATTCCTTCATACTTTTTCGCAATTGCAGTAATAAAGTGTGTTCAGTTTAAAATTTAAAGTGACAGTAACGGTTTTATTTTAAAACGTTTTTTGTACTTTGTTATCAAGTTTATGCCTGTTTAACATGTCTGAACTACCAGATAGACTGTGTTCTGAATGTGGGGAAGCCAAGGTTCCTTCTCATTTAAATAGATGTGATTTATGTGACACAAAATTTAGAGAAAATGATGCCCAAGATGATTCCTCAAGTGAGGGGAGTAAGCATGGTACTGCATCATCCCCTCCTTCGTCTACACCAGTCTTGCCCACACAGGAGGCCCCTAGTACATCTAGCGCGCCAATACTCCTTACTATGCAACAATTAACGGCTGTAATGGATAATTCTATCAAAAACATTTTAGCCAAAATGCCCACTTATCAGCGAAAGCGCGACTGCTCTGTTTTAGAAAATACTGAAGAGCATGAGGACGCTGATGATATTGTTTCTGAAGTGCCCCTACACCAGTCTGAGGGGGCCAGGGAGGTTTTGTCTGAGGGAGAAATTTCAGATTCAGGGAAAATTTCTCAACAAGCTGAACCTGATGTGATTACATTTAAATTTAAGTTGGAACATCTCCGCGCTCTGCTTAAGGAGGTGTTATCCACTCTGGATGATTGTGAGAACTTGGTCATTCCAGAGAAACTATGTAAAATGGACAAGTTCCTAGAGGTCCCGGGGCCCCCCGAAGCTTTTCCTATACCCAAGCGGGTGGCGGACATTGTAAATAAAGAATGGGAAAGGCCCGGTATACCTTTCGTACCTCCCCCCATATTTAAAAAATTGTTTCCTATGGTCGACCCCAGAAAGGACTTATGGCAGACAGTCCCCAAGGTCGAGGGGGCGGTTTCTACTCTAAACAGACGCACCACTATACCCATAGAAGATAGTTGTGCTTTCAAAGATCCTATGGATAAAAAATTAGAAGGTTTGCTTAAAAAGATGTTTGTTCAGCAAGGTTACCTTCTACAACCAATTTCATGTATTGTCCCTGTCACTACAGCCGCGTGTTTCTGGTTCGATGAGCTAGAAAAGGCGATCATTAATAATTCTTCTTCTTATGAGGAGATTATGGACAGAATTCGTGCTCTCAAATTGGCTAATTCTTTCACCCTAGACGCCACTTTGCAATTGGCTAGGTTAGCGGCGAAAAATTCTGGGTTTGCTATTGTGGCGCGCAGAGCGCTTTGGTTAAAATCTTGGTCAGCGGATGCGTCTTCCAAGAACAAATTGCTTAACATTCCTTTCAAGGGGAAAACGCTGTTTGGCCCTGTCTTGAAAGAGATTATCTCTGATATCACTGGGGGCAAGGGCCACGCCCTTCCTCAGGATAGGTCTTTCAAGGCCAAAAATAAACCTAATTTTCGTCCCTTTCGCAGAAACGGACCAGCCCCAAGTGCTACGTCCTCTAAGCAGGAGGGTAACACTTCTCAAGCCAAACCAGCCTGGAGACCAATGCAAGGCTGGAACAAAGGAAAGCAGGCCAAGAAACCTGCCACTGCTACCAAGACAGCATGAGATGTTGGCCCCCGATCCGGGACCGGATCTGGTGGGGGGCAGACTCTCTCTCTTCGCTCAGGCTTGGGCAAGAGATGTTCTGGATCCTTGGGCGCTAGAAATAGTCTCCCAAGGTTATCTTCTGGAATTCAAGGGGCTTCCCCCAAGGGGGAGGTTCCACAGGTCTCAATTGTCTTCAGACCACATAAAAAAACAGGCATTCTTGCATTGTGTAGAAGACCTGTTAAAAATGGGAGTGATTCATCCTGTTCCATTAGGAGAACAAGGGATGGGGTTCTACTCCAATCTGTTCGTAGTTCCCAAAAAAGAGGGAACGTTCAGACCAATCTTAGATCTCAAGATCCTAAACAAGTTTCTCAAGGTTCCATCGTTCAAAATGGAAACCATTCGAACAAGTCTTCCTTCCATCCAGGAAGGTCAATTCATGACCACGGTGGATTTAAAGGATGCGTATCTACATATTCCTATCCACAAGGAACATCATCGGTTCCTAAGGTTCGCATTCCTGGACAAGCATTACCAGTTTGTGGCACTTCCGTTCGGATTAGCCACTGCTCCAAGGATTTTCACAAAGGTACTAGGGTCCCTTCTAGCGGTGCTAAGACCAAGGGGCATTGCAGTAGTACCTTACTTGGACGACATTCTGATTCAAGCGTCGTCCCGTCCTCAAGCAAAGGCTCACACGGACATTGTCCTGGCCTTTCTCAGATCTCACGGATGGAAAGTGAACGTAGAAAAGAGTTCTCTATCTCCGTCAACAAGGGTTCCCTTCTTGGGAACAATAATAGACTCCTTAGAAATGAGGATTTTTCTGACAGAGGCCAGAAAAACAAAACTTCTGAACTCTTGTCAAATACTTCATTCTGTTCCTCTTCCTTCCAAAGCGCAGTGCATGGAAGTAATAGGTTTGATGGTAGCGGCAATGGACATAGTCCCTTTTGCACGCATTCATCTAAGACCATTACAACTGTGCATGCTCAGTCAGTGGAATGGGGACTATTCAGACTTGTCTCCGACGATACAAGTAAATCAAAGGACCAGAGATTCACTCCGTTGGTGGCTGTCCCTGGACAACCTGTCACAGGGGATGAGCTTCCGCAGACCAGAGTGGGTCATTGTCACGACCGACGCCAGTCTGGTGGGCTGGGGCGCGGTCTGGGGACCCCTGAAAGCTCAGGGTCTTTGGTCTCGGGAAGAATCTCTTCTACCGATAAATATTCTGGAACTGAGAGCGATATTCAATGCTCTCAAGGCTTGGCCTCAGCTAGCAAAGGCCAAGTTCATACGGTTTCAATCAGACAACATGACAACTGTTGCGTACATCAACCATCAGGGGGGAACAAGGAGTTCCCTGGCGATGGAAGAAGTGACCAAAATCATTCAATGGGCGGAGACTCACTCCTGCCACTTGTCTGCAATCCACATCCCAGGAGTGGAAAATTGGGAAGCGGATTTTCTGAGTCGTCAGACATTTCATCCGGGGGAGTGGGAACTCCATCCGGAAATCTTTGCCCAAATTACTCAACTGTGGGGCATTCCAGACATGGATCTGATGGCCTCTCGTCAGAACTTCAAGGTTCCTTGCTACGGGTCCAGATCCAGGGATCCCAAGGCGACTCTAGTAGATGCACTAGTAGCACCTTGGACCTTCAAACTAGCTTATGTATTCCCGCCGTTTCCTCTCATCCCCAGGCTGGTAGCCAGGATCAATCAGGAGAGGGCATCGGTGATCTTGATAGCTCCTGCGTGGCCACGCAGGACTTGGTATGCAGACCTGGTGAATATGTCATCGGCTCCACCATGGAAGCTACCTTTGAGACGAGACCTTCTTGTTCAAGGTCCGTTCGAACATCCGAATCTGGTCTCACTCCAACTGACTGCTTGGAGATTGAACGCTTGATCTTATCAAAGCGAGGATTCTCAGATTCTGTCATTGATACTCTTGTTCAGGCCAGAAAGCCTGTAACTAGAAAAATTTACCACAAAATATGGAAAAAATATATCTGTTGGTGTGAATCTAAAGGATTCCCTTGGGACAAGGTAAAAATTCCTAAGATTCTATCCTTTCTTCAAGAAGGTTTGGAGAAAGGATTATCTGCAAGTTCCTTGAAGGGACAGATTTCTGCCTTGTCTGTGTTACTTCACAAAAAGCTGGCAGCTGTGCCAGATGTTCAAGCCTTTGTTCAGGCTCTGGTTAGAATCAAGCCTGTTTACAAACCTTTGACTCCTCCTTGGAGTCTCAATTTAGTTCTTTCAGTTCTTCAGGGGGTTCCGTTTGAACCCTTACATTCCGTTGATATTAAGTTATTATCTTGGAAAGTTTTGTTTTTGGTTGCAATTTCTTCTGCTAGAAGAGTTTCAGAATTATCTGCTCTGCAGTGTTCTCCTCCTTATCTGGTGTTCCATGCAGATAAGGTGGTTTTACGTACTAAACCTGGTTTTCTTCCGAAAGTGGTTTCTAACAAAAACATTAACCAGGAGATAGTCGTGCCTTCTTTGTGTCCGAATCCAGTTTCAAAGAAGGAACGTTAGTTGCACAATTTGGATGTTGTTCGTGCTCTAAAATTCTATTTAGATGCTACAAAGGATTTTAGACAAACATCTTCTTTGTTTGTTGTTTATTCTGGTAAAAGGAGAGGTCAAAAAGCAACTTCTACCTCTCTCTCTTTTTGGATTAAAAGCATCATCAGATTGGCTTACGAGACTGCCGGACGGCAGCCTCCTGACAGAATCACAGCTCATTCCACTAGGGCTGTGGCTTCCACATGGGCCTTCAAGAACGAGGCTTCTGTTGATCAGATATGTAAGGCAGCGACTTGGTCTTCACTGCACACTTTTACTAAATTTTACAAGTTTGATACTTTTGCTTCTTCTGAGGCTATTTTTGGGAGAAAGGTTTTGCAAGCCGTGGTGCCTTCCATCTAGGTGACCTGATTTGCTCCCTCCCTTCATCCGTGTCCTAAAGCTTTGGTATTGGTTCCCACAAGTAAGGATGACGCCGTGGACCGGACACACCTATGTTGGAGAAAACAGAATTTATGTTTACCTGATAAATTACTTTCTCCAACGGTGTGTCCGGTCCACGGCCCGCCCTGGTTTTTTAATCAGGTCTGATAATTTATTTTCTTTAACTACAGTCACCACGGTATCATATGGTTTCTCCTATGCAAATATTCCTCCTTTACGTCGGTCGAATGACTGGGGAAGGCGGAGCCTAGGAGGGATCATGTGACCAGCTTTGCTGGGCTCTTTGCCATTTCCTGTTGGGGAGGAGAATATCCCACAAGTAAGGATGACGCCGTGGACCGGACACACCGTTGGAGAAAGTAATTTATCAGGTAAACATAAATTCTGTTTTTAGTCAAAAGACTATGACTAAAACTAAATCAAAATGTGCTGTCAAAATTAACACTTTATGGTGTTATAATCAAGCCATATCTAATTACTGCTCTTTTGTAAAAAAAAACAACTATGTTTTCCATCATAATATGAGGAGAGTCCACGGCTTCATTCCTTACTTGTGGGAAATACAGATCCTGGCCACCACGAGGAAGCAAAGACACCCCAGCCAATACCTCCCCCACTCCCCTCATCCCCCAGTCATTCTTTGCCTTTCGTCACAGGAGGATGGCAGAGAAGTGTCGGAAAATACGGAGTTGTCTCTTATGGAGGGAAGTACTCTTCGCTATGGGACTGGAGTTTTAAGTAGTCTTGTCAGCCTCTCAGTGAGAGCATTGACAAATGTTAGGGTCCGGAGATTCAGGGAGAGTCTTTCTGTGAAACCATCCAGACTTGTATTAACAACTCCTAAGCAATCAGTGTTGACGAGTTTCACTGCCTGCTTCTATCACTCAAGTCCATGTCAGGTGCAATGCTACAAGACTGTCAAACTTGAGAGGCTGTGTGTCTTTTCCACGACAATGATTCCGGTAAGATTGTTTCTTTTTATTTCATATGATAACGTAAGAAGACAAGGTCACAGTGTGACTCCTTTATCTGTATGAAATCAAGGGTTAATATCTCCGGAAGGGGATTATTGAACAGGGGGGATTTATACATGATTTGCTTTATTATGTTTTATGCTGCAACATGTGTGAGATAAGGCTCTGGCAGATGTGGGAACATTCAGGTTTTACTTTCGTTTTGGATAAACTGTGCAGCCTGTCAGTTTGGGACGCTTTTCTTCCTGCAGCAGGGGCGGTTCTGCATGGCACTCCATGTGACCGGGTGTGGCCTCATTAACTTCCTCTTTCCTGACCGTGCGGTTTACAGGAGAAGAAGCGGTTTCTCTGTGGGGCCTGGGTCATAAGAAGTGGTGAGTGCCCCGGCCATTGGGGGTATAAAGGTGCCATTTACTTTTTCTATAGACTATTTTAAAAGCGCAAGCTATGGAGAACTCTGATGCGTTAGAGGGTACTTCCTCTTTACCAAGATCTAATACCTGTTTTTATTGTGATAAAGTAGTTATATCCAAAAAGACTAAGATGTTTAGTACAACTGAGCCATCCACCTCTGAGGGGTCTCCGTCCCGTTAGGTGCGTTCCCTGCAATCATCTCCGATTACACATGCAGCTCCCCATTGCACGACTAATCCTCCTCGCCCTGCTAAGCGCAAGCGAAAGGTTAAATACTGCTATCCTTCCCAGGGGTCTTCCAACTTGCTGGATTTATCTGATACTAGATTATCCGCTGATGAAGACGCCTCTGATACTTCAGAGGAGGCTCTTTCTGGGTCGGAATTGGCTGCCTCTAAGCATCCGGCTGCGGAGGAACCTGATTTTAGATTTAGGATAAAGCCCTTACGCTTTCTGATAAAAAATGTGTTGGCTACGTTAGAGGTTCCGGAACCAAAGTTACCCGAGGAAACTTCTATTCCTAAGCTTGATAAGGTTTATGAGGACAGGGTGGTGCCACAAACTTCCCTGGTTCCCATTAAGATGGCAAATATTATTAAGAATGAATGGGAAAGACTCAGATCCTCTTTTTCCCCTTCTTCTTCCTTTAAGAAATTGTTCCCGGTTCCTGACTCC
This sequence comes from Bombina bombina, assembly GCF_027579735.1. Taxonomy (NCBI): domain Eukaryota; kingdom Metazoa; phylum Chordata; class Amphibia; order Anura; family Bombinatoridae; genus Bombina; species Bombina bombina. Next base: position 673,600,337 of record NC_069500.1, on the reverse strand, counting down.
CAATTAGAATTGTGGGAGTCTGTCCCTAAGGTGGATGGAGCTATCATGCTTGCTAAGCGCACCACTATCCCGCTTGAGGATAGTTCATTGTTTAAGGAGGATAAGAAGTTAGAAACTCTGTTGAGAAAGATGTTTCAGCACACAGGGTTTTTATTTCAACCTGCAGCGGCGGTTGCTGCGATGGCTGGAGCAGCTACCTATTGGTGTGACTCTCTATTGCAGATGATTGAAGTGGAAACTCCCCTCGATGAGATCCAGCAAAGAATTAAGGACTTGAGGGTAGCTAATTCGTTTATTTGCGATGCAAATATTCAGATTATTCGCTTGAATGCCAAGACATCAGGCTTTTTTTGTTCTGGCACATAGGGCTCTGTGGCTGAAGTATTGGTCTGCTGACATGACTTCAAAATCTAGATTGCTTTCCTTTCTATTTAAGAGGAAGGTTCTTTTTGGTCCGGGACTGGACTCTATCATATCCATGGTCACTAGGGGCAAGGGTGCCTTTTAACCGCAGGATAAGAAGAACAAACCTAAAGGACAGGGTCCTAATTTTCGTCCCTTTCATTTGGATAAATCCCAACGCCAGCAGCCCTCCGTGAAGCAGGATCATTCCAAGAGAACTTGGAAACCATCTCAATCTTGGAATAAATCCAAGCAGAGACTAAATCGACATGAAGGGGTGGCCCCCGATTAGTCGTTAGATCATGTTGGGGGCAGACTATCTCTCTTTGCGGAGGCTTGGCTAGGAGATGTGCAAGACCCTTGGGTTCTGGAGGTCATTGCTCAGGGTTACAGGATAGGTTTCAAATCTCATCCACCCAGGGGCAGATTCCTCTTATCAAACCTGTCTTCAAGACCAAAAAAACTAGATGCTTTTTTAGGGTGCGTGAGGGTTCTCTCCTCCCTAGGAGTGATTGTGCCAGTACTTCTAGCAGAGAGAGGTCTGGAATACTACTCAAACCTTTTTGTGGTCCCAAAGAAGGAGGGTACGTTTCGCCCGATTCTAGACCTAAAGTGCTTAAACAAGTTTCTGTTGGTGCAATCGTTCAAGATGGAGATCATAAGGTCGATTCTGCCCTTAGTTCAAGAGGGACAGTTCATGACTACGATAGACTTGAAGGATGCTTACCTTCATGTGCCAATACACAAGGATCGCTTCAAGTTCTTAAGATTCACCTTTCTGGACGAACACTTCCAGTTTGTGGCTCTCCCATTTGGTCTGGCTACTGCCCCAAGAGTCTTTACAAAGGTTCTATGGGCTCTACTCGCGGTGGCGAGATCCAGAGGTATTGCAGTAGCTCCATACTTGGACGACATCCTGGTCCAGGCTCCGTCCCGCCGGCTGGCAGAAAACCATTCAAGAGCTCTGCTTCTTCTTCTTCAATCTCATGGATGGAAAATAAACTTAGGAAAGAGTTCTCTGGTTCCCAGTACCAGAGTGGAATTCCATATTCATGAAGATAATCCTTACAGACCAGAGATGTTGCAAAATAACTCTCTTGCCCTCCTGACCTCCTTAAGACCATCTGTGGCCAGGTGTTTGGAGGTAATTGGCCTCATGGTGTCCAGCATAGATGTCATTCCATTCGCCAGGTTCCATCTCAGACCTCTCAGACCTCTTCAGTTGTGCATGCTGAGGCAATGGAACGGCGATCACTCGGATCTATCCCAACAGATTTCTCTGGACAACCGGTCAAGAGAATCACTCTCTTGGTGGCTCTGTCCAGATCGTCTGTCCCAGGGGACATCCTTCTTGAGACTATCCTGGGAGATTGTGACTACGGACACAAGTCTATCAGGATGGGGAGCTGTTTGGGGTGCCAGGAAGGCACAGGGTCGGTGGACTCGAGAGGAGTCTCTGCTCCCGATCAACATTTTGGAACGTTGAGTGATCTTCAACAGGTTTGTCCCAGTTTATCAGATTCTAATTAGACATTACCTCGGTGGTTTATATCAACCATCAGGAGGGAACGAGAAGCTCCCCAGCCATGAGGGAAGTATCTTGGATTCTGGAATGGGTGGAGGCCCGCAGCTGCATGCTGTCAGCGATCCACATTCCCGGTGTGGACAACTGGGAAGCGGACTTTCTCAGCAGACAATCGATTTATCCAGGGTAATGGACTCTCCATCCCAAGGTGTTCACAGAGATTTGCAACAGATGGGGGATGCCAGAGATATATCTCATGGCGTCCAGACTCAATTCCAAGCTACCCAGATAGTGGTCGAGGTCCAGGGATCCTCAGGCAGTAATGATAGATGTCTTAGCTGTGCCCTGGGGGTTCAACCTAGTTTACATTTTTTTTTGTACCTCTTCTACCTCTGGTAGTGGCCCACATCAAGCAGGAGCAAGCTTAGACTATTCTAATTGCTCCATTGTGGCCTCGAAGGATGTGGTTTGTGGACCTGGTGGGGATGTCATCATCTCCTCCATGAAGGTTACCTTGTTGCAGGGATCTGCTAGAACAGGGTCATTTTGTTCATCAAAATCTGGATTCTCTGAGGTTGACTGCATGGGGATTGAACGCCTAGTCCTAGCCAAGAGAGATTTTTTTTTTTCTGAGAGAGTGATTGATACTCTCATTCAAGCGAGAAAGCCGGTCATCCGTCGCATCTATCATAAGGTGTGGAGGACCTAATTGTTCTGGTGTGAAGAACGTGGACTCCCCTGGCATAAAGTCAAGGTATCCAGGATTCTTTCCTTTCTCCAGGACGGCTTGGAGAAGGGACTTGCCGCTAGTTCCTTAAAAGGACAGATTTCGGCGCTATCTGTGTTATTACACAAGAGGCTAACTGAGCTGCCTGATATTCGGTCTTTTGTTCAGAATCAGACCTGTGTTTGGACATTCCGTTCCTCCTTGGAGTTTAAATTTGGTTCTTAAGGTTTTGCAGAGGGCTCAGTTTGAGCCCATGCATTCGGTTGACATTAAGTTACAGTCTTGGAAGGTTCTTTTTCTACTGGCTATTGCTTCAGCACGCAGAGTCTCTGAGATGGCGGCCTTGCAATGTAAGCCTCCTTACCTATTTTTTCATGCTGATAAGGCTGTTCTTCGCACTGGGTTGGGTTTCCTCCCTAAGGTGGTTTCTGATCGCAACATCAATCGTGGTTTCTTCCTTGTGTCCTAATCCTTCTTCTTCGAAGGAACGATTACTTCATAATTTGGATGTTGTTCGAGCTTTGAAATTCTATTTTCAAGCTACAAAGGATTTTAGACAGACTTCGGCATTGTTTGTTGTCTATTCTGGGAAGCGCAGACATAAGCCTCCTCAGAGTATTACGGCTCATTCAACTAGAGCTGTGGCTTCTTCTTGGGCCTTCAAAAATGAGGCCTCTACGGAGCAGATTTGTAGGGCGGCTACCTGGTCCTCCTTACATACTTTTTCAAAGTTTTACAAATTTGAGGTGTTTGCTTTGGCTGAAGCAGCTTTTGGGAGAAAGGTTTTGCAGAATGTGGTGCCCTCAGAATAGGGTCCACCTCTCTTTTTACCCTCCTGTTTTTCATTCAGTGTCCTCTAGAGCTTGGGTATGTTTCCCACAAGTAAGGAATGAAGCTGTGGATTCTCCTCATATTAATATGGAAAACATAAATTATGCTTACCTAGCTGTGCTAGCTGTAGAAACTTTTTGTTGTGTTGAGTTACTTGATACTTGTTTTAATTATAAACAGAGAACTGTTAAAGTTTTTATATTCGGGTAATATGTGCAATGGCGTTACAGCCAATACCGTTTAGAGTTTGTTTTCCATCTAAAGGGGAGGAGAGTCCATGGCTTCATTCATTACTGTTGGGAATTAAGAACCTGGCCACCAGGAGGAGGCAAAGACACCCCAGCCAAAGGCTTAAATACCTCCCCCACTTCCCTCATCCCCCAGTCATTCGTTGCCTTTCATCACAGGAGGATGGCAGAGAAGTGCCGAAGATCGGAGTAGTCTCTTATGGAAGGTAGTACTCTTCGGAAGGGGACTGGAGTTTTAAGTAGTCCTGTCAGCCTCTCAGTGAGAGCCTGGGTGAAAGTTAGAGTCCGGAGATGCAGGGAGAGTCTTATTATTATATATATATCTTATATATCTTATATATTAACAGCTCCACAAGCAATCAGCGTTGACAAGTTTTGCTGCCTGCTTTTTACACTCAAGTCTATGTCAGGAGCGAGGCTACTAACCTGTCACACTTGAAGGGCCGTGTTCCTGTTCCACGGCGTAGATTCTGGTAAGATTGTTTCATTTTTATTACATAATAATAACATGGAAGACAGGGTCACAGTGTGACGCCTTTTATCTTTGAAGAATCAAAGGTTAATATTCCTGGAAAGGGGATTATTGAACAGGGAGGGTTTATACATGATATTGTTTATTGTGTCATTGCTGCGTTATGTGCGAGATGAGGCTCTGGCAATGTGTGGAACTTTCAGGTGACTTAAGGAGTAAGTATGGTGCGGCCCTTTTTTTGGCGCGTTTTCTCCTTAGGCAGGGGTGGTTCCTGCCGGGCATTCCATGTGACCGGGTGTGGCTATCTATCACTGTTGATCAGTGGCGCAGGAAACAAAACAGTTTCTGTATTCTGGGTCATAGGAGGTGGTGAGTGCCCCGGTCATTGGAGGTTATAAAGGTGCCTATTTATTAAGTAAATTTAGTCCTTAATAACAGCGCAAGCTATGGTGGACTCTGACGCGTTAGAGGGCTTGCCCTCTTTAACTAGGTCTCATTCCTGTGTTTATTGTGAGGAGGTTCTGGTAGATAAGCCTGCTCAACTATGTTCCACATGGCTTAAAGGGACAGTCTAGGCCAAAATAAACTTTCATGATTCAGATAGAGCATATAATTTTAAACAATTTTCCAATTTACTTTTATCACCAATTTTGCTTTGTTGTCTTGGTATTCTTAGTTGAAAGTTTAACCTAGGAGGTTCATATGCTAATTTCTTAGACCTTGAAGGCCACCTCTTTCAGATTGCATTTTAACAGTTTTTCACCACTAGAGGGTGTTAGTTCACGTATTTCATATAGATAACACTGTGCTCGTGCACGTGAAGTTATCTGAGAGCCATCACTGATTGGCTAGACTGCAAGTCTGTCAAAAAAACTGAAAAAAGGGGCAGTTTGCAGAGGCTTAGATACAAGATAATCACAGAGGTTAAAAGTATATTATTATAACTGTGTTGGTTATGCAAAACTGGGGACTGGGTAATAAAGGGATTATCTATCTTTTAAAACAATAAAAATTCTGGTGTAGACTGTCCCTTTAATAAAGTTACGACATCTATTAGCAAATGGATGTCTAGTACTACTGAGCCGTCCACCTCTTAGGGATTTCCCGTCCTTTGAGGTGCGTTCCCTGCATCCATCTCCTATTGCACATGCAGCGCCCCATGGTCCATCCATTACTCCTGCGGAAGCGATTAGTTGGCTGTCAGATTTTGCGGATCAACTGCAAACAGCTGTATCAAGTGATCCATGCCTTACCACGTTCTGCTAAGCGCAAGCGTATTGTGTATCATGGCGGCCCGGCCCAGGGGTTGTCTACGCCTGTGGAAATTTCTGAGGCATTATACGATAACAAGGCCCACTCCCACTCTTCAGAGGAGGCCCCTTCTATGTCAGAGTCCGTGTCATCTAAACCTCCGGCTGCAGAGGAGCCTTAATTTAGGTTTAGGATGGAAAATTTGAGCTTTTTGCTGAGACAAGTGCTTGCTACCCTGGACGTTCTGGAACCGAAACTTCCAGAAGAACCTGCGATTCCTTAGCTTGATAAGGTATATGAGGACACGGTGGTGCCTCAGGCCTTCTCCCATTCATTCTTCATTATTAAGAATGAATGGAAGCGATTAGGTTCTTCCTTTTTCCCTTCTTCCTTTAAGAAACTGTTCCCTGTCCCGGACTCTCAGCTGCAGCTGTGGGGTACTGTCCCTAAGGTGGATGGTGCTATCTCCACGCTCGCGAAGCGGACAACTATTCCCCTTCAGGATAGTTCCTCGTTTAAAGAGCCCATGGATAAAAAGTTGGAAAACATGTTAAGGAAAATGTTTCAAAACACGAGGTTTGTTTTTCAGCCGGCTGCGGCTGTAGCCGTGGTTGCCAGAGCTGCGACATATTGGTGTGAATCTCTGTGTGAAATGGTCAAGGGGGAGACTTCCATCGAAGAGATACAGGATAAGTTTAAGGCGCTGAAGGTCGCCAATTCTTTCATATGTGATGCTAATATGCAAATTATTCGCCTGAACGCTAAGGTGTAAGGGCTCTGTGGCTAAAGTCTTGGTTTGCGGACATGACCTCATGACCTCTAAGTCGAGGCTGTTGTCCCTGCCTTTTCAAGGAAAGATTCTGTTCAGTCCAGGATTGGATTCAATCATATTCATGGTTACGGGAGACAAGGGAGCTTTCCTACCGCAGGATAAGAAGGCTAAGCCTAAAGTATCTACTTTTCGCCCCTTTCGTGCAGACAAGGCACAGCGCCAGCAGCCCGTCACGAAAGTGGACCAGTCCAAGGGAATTTGGAAACTGGCTCATTCTTGGAGCAAGTCTAAGCAGAGCAAGAAGCCCGCCGAGAAAAAATTGGCATGAAGGGGCGGCCCCCGACCGGTCTCCGGACCAAGTAGGGGGCAGATTATCTCTCTTCTCAGAGACGTTCAGGATCCTTGGGTTCTGGACATTGTCGCCCAGGGCTACAGATATTGTTCAGATCCTATCCGCCCATGGGCAGATTCCTCCTATCAAACCTGTCTTCAAGACCGGAAAATAGAGAGGCCTTTCTAGAATGTGTGAGAGATATCTCCTCCCTAGGTGTCATCGTACCAGTACTCCAAGCAGAAAGAGCTCTAGGGTACTATTTAAATCTTTTTGTGGTTCCAAAGAAGGAGGGCACGTTCCGCCTGATTCTGGACCTAAAGTGTTTAAACAAGTTTCTGAGTGTTCCATTGTTCAAAATGGAAAGGATCAGATCTATTCTGCCCCTAGTTCAAGAGGGACAGTTCATGACAATCATAGACTTTAAGGACGCTTACCTTCATGTGCCAATCCACAGGACCACTTCAAGTTCCTGAGATTTGCGTTTCTGGACTAACACTTCCAGTTTGTGGCCCCTCCTTTTGGTCTGGCGACGGCCCCGAGAGTCTTCACAAAGGTTCTGGGAGCGCTACTTGCGGCATTGCTGTGGCGCCCTATCTCAATGACATCCTCACTCAGTCTCGCAGAAGATCATTCGAGAGCTCTTCTTTTGCTCCAATCTCACGGCTGGAAGATCAACTCAGGTAAAAGTTCCCTGGTTCCCAGCAACAGGGAGGAGTTCCTGGGTACGATAATAGACTCTATGTCCATCAAAATATTTCTCACGGACCATCGACGCAGGAAGAGTGCGTCCTCTTGTCTTGCCCTTCAGTCCTCCTCAAGCCCCTCGGTGGCTCAGTGTATGGAAGTGATCGGACTCATGGTTTCCAGCATAGACATCATTCCATTCACCAGGTTCCATCTCAGATCTCTTCAATTGTGCATGTTGAGACAGTGGAACGGCAATCATTCATCTATCACAGCAGATATCCATTGATGCTCAGACTCGGATCTCTCTCTCTTGGTGGATCCGTCCGGAGCAACTGTTTATGGGGACATCCTTCTTGAGACCGTCCTGGGACATTGTGACCAAGGACGCGAGTCTGGCAGGATGGGGAGCTCTTTGGGGTGCCAGGATGGCACAAGGAAAATGGTCCTGGGAGGAGTCTCTCCTTCCATGCTCTGAAGGCATGGCCTCTTCTGGGGTCGTTCAGCTTCATCAGATTCCATACCGACAACATTACCTCGATGGCTTACATCAACCACCAGGGTGGTACGAGGAGCTCCCTAGCTATAATGGAGGTGTCTTGGATCTTGGAGTGGGCGGAGTCCCACAGCTGCTCGCTTTCAGCGATTCACATTTCAGGTGTGGACAACTGGGAAGCAGACTTTCTCAGCAGGCAATCCTTCTATCCGGGGGAATGGTCTCTTCACCCCGAAGGGTTTGTGGAGATTTGTCTCAGGTGGGGAACGCCGGAGATAGACCTCATGGTGTCCAGACGTTCTGACGTGGTTCGCCGATCTGGTGGGGATGTCGCAGGGATCTGCTGGAACAGGGCCCCTTTCATCATCAAAATCTTGATTCTCTGAGGCTGACTGCGTGGAGATTGAACGCCTAGTCTTGGCCAAGAGAGGCTTTTCGGAAAGTGTGATTGATACTCTCATTCAGGCAAGGAAGCCAGTAACTTGTTACATCTACCATAAGGTGTGGAGGACTTACTTGTCCTGGTATGAGAAGCAAGGATATCCTTGGCATAAGATGAAGATATCCAGGATTCTATCCTTTCTCCAAGACGGTTTGGAGAAGGGTCTTGCCGCTAGTTCCTTAAAGGGACAGATTTCGGCATTGCCAGTCTTGTTGCATAGGAGACTCGCTGAACTCCCTGACAACCAATCCTTTGTTCATGCTCTGTCTATAATCAGGCCTGTCATTTAGACAATCTGCCCTCCATGGAGCTTAAACTTGGTCCTTAAGGTTTTGCAGAGGGTTCAGTTTGAGCCTATGCATTCCATTGACATTAAGATTCTGTTCTGGAAGGTTCTCTTCCTGTTGGCCATTACATCGGCACGCAGAGTATCTGAATTGGCTGCCTTGCAATGTGAGCTGCCTTATCTGGTTATTCATGCGGACAAGCCTGTGCTTCGCATTGGTTTGGGGTTTTTCCCCAAGGTGGTGTCTAACCGGAACAACAATCAGGAGATAGTGGTTCCTTTTTTGTGTCCTAACCCTTCTTCTTTTAAGGAGAGGTTACTTCATAATTTGGATGCGGTTCAGGCCCTGAAGTTCTATCTTCAGACTACAAAGGATTTGAGTCAGTCTACATCTCTTTTTGTGGTGTATTCTGTGAAGCGCAAGGGGCAGAGAGCCTCTTCTACTTCTTTGTCCTTTTGGTTGAGGAGCTTGATTCGCTTGGCCTATGAGTCAGCGGGACATAAGCCTCCTCAGAGGATTACGACTCATTCAACAAGAGCTGTGGCTTCGTCTTGGGCCTTCAAGAATGAGGCCTCTATGAAGCAAATTTGTAAGACAGCTACCTTGTCCTCCTTACACACTTTTACAAAGTTTTACAAATTTGATGTTTTTGCTTCTGCGGAAGCTGTTTTTGGGAGAAAGGTTTTGCTGGCTATGGTGCCCTCAGATTAGGGTCCGTCTTTTCCCTCCCGGTTTCATTCAGTGTCCTCTAGAGCTTGGGTATATGTTCCCAACAGTAATGAATGAAGCCGTGGACTTTCCTCCCCTTTAGATGGAAAACATAAATTATGCTTACCTGATTATTTCATTTCCATCGAGTGGAGGAGAGTCCACGGCTCCCACCCATATCTCCGATGGGCAGACCCAAATTTCATTTATCTTCTGGCACCATTCATACCCTGATATTTCTCCTACTGTTTCCTTGTTCCCTCAACAGAATGACTGGGGGATGAGGGAAGTGGGGGAGGTATTTAAGCCTTTGACTGAGGTGTCTTTGCCTCCTCCTGGTGGCCAGGTTCTTAATTCCCAACAGTAATGAATGAAGCCATGGACTCTCCTCCCCTCGATGGAAATGAAATTATCATGTAAGCATAATTTATGGGTTTTTTATATTTTAAAGTTGCACTTCAGTTTGTTTCTGAAACTTTTATTTTTTTTATTTAATTTTAAGTTTAATAAAGATGTTATATATCACGGCTTTATCGGTGTCTGTATAGCATGTTTAAACCTTAATATCATAAATAACAACAGGTTATTAGATGTTTACTCCTGGAGTATATAATGAGTTTGGAAATGATAGAGAAATGCTTAAATAATACTTTATAATTTAACTAAACCCCTTAGATTTTAGTCAACTAAAATCTACTGGAGATTTAGTCGACTAAAACTAAAATAAAAATAAAACAATTCAGATGACTAAAATGGCATTTTAGTCAAAAGACTAAGGTTCAAAATTTTGAAGCAGCGTTTAGACCTAGGCCTAAGGGTCCAGAGGTCTTTTCAGTGCCAAATATTATTGCAGAGATCATATCTATGAAATGGGAGAAGCTGGGGAACCCTTTTGCTCATTTGACGGTCTTTAAGAGATCCTTTCCCATTCCATGGGCCCACGCGGAGGTCTGGAACAGTGTCCCTAAGGTGGATGGCACTATCTACACATTGGCCAAGCGTACTACAATCCGCTTGAAGACAGCACGTTCTTTAAGATCCCCTAGATAGAAGGCTTGAGGGACACCTCAGGCATCTTTTTCTCGAGTCTGGCACTCTTTCACCCTGCCATGGGAATCGCTGCAGTCACTGTGGCTGCTAAGTTCTGGTTTGAAACCTTAGCGGAACAGATTACTGTGAAAACTCCTCTGAAGGAGATTCAGGATCATTTTCAATCTCTGAAATGCCTTTGTCAAGGATGTGATTCTCCAAATTATTTGCATTAATGCTAAAAACACCAGCTTTGCTTTTATGGCCAGGAGGGCGCTGTGGCTTAAGTCGTCATTTGTGGACAACATCTCTAAGTCTCAACGATTGTCCTTGTCCCTTAAGGGCAAGTCTCTATTTGGTCTGGGACTGAATTCTATTATTGCTACTGTTACAGTTGGAAACTGAGCTTTCCTACCACAGGATAAGAAATCTAAGCCTAAGAATCGTTCAGCGGAGCATTTTTTGTTCCTTTCGTCCGAACAGTAATCAGAGGGACTCGGAGACACCTAAGACGGAGTCCCCTAGGGGGACTTGGAAGCCCACCCAAGTGTGGAATAAGAACAGGCAGCTGAAAAAGGCTTCTCAAGACAAGTCAGCATGACGGGTTCACCCCGACCTGGGAGCAGGTCGTGTAGAGGGCAGGCTCTTCTTCTTTCAGAGTGAATGGTCTCACTCTGTCCAGGACCCTTGGGTTCTGGGCATCGTTTGTAAGGGTCATAGAATAGGTTTTCGATCTCACCCTCTGAGGGACCATCTCTTGCTGTCAACAGTTTTGGGAAACCCTGTAAAGAGAGTGGCTCCGTTGCGTGGATGACCTCCTAGCTATGGGAGTAGTGGTCCCAGTTCCCCCATCAAAAGAGGAAAAGGGTTCTACTCCAACCTCTTTATGGTTCCCATAAAGGAGGACACATACCGCCCTATTTTGGATTTGAAGGGACTCAACAAATTTGTAAGGGTTTCCCACCTTCAAGATGGAAACGATAAGGTCCATTCTTCAAGAAGGTCAGTTCATGTCCACTCACATCCCAATTCACAAGGATCATTACCATTTCCTTTGATTTGCCTTTTTAGATGAGCACTACCAGTTTGTTGTGCTTCCTTTTCGGACTGGCTACAGCACCATAAGTGTTCACCAAGGTTCTGGGAGCTTTACTGGCTGCGGTTTGTCTGCAGGGGATTGCAGTGGCCCGTACCTGGATGACATTCTGTTTCAGGCTCCATCCTTTCCAGTGGATCAAGATGACACACAGAGTTTACTCTCTTTTATTCAGGCGCATGGTTGGAAGGTCAACCTAGAAAAGAGCTCTCTTGTTCCAGCTACAAGATTAAACTTTCTGGTGAATGATCATAGACTCTGTCAGTATGCGCATCTACCTTACAGAACAGCACAGGGAAAAGCTTCAGGGAGCGTGTCGTCTGCATCAGACCAATGTCCATCCTTTGTAGCACAATGCACGAAGGTGTAGGTCTCATGGTTGCAGCATTGGATATTATACATACAGTTGTGTATGCTCAAACAGTGGAATGGAGATCTTTCAGATCTGTCTAAGGGGATCCATCTGGACGCTCAGCCAAGAGTCTTTCCTAGGGACAATTGCCAGCTCCAGTTCTCCTAGGAATGAGTTTCCGTCGCCTGCCTGGGTAATAATCACCACAGACACGAGTCTGTCAGGCTGGGGGGCAATTTGGGGTTCTCTGAGAGCTCAGGGAACCCAAAGTTCAAAGGATATATCTCTTCCGATCAACATTCTTGAGTTGAGGGTGAAATAAAACTCTCTTCTAGCATGGGCTCAATTGTGTTCCTCCCGGTATATCCGATTTCAGTCGGACAATATCACGACTGTGGCCTACATCAACCATCAGGGTGGCACTCAAAGTTCTCTGGTGATGCAGGAGGTGTCCCGAATCCTTCAGTGGGCGGAGAGATATCAATGTCAGCTATCCATATTCCAAGTGTGGAGAATTGGGAAGCGGATTTCCCTCAGGGGAGTAGTCTCTGAATCAGGAAGGTTTTTTTTATATCCCGCAAATAAGGTGTTCCGGATACAGATCTGATGGCTTCCCACTTCAATACCAAGCTCCTGAGGTATAGAGCGAGGTCCAGAGATCCTCATGCGGAGTTGGTGGATGCTTTAGAGGTTCCGGTGAACTTCAAACTGGTTTATCTGTTCCCTCTGATTGTTCTTCTGCCCGGGTAGTTGTCCGGATTAAACAGGAGAGAATTTCATCTATTCTGATAATGCCTACATTGCCACGCAGGACCTAGTACACAGATCTTTTGAGATTATCCTCTGCTCCTCCTTAGAGTAACCTCTTCGTCAGGATCTGCTGACTTAAGGACCGTTCCTTTACCAAAATGTAGATACTCTGAGGCTGACTGCCTGGAGATTGAATGGTTGATTTTGGCTCAGAGAGGCTTCTCTGAGAATCTGATTGATACTCTTATTCAGGCTTGCAGACGCATCTACTACAAGGTCTAGAGAACTTATCTTCACTGGTGTGACAAGCAAGGCTTTTCTTGGCGTAGAGTGAAGACTCCGCATATCCTTCAGTTTCTCCAGGAGGGTTTGGAGAAAGACCTGTCGGCCAGTTCTATCAAGGGTCAGATATCTGCCCTTTCGATTTTGTTTTACAAGAAGTTGGCTAGTTTGCCAGATGTTCAAGTGTTTGTTCAGGCTTTGGTCTAAATTAGACCTGTTTTCAAACCTGTTGCGCCTATTTGGAGTTTGAATTTAGTTCTTAAAGTTATTCAGAGATCTCCATTTGAGGCTCTGCATTCTGTTGATATCAAGTTGCTCACTTTGAAAGTAGTATTTTTGTTGGCTGTTTCCTCTGCTCGAAAATTGTCAGAACTTTCAGCTTTGTTTTGTGATCTTCCGTATGTGGTGTTTCATCAGTATAAGGCTGTGTTCAAGACTCAACCGGGCTTTTTACCTAAAGTGGTGAATACTCGTATCATCAATCAGGAGATCCTGGTTCCTTCTCTTTGTTCCAACCCACTTTCCTCTAAGGAGAGAGTGTTGCACAATCTGGATGTGGTCAGAGTGTTGAAATTCTACCTTTACGCTACAAAGGAGTTTGTCAATCTTCTTCCTTATTCATTATGTATACTGGTAAGGGACAAAAGGCCTCAGCCTTTACTATTTCCTTTTGACTGAGAAGTCTGATCAGTTTGGCATACAGGGAAGCGGGTCAGGAGCCCCCTTCGAGAATTATGGCCCATTCTACTTGTACAGTGTCATTTTACTTGGACCTTCAAAAATGAGGCATCAGTTGAGCAGATCTGTAAGGCTGCAACGTGGTCTTCCTTACACACTTTCACAAAATTCTATAAGTTTGATTTTTTTTATTTCCGCTGAAGCATATTTTGGGAGAAGGGTTCTACAAGTGGTGATGACTGGTTCTTAGGACTGCCTCCCTTATTTTTCTCTCCTGAACATTCGTGAACTCCACAGCTTGGGTATTGGTTTCACATATTGTCATGGACTCTCACTGCTAATTGAAGAAAAACTAAAATTATGCTTACCTGATAATTTAATTTTCTTCTTGGCAGTGAGAGTCCACAACCCCGCTCTATGACTTTTTTTAATGGCGGCAGTTGTTTTTTTTGCACCTCTGTACCCTTTTTATCTCTCTTCACTTTTCCTTATTCTTGACGGAACTACTGGAGGGTAGGGGAAGTGGGAGGGATATTTATAGTCTTTGTTTGGGGCGTCTTGGCCTCCTGCCGGTGGCCAGGAATAGTATTCCCAAAGGTAATGAATGTTGTCGTTGACTCTCACTGCCAAGAAGGAAATTAAATTATCAGGTAAGCATAATTTTAGTTTTTATGGAGTTTAATTCATCAGTTGTAATGCAGATACGCTTTAACTTACTTTTTAATGTAGCGCTAAAATTCAAATACCCCGCCAACTTCAAAAGTAACTTTTTTGAATGAGCTAACGGTTTGAACTGTTCTCCGATCTGCACTCTAGCTGTATGAAAGAGTGCTTATTTGAGAACAGTTCAAACCATTAGCTCACAAAAATAATAAATACTTTTGAAGTTGGCGGCTAGAGTGCTGGGTATTTGAGTTTCAGTGCTACATTGAAAAGTAAGTTACTACTAATGAAATAAACTCCATCCACAATATGGGTAACATTATGGATCTGTTTATACAAAGGGGAAAGTTTACCATCACTGTAAAAGTAGAGTTCAGGCAGAGTTCCATCAAGTTCTGCACCTTACCCCCCCCCCCCCCCCATACAAACATCTCACATTTATCTTTCCTCTTGTTCTTTGTTGAGCAAAGGACACGTAAAAGTGAATTTGTAGATGCTATTTAACATTTGGTGAGTTAATTCCCTTCTAGAACCACTGCTGCTCAGTACTCCGTCCCTCTCACACATGCACACTCTCAAAACAAATAGTGCCACTTACACAGCATTCTGTACACATAGCAACCCTGAGCATACTGCACCATACAGTTACAGACAGCTGTAAATAACAATATATCTTTCAATTGAACTTTCCAATTTCCTGCTTGCCACAGACACATATACATCTCTATATATCATAGCTTTTAAGATATCCTTCATAAACACTACACAAATCTTAGCAGTAAATTAATATTATTGTTGTTGTGCTACATTAGCAATAAGTATCAACATTTGTATTTAAAATAGTTTTTTCCTAAACTGTAAATGTAGAGTTTGACATTTCAAGTGTTCTGTATTATTTGTGTAAAAAAAATGGATATAAAAATAAGTTGGCTGTTTTTTTATCCTCTTCATAGCCGTGCTCTTTTCCCCTCTTATTTACACATACCATTTGTGTGGATACTGTTGAGACTGGTCACCAAGGCAGCCTGAAATACCTGCCCTCAGGAGGGCTTCTAGGGACATAAAGAGGTCATGTTATGAGACCAAATTCAATTCACACACAACCATTTGTCGCTGTCTCCTTGTATCCCTGCCAGTTACATGTTATTAACTGCAGCTCACTTGAGCCCTAAAGCATCAGTCTCTTTGTACAAACAAGTAGATATGAATCACAAATGGCTTACGTTAAAAAGTCACCTTTGAGCAATTTTCCACTTTTCCCTCAGAATTGCTCAGCCAAGATAGAATCCTATCTGCTTTCTATAGTAAAGTTTAATCATTAGTGGAGTTACATAGAAATAAACTTTTTTACTTCTATGTAGTTAATGCTGAAGACTTTTTACACAAAGTTGGGCTATAATTAAGATTGCCACCTATTTTGGAAATTTAATTTGCATGCATTTGCATAAGTGATTACACAGTAGAAACTAAACTGCTAGGACTCATTTTAAATGGTTATTTGTTTATAATTAGATTTCAGCACACATAGGAAAGGTTTCATCATGACATGACCTTTATTTTTATATTTATTGTATATTATCTGTATTGACTTGAACCTTAAAAATAGTAGCCTTGCCAATAATAGTGGCTTGGTGCTAGCCCTAGCTATGTTTAAACGTAAAGGGATAGTCTAATCAAAATGAAACTTTCATGATTCACCAATGTAGCCACCAATCAGCAAGCACTACCCAGCTTACATTCTTGTTTTTTCAAATAAAGATACCAAGAGAACAAAGAAAAATTGATAATATCAGTAAATAAGAAAGTTGCTTAAAATTGTATGCTTTTTCTGAATCATGAAAGTTTAATTTTGACTAGACTATCCTTTTAAAGGGACATAAAACTCAAAATGTCCCATGGAAAAATAAGCAAACTGTTTTTGTACTTTTATTATTTATTTTGCCTCCTTTTCCTGCAATTTAGCTCTGATTTTTTTTTCTAGTCTCCATAGCAATTGAAAATACTTACTCCAGACTGATAAAGCCTAATTTCTTTCTAATGACACGGTGAGTCCATAGATTATCATCAATTACTGTTGGAAATATCACTCCTGGCCAGCAGGAGGTGGCAAAGAGCTGTTAAGTATCACTTCCCTTCCCACAAACCCTAGTCGTTCTCTTTGCCTCTAGTGCAAGGAGGAGGTGAAGTAATTAGGTGTCCTGATTAAGATTCTTCTATTAAGATTTTTTTATTTTGAAGTCAGGGCAGGATTGCTCTGATCTTCCATCACAAATTGGGTATAGCTGTACTCCACTTTAGTCTCTTCGGCAGGGCTGTGTTAGCTTTCTTTAAAGCAGTTAGGAACTTGTAAAGTGGGATTTGCTGTGTTTCTTAAAATGTTGCTGCCCTGGTATAGAAAGCCTGAGTGGGTTTACTCTGTCTTTCTTTTTGCACAGGTCTCTGTGAGCAGTGACATCCTCTCATACTTTGTGAGTCGTCTGGCTACTGGACGGCTAGAATGCAGGTAAGTGCCTTTTATCTTCTAAGAGATGGGAGATTGTGCACTTTATATATTCTTCAACACTGATTGGTACATTTTATACCCTAGTTGGGGTATTATTGGGCAGCGTGCAGGCACTCATGATTTTTAGAGAGACAGACTGCTTCTCCTTCAGGGATTGAATGGGTTAATCAGTGTGTAGGGTTCTGTTTCCTTAAACTGTTTATTTGAAATAAAGGAAAAAATCAAATGTGGTATATAGGCTTGTGTGACAAGTTATATACAGTATATATATATATATGCTTTATTTTTGTTGGCAGACAAAGTTAGACATTTCCTGGTGAGGGGGAGATTTTTTCTCTATTGGTTTGGAGCGCGCACTTTATTAAGCACTGCTTAATCCTCAGTCCGATGTGTTTCTCCTTTATATATCTTCCACTCTTAGTTGGAGCGGTGGGGCGGTGTAATCTGTCCGTTGAAAGAAGGAGTAAGCTTAGTACTTCGTTTATTTTTTATTTATTTTTTTCTATCTCAACCTTGTTGTCGCTCTTCCTAAAATATCAGGCGCCATGTTGTTTCACCTCTTCTTTTTACTCAGGGAGGAATCAGCTGCGGCATTTGCTTTGCACTCATCTCTTAGTCACGTGACTCCGCCTCCTTGCTCCGAGATCAGAGCAGTGAGGTTTCTGCCCCCATGTGCAATGACTTATGTATTAAAAGATAATATAAACGTTTTTAAGGTGCCCTTTATCCAGGGGAATCTGTTCCAAAGTTAAAGGAGGAATTCTGCAGTTTGGGGAATACTGTCTCCTAAAAACCTTAAAGTGATAGTATATTAATAAATCAGAAAGACTTTTGAGCTCTTGCCTAATTTTTCAATTTTTATAAGCCTGCGATGGTAGAGTCCTTATATATGTTATAGGCAGTTTTTTGTTTACAATCCTTAAAGTGACAGTTTTGTACACTTTAGGAGAGTCCCTAATCTATACTCTAAGCCGTTTCTAATATAGATTCTGTCTTAGTCTAAACGTATGTTTTAAAGTGACTAAACTATTTTTATTCTTTCCTTGTGTTTGTTCTTGGATTTTAATGTCTGCTCCTTCGTCTGCTCTTAACTACATTATAGAGTTTTTATGAAAATCTTCCTTTTAATTTTCTCTGAGCCCTATGTCTCTCAGGATGATACTGTCTAGGCATTGCCACAGTTTTCTTCTTAACGTCCCAAGCCTTTATGGTGTCACATGCAGTGCCTTGGGGTTCCTCTCAATCTCTTGGAGGAGTTATTTGCTTGCAGAATTGTCTGCCCAGGTGGCTTTTGGCATCTGTGGCTTTATTTGCCCTTTCTTATATTAAAGGGAAATCGCAAGAGGTTCTTTAAGGAATCAGATAGTAAGGTTTCTGCTCCGTTTGCTACTACGCATTTTGTCCTTCTTATAGTTTTATGAGCAGGATAGTCGGTAGCATCTGAGTGTTAAACCTCCGATTTGGACAGTGTAATTTCTTCATCTGGTGCTGAAGTAGTTCTCTTCAGATTCAAGCCTTAACTCCCTTTTATTTAGGAAGGGTTGGCTACTTGGGAAACTTAGACTCTCCTGTCGTTGTCAATCCTCAAGAATCTAGGGAATTTTATATTTACTAGGATTCATTTGTAAAAAAATTCCTGTTCTCGACCGTGCTTGGAGAATTTTTCTCAGGTATTGGAGAAGTCAGGGATTCCTTTTCCCTTCTCCTGTCTGTAATAACTTGTCTCCTTTAAACATCATGGTGCTTAAAGTAGTAGGGGCCATTGATATTCTGGTTAAGAGAACTTCAATCCCTATTTAGGATAGCTGTATGTTTAATAATCTTTATGGACAAGTCCGACATCCTTTTGGTGCAACGTCTTGTCTGATTCCATTTTGGTGGGCTCCTTGAGGAGATCAATGTCAGAAAGGCTGTTAGGCCAATAATTGATTTCTGTTGCTGCTTTTTTGTTCCTTTGTAACGCAGGAGTCTTCCCCTTTATCTTCCAAGCAGGAGCAGTCCAAGTCCTCTGGGATACCCAGTTAGTCTTGGATCAGGGGAAAATAATTAAAGAAAGCCGCAGCTAACTCCCCTTCAGCATGAAGGTTTGTCCCAGATCCAGGATTGGATTCGGGGGGGGGGGGGGGCAGTCTATTTCAGTTGTTCTCTTGCCTGGAGGGGTTAGTGTCCCAAGGTTACAAATTGATATTAACTCCTTCCAGGAGTAGGTTCCTCCTCTCATGTTTATCGGTAGCCCAGATAAAGAGAGAGGCGTTCTTGAAAGGTGTTCAGAATTTTCCTCCCTGGGAGGCATTGTTCTAGTTCCAGTTTAGGAACGAAGTTTAGTTCTTTTTACATTCTGTTCCAAATTCGTCCTATTTAGACAAGTAAAGTCTAAATAAGTTTCTCTGAGTACCGTCCTTCAAGATGGAGACTATTCGCTCCATTCTTCCTTGGTACAGGAGGGTCAGTTTATAACGGCCTTAGACCTAAAAGATACGTACCCTCAGTTTCCCATTCAAAGGGATCATCTCAGATTCTAAGTTTTGCTTTTCCAGTGAACTGTTTCTGTTTGTGGGCCAACAATGGCCATGTAACAGCTCCCAGAGTTCTCTCCAGGTTTTTCTGGGCCGCAGTTCGGTTCCGGGATTGCAGTGGCGTCCCTCCTGGACACCCTATTGGTCCAGATGCCATCCTTCTTTGATCAGACTTCATTGGAGGTTTTGTTGTCTGTCTTCATTCCACGAATGGAAGTGGAGCCTGAAAAGAATTACCTTGTCTCAGCTTCATGGGTATTGTGCTTTGGAATTATTATTGATCCTTTCAATGAAAGTTCTTCTGTCGGAGGTCAGGAAAGCCTAAATTCTTCCTCTTGCCTTCCTCTTCTGTCCACTGTTCGGCCTCAGTGATTTAGTGTCCGATTCCTTTTGAGAGCTCAGCAGTTCTGCATACTCATTCAGTGAAATGGGGATTATCCTTCTGTTGACGCAGGGACTTTGGTCCCTCTCCCCTTCATCAGTTGGAGTAGATTGTGATTTACAATGCTCTGATGGTTTTACTTCGGTTGTCTTTAGCCCATTTTATCAGTTTCTAGTCAGACAACATAGTCCCTGTGTCTTTCGTCAACTTCCAGAAAGGAACTCTTGTTTCTTCTGTTATGTGTGATCAGTCCACGGGTCATCATTACTTCTGGGATATAACTCCTCCCCAACAGGAAATGCAAGAGGATTCACCCAGCAGAGCTGCATATAGCTCCTCCCCTCTACGTCAGTCCCAGTCATTCTCTTGCACCCAACGACTAGATAGGATGTGTGAGAGGACTATGGTGATTATACTTAGTTTTTATGACTTCAATCAAAAGTTTGTTATTTTAAAATAGCACCGGAGCGTGTTATTACTTCTCTGGCAGAGTTTGAGGAAGAATCTGACAGAGATTTTTTACTATGATTTTAACCGGAGTCGTTAAGATCATATTGCTGTTCTCGACCATCTGAGGGAGGTAAAGGCTTCAGATCAGGGGACAGCGGGCAGATGAATCTGCATTGAGGTATGTGGCAGTTTTTATTTTCTGAATGGAATTGATGAGAAAAGCCTGCCATACCGTTAAAATGACATGTATGTATACACTTCAGTATTCTGGGGATGGTATTTCACCGGAACTACTGTGTTAAGGTCACTAATCCTTTTAATAACTATTCTCATGTTAAACGTTTTTGCTGGAATGTAGAATCGTTTACATTGCTGAGGTACTGTGTGAATAAATGTTTGGGCATTATTTTCCACTTGGCAGTTTTTTGCTTTAATTGTGACAGTTTCGTTTCTCTTCACTGCTGTGTGGGAGAGGGAGGGGCCGTTTTTGGCGCTCTTTGCTACGCATCAAAAAATTCCAGTCAGCTACTTTTATATGTCCTGCATGATCCGGTTCATTTCTGACAGATCTCAGGGGTCTTCAAACTTCTTTGAAGGGAGGTAAATTCTCTCAGCAGAGCTGTGAGAATTCTTATAGTGACTGTGTATAAAAAAAAAAACGTTGTTTTGTTTTCTTATGTACAAATTTAATTAGTGTTGTTTTTTACTAATGGGAACAAACCTTTGCTAAAAGTTGTGTTGTTTTAAAATTTGATGCAATAACTGTTTTTCAGTTCATTATTTCAACTGTCATTTAATCGTTAGTACCTCTTTGAGGCACAGTACGTTTTTTGCTAAAAAAGATTATAACCAAGTTGTAAGTTTTTTGCTAGTGTGTTAAACATGTCTGACTCAGAGGAAGATATCTGTGTCATTTGTTCCAATGCCAAGGTGGAGCCCAATAGAAATTTATGTACTAACTGTATTGATGCTACTTTAAATAAAAGTCAATCTGTACAATGTGAACAAATTTCACCAAACAGCGAGGGGAGAGTTATGCCGACTAACTCGCCTCACGCGACAGTACCTGCATCTCCCGCCCGGGAGGTGCGTGATATTTTGGCGCCTAGTACATCTGGGCGGCCATTACAGATAACATTACAAGATATGGCTACTGTTATGACTGAAGTTTTGTCTAAATTACCTGAACTAAGAGGCAAGCGTGATCACTCTGGGGTGAGAACAGAGTGCGCTGACAATGCTAGGGCCATGTCTGATACTGCGTCACAGCTCGCAGAGCATGAGGACGGAGAGCTTCATTCTGTGGGTGACGGTTCTGATCCAAACAGATTGGACTCAGATATTTCAAATTTTAAATTTAAATTGGAGAACCTCCGTGTACTACTAGGGGAGGTCTTAGCAGCTCTCAACGATTGTAACACTGTTGCAATACCAGAGAAACTGTGTAGGTTGGATAAATACTTTGCGGTACCGGCGAGTACTGACGTTTTTCCTATACCTAAGAGACTAACTGAAATTGTTACTAAGGAGTGGGATAGACCCGGTGTGCCGTTCTCACCCCCTCCAATATTTAGAAAGATGTTTCCAATAGACGCCACCACTCGGGACTTATGGCAAACGGTCCCCAAGGTGGAGGGAGCAGTTTCTACTTTAGCTAAGCGTACCACTATCCCGGTGGAGGATAGCTGTGCTTTCTCAGATCCAATGGATAAAAAATTAGAGGGTTACCTTAAGAAAATGTTTGTTCAACAAGGTTTTATATTACAACCCCTTGCATGTATCGCGCCGATTACGGCTGCGGCAGCATTTTGGATTGAGTCGCTTGAAGAGAACCTTAGTTCCTCTACGCTAGACGACATTACGGACAGGCTTAGAGTCCTTAAACTAGCTAATTCTTTCATTTCGGAGGCCGTAGTACATTTAACCAAACTTACGGCTAAGAACTCAGGATTCGCCATACAGGCACGCAGGGCACTGTGGCTAAAATCCTGGTCAGCTGATGTTACTTCTAAGTCCAAATTACTTAATATACCTTTCAAGGGGCAGTCCTTATTCGGGCCCGGTTTGAAAGAAATTATCGCTGACATTACGGGAGGTAAGGGCCACGCCCTACCTCAAGACAAGGCCAAAGCTAAGGCTAGACAGTCTAATTTTCGTCCCTTTCGGAATTTCAAAACAGGAGCAGCATCAACCTCCACTGCACCAAAACAGGAAGGAGCTGTTGCTCGTTACAGGCAAGGCTGGAAGCCTAACCAGTCCTGGAACAAAAGCAAGCAGGCCAGGAAACCTGCTGCTGCCCCAAAGACAGCATGAACCGAGAGCCCCCGATCCGGGACCGGATCTAGTAGGGGGCAGACTCTCTCTCTTCGCCCAGGCCTGGGCAAGAGATGTTCAGGATCCCTGGGCACTAGAGATCATATCTCAGGGATACCTTCTAGACTTCAAATTATCTCCCCCAAGAGGGAGATTTCATCTGTCAAGGTTGTCAACAAACCAGATAAAGAAAGAAGCGTTTCTACGCTGCGTACAAGATCTGTTAACAATGGGAGTGATCCATCCGGTTCCGTGGTCGGAACAAGGACAAGGGTTCTACTCAAACCTGTTTGTGGTTCCCAAAAAAGAGGGAACTTTCAGGCCAATCTTAGATTTAAAGACTCTAAACAAATTACTAAGAGTTCCATCGTTCAAAATGGAAACTATTCGGACTATTTTACCCATGATCCAAGAGGGTCAGTACATGACCACAGTGGATTTAAAGGATGCTTACCTTCACATACCGATCCACAAAGATCATCACCGGTATCTAAGGTTTGCCTTCTTAGACAGGCACTACCAGTTTGTAGCTCTTCCATTCGGATTGGCTACGGCTCCAAGAATCTTCACAAAGGTTCTGGGTGCCCTTCTAGCGGTACTAAGACCGCGAGGGATTTCGGTAGCTCCGTACCTAGACGACATTCTAATACAAGCTTCAAGCTTTCAAACTGCCAAGTCTCATACAGAGTTAGTTCTGGCATTTCTAAGGTCGCATGGATGGAAAGTGAACGAAAAGAAGAGTTCTCTCTTTCCTCTCACAAGAGTTCCATTCTTGGGGACTCTTATAGATTCTGTAGAAATGAAGATTTACCTGACAGAAGACAGGTTAACAAAACTTCAAAATGCATGCCGCGTCCTTCATTCCATTCAACACCCGTCAGTAGCTCAATGCATGGAGGTGATCGGCTTAATGGTAGCGGCAATGGACATAGTACCTTTTGCACGCCTACACCTCAGACCGCTGCAACTATGCATGCTAAGTCAGTGGAATGGGGATTACTCAGATTTGTCCCCTACTCTGAATCTGAATCAAGAGACCAGAAATTCTCTTCTATGGTGGCTTCATCGGCCACACCTGTCCAGGGGAATGCCATTCAGCAGGCCAGACTGGACAATTGTAACAACAGACGCCAGCCTACTAGGTTGGGGCGCTGTCTGGAATTCTCTGAAGGCTCAGGGACTATGGAATCAGGAGGAGAGTCTCCTTCCAATAAACATTCTGGAATTGAGAGCAGTTCTCAATGCCCTTCTGGCTTGGCCCCAGTTAATAACTCGGGGGTTCATCAGGTTTCAGTCGGACAACATCACGACTGTAGCTTACATCAACCATCAGGGAGGGACAAGAAGCTCCCTAGCAATGATGGAAGTATCAAAGATAATTCGCTGGGCAGAGTCTCACTCTTGCCACCTGTCAGCAATCCACATCCCGGGAGTGGAGAACTGGGAGGCGGATTTCTTGAGTCGCCAGACTCTTCATCCGGGGGAGTGGGAACTTCATCCGGAGGTCTTTGCCCAAATACTTAGACGTTGGGGCAAACCAGAGATAGATCTCATGGCGTCTCGCCAGAACGCCAAACTTCCTCGCTACGGGTCCAGATCCAGGGATCCGGGAGCAGTTCTGATAGATGCTTTGACAGCACCTTGGAACTTCAGGATGGCTTAGGTGTTTCCACCCTTCCCGCTGCTTCCTCGATTGATTGCCAAAATCAAACAGGAGAGAGCATCAGTAATTCTAATAGCACCTGCTTGGCCACGCAGGACTTGGTATGCAGATCTAGTGGACATGTCATCCTGTCCGCCTTGGTCTCTACCTCTGAGACAGGACCTTCTGATACAGGGTCCATTCAAACATCAAAATCTAACTTCTCTGAAGCTGACTGCTTGGAAATTGAACGCTTGATTTTATCAAAACGTGGTTTTTCTGAGTCGGTTATTGATACCCTGATTCAGGCTAGGAAGCCTGTTACCAGAAGGATTTACCATAAAATATGGCGGAAATACCTATACTGGTGCGAATCCAAAGGTTACTCCTGGAGTAAGGTTAGGATCGCTAGGATATTGTCTTTTCTACAAGAAGGTTTAGAAAAGGGTTTATCAGCTAGTTCATTAAAGGGACAGATTTCAGCTCTGTCCATCTTGTTACACAGACGTCTGTCAGAAAATCCAGACGTCCAGTCCTTTTGTCAGGCTTTAGCTAGGATCAAGCCTGTGTTTAAAGCTGTTGCTCCACCATGGAGTTTAAACTTAGTTCTTAACGTTTTACAGGGTGTTCCGTTTGAACCCCTTCATTCCATTGATATAAAAATGTTATCTTGGAAAGTTCTGTTTTTAATGGCTATTTCCTCGGCTCGAAGAGTCTCTGAGTTATCAGCCTTACATTGTGATTCCCCTTATCTGATTTTTCACTCAGACAAGGTAGTTCTGCGTACTAAACCTGGGTTCTTACCTAAGGTAGTCACTAACAGGAACATCAATCAAGAGATTGTTGTCCCATCCTTGTGTCCAAATCCTTCTTCAAAGAAGGAACGTCTTTTACACAATCTGGATGTAGTTCGTGCCCTCAAGTTCTACTTGCAGGCAACTAAAGATTTTCGCCAAACTTCTTCCTTGTTTGTCGTTTACTCTGGACAGAGGAGAGGTCAAAAAGCTTCTGCTACCTCTCTCTCTTTTTGGCTTCGTAGCATAATACGTTTAGCCTATGAGACTGCTGGACAGCAGCCTCCTGAAAGAATTACAGCTCACTCCACTAGAGCTGTGGCTTCCACTTGGGCCTTTAAGAATGAGGCCTCTGTTGAACAGATTTGCAAGGCTGCAACTTGGTCTTCGCTTCATACTTTTTCCAAATTTTACAAATTTGACACTTTTGCTTCTTCGGAGGCTATTTTTGGGAGAAAGGTTCTTCAGGCAGTGGTTCCTTCTGTATAATGAGCCTGCCTATCCCTCCCGTCATCCGTGTACTTTTGCTTTGGTATTGGTATCCCAGAAGTAATGATGACCCGTGGACTGATCACACATAACAGAAGAAAACATAATTTATGCTTACCTGATAAATTCCTTTCTTCTGTTGTGTGATCAGTCCACGGCCCGCCCTGTTTTAAGGCAGGTAAATATCTTTTAAATTATACTCCAGTCACCACTTCACCCTTGGTTACTCCTTTCTCGTTGTTTCTTGGTCGAATGACTGGGACTGACGTAGAGGGGAGGAGCTATATGCAGCTCTGCTGGGTGAATCCTCTTGCATTTCCTGTTGGGGAGGAGTTATATCCCAGAAGTAATGATGACCCGTGGACTGATCACACAACAGAAGAAAGGAATTTATCAGGTAAGCATAAATTATGTTTCTTTAGTCATGTAGGAGGTGTTTCAGATTTTTTCTGTGGGTGGGTGCTCAGTTATTGTCCATTTTCCATCCACATTTCTGAAATGGACACTTAGGAAAAAAGGATGTGTTCTCAAGGTTATCTACCAAATGGGGGTTCCCAGAATTGGTTTGGATGGGGTGTCGTTGGAACACCAAAGGTCAAAGAGATCCTCAAGCCATTCTAATAGATGCTCTGGCAGTTCCTTGTAACTTCAGGTGACATATCCTCCTTCTCTGTTTGATCTCCTTACGCGGATCTTGTAGGAGAGAGCATTGGTTTTCTCCTAACTCCTGCGTGGCCTCGCAGGATCTGGTAGGCGGATCTAGTAGAGATGTCGTTCCTACCTCCCTGGAAACTTCCGCTGTGGATAAAATTGCAAATCGTGAAGTTTAAAATGTTTTTAAAACATGTTTTTACATTCAGCCTTTTGCAGTGCAGTGTTATTTCTGATATACACAATTTAAAAACAAGATACATATAAGCAAAGTTAGTGAAATAAAATGGAACATTATCAACAAACAGTTTATTGTGCTTATGTTTCATGGAGATGTTTGTGTGATTATAAATTGTATATATCACCTTGTGTTTATTAAAGGGACAGTAAACACTTTGAGATAATATTAAAAAAAAAGTTTAATTAAGTGTAGTAAAAATAATGTTGCAATAGACTTCACCTGAGGCCTCAGCTGAGACAGAAACCTAGGTTAGAACATGGGGACGCTCACTAATTTATGGGCACTAAAACTTTTAACCCCTTCTGGACGGAGGCAATTGTCTAATTTCAGATTGTAAATAAGAGTGCAGACAGGATGTCACATGATCGTCACTGCGATCACGTAAATCCAACAGTGCTTATTGGCTCCTGGGGGACTGCCTGCATTGCAGATATATCCACTGGATGTTTTAAAAAGTTGGGGAGCAGGGGGACGCACACGTTAGGACGTTCCATGCTGTCTTAACGTCCTTAAAGCTTGGGATTTTAAGGACGGCAAGGTCCTTTCGTAACGTCCTGAAGATGTTAATATTTAAACAATTAATTTAATTTAAAAAATACATCTATATATTATTGTCAGACTAATCTTTGCTTTGGATACATCATTATATTGGTCATTTGTTTAGTGTCCCTTTAATCATAAGTTATAATTGCTAACCTTTACTTTACAATAAACAAATGTTACTTCAAAATAGAAAGTTGTTACATTTAACAGTAATTTAATAAATTGCAAAGTATTTGCCTTGTCTGCTAAATGTACATCAAAATAGCAAATGCCACTTAGGGTATATGTTACAATGGGATATTCAGATCATCCTTCCCTTAATTGGTTAATTAACATTACTCTCCTTCCGTATAGGAGTTTACAAAGCTGTAAAGCATAATTAGGGCTGGACAGCAACTGCTTGACAATTAAACGGGTCAAAAATATTTTTGCCTACATTGATAGCAATGTAGAACTAGTGTATAATATAAATAGGCCGTAATGTATTATAAACGTGCCTGCCCTGTGCCTTTTACATTGCATGGTTATTTCCATGTATTTATTTAAATCAAACCTTTTTTAACTTGGAAGAGTTAAAAAGAATTGAACTGGAAATAAAAACAGCAAAATATATATTTTGCCTTTTTGTCTGCTTAGTGTGAATTAGTGCTTAGTTCTTTATCTCTCTCCAAATAACTTTTTGAGCCAACAAACATTACTGTACTTTGTAAATGTCTCTACCAAGTGCTTTTTTTATTATGACACAACCATCTTATAGTCTCTGAGTTTTGTATGCTGTTATGCAGACAACTATGTGTTCATTCTAAATAAACAATCAAATGATATATCTGCTTGTTTATTTTTACACCAATGTTGAATGTTTATGGATTTTCTTTTTTTTTTTTCTTCTTGTTGCTAAATCTATTTCACTTTTTTTTCTATGTTTCTAACATCTGAAGATTTTTTCCAAAAGCAATTTAGAGGACAGCCTAGATAACTGATCATCTATCATGGATAGGATAGGTCCCAACTGTCAGTGCAGCGGGGTTGTGGGTTTTGCAAAAGAAAACATTTCTTTGGAGTGGGAATCACCTGGTCCACTATTCATTTGTGACCAGTGACTAGCTCTTAAAAAATGTATTAGCTTAGCACTGGTGGTAAGTGTGTTCCAGCTGCAGGGGATTATGGCTTTGAGTGGGTCAGAGGAAGCTTGGAATGCATTCTCTTCCAGCAGAGGATTTTGTCCCCTTGCCTATTGTTAACCCTTTTAAGGATTTAGGAAGAAATTGTCACTGCACTGAGATCTCTTACAAGCAAACATTAACCATTACAATGCACTGTTATGAGCTCAAGACTTATATTGATCTGCAGTAATATCTTTTCAAATAAGTGTGAAGTCTTTATAGTCGCAAGTAGGTTCTCGTTTTTGAAAGCACTAGCTAAAGTAAATCCTTTTTTGTTATATAATTAGACGCTTAGATCTATGTCCTTTGTTAACAGGATATTAAAATGATAAAATCAAGAAATTAATGTCTCCCCTAAAAAAAACCCAAAAAACAAACAAAAAAAACATCACAGATTCTTTCTTTTCTGTTAAAGGGACATTATGCCTTAATTTGTTAGAGCATGTGATTTTTAACACTAGCGACTCTGCAGTCCTATGTGTTTAACTCTTGGGTTGTGCAGCTGTCTCTATCAATTGCCTTACCTGCTTTATCCACTTGGGACCGGCAGTGCTGTGTGGGTCCTGAGCAGTTCTTTAACTATGTTTTTAAACACAGCATTGCAGGTACGACACTTGGTTTTGCCTTTGAAAAGACGCCACTGGCTAAAACTACATTGGAATCTGAGCATGTGATTTTTGCGTTACACTGTCACTTTAAGTACCTCTATACTGGCAGAACAACAGTGATTATAGGCAAATAAAATATATGATCTAATGAAAACTAAACTTGACATTAGAAAAAAACAAACAGAACAATGCTTTCAAACGTGACCTTAAACCATTTGTCATTTATGGAGGTCATGTAACAGCATATAACTTACATTGCATATGTTACTTTTACATTTACTTTTAGGGGTATAGTTATTACGCTTGTCCGGCTATGAAGAACAGGTTTGTATAAGAGCCTGCGGACACATATTTAAAGGGACACTGAACCCAATTTTTTTCTTTTGTGATTCAGATAGAGCATGAAATTTTAAGCAACTTTCTAATTTACTCCTATTATCAAATTTTCTTCATGCTCTTGGTATCTTTATTTGAAATGCAAGAATGTAAGTTTAGATGCCGGCCCATTTTTAGAGAACAACCTGGGTTGTTCTTGCTGATTGGTGTATAAATTCATCCTCCAATAAGAAAGTGGTGTCCAGAGTGCTCAACCAAAAAAAAAAAGCTTAGATACCTTCTTTTTCAAATAAAGATAGCAAGAGAACGAAGAAAAATTGATAATAGGAGTAAATTAGAAATGCTTAAAATTGCATGCTCTATCTGAATCACGAAAGAAAAAAATTGTGTTCAGTGTCCCTTTAAGAAGCAAAAAACTGCTTCTTTTTTCTTCTCCACCACCTCTTATGCAATGATAAATTTCGCTATGCAATGAAACAAGTGCCGATTACAGGCCGACAGGTTCACTACTTGCAAACCTGTCCACCTTCAGGTATGGTAAATTTGCCCCTTATAGTCTTAAGGACACTTGTTAATTAGAAAATCTATCATGCTAGTTTTGAAGAAAAGGAAATATTCTCAAATCATTCCTGTGTTTTCTTAAAGGGACACTAAACCCAATTTTTTTCTATCATGATTCAGTTAGAGCATACAATTTTAAGCAACTTTCTAATTTACTCCTATTATCATTCTTTCTTCATTCTCTTGCTATCTTTATTTGAAAATCAGAAAAGTAAAGCTTAGGAGCCGTCCCAGGAACAACAATTTTACAAAAGATGAATAAAAAAACAGTGATATAAA
The DNA here is from genome assembly GCF_027579735.1 of Bombina bombina. NCBI lineage: Eukaryota > Metazoa > Chordata > Amphibia > Anura > Bombinatoridae > Bombina > Bombina bombina. The sequence continues at coordinate 673,570,837 of NC_069500.1, read as the reverse complement.
TGCCCTCTTTTAGATGCTACAAAGGTCTTTAAAAGTCTTTAATGTCCCCATGTGGAAATTGTGCGTATGTATTTCCGAAGAATACCGTAGCACATGTATAGGTGTAATTGCAATAGATCAATTTAGTAATAATCTTTAATCGTGCTGTATTTTTGTTCTAGTATTCACCTGGTATCTTGTTTTCCTAAGCGTCTAATGGTGCATTTTGGATGGAAATTTGTTCAAAATGAGTTTACACTGCATACTTTTTAATATTTACCTTTTTATCTGGTGGTAAAAAGGAGGAAGGGGTTGTGTATATATTATTTTTTGAGGAAATATGAGTGTGAATTTATTCTTGGCCATACTTTTTTTGAAAAGCAAAAGTACTGACTGTTAGTTCAGGGTGTGCATGTGTGTGTTTTTCATCCACAGAAAAAAAGGCAAATTTACGTCACAAAGGCTTGCATTCTGTTGGGCTTTCAACTTCTGCTGCCATGCCAGCAAACAGTTTAGTTGCAGGAAGTCCTTGCTTGTAGCACAGGCATGAACTGCTAAACCAGAAGCATCTGTAAAAATGTAAAAGGAATATCAGCTTTCAGAAAGCTACAGTCTCAAAATAATGAGGTGCAAATGATAGCACCGCTCAACCCACCCCCTCCTGACCATATTTGGCATGATATACGGCATCCCACTAAAATAATAACATAGGAAGTAAGTAAAAACCTAAGGACATCTAAACGTATTGAACCAATAAAGCATTCACTGCTATGTAGTCATGTTGTGTCTAATTCTTTGTATTTCTAATGTGGAAGAAAACAAAAGCTTTCTGTGATATATATATATATATGTAAATTCATGGCCAAAAATATTGGCACCTCTGCATTTCTGTCAGATAATGCACCACTTCACCCAGAAAACTGTTGCAATTACAATTGTTTAGGCATTCTCATGTTTATTTCTTTTGTTTGTATTGATATGGCACAAAAAAGTGGAGAAAAAAAGCAAAATCTGACCCATTCCACGGAAAACTCCAAAAATGGAATTAAATTCACCTGTATCAATTAACAGGTGCTGACAATATAGAAATCACACAGACAACCAGTTAAAATGGTGAAAATGTGACTCAACCTTTCTGTTGTGTGTCTCTGTGTGTCACACTGAAGAGAAAGAGCAGCAAAGAATTGTCTGAGGATTTGAGAACAAAAATTGTGGAAAAGCATGGACAATCTCAAGGTTACCAGTCCATCTCCAAAGATCTTAATGTTCCTGTGTCCACTGTGCATAACATTGTCAAGAAGTTTACAGCCCATAGCAATGTAGCTAATCTCCCTGGACGTGGATGAAAAAGAAAAATTGATCAAAGATTGCAACGAAGGATTGTTCGAATGGTGGATAAAGAACCATGATCAACTTCCAGACAAATTCAAGCTGACCTTCATGGAACACATGTGTCAGCTCACACTATACGTCGCCATCTGAATGAAAAAGGACACTATTGTAGGAGACCCAGGAGGACCCCACTGCTGAAACAGAAACATAAAAAAGCCAGATTGGAGTTTGTCAAAACTTACCTGAGGAAGCCAAAATCCTTTTGGGAGAATGTGCTGTGGACAGATGAAGCAAAATTACAGCTTTTTGGTAAAGCCCATCATTCTACTGTTTTCAGAAAAAGAAATGAGTTTTTTTTTTAAAAAGAATACAGTCCCTACAGTCAAACATGGTGGAGGTTCACTGATGTTTTGGGATTGCTTTCCTGCTTCAGGCACTGGATGTCTTGACTTTGTGCATAGCATTATGAAATCTGAGGATTACCAAAGAATTCTGTGGTACAATGTAGGGCCCAGTGTCAGAAAGTTGGGTATCCATCAGAGGTCATGGGTCTTACAGCAGGACAATGGCCCAAAGCACACATCAAAAAGCACCCAGAAATGTTTTAAGACAAAGCGCTGGAGAGTACTGAACTGGCCAGCAATGAGTCCAGATCTCAATCCCATAGAGCACCTGTGGGGAGATCTCAAAACAGCAGTTGGGAAAAGGAACCCTTGCAATCTGAGAGACCTGGAGCAGTTAGTGAAAAAATAGTGGTCCAAAATTCCAGTAGAGAGGGGTAAGAAACTCATTGATGGTTACAGGAAGCGATTAATTTCAGTTATTTTTATATATACACACACATACATAATATTATCATTTTAGTACAGCTATAATAAAATAGCATCGAAGTCTAAAAATAACAAGTAATTTGTTAGAGCGTTGTATTATTACATGGAGCATTGTATTATTAAATTGATGCTGTTTGTTGCAAAATCAGCAAAATCACACTGAGGAGCTGCAGTGCAAAACACAGCTGGCGAGCCAGTCAGGAGCAGTATATGTGCATAACTGCCACACAAAGTCTATGTCCTGCTCAGGAACCGCTTAGCAGCTCTCTTGCTATAACTGGGTTTAACACCTTTAAACCCCTTTACAAAACATCTGAAGTTGTACAAGACAATATCACATAGCAGTTAGGGTATTTTTTAATATGCTTCTCTTATTATTATCAGTTATTTGTAGCACTAGCAGATTCCACAGCGCTATGAACATAATTAAAATATACAAAGTAGCATTTATAGGAGACAAATGTGTACAGGGCCCTGATAATATACCAAGATTGGCTCCTCCAAAAAAGGGAAAATAATTGCAGTTAAAGGGATATTAATTTGTTTTAAAAGCTACTTGGTGATGTGTTATTCTATAGCAACACAACAGAAATGTCTTATAATTACAAGATGTTTACAAGTGGAGTGCTATCGCTTGTACAAAAGGGAAATCAGGTTTTCAAGGCCAAGTTAAATTCTGCCTGTATTACAAGTTGAAAGTAAATGATCATCCCGATTTACGCTAGAATGACTACCGCGACTTCAGAGCTCTGGTTAACTGTTACACAAGTCACAAAAGTGCCAGTAAAGACATCAAAAAAACATTTAAAAGTACAGTTACACTCATGATAACACTATTTAATAAAAAAATATTTTAAAAAATTGCATTAAAAAGTTATAAGGGCTCAAAGATATGAAGACTCAGGTGTTATGGATATACATACATACAACAGTCTAAATATGTATATGTGTTTATATGTGTGTACATATGTATTTATATGTGTATTTACAGACACATAAACACATATAAACATATAAATACATATGTACACACATTTACATATATGTATGTGCATTGGATCCCTTTGCAGTGAAGTAGATGAAAACATAAAATATATTTATGCAATATTCATATTTAATAAATTGTTATACTGTGTATGTACTGTATTTTACATCCCAATGTTCTTCACATAGCAGAATATGTATTTTTACATACTATGTTTCAAAAAGCGCACTGAATAGAAGATTGTTTGGAGGGGAATAGTGTTAGTTAAATAAAAGTATTTAAGGTAATGGTTATTTTTATTTAGTTAAATAAAACTATTTAATTTGTTATTATTGAGGTTATTATTATTTTTCTCCTTCCAATAAAGTACAGCTGAAAAGTTGATCAAATATGAATGATTAAGCTATTTAACTGGAGATAATTTACCTCCCAATAATTTCATTTATTTCTATCTATGCATATCTAATGATATATAACCAAGTCAGTAATGGTTTGATATAACTGGAAAAATAATCTGAAAATGTATTTTTCTAAAAAACATGATTTAAATTGGTGTTACTGACTAGTGATTATCAAGCCCATAATTAACTGGTCAGCAAAAAGAATCAGTCGGTCACAATCTACTTTTAGGACAGTGATGTTTTCAAATATAGTTTTCTTCTGTATTAGTTTTAATTTATGTCAGATTCAACAATAGACCATTAGTGTTTTAAATGTATAGAACAGCACAGGCAGGTATACTATATTCCATTACTATATGCCACTGCACAGGCAGGTATACTATATGCCATTACTATATGCCACTGCACAGGCAGGTATACTATATGCCATTACTATATGCCACTGCACAGGCAGGTATACTATATGCCATTACTATATGCCACTGCACAGGCAGGTATACTATATGCCATTACTATATGCCTCAGCACAGGCAGGTATACTATATGCCATTACTATATGCCACTGCACAGGCAGGTATACTATATGCCATTACTATATGCCACTGCACAGGCAGGTATACTATATGCCATTACTATATGCCACTGCACAGGCAGGTATACTATATTCCATTACTATATGCCACTGCACAGGCAGGTATACTATATGCCATTACTATATGCCACTGCACAGGCAGGTATACTATATGCCATTACTATATGCCACTGCACAGGCAGGTATACTATATGCCATTACTATATGCCACTGCACAGGCAGGTATACTATATGCCATTACTATATGCCACTGCACAGGCGGGTATACTATATATATATGCTATTACTATATGCCACTGCACAGGCAGGTATACTATATGCCATTACTATATGCCACTGCACAGGCAGGTATACTATATATATGCTATTACTATATGCCACTGCACAGGCAAGTATACTATATGTCATTACTATATGTCACTGCACAGGCAGGTATACTATATGCCATTACTATATGCCACTGCACAGGCAGGTATACTATATATATGCTATTACTATATGCCACTGCACAGGCAGGTATACTATATATATGCTATTACTATATGTCACTGCACAGGCAGGTATACTATATGCCATTACTATATGCCACTGCACAGGCAGGTATACTATATATATGCTATTACTATATGCCACTGCACAGGCAGGTATACTATATGCCATTACTATATGCCACTGCACAGGCAGGTATACTATATGCCATTACTATATGCCACAGCACAGGCAGGTATACTATATGCCATTACTATATGCCACTGCACAGGCAGGTATACTATATGCCATTACTATATGCCACAGCACAGGCAGGTATACTATATGCCATTACTATATGCCACTGCACAGGCAGGTATACTATATGCCATTACTATATGCCACAGCACAGGCAGGTATACTATATGCCATTACTATATGCCACTGCACAGGCAGGTATACTATATGCCATTACTATATGCCACTGCCTCTCTGGGCAAACAGCTGTTCTGCACCACACGCCCAGACAACTGAGTGAATAAGTGCTTATGGAGAGGAGGTGTGGCTGCTGGGTCTTGTCATGACAGGCAAGGCATAAGGCTCTTCAGTGACTGTGACAGCAGGATTTCAGGTGCCTGCAGGTATCTCCATCATCACTGTTAATCAGGGTGATACGGATAAGAAGCTATTGTTTAAAGTAAACCTAGTGCTGCTTGAATAAGGTAATAGCAGGTTTTGCAGATGTTGTTGACTGATGTGGCACGTCTTTGCTCCAAACAAATAAATGAATAATTGTTTTCTTTTGATTAATATAGCTCTGTTTTATAAACTTTTAGAATGGCTTGGCATTCAGAAGTTTGTAAAGTCTACTTAAAGGGACATGGAAGTCAATATTAATCGTTCATGATTCAGATGGAGTGTACAATTAAATAAAAACATTCCTGTTTAACTCTATTATCAAATCTACCCATTTCTCTTTGTTTCCTTTTTTAAACTTGTCTACTTTCTATGAGATCATACTGGGATAGGCTTAGGAGTGTGCACGTGTATTGAGCACTATATAATATTGTTTCAAATGTCATTGCAAACAATGCTTTATATATAATGCTTACTAATGTGCACACTCCAGAACATGAGTATGTTGACATTTAAAGGAATCTGAGTTTCAACAAAGGATCTCAAGTGAAAGATTCAAGGAAATAAAGTAACATACAGCCCAAAAGTCTCTCTTTTAGAGGGATAGTACCGCTTTTAATGCCAGATGTGCCTATCCCCAATAACCTAATATGTGTCCCTCATTTTAAAGACTTTAAATAGCAAATCCCACTCTCACAGAAAGTGAAGATTACTTTCCAGTGTTGTTCTTTGTTTATATGATTTTTCCCTTAAAGGGACACAAAACCCATTTTTTTTTCTTTCATGATTCAGATAGAGCATACAATTGTAAACAACTTTCTAATTTACTCCTATTATCAAATTTTCTTTGTTCACTTGTTATATTTTAATAAATAGCAGGGATGTAAGCTCAGGAGCGTGCATGTTTCTGCTGTGCTATATGGCAGCAGTATTGCAATAATGTTATCCATTAGCAAGATCACTAGATGGCTTCACAATTTCCTGCCATGTAGAGCTCCAGACATGTGTACGTAACCTATCTAGGTATGTCTTCAACAAAGATTGCCATGAACAAAGAGAATTTGATAATATAAGTCAATTGGAAACTTTTTAAAAATTGTATTCTCTCTCTGAATTACAAAATAAAACACAAAGGGCCAGATTACGAGAGGAGAAGAGGTTTGTGTTCGCGTTTGAGCATTAAAACTGCTAGAAGCAATTTTTTGGCGCTCAGAGACCCACGCTCTTATAACGAGTTGAAAGTAAAAAGTTTGCATGCTTGCATTAACAAATAGACTTTGAGAAGTTTCAAACGCAAAATCGCATTCCCCCATAGACTTCAATGGAGCCAAAAAAGTGGAAAAAAAACCTAAGAGCCACAAGTCACGCAAACATGATCACGGTTATTTAAAAGCGCAACATAAGAAGATAATATTGCATATTTCATAATCCAATGTTCTGCACATAGCATAATATGTTCTATTTATTCTTAAATAGATATTTAAATATATATCTGATGGATTTTTGCACAAATAAATATATATACACACACAGTATCTCACAAAAGTGAGTACACCCCTCACATTTTTGTAAATATTTTATTATATCTTTTCATGTGACAACACTGAAGAAATGACACTTTGCTACAATGTAAAGTAGTGAGTGTACAGCCTGTATAACAGTGTACATTTGCTGTCCCCTCAAAATAACTCAACACACAGACATTAATGCCTAAACCGTTAGCAACAAAAGTGAATACACCCCTAAGTGGAAATGTCCAAATTGTGCCCAATTAGCCATTTTCCCTCCCCGGCGTCATGTGACTCATTAGTGTTACAAGGTCTCAGGGGTGAATGGGGAGCAAGTGTGTTAAATTTGGTATTATCGCACTCACACTCTCTCATACTGGTCACTGGAAGTTCAACATGGCACCTCATGGCAAAGAACTCTCTGAGGATCTGAAAAAAAGAATTGTTGCTCTACATAAAGATGGCCTAGGCTATAAGAAGATTGCCAAGACCCTGAAACTGAGCTGCAGCACGGTGGGCAAGACCATACAGCGGTTTCACAAGACAGGTTTCACTCAGAACAGGCCTCGCCATGGTCGACCAAAGAAGTTGAGTGCACATGCTCAGCGTCATATCCAAAGGTTGTTTTTGGAAAAAATACGTATGAGTGTTGCCAGCATTGCTGCAGAGGTTGAAGGGGTGGGGGGTCAGCCTGTCAGAGCTCAGACCATACGCCACACACTGCATCAAATTGGTCTGCATGGCTGTCGTCCTAGAAGGAAGCCTCTTCTAAAGATGATGCACAAGAAAGCCCACAAACAGTTTGCTGAAGACAAGCAGACTAAGGACATGGATTACTGGAATCATGTCCTGTGGTCCGATAAACTTATTTGATTCAGATGGTGTCAAGTGTGTGTGGCGGCAACCAGGTGAGGAGTACAAAGACAAGTGTGTCTTGCCTATAGTCAAACATGGTGTTGGGAGTTTCATGGTCTGAGCCTGCATGAGTGCTACCGGCACTGGGGAGCTACAGTCCATTGAGGGAACCATGAATGCCACCATGTACTGTGACATACTGAAGCAGAGCATGATACCCTCCCTTCGGAGAGTGGGCTGCAGGGCAGTATTCCAACATGATAACGACCCCAAAAACACCTCCAAGACGACCACTGCTTTGCTAAAGAAGCTGAGGGTAAAGGTGATGGACTGGCCAAGCATGTCTCCAGACCTAAACCCTATTGAGCATCTGTGGGGCATCCTCAGATGGAAGTTGGGGGAGCGCAAGGTCTCTAACATCCACCAGCTCCGTGATGTCGTCATGGAGGAGTGGAAGAGGACTCCAGTGGCAACCTGTGAAGCTCTGGTGAACTCCATGCCCAAGAGTGTTAAGGCAGTGCTGGAAAATAATGGTGGCCACACAAAATACATGACACTTTGGGCCCAATTTGGACATTTCCACTTAGGGGTGTACTCACTTTTGTTGCTAACGGTTTAGACATTAATGGCTGTGTGTTGAGTTATTTTGAGGGGACAGCAAATTTTCACTGTTATACAGGCTGTACACTCACTACTTTACATTGTAGCAAAGTGTAATTTCTTCAGTGTTGTCACATGAAAAGGTATAATAAAATATTTACAAAAATGTGAGGGGTGTACTCACTTTTGTGAGATACTGTATGTATATATATATATATATATATATTATATATTTATTGGATAGTGTTATTATGAGTGTAAATACTGTCAAGCGTATTTGTGATATGTTTTGTGCAACTTGTTAATTGAGCATAACAGTTAGCCAGAGCTCTGAGGTTGCAGTAATCATTCTAGCGTAAATCGCAGTTGTGCTCATCCTTTTGCATTTATTTGCCCAGAAAACCCGATATCGCTAGCATGCAAACTATAGCACGCCACTCGTAGTGTAGCCCTTTGTGTTTCATGTCCCTTTATTCTGTATAAAAGATAGCAACTGGGCACATGTTAAGTAAACATCTATCACTAAAATTCCAATTATATGCAGAAAACAATCTTCTGTTGTATCATGAATGGTGACAAATAATACTAGTGAGGTCCGTAAGTTTCAGTGTCCCTATTTGGTGACGTTAAATGTTGGTAGGATATGCTTTGCTTCAGGTTCACTCAGAACATTGAAAACTTTTTCTCTAATTAACTAACTTTTATCACCAAAGATGACAGAGGTAACAACTATTTCCATATTGCCCAATACTTAATGGTGCACATTTGACTAATTTTGCTAATTCTCATTTTAAAGAAAACGTAAACAAAATGTAGAAAACCTCCCAAGACCACAGCATTATGATCAAATACAAGGTAAGGATTGCAGATACTTGTTGCCGTGTTCACACTGCCCTCTCCAAATGGCTTATGAATGTTCCATTCCATACCATTTTTCTAATATTGGGCTAGTGTTTTGCTAATGATAGCGCAGGCGCGATATTGCAATTTTGCGACCCCGCTAACTCGTGCCCGTATTACAAGGTAAAAGCAAATGCATACTGCCGAGCGCAATTTCAATTTGTGCTTGCCAAGTTAGCGTGACTGAAGATCTCGTGTAAAGGGATAGGGATAAAAATAAATGTGCACCAAACACAACATAAATACATTAAAATAAAGTGTTATGCTCATATATACACTATATAAGAAAAAATATTCAAATACATATTCAAAAATATTTTTTATAAGAGTTAAAAGTTAAATGGTATATGACAAGGTGTTTGAATAGAAAGGGCACTCACTGGTCTTAGATATAGCAATAAACTGCTTTTATTTAAAGGGACAGTCTACAATAGAATTGTTATTGTTTTGAAAGATAGATAATCCCTTTATTACCCATTCCCCAGTTTTGCATAACCAACACTGTTATATTAATATACTTTTTACCTCTGTGATTACCTTGTATCTAGGAACCTTCTTCCAGCCCCCTGATCACATGACTGTGACTGTTTATTATCTATTGTCTTGCATTTAGCATTGTGATGGGATAAATCTTAAATAACTTTCTGTGCCTGAAAACAGTGTTATCTATATGGCCCACGTGTACTTTCTGTCTCAGTCTTATGTTAAAAAGGAATTTAAAAAGCATGTGATAAGAGGCAGCCTTCAAGGTCTTAGACATTAGCATATGAGTCTGCCTAGGTTTAGTTTCAACTAAGAATACCAAGAGAAAAAATTTGATGATAAAAGTAAATTGGAAAGTTGATTAAAATTACATGTCCTATCTGAATAATGAAAGTTTAATTTTGACTAGACTGTCTCTTTAAGTGACGTTTCGGGGACAGCTCCCCTTCATCAGACCGATGAAGGGGAGCTGTCCCCGAAACGTCACTTAAATAAAAGCAGTTTATTGCTATATCTAAGACCAGTGAGTGCTGTCTTCTATATCCTATATCTACCTGCATTCAGCACCTTGGCACCAGGAAACCTGTTCGTGAGAGTGCACCTTCCGAAGGAATGGTTGTAAATCGAAACCATTGTAAATTGAAACCCAGTTTATAATGTAAGTCAATGGGAAGTGAGGGAGTTAGTTCCAGGCCCCTCTCAAAAATGGCATAAGTAACACCTAATACATTATTTTTAAAGCTTTGAAATGAAGACTTTAAATGCTAAACAGCATTATAAACCTAATAAAATAATCACACAACACAGAATATATAATTAAACTAAGTTAAATGAACAAAAACATTTGCTAAACAGTATTATAAACCTAATAAAATAATCACACAACACAGACTTGACTTGCATTTTTCTGCAAACAGTTCTTTCTATGCATTCCAATCTGGACTGATTTATAGACAGGAAGATCTTGTTCCTTTGCAAGATGCTCAATAGCTCAGGTCTGGTTAAACTGATTAATTTCAGCTTGCTTGGCTTGCATATATTTGCTGCAACACAAGTGGACAGCTCCACCTACTGGCTATTTTAATCAATGCACTGCTTCTCAATGCTTTTCAATAGCAGTCACATGACTGAAAAAAGGTTGTTATTCTGAAACGGTGCAAATTGAACCGTTGTAAACCGAGGGCCACCTGTATATTATATATATATATATATCAGCCACAATATTAAAAACCACTAACAGGTGAAGTGAATAACATTGACTATATAATCACAATGGAACCTGTCAAGGGGTGGGATATATTAGGCAGCAAGTGAACAGTCAATTCTTGAATATCATGTGTTGGAAGCAGGAAAAATGAGCAAGCGAAAAGATCTGAGTGACTTTGACAAGGGCCAAATAGTGATAGCTAGACAACAAGGTCAGAGCATTTCCAAAACAGGAAGTCTTGTGGAGTGTTCCCGGTATGCAGTGGTTAGTACCTACAAAAAGTGGTGCATGGAAGGACAACCAATGAACCAACGTCAGGGTCATGGGTGCCGAAGGTTTATTGATGCACGTGCAGATCAAAGGCTAGCCCGTCTGGTCTGATCACACAGAAGAGCTACTGCAGCTGAAATTGCTGAAAAAATTAATGCTGATAGAAAGTTTTCATAACAAACAGTGCATTGCATTTTTCTGCGTATGGGGCCTTGTAGCTGCAGTCCGGTCAGAGTGCCCATGATGACCCCTGTCCACCACGGAGAGCGCCGTCAATGGGGACTTGAGCATCAGAACTGGACCATGGAGCAATGGAAGAAGCTTGTCTGGTCAGATGAATCATGTTTTTTTTTAGATCAGGTGGATCGCTGGGTTCATCTGTGTTATTTACCTGGGGAAGAGATGGCAGCAGGATGCACTATGGGAAGAAGGCAGGCCAGCGGAGGCAGTGTTATGCTCTGGCCAATATTCTGCTGGGAAACCTTGGTTCCTGGCATTCATGTGGATCTTACTTTGATACGTACCACCTATCTAGAGATTGATGCAGACCATGTACACCCTTTCATGGCAATGGTGGTCCTGATGGCAGTGGCTTCTTTCAGCACCCTGCCACACTGCAAAAAAATGTCAGGAAGGGTTTGAGTTCAAGGTGTTGCCTTGGCCACCAAATTCCCCAGATCTCAATCTTATTTAGCATTTGTGGGATGTGCTGAAACAACAAATCTGATCCATGGAGGACCACCTTGCAACTCGCAGGACTTGAAGGATCTGCTGCTAATGTCTTGGTGCCAGATACCACAGGACACGTTCAGAGGTCTTGTGAAGTCCATGCCTCAACGCATAAGAGCTGTTTTGGCAGCATGAGGGAGAAGATAACACAATATTAGGCAGGTGGTTTTAATGTTCTGGCCGATCAGTGTATATACATATATAAACACATGTACACCCACACACACACACACATATATATATATATATATATATATATATATATATATATATAATTCATACATTCTTTGAAACCCTTTACACTCAAGTACCTTGTTTTACTGTGTATTTACTGTAAATATTTTACATTCCAATGTTCTTCACATAGTAGAAAATGTTCTTTGTGTTTTTAATATATATATGTATGTCTATACTTTTATATATTCATTTATATTCGTCAGTACGGCGAGTCCCCTCAAATAAAAATTAGAACAATGTTTTTTATCTTGAGTGATGTTTATGCCACTATCTACTTTTTTATGTGGATAGAGACTGCTATATTACAATATAAGGTCTAAAAAAAGCCCAAAGGGGATCTAAAAAAATCAATGAAAAAAATAAGCATGCACATTCATTTAAAAAAGGTTATTCTATTTTAATGCATGAAGATTATCATTGTTTATTATAGACCTTTAGGAAAGACGCCTACATTACAATATAAGGTCTAAAAAAAATTACAAAGATTTTGCATGATTTCTCTCCATGCTGGTGAGCTTTTGAATATCAGGCCCTAAGTGGGCACAAAATGTGGTGTAAAATGAGCTCACTAATTTTAGATGCACAGCAAGATGTGTGGCAGACTGATGGTCTACAAGTTTGTTTAACTCTGTTGTTTCTTGTTGAATAAAGTCTGAAAAAGAAATAATACCCTGTCAGATTTGGCATTGTGTACCCGCATCTCATATTCTATGTTTTTCAGTCTTTTTGCCCAATACATTCAGTAAGAGACCTCATGCCAGATAGCATAATGTCTTTTTCCTAGCGCTGCAAGGGTAAAACAAACTTTTCTCTAGCATTGTAAGGTTTAAAATATTTAATGTGCATTGGAAAGCCAAAGGGTATAGATGCTTGAATGAAATATAAGACTATAAAATAAGTTTCCTTTGCCACATAGATGGGCCATATTATTTAGCACCAACAGAACAGTAAACTTGCATGAAAGCAAATATTACAAAATTACTGAAGGGTGACATACCTGACCTGTTTTAAATATAATATTCTCATATTTGCAGATTAGAACTGACAGATTGGATGGGCAGCCCCATAAGCTGTCAAGGCTCCATCATTTCCCATTTAAATCACATAACAAAGCTGTGGACAGAGCAATGCTGATGATGATAGTTTAAATGTTTCATTTTGTTTTTTATATCTTCAAGGAGCACTGTATGATACTGGAGTGACTGGTGTTGTATGTTTAGGGTTTCTGTGTTGTTTAATTTAGGTTAATTGAAGGTTCTCAGTCACAAAATGTTGGTGGCACCAGAGGTTAATAATCATGTGTAGCATCAATAGAAAGTTTGAAGGTACTTACGCCTAGATTTAGAGTTTTGTCGGTAAAGACCCGTGGTGCTAACAAGCCTTTTTTTTCCAGCGCACCCTTAAGACAACGCTGGTATTACGAGTTGTCTGAATGGCTGCGTTAGCCTCAGAAAAGGGAGCGTTGAGACAAATTTAGCTCCACTTCAACTCTCAATACCAGCGTTGCTTACTGTAGCAGTAAGCTGGAAAAACATGCTCGTGCACGATATCCCCATAGGAAACAATGGGGCTGAGCTGGCTGAAAAAAAAACCTAACACCTGCAAAAAAGCAGGGTTCAACTCCTAACGCAGCCCCATTGTTTCCTATGGGGAAACACTCTCTAAGTCTACACCTAACACCCTAACATGAATCCCGAGTCTAAACACCCCTAATCTTACACTTATTAACCCCTAATCAGCCATCTTGGATGACGCCATTTAAAGGAACCATCATTCGTCGGGAAGTCGTCGGCCAGGATGGATGTTCCGCGTCGGAGGTCTTCAGGATGCTGCCGCTCCGGATGGATGAAGATAGAAGATTCCGCTTGGTTGAAAACTTTAATCGGATGGAAGACCTCTTCTGCCCCGCTTAGATGAAGCCTTCAACCGGATGGAGGACCTCTTCAGCCCTGCTTGGATGAAGAATTCGGCTCGGCTGAGTGAAGGCGACTCAAGGTAGGGAGATCTTCAGGGGGTTAGTGTTAGGTTTTTTTAAGGGGGGGTTGTAATGTTGGGGGCGGTATTGTATTTCTATTTACAGGTAAAAGAGCTGATTACTTTGGGACAATGCCCCGCAAAAAGCCCTTTTAAGGGCTGGTAAAAGAGCTGATTACTTTGTAATTTAGGATAGGGTAGGGCATTTTATTATTTTGGGGGGCTTTTTTATTTTATTAGGGGGCTTAGATTAGGTGTAATTAGTTTAAACTTCTTGCAATTTTTTTTATTTTCTGTAATTTAGTGTTTGTTTTTTGGTATTATAGTTTAGTTTATTTAATTGTATTTTAGTTTAGATAATTGTAGGCAATTTATTTAATTAGTTTATTGATAGTGTAGTGTTAGGTGTATTTGTAACTTAGGTTAGGATTTATTTTACAGGTAATTTTGTAATTATTTTAACTAGGTAGCTATTAAATAGTTAATAACTATTTAATAGCTTTTCTACCTAGTTAAAAAAAAATACAAAGTTGCCTGTAAAATAAATATAAATCCTAAAATAGCTACCATGTAACTATTAGTTATATTGTAGCTATATTAGTGTTTATTTTATAGGTAAGTATTTAGTTTTAAATAGGAATAATTTATTTAATGATAGTAAATTTATTTTGTTTTATTTAAATTATATTTAACTTAGGGGGGTGTTAGGGTTAGGGTTAGACTTAGGTTTAGGGGTTAATAACTTTATTATAGTAGCGGCAACGTTGGGGGCGGGAGTTTAGGGGTTAATAATTATAGTTAGGTGGCGGCGATGTTAGGGAGGGCGGATTAGGGGTTAATAAAATTTATTATAGTGTTTGCGAGGCGGGAGTGCGGCGGTTTAGAGGTTAATACATTTATTATAGTGGCGGAGATGTCCGGTCGGCAGATTAGGGGTTAATAAGTGTAGGTAGGTGGCGGCGACATTGGGGGGGCAGATTAGGGGGTAATAAATATAATATAGGTGTCAGCGATGTTAGGGGCAGCAGATTAGGGGTTCATAGCTATAATGTAGGTGCCGGCGATGTCCGGTCAGAAGATTAGGGGTTAAAAAATTTTATTATAGGGTTTGTGATGTGGGGAGGGGCCTTGGTTTAGGGGTTCATAGGTAGTTTATGGGTGTTAGTGTACTTTATAGCACAGTAGTTAAGAGCTTTATGTTCCAGCGTTAGCCCATAAAACTCTTAAATACTGACTTTTTTTGCGGTTGGAGTCTTGTCGGTAGAGTCTCTACCGCTCACTTCTTCCAAGACTCGTAATACCAGCGCTAGGCAAATCCCATTGAAAAGATAGGATACGCAATTGACCCTTCTTACAATTTTGATGCTTATTTATTTGTATATTTTTCTGAATTAAAACATGTTTTAAACCGTATCTTTTATATACACAATGGAAAATGTGAAAGTTTTATGTCTTTATTAAACACACCCAAAAGTGTCTTTGACACATAAACATTTCAAATACATAGTCAATTACAGATGTTCCATAATGTTATTTCACTCTTCGAGTAACACACTAGAATATTCTAAAATATTCACATATGAGAATGTAAGTCATCTACACTACTGGAATTGGCTTCCAAATAGTTACAAATGTAATTGTAATTATTATTAAGGGTTTTTAATGTAATTTTCAAAAATGTGAACAAAGGACAATTTTCTGAGCCCCCTTCACTCCTCCCAATCACGCAAGTCTCACCAGCTACATTGGATCATGTTATTCTATCTAGCTTATTTTCAGCATTTCACTGTCTTCATTTTTTAGTGAATGAGCTACATGGAATAAAAATGAGTCTTGTAAAGCTGTAGAGATTAAAGAGCATTCTCAGTGAATAAAATATTTCCCACTGTATATTAATCTGCTACTCATACTCATATAGATGATTTCACTCAAATTATATTGGGGTTACAGCTTCTTTCAAAACATTAACTTCCAATTGGAATTTCTGTCGCTCACTCCAGGAGGTATACAGGTGTATAGCAGTGAGTAGGAATTTATTCATTAAAAGTGGATTTAATAATTGTTATGGATTTTCTTTCTTCCAATACACCTGGAACAAATTGTGCGTGAAGACATTTATAAACGGTGTGAGTAGTTTAATATAGAGTGTTTATTTCCAAACATACAGACACCTAGGCTAGATTAGAAATTAACTGTGTTTAGTGCAAGTAAACAAAAACTGCTGCCAGTTCTGTGTTAAATTTAAGTAATAGTGTAATGATCTATTTAAACTAAATATAAATATATCCAAAGGTACAATTAAATGAAAATGTGTGTGCATGTGACTTTATCACCCTGTTTAGAAAGCGGACAAATTAATTTTCAAACTTGACTAACTAGTGATAAAGAATGCGCTCAGACATTAAAGGGACACCTTGAGATTTTAATAAAAATGTTTAGTTTCTATAATTACCCCACACTATTACCCCACACTCCTTGCGGCTTTAATAGTCACCACTCTTCTCTGAAGGCTTTCCAAAAGATTTTGGAGTAATGTCTATGAATTTGTGCCCATTCAGCAAAAAGAACATTTTTTAGGTTGGACACTGATGTTGGACAATAGGATCTGACAATCAGCTTTCCAGTTCACCCCAAAGACATTAAATGGTTTGAGGTCATGGTTCTGTACCGGCCACTTAAGTTTCCCGACACCAAACTCGTCAAACCATGTCTTCATAGACTTTGATTTGTGCACAGGGGTGCAATAATTCTGGAACAGGAAATGGTCTTCCTTAAATTGTTGCCACAAAGCTGTAAGCGTCCAATTGTCTAAAATGTCTTTGTATTCTGTAGCATTAAGATGACTCTTCACTGGAACTAAGGGGCCTAGCACAAAACCCTGAAAAACAACCCAAGACCATTATCCCTCCTCCAGCAAACTTTACAGTAGGCAGTTTGCATTCAGTTAGGTAGCGTTCTTCTGCCATCCTCCACCCCAGATTTTTCCGTGAGAGTGCCAGATAGTGAATCGTGATTCATTACTCCATCAAACACATTTCCACTGCTCTGGAGTCCAGTGGTGACATGCTTCACACCACTCCAGCTGGCATTGAGCATGTTGATTAAATGAAATTAAATGGAACTCTGTTGTGAGTGATGCAACAAATGAGAGGTGATTTTTGCACACTACATAGTTCAGCACTCGGCAGCCCGCTCTGTGAGTTTGCATAGTCTAGACACTTCCTCTCCACAATAATAGAAAAGTTGATTGGGGCAGATCAAGTAGGGCACAAATGTCATAAACTGACTTGTGTCATAGGTTGCATCCAATGACAATGTCATGTTTAAAGTCACTGAGCTCTTAAGTATGACCCATTGTACTTCCAAAGTTTGTCTATGTAGAGTTTTTAGCTATGTGCTGGATGTTATGCACCTTTTAGCAATTGGTGTGGCTCAAACACCTGAGCTCACTAATTTGTAGGGGTGTCCACATATTTTTGGCCATATAGTGTATCACATGAACATCTTTATGTAATAATAGGAAGATATTTTACCTCAAACTTTCCTCAGTAGCCACTTCCCACTATAGAGGGGCTTTAAGCATCAATCAGGATACTTATTTGGGGACTTACAAGGGAGCGTGCACTTTACTTCCCTACTCAGATTAAGGAACTTTACTATGAAATCTTGGTAGATTATTAGGAAATCCCATAAAATAGCAGTAAAGCACACTCACCTAGATTACGAGTTATTCACGTTATAGGGAAATTAATGAACTCAACAAAAGTTGCGTTATTTAACCCCTTATAGCGCAACCATTACAAGTTTTGAAACAGCCGGCTTGTGCGTCTGATATGGTTGCGTTGAGCTCCATACCGCACACAATCCAAGTGCTGTTTTGACGTGCTCGTGCACGCTTTCCCCATAGACATCAATGGGGAGAGCGTGTCAGAAAAAAGTCTAACACCTGCGATCGTGGAATAAAAAGCTCCGTAACGTAACGCAGCCCCATTGATGTCTATGGGGGGAAAAAAGCAAACATTTAAACCTAACATAAACCCCAAGTCTAAACACCCCTAATCTGTCGTCCCCGACTTCACCGCTACCTACATAATGTTATTAACCTCTAATCTGTCTCCGATATCGCCGCCACCTAAATAAAACTAAATAAAAACTAAATAAAACTTAACCCCTAATCTGTCGTTCCCGATATTGCCGCCACTATACTAAAGTTATAAACCCCTATACCCCAACATCGCCCACACTAAAATAAATCTATTAACCCCTATTCCGCCACTCCCCGACATCACCGCCACTAAATAAAGTTATTAACCCCTAAACCTCTGGCCTCCCACATCACTACCACTAAATAAATCTATTAACCTCTAAACCGCCAGCCCCCCACATCGCAACAACCTAAAATTAAACTATATATTACCCCCTAAACCTAACCCTAACATATCACTAAGCCTAACCGTAACCCTAACACCCCCTAATTTTAACATAATTAAAATAGAGCTAAAGTAAAGTTACTAATATTAACTAAATAATACCTATTTAAAACTAAATACCTGTGAAATAAAACCTAAGCTAGCTACAATATAACTAATAGTTATATTGTAGCTCGCTTAGGTTTTATTTTTATTTCACAAGTAAGTTTGTATTTATTTTAACTAGGTAGACTAGTTAGTAAATAGTTATTAACTATTTACTAACTACCTAGTTAAAATAAATACAAACTTACCTATGAAATAAAACCTAAGCTGCATTACACTAAAACCTAACATTACAAATAATAACAAACACTAACCGCTTGATTTAGAGTTTTGTCGGTAAAAACCTGCGTAGCTAACGCTGCTTTTTTTCCCAACGCACCCTTCCAACAACGCTGGTATTTAGAGTTGTCTGAGGGGCTGCGTTTGACTCAGAAAAGGGTGCGTTGAGCCTAACTTAGCTCCACTTCAACCCTCAATACCAGCGTTGCTTACGGAAGCGGTAAGCTGGGAAAACGTGCTTGATATCCCCATAGGAAACAATGGGGCAGTTTGGGCTGGAAAAAAACCTAACACCTGCAAAAAAGCAGCGTTCAGCTCCTAACGCAGCCCCATTGTTTCCTATGGGGAACCACTCTCTAAGTCTGCACCTAACACCCTTACATGAACCCCGAGTCTAAACACCCCTAATCTTACACTTATTAACCCCTAATCTGCCGCCCCCGCTATCGCTGACACCTGCATTATATTATTAACCCCTAATCTGCCGCTCCGGACACCGCCGCAACCTACATTATACATATGAACCCCTAATCTGCTGCCTCTAACACCGCCAACCCCTATATTATATTTATTAACCCCTAATCTGCCCCCCCCACGTCGCCGCTACCTTACCTACACTTATTAACCCCTAATCTGCCGACCGGACCTTGCCGCCACTATAATAAATGTATTAACCCCTAAACCGCCGCACTCCCGCCTCGCAAACACTATAATAAATTTTATTAACCCCTAATCTGCCCACCCTAACATCGCCGCCACCTACCTACAATTATTAACCCCTAATCTCCCGCCCACACCATCGCCGCTACTATAATAAAGTTATTAACCCCTAAACCTAACCCTAACACCCCCCCTAACATAAATATAATTTAAATTAAACAAAATAATATTCCTAAAATTAACTAAATTATTCCTATTTAAAACTAAAAATGATTTTAGAATAGGGTGGGGAATTTTTTATTTTGGGGGGCTTTTTTATTTTATTAGGGGGCTTAGATTAGGTGTAATTAGTTTAAACTGCTTGTAATTCTTTTTTCTTTTTTGTATTTTATTTTAGGTAATTGTAGGTAATTTATTTAAGTAATTTAATGATAGTGTAGTGTTAGGTGTATTTGTAACTTAGGTTAGGATTTATTTTACAGGTAATTTTGTAGTTATTTGAACTAGGTAGCTATTAAATAGTTATTAACTATTTAATAGCTATTGTACCTAGTTAAAATAAATACAAAGTTGCCTGTAAAATAAATATAAATCCTAAAATAGCTACAATGTAATTGTTAGTTATATTGTAGCTATATTAGGGTTTATTTTATAGGTAAGTATTTAGTTTTAAATAGGAATAATTTAGTTAATTTTAGAAATATTATTTCGTTTAATTTAAATTATATTTATGTTAGGGGGTGTTAGGGTTAGGGTTAGAGTTAGGTTTAGGGGTTAATAACTTTATTATAGTAGCAGCGACGGTGCGGGCGGGAGATTAGGGGTTAATAATTGTAGGTAGGTGGCGGCGATGTTAGGGAGGGCAGATTAGGGGTTAATACTATTTATTATAGTGTTTGCGAGGCGGGAGTGCGGCGGTTTAGGGGTTAATACATTTATTATAGTGGCGGCGAGGTCCGGTCGGCAGATTAGGGGTTAATAAGTGTAGTTAGGTAGAGGCGACGTTGGGGGGGGGCAGATTAGGGGTTAATAAATATAATATAGGGGTCGGCGATGTTAGGGGCAGCAGATTAGGAGTTTATATGTATGATGTAGGTGGCGGCGGTGTCCGGTCGGCAGATTAGGGGTTAAAAAATTGTATTAGAGTGGCGGCGATGTGGGGGGGCCTCGGTTTAGGGGTACATAGGTAGTTTATGGGTGTTAGTGTACTTTAGAGCACAGTAGTTAAGAGCTTTATATTCACGCGTTAGCCCATAAAGCTCTTAACTACTGACTTTTTTTGTCGTTAGGAGTCTTGTTGGTAGAGGCTCTACCGCTCACTTCTCCCAAGACTCCAAATACCGGCGTATAGGCAGATCCCATTGAAAAGATAGGATACGCAATTGACGTAAGGGGATCTGCGGTAGCCTGGAATCGCGGTAGGGAAGAAGTGAGCGTTAGACCCTTTCCGGCCTGACTCTAAATACCAGCGGGCGGTAAAAAGCAGCATTAGGACCTCTTAACGCTGCTTTTGACGGCTAATGCAGAACTCTAAATCTAGGTGTAAGATTACTAAAAATAAAAAAAACTACCATCGCAAAAAATAACAAACGAAATTATACAAAATAATAAAAATTATTCCTATTTTAATACCCTTTAAAAAAAAAACACCCCAAAATAAAAAACCCTAATCTTAAAAGGGCCTTTTGTAGGGCATTGCCCTAAAGTTAACAGCTCTTTTGCTACAAAACAAAATAAACACCCCCTAACAGTATAAAAACCTCCACCCCCCCAACCCACAAAATATCAATAAAGTAAAACCTAAGCTAGCCATTGCCCTGAAAAGGGCATTTGTATGGGCATTGCCCTTAAAAGGGCATTTAGCTCTTTTGTGAAATGCCCAAGCCATAATCTAAAAATTAAAACTGACCCCAAAACGAAAAAAATACATAACACAAAATAACAAACAAATTATCAAAAATAATAAAAAGAATTCCTATTCAAATACCCATTTTAAAAAAAAACACTCCAAAATATAAAACCTAATCTAGAATAAACTACCAATAGCCTTTAAAAGGGCGTTTTGTAGGGCATTGCCCTAAGTTAAACAGCTCTTTTACCTGAAAAAACAATTACAAACCCCCACTAACATTACAAACCCCCACCCCCCAAACCCACAAAATAAAAAAAACTATCTAAAAAAACCTAAGCTACCCATTGCCCTGCATTTGTATGGGCATTAGCCTTAAAAGGGCATTTAGCTCTTTTACAAGCCTAAACCATAAACTAAAAAGAAAAACCACCGAAAAAAAGCCTTAAAAAAACCTATCACTAACCCCCGAAGATCCACTTACAGTTTTTGAAGTCCTGCTTAAACGATCTTCATCCAGGCGGCGAAGTCCTCATACAGGCGGTGAGAAGTCTTCATCCAGGCGGCCTCTTCTATCTTCATCCAGGCGGCGAGAAGTTTTCATCCAGGCGGCCTCTTCTATCTTCCTCCAGGCGGCATCTTCTATCTTCATCCCGGTCGAGCGGGTCCATCCTGAAGACATCAGACGCGGAGCATCCTCTTCATACGGTCGCCGCTGTACACTGAATCTTCTATGCAAGGTACGCAATTCACGATGGCATCCCTTGCATTCCTATTGGCTGATTTGATTTTGGAAATTCAAATCAGCCAATAGGATGAGAGCTGCTGAAATCCTATTGGCTGTTCAAATCAGCCAATAGGATCAGAGCTACTGATATTCTATTGGCTGATTTGAACAGAGTAGTGTTAGGATTTTTTTAATGTATAGTTTAGTTTTATTTAATTGGTAGTTAGTTTAATCATTATATTAGTTTAATTGTTAGTTTAAACTTAGTTCTTTTAATTTGACAGGTAAGTTTTAATTTAATTTAGATAGTGAAATTGTAATTTTAATATAAAGTTAGGGGGGCGTTAGGTTTAGGGGTTACTAGTTTAATTTTGTTTATTGCGATGTGGGGGGCTTTCGGTTTAGGGGTTAATAGTTTACTTTAGTATATTTTGTTGTGGGGGGCTTGCGGTTTAGGGGTTAATAGGTTTATTATAGTGGCGGCAGTGTAGGGCTTAATAACTTTAGTACAGTGGGGGCAATGTGGGCGGATAGCAAATTAGGGGTTAATAATATTTAAATAGTGTTTGCGATGCGGGAGGGCGGTGGTTTAGGGGTTTATAACTTTATTATAGTGGTGACAATGTCGGGGAGCGGCGGAATAGGGGTTAATAATTATTTTTTGTGGCGGCGATGTCGGGAGCGGCAGATTAGGGGTTAATAAATTTTATATAGTATTTACAATGCGGGAGGGCCTCGGTTTAGGAGTTAATAGGTAGTTTAGTGTTCAGTTTAGTTATGAGTTTTATCTTACAGATTTGTAGCTTAAAACTCATAACTACTGCTTTTGGTTTGCGTTACGGATCTTGTTGGGATAGACTGGGATTACAAAACTCGTAATGGCAGCACTATGGAAGTCCCATGAAAAAAAGTAATTTTTACGTGTGCAGGACTGACGTTGCGGTACAGGCTAAAAGGCTTGCGGTACAGCTATACCAACAAAACTTATAATGGCTGCGGTGCTGTTTTAATGCTAAATTGGCAATTTTTTCAGCGTTAAAACACGAACGCACAACTCGTAATCTAGCTGAATGTGAACTCAGCACTGATGAGGCTGATTTGCTCTTCTTTGTTTCACCATGCAAATACCAGTGAAAAAGTAACTGAAAGATGTAAAAATATATATTATTAGATGGTGTTATTATGAGTGTAACTGTACTAGAGAATAACAGTTAACCAGAGCTCTGAAGTTGCGGCGCGCATTAGTTAAAGTGAACGTGTTTACTTTCAACTTGTAATACTTTCAACTTGTAATACGCACGCTACTTCCGACAAAACACCCGTGATAAACCCCTTATCATTCGAGCACAACTGTTAGAGCGACATTCGTAATCTAGCCCAGAGCAGGTAGTGTTGTGGTGACGAACTTCCTAACATCATCCATTATGCCAGAAAACTTTTTAGGGTGCTCAGTAATAATTTGAAAAGTAATGTTTTGGGGTTTATCAAGTCCTTTTAGCTGTGGAACTCAATAAGTGAAAAATGGTGCTAAAAAATGTGTCATTAATTATCGAGAATTTGGATAGTAATGAGTTAAAAGGACTGGCAAATCAATATGACTATTTTCTTGCTGGCCATAAAAAATTAAAATGGAGGATTTGGACGTCATTGACATTGAAAATGGCTCAGTGACAACCTTTTAAATGCTGGTAGTTATCAAATAATAGATTTCCATATGCCTCTAAAAATATTAGTGCTTTGGAATTGTTTCTCAGAGGCCCATGCAAGAAATATCTGGACAAAATGTGTTACATGTATGGTGCTTTTAATTTTGATCACATAAATTCATTACATCTTACTTCAAAAGCAGGAAAGTGAATTGTCCCTGATACAGAATTTATAATTATTTTCAAATACTTGGTTTTCCTGTGGATTTTTCTTGCTGTAAGACATATCTTCAACAGATTAATGGAAGTAAAAAGTCTAAGCAACCTTCCAGACATATGTTTCTTATTTCAAGCTTTAACTAATATGTCCTGTTTCTTTGTATTTATACAGTATGCTAGTATTATACCACATATGGGCAACACAAGGTTCTAGAGAACAAAACTTAAAGGAACATTAAGGTATTTTTTATATAAGCATATTGTACATCAGCAATTAAAGGGACATTGACAAAAAAGGATTATTCTTTCATTATTCAAGTAAAGAGCACAATTTAACTAAAAAAAACCAAAAACTTTCCAATTAACTTCTATGATCAAATTTACGGTATACTTTGTTGAAATATAGATTAATTCCTTGAGAGCATATACAGATATGTTGAGGAGCATGCAAGTGTCTAAACACTGTATGGCAGCTGTGTTTGTAACTATCAGTGTTCTCCCCAGGACCTTTTTAAGCGGGTGCACCACCCAGCTGATTTTACTGACCACCCGGCTAAAATTGTTTTGCCAATATTAAGCTAACATTTTATTACACAAATTATCATTAAAGGGATACAAACCCCAATTTTTTTCTTTCATGATTCGGTTAGAGCAGTGTTTCTCAACGGCGGTCCTCAAGTACCCCCAACAGGACATGTTTTCATTGTAGCTGAACTTGAGCACAGATGAGATAATCAGCTGATCAGTAACCATGGTTACTAACCTGCTCTCACCCATCAGCTGATTATTTCACCTGTGCTCTAGTTCAGCTATAATGAAAACATGGCCTGTTGGGGGTACTTGATGACCGCGGTAGATAAACACTGAGTTAGAGCATGCAATTTAAAGGGACAGTCTACTCCAGAATTGTTATTGTTTAAAAAGATAGTTAATCTCTTTATTACCCATTCCCCAGTTTTACATAACCAACTCTGTTATATTAATATACTTTTTACCTCTGTGATTACCTTGTATCTAAGCCTCTGCAGACTACCCCCTTATTTCAGTGCTTTTGACAGACTTGCTTTTTAGCCAGTCAGTTCCGACTCCTAGGTATCTTTATGAGCGTGTTATCTATATGTCACACGTGAACTAATGCCCTCTATCTGTGAAAAGCTGTCAAATGCATTCAGATAAGAGGCGGCCTTCAAGGGCTTAGAAATTAGCATATGAGCCTACCTAGGTTTTGCTTTGAGCTAAGAATACCAAGAGAACAAAGCAAATTTGATGATAAAGGTAAATTGGAAAGTTGTTTAAAATTACATGTCCTATCGGAATCATGAATTCATTCTGACTAGATTGTCCCTTTAAAACAGCTTTCTAATTTACTTCTATTATCAATTTTTATTTGTTCTCTTGGTATTTGTTGTTGAAAAGCACAGACATATGCTTAGGAGCCGCACAATTTCTGGAGCACTATAAGGCAACAATTTTGCAAGAATGTTATCCATTTGCAAGTGCACTAGATGACAGCACTATTTCCTGCCATATAGTGCTCTAGATGCCTACCTAGGTATCTCTTTAACACAAAATATCATGGGTACAAAGCAAATTTGATAATAGAAGTAAATTGGAAGCTTTTTTAAAATGGTATAAGCTGTATGAATTTTAGTTTTTGTATCCCTGTAAATACATTTGTGTTACATTATGCAAATAATTTGTGCTTTTGAAAAGAGAAAATTATATAATATTAGAAAATATTACATTGCCCCCACCCGGCTACTTCATAATGTCACCTGGCTGTCAACATTTTCTGTGGAGAACACGGACTATGTTATACGGGCAGTGATCAAGGTATATGCATTTGAAGCCCCACCCCCTGCTCTTGTGCAACCAGTTGCATGAGAGGTGGCTTGTCAATCATCCTGGATGGAGAGCATTTTTCTGTGCAGATTCCAGGCATATGACAAAATTATTCCTGTTGGGTAGTACAAATGAAGAAAGCTGTTCTAGTGTGCTGCCATCTAGTGCTCAAAAGTGTATAATATTGTTAAAAGCATTGTTGCTAAACACTTTCATATATTACTCCAGACATATCCACACTGCTAAACCTTCCTAGTTATATATGCTCTTCCATAAAGGGCAAAAATGAGATTTCTAGCACACAACTTGCCCTCAGGCAATGCAGTTTTTAGTTTGTTTATTTTCTTTACACTTTCCATATTAGTTGACTTGTACATATTAGATTTAACAAATATAGATATAAACTAGATTCATACATATAAGATTAGGGAACAGACCTCACGCATGTCCTGACCCTTTACCTTCCCACCAGCTTAATCAAATCCTTTATACCCTATACCCTTCCCCAACATCTCCACCCTTTTTTATTTTTAACCCTTTTATTCTATCGTCACATGATTTAGAAAAAGCACAATAGCGCAAATACTTAAAGGGCCACTAAACCCAAAATCTTTCTTTTATGATTCAGATAGAGAATAGAAATTTAAACAACATTACAATTTACTTCCATTATTTATTTTGCTTCATTTTTTAAATATCCTTATTTGAAGAAAAAGCAATGCACATGGTGAGCCAATCACATTATGCTTCTATGTGCAGCAACCAATCAGCAGCTATTGAGCATATCTAGATATGCTTTTCATCAAAGAATATCAAGAGAATAAAACAAATGAGATAATATAAGTAAATTAGAAAGATGTTTAAAATTGCATTCTCTTTCTAAATCATAAAAGAAAAAAATGTGGGTGGCATGTCCCTTTAATACCAGGTTTTGAAAAACATTAAGAGAATGCAGTATGCTAGATAACTTGCTCGCTCTACAATTTAACCTTTACTTGTAAAATGTGGAAAATGAGCAGGATTCTAGCACTTTGCACTTTCCATTGAAAGTATAGTGTGACAAAATATATGAAGCACATACATAAAAATGCTTTGGTAAACAACTTACAAAACCAGATTGAGTGCTACAGATTGCACCAGGTCACGGAAGCAGAATAATGGCTTGTAATATGGCCCTAAATGTGAAATTCAATTTTTAGTTGAATGACTCTTTAATGAGAAGATCCTACTTATGAAAACTAATTTTAGTCATGTTGTTTGTAAATATTCTTAACAGGCATAATATTGTTTTATCTTGCCACAGAATATGTTCTGCTATTATAATTTATAGTTCCTCATATTTTATTGGGGGAAAAAATCATAATGTATAATGAATTTGCATGTTTAGTATTGCCAGTTGACATTTAGGAGGAATTAAAATGCAAAAGTCACATATTCTAATCCAGGAACATGGTTTTTAGAGTAGATAAAACTAATTTATGACCAGTATCTACTAAATAACATTATTTTGAAATACCCTGTGGCACTGAAACATTTGACAGTCAACGACATTAATTTTGCATGAATTGCCCACAGATAGTTTCTTATGGCAAACATCTATTAGCACTTACTGGCTAACATAAGGGAAATTGGGACAAACAGAGCCATTACAGAGGTTTGAAGTGCT
The DNA here is from genome assembly GCF_027579735.1 of Bombina bombina. Taxonomy (NCBI): domain Eukaryota; kingdom Metazoa; phylum Chordata; class Amphibia; order Anura; family Bombinatoridae; genus Bombina; species Bombina bombina. The sequence goes on along the minus strand of NC_069500.1, from coordinate 673,543,488 downwards.
GTAGAAGGCAGTGCTTGACCACAGAGGTCTGTAGGTGTGGAGCCCTAGTCATGTGATCAAAATACTTTATCTAGAATCATTCTGTTTGATGTAATATTTAGCAAAGACTTTGAGTATGTTGAGATTGTAGTTACACATTTAGGGATAGATTAGAAGTGGAACGCTAAATTATCGCACGCACGCAAATGGGAATATTTGCCCATTTGCAGGTGCGGAATAATTAATCCGCCATTACAAGTGGCTATAAGTGGTTATTGCTACTGCAAGCTCATGGTAGCAATTAGCGCTTATAAAATTAACCAGATCAGATCATAGCAGCAACTTTCTTTTTTATTAAAATCATTACTCTAGGCAGTTTTTGGGGCTAAAGTTGGTGGGAGTGAAGTGATAGAAAAAAAAGTTACTGAAAAGTGCCTTTACATTGTGGTCTATGGGAACTGTGTGTTCCCTGTAAATATATACGTACAGTATATACTTACAGTTGTACTCATAAGTTTACATACCCTGGCAGAATTTATGATTTCTTGGCCATTTTTCAGAGAATATGAATGATAACACAAAAACTTTTCTTTCACTCATGGTTAGTGTTTGGCTGAAGCCATTTATTATCAATCAACTGTGTTTACTCTTTTTAAATCATAATGACAACAGAAACTACCCAAATGACCCTGATCAAAAGTTTACATACCCTGGTGATTTTGGCCTAATAACATGCACACAAGTTGGCACAAAGGGGTTTGAATGGCTATAAAAGGTAACCATCCTCACCTGTGATCTGTTTTCTTGTAATTAGTGTGTGTGTATAAAAGGTCAATGAGTTTCTGGACTCCTGACAGACCTTTGCATCTTTCATCCAGTGCTGCACTGACGTTTCTGGATTCTGAGTCATTGGGGAAAGAAAAAGAATTGTAAAAGGATCTGTGGGAAAAAGGTAGTTGAACTGTATAAAACAAGAAAGGGATATTAAAAGATATCCAAGGAATTGAGAATGCAAATCAGCAGTGTTCAAACTCTAATCAAGAAGTGGAAAATGAGGGGTTCTGTTTGATAGCATACTGCATTCATCTTGCCATCAATTCTGACCAAATTTCCTGTGCCTTTGTAGCTCACCCATCCCCAAAACATCAGTGATCCACCTCCGTGTTTCACAGTAGGAATGGTGTACCTTTAATCATAGGCCTTGTTGACTCCTCTCCAAATGTAGCGTTTATGGTTGTGGCCAAAAAGCTCAATTTTGGTCTCATCACTCCAAATAACTTTGTGCCAGAAGGTTTGAGGCTTGTCTCTGTGCTGTTTGGTGTATTGTAAGCGGGATACTTTGTGGCATTTGTGTAGTAATGGCTTTCTTTTGGCGACTCGACCATGCAGCCCATCTTTCTTCAAGTGCCTCCTTATTGTGCATCTTGAAACAGCCACACCACGTTTTCAGAGAGTTCTGTATTTCACCTGAAGTTATTTGTGGGTTTGTCTTTGCATCCCGAACAATTTTCCTGGCAGTTGTGGCTGAAATTTTAGTTGGTCTACCTGACCGTGGTTTGGTTTCAACAGGACCCCTCATTTTCCACTTCTTTATTAGAGTTTGAACCCTGCTGATTTGCATTCTCAATTCCTTGGATATCTTTTCATATCTCTTTCCTTTTTTATATAGTTCAACTACCTTTTCCCGCAGATCCTTTGACATTGACAATTGTTTTGCTTTCCCCATGACTCAGAATCATCAGTGCAGCACTGGATGAAAGATGCAAGGGTCTGTCAGGAGTCCAGAAACTCATTGACCTTTTATACACACACACTAATTACAAGAAAACAAATCACAGGTGAGGATGGTTACCTTTAATAGCCTTTCAAACCCCTTTGTGTCAACTTGTGTGCATGTTATCAGGCCAAAATCACCAGGGTATGTAAACTTTTTGATCAGGGTCATTTGGGTAGTTTCTGTTGTCATTATGATTTAAAAAGAGTAAACACAGTTCACTGATAATAAATGGCTTCAGCCAAACACTAACCAAGAGTGAAAGAAAAGTTTTTGTGTTATCATTCATATTCTCTGAAAAATGGCCAAGAAATCATAAATTCTGCCAGGGTATGTAAACTTATAAGCACAACTGTATATACATATATATTTATTTATGTGTTAATATTTTTATATATACATATTAACACATAAACATATATGTATATAATCATATACATATATATATGTAAAGTTGCTGCCATCGCTGTGCTGCTACCCCCTTCGATGCGCTGAAGTTGTGATGCCGTCTTTGGAAGTGCACTCAAGTGAATGGGAGTGAGGTAGCTTTTGAATTGCTGTAAACTTCTAATACCAGCTCACATTAGCATGTGCTGATATTACACAGTGGAGCGCAAATATCGCTTTCATGAAAGCGATATTTTGCGCTCCACTTGTAATCTGGCCCTTAAGGGGCAGTAGAGAAAGTTGAAGTGCAAGAGAAAATGCAGTAGATGTAATATAAACTGAATAAAACCCAGTAATATGTTAAACACAGTGATATACTCCTATTTATAAATGTGAACACCTTTCTTTCAGTGTGTATCATAACTTGACGTGTGTCATTACAACTTGATGTTTGATAAATGAAACTGTTCCATAAAAATGATTACACTTATTCTAATGTAGCTGAGTTCCTCTATAGCACATAGATGCACTGAGGCTGGCTGGCAGAAGGATGAGCCTTACGTAGCAGGTACTGGGTACTTGCCATATTGCCTCTGTAGCACTTGTGTGGGAGGAGATGAATCTTGTGGTGTAGAAGAAATGATGCATTATGATTCTGAGCAACCAGACTTTGACAACAATTGTTAAAAGAGTTAATTAAAACCAACAAGTTGTACAATAATCCTTAACTAAAGTGCATTTCCATTGTTCAGGCTTACAAATGTGTTCTGCATAATTTAGCCAGAACAATGATAGAAATTAATGGTTAGGCCTAAATCCAATTTCTAAACTCAAGTTAAACTAACACAATCATGCTACTGTTTGTCTGGCAATAATTGTCCAAAAGCAATATATTTCCAGTTAAAGGCACAGTACCACTCTTTTAAAGAGCTTTCCTTTATTTAGTAAAAGCACAGAACTCTGTTATAATGAATGTGTTTAAAAAGAGTAAATATTAATATGCTATATCTTTAATTGCATATATAAATAAAATGCAATAGTAGTACAGTATTTTAGTTGATATGCTTCACGTTTGCTTATTTTAATTTTATGTATACCTTTTTCTTTTAAGTCATATATTTTAGACTAGATAATGAGTGGAGTGTTAACTGTGCTTGAAGTAAGCTTTATGCGATTGTCGGGTTGCGCTCGTATTATGAGTTGAAAGTAAACTGTGTTTGCTCTTCGCTAACCCAATCGCAAACAGCTGAAGTTAGAATATCGCATGCGCGTTCACGAATTCCCCCATAGAAGTCAATGGAGAAAAAAAAGGGGAAAAAAGATCTAACAACTAACTCCCAAACCCGATTGCAAATTCTCATGGTTGCTAGCCCGACATGAAAATATGAATAATTCACATTCCAATGTTCTTCACATACAAGAATATGTTCTTTGTATTCATAAATATAAATATATATATATATACACACAACAACATTTAAAATTAGGGGGAGGTAAAGGTGAGTTTAAAATCCTCCACTACACACACAATATAGAGAAAATAACTCATTGTGTAGTTCATTAACAAATCTAGACAGGCCAGAAGGCTTGTTTTTCCCACAGAAAATCTCTGATTTACATTGTTTCCAATGCCGCAAAGGATTATGGGTAAGATATGCAAATTAGGTTCACAATGACACACCTTTTTACTTCAAGTCTGCTTTTCAGCAAATTCACTTTAGGTCAAAGCATCACTGTTCACACAGCGTATAAGCTTAGCTAGGGTTAGTGCAGTGATTCATAACCATCCCAGGACAGACTGTTTCGTACCTTTTGCCTCCCCCTTCACCAGAACTGCTTGTGCAATGTTAAATGCCGACAGTGTATGATAGACTTTAATAATTCCGCCCCCAGAAGTGTATTCAACGCTGCATGGACTAAACAAGCAATAGTGCAATAATAAAAAATATTCTAATGCAGTAGATCTTTTCTGTTCTTTTATGTATCTTTAAGTTATATTGAGAGCGTATAGGTGAATATACTAATTTGTGTGGCAAAGCTTTGGCATATTATTTATTTATTTATTTTTGTAAAAAGTGCTGTTTGTGAATCACATTTATAGGTGGAAAAGTTATATCTGTTTTTTAGAGCTGAAGTATTCACAACACCACTATAGTCTCTATTTGGTATATTGCTCAATTTTTGGCTAAATTCACAAAGAAAAGAGTACATATTACCATATTTTACCCTATTACTTTACCATGCAGCAAAACAAATTAATTGATATTATTAATAACTTGTCAACCTGCCCTTAGAACAGCATGTCCTTTTCACTTATCAGTAGAATAAAATCAGTATCATTTTGTCCACTGTAACCAAAGATTCTTGTTTTTAGCTGAAAGAATTTGCACATTATTTTTTGTCCTAATCCCCAAATAGGGAAACACAAACAATCTGTGTGATCTTAAATGCATGTTAATATTTCACAAATAAAGCAAAGCAGAACATTTCACCTAAAGGCCTGTCAGAGCAGTAATTGCTTACAAAGTGTCAGATATCTACACAAACTTCAGCAATAAAATGACTGCATACTTCATAATTATGTATTTATTAGTGACTTATAAAGACTATTAGACCATCATTTATAAAGCAGGAATTTGTCATGGGCAATTATCTACTAATCAGTTACATCATTTGTAGTAAGATGCACTGAAAAATTAAAGCAGCAAACCGTGAGTGCAGGAGCATGTAGCCTTCTGTAGTATGCTCGGGGCTTTACATGCACAAGCAACATTAGCAGTCAGACGTTCATTTTGGAAGAAAGGCTGCTAGATTTTCTTTTAGAGCTAGAACACTGTACATGTTCTTAGTCCCATTTTTGTTGCAAGTGTAAATATAAAAAGTATATTTATTCAGGACAGAAAATGATAATACATTTTAACATAACATCTTTCAAATGCAGGGAAAATTACTTTAACATCATTTTAAGCTAATGATTTTAGATCTAAGAATAGCTGGTTTGTTTAAAATATATATATTTGTATTCCTTGTGAACTATTTAATGCATATTGTCATTGCCATTATTTTTTTTTTTTTTATAGGATCGGAATGGGGAATGTTCCCCAAAGATGAACCATGATATTATCAGCCCTGGGGATGCCCCCATTTCTCAAGATGCATACAATTTAGCCGCTGCCGCCGCTGCTGCAGCATCCTTTGGATTAAAATGGCCCTCCAACAAAATAGCTGATGATCTCGCTAATTCTTATTGGCCAGGAGTTTGGTTGCCAGAAAAGAGAGGAAGCACTTGTGAAACTGTAAGTATCTCAATGACCTGGAAATTATTGCTTGTTAAAATAGTGCAATTATTTTCCTTTTCAAATATGTCAGCTGCTATAGTATCCCTAAAGGGGACTAAATGTAAAGTGCATTTTCTATTATTTTACATACCGCAAACTACCCCACCGGCCACTCCCTGATCCAAAACTCTTGGCTCCTCTGCTTCAGCAGTTTCTGTCATTTAATAGCTTCAAAAAAGAACGCACTGTCCTTTCTAGCAATGGGGTGACCGCTATGGTCTGTGAGTGTCTGAGGGTGGTTAGGGGATGGGTTAGGTAAAATAGGGACCAAGAGGGTCTAAAATACATATTTATTACACATTTTGGAAACTTTTTTTCTAAGAGAAATATTCTGTACCCAGTGCAGTGGTTAAAAGTGTGATAAGAAATATGAGTCTCTTCAACCTTGCTCCATGTAAAAAACAAAAAAGTTACGTTTTATTGTTGGTCTTTAATATACATTATATCAGTTTGGCTGCAATTAAATAATATTAATTGTATGACTTCTCATTCTTGTGTGCAAACTATGTTCCCTTTTTTATATCTGACTTAATCTCTAATTTGGTATGGTGATAATTGCATTCTAGCATACTGTATATATGTCTTCCCTCTATGATTCTTGTACATATGGCTTCCTATTCATTCCTACATACTATGTATGGTATCCCCCTAACATTCTTCCCTGTAGTATTGCCTGTGTGCTCTTCTACTGGGAATTGCTATATATGGGACCTTCATTACATATTACAACTGATTTCATTTGGATTGCTACCAGTGTATAGAAGAACACTTAGACGTTATATGATACCTTTTTTTACTTTCTATAATTTAGTGAAAAGTGAATAATGTTTGTATCTTGATTTTTTTTTAAATTGTTGTTAAAGTGATTGTAAATTCAATATTTTTTTAGTTTTTTAGTTTTAAGATTAATTTTATAAAATTAATCTTAAAAACAAGGGCACTTTAATTCATTAAAATTTGTAGACGTTTAATTTTTTAAATATTTACAATTTAGTGATGGTAAACATTGCGCCGTTCCTCCACCTGCATCTCATACTCCATTTAGCTGATCAATGACGAATCTAGCTTCATCCAATCATTGTGTGCCCCACAAGCTGGACGCCAAATGGGGCACACAGCGATTGGATGAAGTCGGATTCGTTATCGATCAGCTAAAGTATGAGATGCGGGAGGATGAACAGTGCAATGTTTACCACCACTAAATGGTATATTTTAAAAATGAAGCTTCTTAAAAAATTCTAATGAATTAAAGTGCCCCTGTTTTTAAGATTAATTTTGTGTACTCTGCAGTAAATGATTAGAGTTTGCAATCTTTTTTTTATTATAAATTCATATTATATATCAGCAGTTTAAGCTTAGCTGCTGATATACAGCATGAATTCATGAGAAAAATAAATTATTATTACACACACACATTTACACACCATTTCCATTCCTGATTTATGTCTATGCGGTTCCCCCTTATTCTTGTTGACATGTAACCTCCTTTTTATTCTAGTATGTGTATGAATTCCCTTTCATGTACGGGTGCATGTATAGATAGGCGTGAGCAATTTTTGTTACAGGACTTTTGAAGCAAATAATGAATGCCACTTTTAAATAATCAACTAATTACTGAATCAGCATATCACAAAACTAAATTGATTTGCTTGTTCATGAACAAACTAATCAACTAATTTTCATTGTTAATTAGTTGATTTGATAAAAGTGGTGTTCAATACTCATTTGCAAACAGAAATCGTGAAATAACAAAAAAAAAATTCTGACTTTCCCCAATTCTTGTGAATATCACATTTGTCCGCCTTTAATGCATAATCTTTGCTGTTCCTATAAATACATTAAAGGAATAGTTTAGTCAAAATTAAACTTTCATGATTCAGATAGAGCAGGCAATTTTAAGCAACATTCTAATTTACTCCTATAAATTTTCTTCATTCTCTTAATATATTTATTTGAAAAAGCAAGAATGTAAGCATAGGAGCCGGCCCACTTTGGTTCAGAACCTGGGTAGCACTTTCTGATTGGTGTCTAAATGTAGCCATCAAGCAAGTGCTACCCAGGTGCTGTACCAACAATGGGCTGGCTCATACGCTTACATTCAAATAAAGATACCACGAGAACAAAGAAAAATTGATAATAGGAGTAAATTAGAAAGCTGCTTAAAATTGCATTCTCTATCTGAATCATGAAAGTATAATTTTGATCAGACTATTTCTTTAATTCATAACACATTCAAGGGACAGTATTTGAATTAATCGTTTACAACAGAGGTGGCCAATTGGCGACCCCTATGATAAAGCATAAGTAAGAATGTGTGGTGTAGCTTTTGTTGACCCAGGAAAAAGTGGAACTAAAAATGTGTGCTTTGGTAAATGGCCAAAACAAGGTAGCCAGAACGCAAAAGGAGCCATCTGGAGGGGAGAATAGCAGCTCAAGGGTACCCTATACCCTTACTTAAATCTGATGCTGTGCCACTGAAATATAGTTATTTGTGCATTTAATAGCCAGAAATTGGAATGAAGCATTAGGAAGTTGTCTGCCCCTGGAGACAAGGTGGTCTAATCTTGTTGTCCCTAGAAAAAAAATCAGACCCACTTTTATGATTATGCATTTCTTGATGCTAAAGTTGCTGTTTTTGTAATAGCGGTCAATGATTCAGCATCCTTTGCTATTAGAGGATAGTGTTGCCTTAATAAAGATGGCTGCTGAAATCTCTGTCACCCTGATCTATTGCTAAGCTGTTCACTGTTGTAAAAAGTGGGGTTATATTGCACCACACTATATAATCTAAGGGTTAAAAACTTCTGAATATAATTGTGCATCAGTAAGGTAGGTTCTATAAAAGTTTGCTGTAGATCTGCACTTTCCAAATGAACCATAACAAATAGTTTTAATGTCTGTAGTATAATTACATTGATAATTTTATATGAGGTGCCAATATACACAAATATTTTGAGGTGCACTTTTAAAAAAAAAAAAAAAATCCCATCTATTATTTTTTTTTACAAGTTAACCAGTTAATATTGTCTTCCAGAGAAAAGTATTTTGGTATCTATAAAACTAATGTAGCTGATATTGTAACACACTAGCAAATTTAAAAAGCCTGAGATATAACAAATCTAATTTGCATATCTTACCCAGAATCCTCTGCTGCATTGGTAACACTGTATATAGAGTACTTCTGGGGAAATGCAAATGGTGATACTTACATAGATGTGCTAATTGCCTATGCAATAATTCTATTGCTCTTAATTTTGAAATAAGTTTATACCTTTAGGAAATACTGGAGTAATGTTTCCTAGGCTACCACAATATTTTTTTCTGATATGATCACAAATGTTTAGGAAACTTTATATTTATTCAGAACAAACATTTATGGGCCAAAACAGGCAGAGTGTACCCCACTCCTGCTTATGATTTCAGAAAATAGGGATAATCTGATTGATAAATATGAATCATGTGTTTGCATGTCTGTCACTCAGACTTGTGCGTGGGGCATACACATTAATCAGCAGCTTCTATTGGAATGTTGTATAAAAAGTTCTCTATTACACTATTGTGTCTCTTTAACAATGTATTGTTTCCTGCAATGAAGGAACTTTCTGATGTTGTGAAGACTGAGAAGCTTTGTGATGATGATTTTACATTGGGGAAAGTATGTTACCTATTACATGCTCCATTAAGCAGATAATGATCAAGTGCAAAATTAAGTGCCCGAAATATTAATGGGGCATGAAAATGACTAATACTAAATGTTTCAAATTGATGCAGTTTAGAGGAAGTATAGTGTATTTTATATTGTATAAAATTAGGTTAATAAAACACAATTGAATACCTATGGAGACATTAGTAGAGCTGCATCTAGTTAGAGCATATGTGAGTCTGCTCAATTCAGTCTTGTTACTTTGTATGTGTGGTTTTTTTTTTGTTCTCATCCTGTTTTATTTATGAGTAGGGTTGCCACACACTTTTTCACACATAGACCCCCAAAATCTGTTACAGATTTACAACCACCAAAAAACACCCATGCTAAATAGTTTCTAAATTTTGTCCTGAGTTTAGAAATACCCAATGTTTACATGTTCTTTGCTTTTTTTGCAAGTTATAGGGCCATAAATACAAGTAGCACTTTGCTATTTCCAAACAATTTTTTTTTTTCAAAATTAGCGCTAGTTACATTGGAACACTAATATCTTTCAGGAATCCCTGAATATCCATTGACATGTATATATTTTTTTTAGTAGACATCCAAAAGTATTGATCTAGGCCAATTTTGGTATATTTCATGCCACCATTTCACCGCCAAATGTGATCAAATACAAAAAATCGTTCACTTTTCTCCAACATTGGTGTGTCCGGTCCACGGCGTCATCCTTACTTGTGGGAAATATCTCTTCCCCAACAGGAAATGGCAAAGAGTCCCAGCAAAAGCTGGCCATATAGTCCCTCCTAGGCTCCGCCCACCCCAGTCATTCTCTTTGCCGTTGCACAGGCAACATCTCCACGGAGATGGTTAAGAGTATGTGGTGTTTAGTTGTAGTTTTTTATTCTACTATCAAGAGTTTGTTATTTTAAAATAGTGCTGGTATGTACTATTTACTCTGAAACAGAAAAGGATGAAGATTTCTGTTTGTGAGAGGAAGATGATTTTAGCAGACAGTAACTAAAATCGATTGCTGTTTACACATAGGACTGTTGAGATGAAGTAACTTCAGTTGGGGGAAACAGTTAGCAGACTTTTCTGCTTAAGGTATGACTAGCCATATTTCTAACAAGACTGTGTAATGCTGGAAGGCTGTCATTTCCCCTCATGGGGACCGGTAAACCATTTTTCTTAGTTTCAAACAGAATAACAGGCTTAATATGGGCTATAAAACTGGTAGACACTTTTATGGGCTAAATCGATTGCTTTATTTGGACATTTTATTCATGTTTATGCTGATAATTCACACTTATAAACTTGGGGAACGTTTTTTAACGGCAGGCACTGTGTTAGACACCTTTTCCAGTCAGAGAGGGCCTTCCCAGTTGTAGGCTGAGCCTCATTTTCGCGCCATTACTGCGCAGTTGTTTTTGAGAGCAAGACATGCAGATGCATGTGTGAGGACCAGAAAGTTGTTGGAAAAGTGTCTGGAAGGTGTCATTTGGTATCGTATTCCCCTCTGGGCTTGGTAAAGTCACAGCAAAGGCTGTAGCTGGGACTGTATAGGGGTTAAATTGATAAACGGCTCCGGTTCCGTTATTTTAAGGGTTAAAGCTCTGAAAATTGGCATGCAGTACAGTACTATTAAGGCTTTAAGACAGTGTGGTGAAATTTTGGTAAATTTTGAACAATTCCTTCATACTTTTTCACATATTCAGTAATAAAGTGTGCTCTGTTTAAAATTTAAAGAGACAGTAACGGTTTTGTTTTAAAACGTTTTTTGTGCTTTATTGACAAGTTTAAGTCTGTTTAACATGTCTGTGCCTTCGGATAAGCTATGTTCTATATGTGTGAAAGCCAATGTGTCTCCCCACTCAAAATTGTGTGATAATTGTGCCATAGCGTCCAAACAAAGTAAGGACAGTACTGCCACAGATAATGAAATTGCCCAAGATGATTCCTCAGATGAGGGGAGTAGACATGATACTACATCATCCCCTGCTGTGTCTACACCAGTTTTGCCCACGCAGGAGGCCCCTAGTACATCTAGCGCGCCAATGCTTATTGCCATGCAACAATTGACGGCTGTAATGGATAACTCCATAGCAAATATTTTATCCAAAATGCCTGCATATCAGAGAAAGCGCGATTGCTCTGTTTTAAACACTGTAGAGCAGGAGGGCGCTGATGATAATTGTTCTGTCATACCCTCACACCAATCTGAAGTGGCCATGAGGGAGGTTCTGTCAGATGGGGAAATTTCAGATTCAGGAAGAATTTCTCAACAAGCTGAACCTGATGTTGTGACATTTAAATTTAAATTAGAACATCTCCGCGCACTGCTTAAGGAGGTGTTATCTACTCTGGATGATTGTGACAACTTGGTCATCCCAGAGAAACTATGCAAGATGGACAAGTTTCTAGAGGTTCCGGTGCACCCAACGCTTTTCCTATACCCAAGCGGGTGGCGGACATAGTGAATAAGGAGTGGGAGAAGCCCGGCATACCTTTTGTTCCCTCACCTATATTTAAGAAATTATTTCCTATGGTCGACCCCAGAAAGGACTTATGGCAGACAATCCCTAAGGTCGAGGGGGCAGTTTCTACTCTGAACAAGCGCACTACTATCCCTATTGAGGATAGTTGTGCTTTCAAAGATCCTATGGATAAAAAATTGGAAGGTTTGCTTAAGAAGATTTTTGTACAGCAGGGTTACCTTCTACAACCCATTTCGTGCATTGTTCCTGTCACTACAGCAGCATGCTTCTGGTTCGAGGAACTAGAAAAGTCGCTCAGTAGAGAGACTCCGTATGAGGAGGTTATGGACAGAGTTCACGCACTTAAGTTGGCTAACTCTTTTATTTTAGATGCCGCTTTGCAATTAGCTAGATTAGCGGCGAAAAATTCAGGGTTTGCAATTGTGGCGCGCAGAGCGCTTTGGCTAAAGTCTTGGTCAGCGGATGTATCATCCAAGACAAAATTGCTTAACATCCCTTTCAAAGTCAAAACTCTCTTTGGGCCAGAATTGAAAGAGATTATCTCAGACATTACTGGGGGAAAGGGCCACGCCCTTCCACAAGATAGGCCTTTCAAGGCCAAGAATAAGTCTAATTTTCGTTCCTTTCGCAATTTCAGGAACGGACCGACCTCTAATTCCGCATCCTCTAAGCAGGAGGGTAATGCCTCACAGCCCAAACCAGCCTGGAAACCTATGCAAGGCTGGAACAAGGGTAAGCAGGCCAAGAAGCCTGCTGCTGCTAACAAAACAGCATGAAGGAGTAGCCCCCGATCCAGGACCGGATCTAGTAGGGGGCAGACTCTCTCTCTTTGCTCAGGCTTGGGCAAGAGATGTTCAGGATCCCTGGGCACTAGAAATAGTTTCTCAGGGTTATCTTCTGGAATTCAAGGAACTACCCCCAAGGGGAAGGTTCCACATGTCTCACTTATCCTTAAACCAAATAAAGAGACAGGCGTTCTTACATTGTGTAGAAGACCTGTTAAAGATGGGAGTGATACACCCTTTTCCAATGACGGAACAAGGAATGGGATTTTACTCAAATCTGTTTGTAGTTCCCAAAAAAGAGGGAACCTTCAGACCAATTCTGGATTTAAAGATCCTAAACAAATTTCTCAGGGTACCATCGTTCAAAATGGAAACCATTCGAACGATTCTACCCACTATCCAGGAAGGTCAATTTATGACTACCGTGGATCTAAAGGATGCGTACCTACATATTCCTATCCACAAAGAACATCATCAGTTCTTAAGGTTCGCCTTTCTGGACAAACATTACCAGTTTGTGGCCCTCCCATTCGGGTTGGCCACTGCTCCAAGGATTTTCACAAAGGTACTCGGGTCCCTTCTAGCGGTTCTAAGACCAAGGGGCATTGCAGTAGTACCGTACTTGGACGACATTCTAATACAAGCGTCGTCCCTTTCAAATGCAAAGGCTCATACAGACATCGTTCTGGCCTTTCTCAGATCTCACGGATGGAAGGTGAACATAGAAAAGAGTTCTCTTTCTCCGTCAACGAGAGTTCCCTTCTTGGGAACAATAATAGATTCCTTAGAAATGAGGATTTTTCTGACAGATGTCAGAAAGTCAAAACTTCTAAGCGCTTGTCAAGTTCTTCACTCTGTTCCACGTCCTTCCATAGCTCAGTGCATGGAAGTGGTAGGGTTGATGGTTGCAGCAATGGACATAGTTCCTTTTGCACGAATTCATCTAAGACCATTACAACTGTGCATGCTCAAACAGTGGAATGGGGACTATACAGACTTGTCTCCAGTGATTCAAGTAGATCAGAAGACCAGAGAGTCACTCCGTTGGTGGCTGACCCTGGACCATCTATCCCAGGGAATGAGCTTCCGCAGACCAGAGTGGGTCATTGTCACGACCGACGCCAGTCTAGTGGGCTGGGGCGCGGTCTGGGAATCCCTGAAAGCTCAGGGACTATGGTCTCGGGAAGAGTCTCTTCTCCCGATAAACATTCTGGAATTAAGAGCGATATTCAATGCTCTCAGGGCTTGGCCTCAGCTTGCAAAGGCCAGATTCATAAGATTCCAATCAGACAACATAACGACTGTTGCGTATATCAATCATCAGGGGGGAACAAGGAGTTCCCTGGCGATGAAAGAAGTGACCAAAATAATACAATGGGCGGAGGATCACTCCTGCCATCTATCTGCGATCCACATCCCAGGTGTGGAAAACTGGGAAGCGGATTATCTGAGTCGTCAGACTTTCCATCCGGGGGAGTGGGAACTCCACCCGGAGATCTTTGCCCAGTTGACTCAATTATGGGGCATTCCAGACATGGATCTGATGGCGTCTCGTCAGAACTTCAAGGTTCCTTGTTACGGGTCCAGATCCAGGGATCCCAAGGCGACTCTAGTGGATGCACTAGTAGCACCTTGGACTTTCAACCTAGCTTATGTGTTCCCACCGTTTCCTCTCATTCCCAGGCTGGTAGCCAGGATCAAACAGGAGAGGGCCTCGGTGATCTTGATAGCTCCTGCGTGGCCACGCAGGACTTGGTATGCAGACCTGGTGAATATGTCATCGGTTCCACCATGGAAGCTACCTTTGAGACAGGACCTTCTTGTTCAGGGTCCATTCGAACATCCAAATCTGGTTTCCCTCCAGCTGACGGCTTGGAGATTGAACGCTTGATTCTATCAAAGCGTGGGTTTTCAGATTCTGTGATAGATACTCTGGTTCAGGCCAGAAAACCGGTAACTAGAAAGATTTACCATAAAATATGGAAAAGATATATCTGTTGGTGTGAATCCAAGGGATTCCCATGGAATAAGATAAAAATTCCTAAGATTCTTTCCTTTCTGCAGGAAGGTTTGGATAAAGGATTATCTGTGAGTTCTCTAAAGGGACAGATTTCTGCTTTATCTGTCTTACTACACAAACGACTGGCAGCTGTGCCAGATGTTCAAGCATTTGTTCAGGCTCTGGTCAGGATCAAGCCTGTTTACAGACCTTTGACTCCTCCCTGGAGTCTAAATCTAGTTCTTTCAGTTCTTCAAGGGGTTCCGTTTGAACCTCTACATTCCATAGATATTAAGTTATTATCTTGGAAAGTTTTGTTTTTGGTTGCTATTTCTTCTGCTAGAAGAGTTTCAGAGTTATCTGCTCTGCAGTGTACTCCGCCCTATCTGGTGTTCCATTCAGATAAGGTTGTTTTGCGTACTAAGCCTGGTTTTCTTCCAAAGGTTGTTTCCAACAAGAATATTAACCAGGAGATAGTTGTACCTTCTTTGTGTCCGAAACCAGTTTCAAAGAAGGAACGTTTGCTACACAACTTAGATGTAGTCCGTTATCTAAAGTTCTACTTAGCAGCTACAAAAGATTTCAGACAAACATCTTCTCTGTTTGTCGTTTATTCTGGTAAAAGGAGAGGTCAAAAAGCGACTTCTACCTCTCTTTCCTTTTGGCTTAAAAGCATCATCCGATTGGCTTACGAGACTGCCGGACGGCAGCCTCCTGAAAGAATCACAGCTCACTCCACTAGGGCTGTGGCTTCCACATGGGCCTTCAAGAACGAGGCTTCTGTTGATCAGATATGTAAGGCAGCGACTTGGTCTTCACTGCACACTTTTGCCAAATTTTACAAATTTGATACTTTTGCTTCTTCGGAGGCTATTTTTGGGAGAAAGGTTTTGCAAGCCGTCGTGCCTTCCGTTTAGGTAACCTGATTTGCTCCCTCCCTTCATCCGTGTCCTAAAGCTTTGGTATTGGTTCCCACAAGTAAGGATGACGCCGTGGACCGGACACACCAATGTTGGAGAAAACAGAATTTATGCTTACCTGATAAATTACTTTCTCCAACGGTGTGTCCGGTCCACGGCCCGCCCTGGTTTTTTAATCAGGTCTGATTAATTATTTTTTCTAACTACAGTCACCACGGTACCATATGGTTTCTCCTATAATTTTCCTCCTGTCCGTCGGTCGAATGACTGGGGTGGGCGGAGCCTAGGAGGGACTATATGGCCAGCTTTTGCTGGGACTCTTTGCCATTTCCTGTTGGGGAAGAGATATTTCCCACAAGTAAGGATGACGCCGTGGACCGGACACACCGTTGGAGAAAGTAATTTATCAGGTAAGCATAAATTCTGTTTTTCACCAATTTTTTCACAAACTTTCGGTTTCTCACTGAAATTATTTACAAACAGCTTGTGCAATTATGGCATAAATTGTTGTAAATTCTTCTCTGGGATCCCCTTTGTTCAGAAATAGCAGACATATATGGCTTTGGCGTTGCTTTTTGGTAATTAGAAGGCCGCTAAATGCCACTGTGCACCACACGTGTATTATGCCCAGCAGTGAAGGGGTTAATTAGGGAGTATGTAGGGAGCTTTTTGGGGTCATTTTAGCTTTAGTGTAGTGTAGTAGACAGCCCCAAGTATTGATCTAGGCCCATTTTGGTATATTTCATGCCACCATTTCACCGCCAAATGCGATCAATTTAAAAAAAACGTTAAATTTTTCACAATTTTTGCTTTCTCACTGAAATCATTTACAAACAGCTTGTGCAATTATGGCACAAATGGTTGTAAATGCTTCTCTGGGATCCCCTTTGTTCAGAAATAGCAGACATATATGGCTTTGGCATTGCTTTTTGGTAATTAGAAGGCCGCTAAATGCCGCTGCCCACCACACGTGTATTATGGCCAGCAGTGCAGGGGTTAATTAGGGAGCTTGTATGGTTAATTTTAGCTTTAGTGTAGTGTAGTAGACAACCCCAAGTATTGATCTAGGCCCATTTTGGTATATTTCATGCCACCATTTCACCGCCAAATGTGATCAAATTTTAAATTTTTCACAATTTTAGGTTTCTCACTGAAATCATTTACAAACAGCTTGTGCAATTATGACACAAATGGTTGTAAATGCTTCTCTGGGATCCCCTTTGCTCAGAAATAGCAGACATATATGACTTTGGCGTTGTTTCTGGTAATTAGAAAGCCGCTAAATGCTGCTGCGCCTCACACGTGTATTATGGCTAGCAGTGAAGGGGTTAATTAAGGAGTTTGTAGGGAGCTTGCAGGGTTAATTTTAGCTTGAGTGTAGAGATCAGCCTCCCACCTGACACATTCCACCCCCTGATCCCTCCCAAACAGCTCCCTTCCGTCCCCCACCCCATAATTGTCCCCGCCATCTTAAGTACTGGCAGAAAGTCTGCCAGTACTAAAATAAAAGGGGTTTTTTTTGCTACGGTTTAGGATCCCCCCCTTAGCCCCCAACCTCCCTGATCCCCCCTAAAACCGCTCTCTAATCCCCCCTCTGCCTTATTGGGGGCCATCTTGGGTACTGGCAGCTGTCTGCTAGTACCCAGTTTGCAATAAAAATGTTTTTTTTTTTTTTTTTTGCTGGTTTTTCTGTAGTGTAGCTTCCCCCCCCACAGACCAAACCCCCACCACCTAACTGATGTGTTTTTTTTTATTATTTGTTTATTTCTCTAAACTTTTTTTTAATTTTTCTACACTTTTTTTCTGTAGTGTAGAGGATCTCACCCGCTCTCTCCCCGTGCATGCGCCCGCCCCGCGCCCCCCGTGCATGTGCGCGCGTCCGTGCGCGCCCCCGGCCATCCCCGCCCATGATCCCGCCCCCCTCCAGATCAGCAGGGCTATCGATGGCCGCCACCCGCCTCACATACCGGCTTTCACCCACCAACGAAAAGAGCCACCGCTCTCCGGTGCAGAGAGGGCCACAGAGTGGCTCTCTCTGCACCGGATGGCTAAAAAATGTCATTGCAGGATGCCTCGATATCGAGGCATCCTGCAATAACCGGAAAGCAGCTGGAAGTGATGAGGATCGCTTCCTGCTGCTTTCCAGACCGAGGACGTGCAGGGTACGTCCTTGGTCGTTAACTGACTTTTTTTTTGAGGACGTACCCTGCACGTCCTTGGTCGTTAAGAGGTTAAAGGGACACTGAAGCCAAATTTTTTCTTTCATGATTCAGATAGAGCATGCAATTTTAAGCAACTTTCTCATTTACTCCTATTATCAAATTGTCTTCATTCTCTTGCTATCTTTATTTGAAAAAGAAGGCATCTAAGTTTTTTTATTGGTTCAGTACTCTGGGCAGTACTTTTTTATTGGTGGATGAATTTATCACCCAATCAGCAAGAACAACCCAGGTTGTTCACTAAAAATGGGCCAGCATCTAAACGTACATTCTTACATTTCAAATAGAGATACCAAGAGAATGAAGAAAATTTGATAATAGGAGTAAATTAGAAAGTCGCTTAAAATTTCATGTTCTATCTGAATCACAAAAGAAAAAAAAATTGGGTTCAGTGTCCCTTTAAAATACAGAACACATAAGATACACATGCTGCAGGGTGTGCAGGGAGGAATATGAATAGTGCTGTCCAGAAACACAATACATGTTCCTCCCTGAACACCCTGCAGCATAAGTGTCCAGGAAAACATGGCTGAGGTGGCAACCCTACTTATGAGAGTAAAAATATTACAAGTTTTAATGTCCCAGACAGGCACAGAACAATTTAAAGTGTATCCACTTATTCCTTTCAGGAATCTAGATCTAGTTACAGTCAAGATGAGCACTCTGTGTTTTGCAGACTAACGCCTAGATTTAGAGTTCTGCGTTAGCCATCAAAACCAGCGTTAAGGGCTCCTAACGCTGGTTTGGCCGCCCGCTGGTATTTAGAGTCAGGAAAGGGTCTAATGCTCACTTTCCAGCCGCAACTTTTCCATACCGCAGATCCCCCTACGCCAATTGCGTAGCCTATCTTTTCAATGGGATCTTTCTAACGCTGGTATTTAGAGTCTTGGCTGAAGTGAGCATTAGAAATCTAACGACAAAACTCCAGCCGCAGAGAAAAGCTAGGAGTTAAGAGCTTTCTGGGCTAACGCCGGTTCATAAAGCTCTTAACTACTGTGCTCTAAAGTACACTAACACCCATAAACTACCTATGTACCCCTAAACCGAGGCCCCCCCACATCGTCGCCACTCTAATACATTTTTTTAACCCCTAATCTGCCGACCGCACACTGCTGCAACCTACATTATCCCTATGTACCCCTAATCTGCTGCCCCTAACACCGCCAACCCCTGCATAATATTTATTAACCACTAATCTGCCCCCCCCCCCCAACGTCGCCGCTACCTTACCTACAATTATTAACCCCTAATCTGCTGACCGGACCTCACCGCTACTCTAACAAATGTATTAACCCCTAAAGCTAAGTCTAACCCTAACACTAACACCCCCCTAAGCATGACTAAGAGGTATTAGCCTCGAAACTTTGCTATATTTGTCCTAATAAAGATATCTTTTAAGCATTGGAGAGCCGTGGACACTTTCTTGGTTCTACATTTTATGTGGTGAAGTGGCAGTTCACCTGTCTGCACGAGCACTCCCATCCTTTTGTGCTGTTCCACAACAGACTGTTTAGCACCACCTAAATTAAATATAATTTTAATCTAACGAAATAAAATAAATCTTATTAAATAAATTATTCCTATTTAAAGCTAAATACTTACCTGTAAAATAAACCCTAATATAGCTACAATATAAATTATAATTATATTGTAGCTATTTTAGGATTTATATTTATTTTACAGGCAACTTTGTATTTGTTTTAACCAGGTACAATAGCTATTAAATAGTTAATAACTATTTAATAGCTACCTAGTTAAAATAAATACAAAATTACCTGTAAAATAAATCCTAACCTAAGTTACAATTAAACCTAACACTACACTATCAATAAATTAATTACATACAAATACCTACAAATAAATACAATTAAATAAACTAACTAAAGTACAAAAAATAAAAAAAGAACTAAATTACAAAAATAAAAAAATAATTTACAAACATTATAAAAATATTACAACAATTTTAAGCTAATTACACCTACTCTAAGCCCCCTAATAAAATAACAAAGCCCCCAAAATAAAAAAATGCCCTACCCTATTCTAAAATAAAAATTGAAAAGCTGTTTTACCTAACCAGGCCTTAAAAGGGCCTTTTTGCGGGGCATGCCCCAAATAATTCTGCTCTTTTGCCTGTAAAAAAAACATACAATACCTCCCCCCAACATTACAACCGACCACCCACATACCCCTAATCTAACCCAAACCCCCCTTAAATAAACCTAACACTAAGCCCCTGAAGATCTTCCTACCTTGTCTTCACCACGCCGGGTATGATCCGTCCAGAAGAGGGTCCGAACTCTTCCTCCTATCCGGGGCTGAAGAGGTCTATCATCCGGCTGAAGTCTTTATCGAAGCGGGGGCTGAAGAGGTCCATCATCCGGCTGAAGTCTTCATCCAAGCGGGGGCTGAAGAGGTCCATCATCCGGCTGAAGTCTTCTATCAAGCAGCATCTTCAATCTTCTTTCTTCCGGCTCCATCTTCATCCCGCCGACGCGGAACATCCATCCTGGCCGACGACTTCCCGATGAATGACGGTTCCTTTAAGGGACGTCATCCAAGATGGCATCCCTTGAATTCCGATTGGCTGATAGGATTCTATCAGCCAATCGGAATTAAGGTAGGAAAATTCTGATTGGCTGATGGAATCAGCCAATCAGATTAAAGTTCAATCCGATTGGCTGATCCAATCAGCCAATCAGACTGAGTTTGCAATCTATTGGCTGATCGGAACAGCCAATAGAATGCGAGCTCAATCTGATTGGCTGATTGGATCATTATTTTTTGTAACTTAGTTCTTTTTTATTTTTTGTACTTTAGTATTTATTTATATTTATTTGTAGGTATTAGTATTTAATTTATTTATTGATAGTGTAGTGTTAGGTTTAATTGTAGATAATTGTAGGTAGTTTATTAATTAATTTATTGATAGTGTAGTGTTAGGTTTAATTGTAACTTAGGTTAGGATTTATTTTACAGGTACTTTTGTAATTATTTTAACTAGGTAGCTATTAAATAGTTATTAACTATTTAATAACTATTGTACATGGTTAAAATAAATACAAAGTTGCCTGTAAAATAAATATTAATCCTAAAATAGCTACAATATAATTATTATTTATATTGTAGCTATATTAGGGTTTATTTTACAGGTAAGTATTTAGCTTTAAATAGGATTAATTTATTTAATAAGATTTATTTTATTTTGTTAGATAAAAATTATATTTAACTTAGGGGGGTGTTAGTGTTAGGGCTAGACTTAGCTTTAGGGGTTAATACATTTATTAGAGTAGCGGTGAGGTCCGGTCGGCAGATTAGGGGTTAATAATTGTAGGTAGGTAGCGGCGACTTGGGGGGGGCAGATTAGGGAGTAATAAATATAATATAGGGGTCGGCGGGGGTTAGGGCAGCAGATTAGGGGTTCATAGGGATAACGTAGGTTGCGGCGGTGTACGGAGCGGCAGATTAGGGGTTAATAGCATAATGCAGGGGTCAGCGATAGCGGGGGCGGCAGATTAGGGGTTAATAAGTGTAAGGTTAGGAGTGTTTAGACTCGGGGTTCATGTTAGGGTGTTAGGTGCAGACTTAGGAAGTGTTTCCCCATAGGAAACAATGGGGCTGCGTTAGGAGCTGAACGCTGCTTTTTTGCAGGTGTTAGGTTTTTTTTCAGCTCAAACGGCCCCATTGTTTCCTATGGGGGAATCGTGCACGAGCACGTTTTTGAAGCTGGCTGCGTCCGTAAGCACCGCTGGTATTGAGAGTTGCAGTGGCTGTAAATATGCCTGTACGCTACCTTTTTGGAGCCTAACGCAGCCCTTCTGTGAACTCTAAATACCAGCGGTATTTAAAAGGTGCGGGGGGAAAAAAGCACGCGTAGCTAACGCACCCCTTTGGCCGCAGAACTCTAAATCTAGCCGTAAGAAAAGTTGTTTTTGGATTGGAAAGTGGGGAGCCCAATATAATGCAATGAAGGGCTGCTTTCTGCATCCAGTTTTTAAAAGGATATATTAATAAAAAAATAAGAGTGAATTTCAATTTTAAATAGAAGAATGATTGCAATATATATTTATTAACAAACATTCTGCTAGTAATAAGTATTGCGGTTTTAGCAGCATTTGCATATATGCTATTCGTGCACCACCACTTAAACGCCACACCTGCTCAGGTAGTCAGAGTAAGCTAATAGTAAGTATACTGAGTCATCAGGACATTATATACACCATCGCTAAGTCTCTAAACAGGAAAAATATTTCAGGGTGCCTGCAAAACATGCTGCATATGTGCATATGCTGCTGAAACTGAGAGAGCTTTTACAACATGCATTGCTGAAATACAATTATATTTACAATAATGCTTCTACTCCAAGATGAAATCCCCTCATGCACAATTCACTTTTCATAATTACACTGTGTGCAGAATTATTAGGCAAATGAGTATTTTGACCACATCATCCTCTTTCTGCATGTTGTCTTACTCCAAGCTGTATAGGCTCGAAAGCCTACTACCAATTAAGCATATTAGGTGATGTGCATCTCTGTAATGAGAAGGGGTGTGGTCTAATGACATCAACACCCTATATCAGGTGTGCATAATTATTAGGCAACTTCCTTTCCTTTGGCAAAATGGGTCAAAAGAAGGACTTGACAGGCTCAGAAAAGTAAAAAAATAGTGAGATATCTTGCAGAGGGAAGCAGCACTCTTAAAATTGCAAAGCTTCTGAAGCGTGATCATCGAACAATCAAGCGTTTCATTCAAAATAGTCAACAGGGTCGCAAGAAGCGTGTGGAAAATCCAAGGCGCAAAATAACTGCCCATGAACTGAGAAAAGTCAAGCGTGCAGCTGCCAAAATGCCACTTGCCACCAGTTTGGCCATATTTCAGAACTGCAACATCACTGGAGTGCCCAAAAGCACAAGGTGTGCAATACTCAGAGACATGGCCAAGGTAAGAAAGGCTGAAAGACGACCACCACTGAACAAGACACACAAGCTGAAACGTCAAGACTGGGCCAAGAAATATCTCAAGACTGATTTTTCTAAGGTTTTATGGACTGGTGAAATGAGAGTGAGTCTTGATGGGCCAGATGGATGGGCCCGTGGCTGGATTGGTAAAGGGCAGAGAGCTCCAGTCCGACTCAGACGCCAGCAAGGTGGAGGTGGAGTACTGGTTTGGGCTGGTATCATCAAAGATGAGCTTGTGGGGCCTTTTCGGGTTGAGGATGGAGTCAAGCTCAACTCCCAGTCCTACTGCCAGTTTCTGGAAGACACCTTCTTCAAGCAGTGGTACAGGAAGAAGTCTGCATCCTTCAAGAAAAACATGATTTTCATGCAGGACAATGCTCCATCACACGCATCCAAGTACTCCACAGCGTGGCTGGCAAGAAAGGGTATAAAAGAAGAAAATCTAATGACATGGCCTCCTTGTTCACCTGATCTGAACCCCATTGAGAACCTGTGGTCCATCATCAATTGTGAGATTTACAAGGAGGGAAAACAGTACACCTCTCTGAACAGTGTCTGGGAGGCTGTGGTTGCTGCTGCACGCAATGTTGATGGTGAACAGATCAAAACACTGACAGAATCCATGGATGGCAGGCTTTTGAGTGTCCTTGTAAAGAAAGGTGGCTATATTGGTCACTGATTTGTTTTTGTTTTGTTTTTGAATGTCAGAAATGTATATTTGCGAATGTTGAGATGTTATATTGGTTTCACTGGTAAAAATAAATAATTGAAATGGGTATATATTTGTTTTTTGTTAAGTTGCCTAATAATTATGCACAGTAATAGTCACCTGCACACACAGATATCCCCCTAAAATAGCTATAACTAAAAACAAACTAAAAACTACTTCCAAAACTATTCAGCTTTGATATTAATGAGTTTTTTGGGTTCATTGAGAACATGGTTGTTGTTCAATAATAAAATTAATCCTCAAAAATGCAACTTGCCTAATAATTCTGCACTCCCTGTATGTTCCTTTTAAAGGACAGTAAACTACTTATATTTACAATATTTTCCTGCAGACCTATAATAAAGTCATTTTGTACTGCAATCATTTTGGTAGCCTCATGAGCGTCTATGAATCTAGGACAATGAATCTGATTCATTAAAAAAAAATAATAATAATAATAATTATACAGATACATAAAACAGAATAAACAATTCATATTGAATATATAAGGGCCCAGCTCCAAATCTAAGCATAGATTTAAACAGATGACTCAGTAACTGATTTGCATATACCAACCTTTTCATATATAAAACTGGATGTAGCAAGAATTTCATGGCACAGATACCATCACTGTAAATATCTACTTTATTTTAAAATCAGTCTATTTAGTTTAAGGTTCCTGCTATCAAAAATGTTTGAGAATAATTCAGAATGTTCTTCACATAATCATAAATTTTACTGAAGAAAATAAAAAATGAAAAAAATATGATTTGGCAGGAAAGTTAAACCTGGCTTTTAAACAGATTACTCATTCCAAATGGGAACTAGAAAAAAGAAAATTAAATGTTAAGAGTTTTATTTTTGTTTAATATCACAGAATGCCAGTGTATACTGGCACGTAATTATTTTGTTCTTGTAATTTGTTGAACATCAATTACTATTTGTTTTCATTTTTGATTAGTATCTCCTTCCATAAGGCAGGGAGAGTCCACAACTTCATTCCTTACTGTTGGGAATACAACACCTGGCCACCAGGAGGAGGCAAAGACACCCCAGCCAAAGGCTTAAATATCCCTCCCACTTCCCCTATCCCCCAGTCATTCTTTGTCTTTCATCACTATAGGAGGTGGCAGAGAAGTGGCAGAAGATTTGGATAGTCCTGTAATGTGTATGTTCCCTTCAAGAAGGACTGGAGTTTTAAGTAATCATGTCAACCTCTCAGTGATAGTATTGATGAAAGTTAGAGTCTGGAGATGCAGGGAAAGTTTGTCTGCGAACCCATCCAGACTGTCGCTAACAGCTCCTGAGCAATCAGTGTTGACGAGTTTCACTGCTTGCTGCTACACACTCAAGTCCATGTCAGAAGCTCTGCTGCAAGACTGTCACACTTGAGAGGCTGTGCCTGTTCCACAGCTTGGATCCTGCAGGGTAAGACCATTTTTTACATATACATTGTAAAACGCTATACAGGGTCACAGTGTGGCTCCTTTATATATCGATAGGATCAAGGGTTAATATCTCCTTCAGGGAGATTATTTGAACAGTTTGGGGATTTATACTGCTTAATGTGAGATTGTTTTTTTAGGCTCATAGGCTGTGTATTTTTGGCTTGGAACAAACAGGTTTCACTTTCGTTTTTGAAGTGTTGTGCAGCTCATAATAGCTTGGTACCCTTTTTCATAGCAGGGGAAGTCCTGTTTTAAGAACCACGTGACCGGTTGCTGTCTCTTTCATTTCCTAAGATCCTGCTGCAGACATGACTCCTGAGGAGAGCGTTTTCACTGTTAGCTGTCTGGGTCTAGGAGGTGGTGAGTGCCTCAGCCATTGGAAGTATTAAGGTGCTGCTTTTTAAATAAAAGCGTTTCTTTTTGATTGTCCTTCTGTGGGTATATACAAAGCTAAGTTTGCCCGCCTGCTCAATTTTGTTCCATTTTGCCTAAACACTGTTCTAAAGTCTAAGAAGGGAGACAAGCCTGTAATACTCATAGCGCTATTAGCCCTTCTGAGCCGTTCTCCGAAATCTGGGTCCCGAGAAATTACTACCCTCTCTAAATTACCAGCTCCACATGCAGTTCCCCACGGCTCAACTAATCCTCCATCTGGAGGGGGTTTTCCAGCAGAATTTATTGTGCAATTACAATCGGCGGTGTCTGAGTGCCTTTGCTCGCTCTAACAAACACAAGAGAAAGGTTTACAAACCTTTTGTAAACAAAAGGTTTACAAACAGTAAAAATGAAACAAAAACAATAAATATGTAAAATTCTAATATTTAATATATGAGCGTTAAACTATAGCGCTAGTGACAAGCTTTTCAGCGCCCTCTCAAATTCACCTTTTTCTTGCCCTCTAGGCCTCCTCGAGACCCTCATTTGCTAAGTGTATGGAGGTAATTGGACTCATGGTGTCCTGCATGGACATCATTCCTTTTCCCAGATTCCAACGCAGACCCTTACAACTATGCATGCTGAGACAATGGAACGGTGACCATTCAGATCTGTCTCAACAGATTGTGCTGGACAGCCTGTCAAGAGACTAACTCTCCTGGTGGCTCTGTCTAGATCATCTGTCCCAAGGCATGTGCTTTTGAAACCGTCCTGGGAGATTGTGACTACGGATGCAAGCCTTTTCGGGCTGGGGAGCCGTTTGGGGTGCCAAGAAGGCACAAGGTCTGTGGACTCAGGAGGAGTCCTCCCTTCCGATCAATATTTTGGAACTCCGGGCAATCTTTAATGCCTTGAAGGCTTGGCCCCTTCTGGGTTCGTCCCAGTTTATCAGATTCCAATTAGACAATATAACCTCTGTTGCCTATATCAACCATCAAGGGGGAATGAGAAGTTCCTTGGAGATGAGAGAAGTATCTCAGATACTAGAGTGGGCGGAGACTCACAAATGTACGCTGTCAGCGATCCACATTCAAGGTGTGGACAACTGGGAAGCAGACCTTCTCAGCAGGCAATCCTTTCACCCAGGGGAATGGTCTCTTCACCCTGAGGTGTTTGCAGAGATATGCAGCGAGTGGAGGTTCCCGGAGATAGATCTCATGGCATCCCGCCTCAACACCAAGCTACCCAGGTACGGGTTGAGGTTAAGGGATCCTCAGGCGGAATTGATAGATGCCCTATCAGTACAATGGAGGTTAAGTCTCATATATCGTTTTCCTTCATTACCACTTTTCCCTCCGTGTGGTGGCTCGCATCAAGCAGAAGAGAGCATCTGTGATTCTTATTGCTTCACCGTGGCTGCAAAGGACGTGGTTTGCAGATCTGGTGGGGATGTCCTCATCTCCTCAGTGGAGGTTACCTTGTCGCAGAGATCTGCTGATACAGGGTCCCTTCGTTCATCAAAATCTAGATTCTCTAAGGCTGACTGCGTGGAGATTGAACGCTTAGTCTTAGCCAAAAGAGGGTTCTCTGAGAGTGTTATCGACACTCTGGTTCAAGCTCGTAAGCCAGTTACTCATCATATCTACCATAAAGTGGGGAGGACTTACTTGTCCTGGTGGGAGGAGCGTGGCTTTTCCTGGGATAAGGGTAAGGTTGCCAGAATTTTAGCTTTCCTCCAGGATGGACTGGAAAAGGGCCTATCTGCTAGTTCTTTGAAGGGACAGATATCAGCCCTGTCGGTGTAACTGCACAAAAGATTGTCTGAGCTTCCGAATGTGTAGTCCTTTGTTAAGGCTTTGGCTAGGATCAGACCCGTGTTTCGATCTGGGGCTCTGCCTTGGAGCCTCAATCTTGTTCTTAGTGTTTTGCAGCAGGCTCCGTTTGAGCCTATGCATACTGTTGACATTAAATTGTTATTTTGGAAGGTTCATTTTTTTGTTGACACTAAACTAGGGTTCCTCCCTAAGGTGGTATCAAATCGTAACATTAATCAAGAAATTGTTGTTCCTTCCTTGTGTCCTAATCCCTCTTCAGAGAAGGAACGTTTGCTTCATAATCTAGATATGGTTCGTGCCTTGAAGTTCTATCTTCAGGCTACTAAGTAATTCAGACAATCTTCCTCTTTGTTTGTCATCTATACGGGGAAGCGTAAGGAGCAGAAATCTACTACGAATTCTCTATCTTTCTGGTTGAGGAGTGTCATCCGCTTAGCTTATGAGACAGCAGAACGACAGCCTCCTGAGAGGATAACGGCTCATTCCACTAGAGCAGTGGCTTCCTCTTGGGCTTTTAAGAATGAAGCCTCAATAGATCAGATTTGTAAGGCGGCTACCTGGTCCTCCTTACACACTTTTTCTAAATTTTACAAGTTTGATGTGTTTGCTTTGGCTGAAGCAGCTTTCAGGAGAAAAGTTTTGCAGGCTGTGGTGCCCTCAGAATAGGGTCCGCCTCTTTTTTCTGTTTTCTCCCGTTACTCTTTCAGTGTCCTCTGGAGCTTGGGTATAGTTTTCCCAACAGTAAGGAATGAATTTGTGGACTCTCCCTGCCTTATGGAAGGGAGATGGAAAAAACATAATTTATGCTTACCAGATAAATTCCTTACCTTCCTGGCAGGAATAGTCCACTACCCCGCCCGTAATTTATTTTTTGGATGGGCGGCTCCCTTTTTATATTATATCTTCTGGCACTTTATACCCTCATGTTTCTCCTACTTTTCCTTTCTGCAGGGTGTCTTTGCCTCCTCCTGGTGGCCAGGTGTTGTATTTCACAACAGTAAGGAATGAAGTCGTGGACTCTCCCTGCCAGGAAGGAAAGGAATTTATCTGGTAAGCATAAATTATGTTTTTTCCATCTCTTTCAACCTGTATTATATATAAGTCACTGAAAAAATACTGTTTTGTAGTTTTGTGATCAGCTGAATTTACTAGACATAGTTTGCAATTACTTTATTTCTTCCCTGGATATCTTTTTCTCTTCTGATATTTTCCCATTTTGCTGATTGGCTCTACTACCTTTCTCTCTAAAGCCCTTATTCTAAAAAGATCCATGGGCTGGTAAGATTCTATAAGAATTCTAACCAGTACTTCTATTTCCCTGGTGGAGTGCTTTAAAACCACTTTTTACCCTGCAAACAGGGTGTCTCGCTAAGAGGCGTATACTTTATTTTCGTATAGTAAGGAGATGCGGACATTACAAAAATGCACAAAAAAAATGTGTAAATCTTACAAATCTTACAAACAGGGCTGCCCCTGCAAGTATTGGCATAGAAAACCATATCTTGACATGCAAATTTGTTTAGAATTGAGGCCTAAGCCCCATCAATTTTGAAAATGGTCTGTCTTTTTCTTTTAGACACAAGTATGTATTTTTAGGATTCCCTCCCCCTTTTCCCTTCTCTCATGTTACTTTAATTTCTTTGTTAACGGGTCTGTCAAAAAAAATCTGCCATCTGTCTTAAAAAACAACATATTTGCCTGAAAAAAGTAAAAGCTAATATAAATTTAAACCTGCAGTTTTCAAAGTCTAACACAGTGGGCCTCCCCTTTAGTGAAACTTTCAACACTCACAAGCACTCATAGGCATCTACAAATAATAATAAAGGGTGTAGTACAGGGCACAGATGAACAGTCCTCTTTATTGAATATGAACAGTGCCACAACACAAGGCTCTTACACACACACACACACAATTACACAAGCATCCATAGGCAGCCCCATGGGTACACACTCAAGCACCCATAGTCATAGACTGGAAACACTTGCAATGATCATCAATTCTAAGAACTGCTAGCAATTACTTGCTAGCTACATAGTGATTGAGACACCATGTGGGTGACCCTTGTAAAACCAATTAAAGGGGCATAAACATGGCACACTGCTTGTACTGCATCCTCATACTGTAGTGCACTGTAAAATATGCAGGAAGGTATGATTTGTTTTCAGTTAGACAAAAGTAATTAAACTGTTATGTGTGTCCTGTCTGTGCCACGCTCCTTGCTTCACTTCAACCACATACCGTTGAAAACATGCAGCAAAGCAGAGTCCTCCTGTTTGTACTTATGAAAATAAGCAACACCGGTCACTGAGCCTCACTGCAATCACCTTAGCATGCCACACTCACTCACTCAGTAGGCACAGCCCAAAAAAAAGTTGTGCAGTAAAAATAAACGCACTTCAGCTCAAGAGCCTCCGCTTATATGCTTTTACGACCCCCTGGGGAGGCACGCCCCACATTCTGAAAACCGCAGATTTAAACTAATATACCAGTGTCAGTTTTGCACTTCCTACTAATGCTGATGGCTTATAAGTATGTTGTGCTAAGGCTCAGTGAGACAATGAGTATTTTGTAGAAAGTGTTTGTTGGCCAATGGCCATTAAAGGGTTACTAAACCCATTTTTTTCTTTCATTATTCAGATAGAGCATGCAATTTTAAGCAATTTTCTAATTTACTCCTATTATCAAATTTTATTCGTTCTCTTGCTTTCTTTATTTGAAAAGCAGGAATCTAAGCTTAGTAGCCAGCCCATTTTTGGTTCAGATCACTGGGTAATGCTTGCTTAAAATTGCATGATCTATCTGAATCATGAAAGAAAAAATGTTATTGTTTAAAAAGATAGATAATGCCTTTATTACCCATTCCCTAGTTTTGCACAACCAACACAGTTATATAAATACAATTTTTACCTCTGTGATTACCTTATATCTAAGCCTCTGCAAACTGCCCCCTTATTTCAGTTCTTTTGACAGACATCCAGTTTAGCCAATCAGAGCTGGCTCACCTTAACTCCATGTGCGTGAGCACAGTGTTATCTATATGACACACATGATCTAACACCCTCTAGTGGTGAAAAACTGTCAAAATGCCCTGAGAGAAGAGGCGGCCTTCAAGGGCTTAGAAATTAGCATATGAACCTCCTAGGTTTAGCTTTCAACTAAGAATACCAAGAGAACAAAGCAAAATTGGTGATAAAAGTAAATTGGAAAATTGTTTAAAATTACATTTTCTATCTGAATCATGAAAGTTTATTTTGGACTAGACTGTCTGTTTAATAGAAAGTATACAACCATTACAGCTCTATTAATTTCCTTTTAAAGGGAAAGTAAACTGGCAGTAAACTCCTTGTACTTGAAAGATATTTCTGCTGTGCTGCTATAGATTAACATATCAGACAAGTCTCAACATTTTTAAAGCAAATTAGTATTCTTTTTACTTTTTTTCTATAGCCAAACTCTGCCCTTCATTTGCCTATTTTAAGGCGCCAATCTGGGCTTTAGTCTGCAGACAACAAGGTTAGCCACAGTTATGATGTTAGTATAAAATGCATTATTTTTCAGTTGTTATCAATTAAAGCCAAAGGGGCCGAATTAGCAAGCTCAGAATGGAGCTTGATGCCCCTGTGAAGGGCAGTTATGAAGCAGCGTTCTAAAGACCACTGCTCCATAACTGGTCTGCTGCCTCTGAGGCTGTGGTCTTTATTCCGTCCGATCCTATACGATCGTGTTGTTTGACACCCCTGCTGGCAGCCAATTGGCCGCGAATCTGCAGTGGGCGGCATTGCACAAGCAGTGCTGGCGTATGCTGTCGGCATTCGGCGATGTCTGTCGGACATGATCCGCTACTGCGTATCATGTCAGACAGACATTGATAAATCAGCCCTAATAAGTGAAATATATGTGGTAGGGTTAGCCTTGAGAAGACAGTAGGGTGCATTTGATGTTCTGCGAATTAGAAAATCCTCAATTTTCAGGGCTATACTACAGGAAAAGGTGACAAAATAACTAATAAAAGTATATTGAAAAGTTGTTTCTTTACGCATTACTAAAACATTTTATATTACAATCTCATGGTGTTTTTTTCCCTTTAAATGTAAAAAGCTATTACTTTATGTTTAAATGCATCTTTTCATAATAATGGCTTAACATATTTGTGTAGAGTGTCCCTTTAATCCTGAGTTTGCATTTTATTAAGGTGTCATTTTAGAATGGTCCTACTTTCTCTAGCTTAATTTATGCTACATTAAATTATAAGGCATTATTAACACCTGGGCTAGCGATAGTAATAGAACTAAGGGTAACGCTTAGAGTCATTGTGATGGATAGGTTTAACCTATTGGCTGCCAGAGAGCTCAGTGCATTAGAGTCCCATCATTCCAAGAAGTTAAGTTAACCCAACGTTGAATATCAGTGACACTGCAACTACATCACACACCATTATGGCCTTCCTATAATTGTAGTAAAGAATAATAGTTTATTCATTATATAACTGTAATTCTATAAAACTGGAGAGTTAAAGGGATATAAAACCCATCATTTTCCATTTGTGATTCAGATAGAGCATACCATTTTAAACCACTTTCACATTTTCTTGTATTAGCAATGTATCTTTTTTCTTTTTGTATCTTTTGTTGAAAAGCAGGGACATAAGCTTAGAAGACAGCCCATTTCTGGAGCACTATATGGCAGCAGTTTTGCAAGAATGTTATCCATTGCAAGAGCACCAGACGCCTACCTAGGTATTTATTCAACACAGAATATCATGGGAACAAAGCAAATCTGATAATAGAAGTAAATTGGAAACTTTTTAAAAAAAATGTATGCTCTGTCTGAATCACAAAAGAAAACGTTTGGGTTTCATTTGCCTTTAACAGTGAGACATGCAATAGCATTACAGAAAATATATTTACAAAGAAAAGAGCTTTGATGTGTCGACTTGGCTTTAAAGACAAATCTGTGTCTTTTGAAATGTGTATTTATATTATAGATGACAGTAACATTCTACAAAGATGTTTTGAGGAGTTACAATTTGCATCCATGACAACGGTTTGAACCAATCGGCGCATTCCATATAAGAAAGCTGGGCATGAGGCGCCTGCCAGGGCAAAATAAGATGGTCTCTGAGCATATGCAGAACAGTGAGCTGTAATTTATAATGCATGCATAAGGAATTCCACAATGCATGAAGTTGAGGAAATGTTCTATACAGCTGCCAGGCCTAACACGGCTCGCTTGAGGAATTCATTGTGTTTGACCAGAAGGTTATGTTTTCCATTAATTGCCACAGTTTCCAAATACTTTGACTTTCTCAATATGTCATAGACACTCATGTTCAAAGAGGGAGGAAACCATCAAAATCCTCATTACTTCCTTTGAAGCAGAGCAGTTATGCAGCCAGCTCCATAATCCTGAATGCTGTAGGAAGTGTAATTCCTTTATGTGGGACTTATTAAGTAAACTATTACAATTTTCGAATGCATAAGAGAACAAATCTAATAAAAGTTACATCGCTTCTGTCATTCTACTGCCAATTTCACTTTCTAAGTATTAATAGTAGTTATAATAAATGGGCGGATTTATAGACACTCAGATACCTGGGTATGTTACTAATGTTTAAAGGGACAGTCTAGTCAAAATTAAATTTCATGATTCAGATAGGGCATGTCATTTTAAACAACTTTCTAATTTACTTTTATCCTCAATTTTGCTTTGTTATTTTGGTATTCTTAGTTAAAAGCTAAACCTAGGTAGGCTCATATGTTAATTTCTTAGCCCTTGAAGGCCACCTCTAATCTGAATGTATTTTGACATTTTTTCACTACTAGAGGCTGTTAGTTCATGTGTGTCATAAAGAGAACATTGTGTTTACGCCCATGGAGTTACCTAGGAGTCAGCACTGATTGGCTATAATGCAAGTCTGTCAAAAGAACTGAAATAAGGGGGCAGTATGCAGAGGCTTAGCTACAAGGTAATCACAGAGGTAAAAGGTGTATTGGAATAACCGTGTTGGGTATGCAAAACTGGGGAATGGGTAATATAGGGATAGCTATCTTTTTAAACAATAAAAAATCTGGTGTAGACTGTCCCTTTAAGTAGAAAAATCAGCTTTAAGTTGTTTGACCTACTTTTGGGACAGTGGAAGACTGCTGCATGTTCATAGCAAAACCTCTCAAGGGGAAACCATGCTAGCCCATAATCCCTGTGTCCTAATATCAGCAAAGCAAAAAAATAAGATGCCTTATGTAGATCAGTGATTCTCAACAAGGATGTTGGTGTCCTAGGGTGTCATAGGAGAAGCAGTCACACAAAAATAGGGCTACAGATTAAACTATTTACAATTTCTTCTGGTTATGGGTGTGTATGAGGAAGCTAAAGCATTCACCCATTTGGAGTGTGATTGTTGTTTTTAGTAGTAAAAAGAGGCCATAACTGAGTCCTGTTGCATCTAGATGTGATGAGACTCCTCAGTGGAAAGAGAAGAAACTACTTGACTTTCTGGTTATCTCATGGGTTCAAAGCCCTTTAGATATCTGGTTTAAAGCAATATATGTGGGATGGCTCTAAAACCTTACCTCTTTCTTATGTAATAGAAAACCATAAATCCTTACACCCATACGAACCATGCAATTTTAAGCATCTTTCTAATTTACTCCTATTATCAATTTTTCTTCGTTCTCTTGCTATCTTTATTTCAAAAGCAGGAATGTAAAGCTTAGGAGCTGGATACCTAAACAAAGGATACCTAAAGAATGAAGCAAATTAGATAATAGACGTAAATTGGAATGTTGTTAAAATTGTATTCTCTATCTGAATCATGAAAGAAAGATTTCCCCCTCTCTTTTGCACTCTCTCTCTCCCCCCCTCTTTTGCGCACTCTCTCTCTCTCTCTCCTTCTCACTCTCTCCCTCTCTATCTCCCCTCTCTCTCTATCTCCCCTCTCTCTCTATCTCCCCTCTCTCTCTCCCCCCTCTCTCTCTCTCCATCTCCCCTCTCTCTCTCTCTCTCTCTCTCCCCCCCTCTCTCTCTCTCTCTCCCCTCTCTCCCCCCCCTCTCTCTCTCTCTCCCCTCTCTCTCTCCCTCTCTCTCTCTCTCTCCCCATCTCACCTCTCTCTCTCCCCTCTCTCTCCCCTCTCCCTCTCTCTATCTTCCCTCTCTATCTCCCCTCTCTCTTTCCCCTCTCTCTCTCCCCCTCTCTCTCTCTCTCTCTCTCCTCTCTCCCCTC
This sequence comes from Bombina bombina, assembly GCF_027579735.1. Taxonomy (NCBI): domain Eukaryota; kingdom Metazoa; phylum Chordata; class Amphibia; order Anura; family Bombinatoridae; genus Bombina; species Bombina bombina. The sequence goes on along the minus strand of NC_069500.1, from coordinate 673,509,401 downwards.
TCTCTCCCCTCTCTCTCTTCCCTCTCTCTCTTCCCTCTCTCTCTCCCCTCTCTCTCTCCCCTCTCTCTCTCCCCTCTCTCTCTCTCTCCCCCCTCTCTCCCCTCTCTCTCGCTCCCCTCTCTCAACTCTCTCTCTCCCCCTCTCTCTCTCTCTCTCCATCTCCCCCTCGCTCTCTCTCCCACCTCTCTCTCTCTCTCTCCCCCCTCTCTCTCTCTCTCTCTCTCTCTCTCTCTCTCCCCCCTCTCTCTCTCCCTCTCTCTCTCTCTCTCTCTCTCTCCATCTCCCTTCTCTCTATCTCCCCTCTCTATCTCCCCTCTCTCTCTCCCCTCTCTCTCCCCTCTCCCTCTCTCTATCTCCCCTCTCTCTCTCCCCCTCTCTCTCTCCTCTCTCCCCTCTCTCTCTTCCCTCTCTCTCTCCCCTCTCTCTCTCTCCCCTCTCTCGCTCTCTTTCCCCTCTCTCCCCCCTCTCTCTCTCCCCTCTCTCTCGCTCCCCTCTCTCTCTCCACTCTCTCCCCCTCTCTCTCTCCCCCTCTCTCTCTCCCCTCTCTCTCTCTCCCCTCTCTCTCTCTCCTCTCTCTCTTTCTCTCTCTTTCTCTCTCCCTCTCTCTTTCTCTCTCTCGCTCTCCCCTCTCTCTCTTTCTCTCTATTTCCCCTCTCTCTCTTTCTCTCCCCTCTCTCTCCCCTCTCTCTTTCTCTCTCTCTCCCCTCTCTCTCCCCCCTCTCTCTCCCCTCTCTCCCTCTCCCCCCTCTCTCTCTCCTCTCTCTCTCTCTATCTACCCCCTCTGTCTCTCTCTCTCCCCTCTCTCTCTATCTCCCCCCTCTCTCTTTCTCTCTCCCCTCTCTCTTTCCCCTCTTTCTCTCCCCTCTCTCTCTCTCCACATCTCCCCTCTCTCTTCCCTCTCTCCCCCCTCTCTCTCTCCCCTCTCTCTCCTCTCTCTCTCCCCTCTCTCTCTCCCCTCTCTCTCTCTCTCTCCTCTATCTCTCCCCTCTCTCTCTCTCCTCTCTCTCTCTATCTCCCCCCTCTGTCTCTCTCTCTCCCCTCTCTCTCTCTCCCCCTCTCTCTCTCCCCTCTCTCTCTCTCCCCTCTCTCTCCCCACCTCTCCCCTCTCTCTTTCTCTCTCTCTCCCCTCTCTCTTTCTCCCTCCCCTCTCTCTTTCTCTCTCTCCCCCCTCTCTCTCTCTCTCCCCCCACATCTCCCCTCTGTCCTCTCTCTCTCCCCTCTCTATCTCCCCCCTCTGTCTCTCTCTCTCCCCCTCTCTCTCCCCCCCTCTCTCTCTCTCTCTCTCTCTCTGCCCTCTCTCTCTATATTCCCCTTCTGAGCTGTTTGAGCTCTCTCCACAGCCTTTCATGTCCACGCCCCCAGCCACGCCCCCTCCACGGACCTCCACGCTAGGCCACGCCCCTTCACACTCGGCCACGCCCCACACACATGCGGCCACGCCCACTTCTTCTCGCTGCAGTCGGCAGATCAGGTAGGGAATCTAAGGCCAGGTGTGTTTGTCCTCGTGCTGTCTCTACTGCGCATGACAGCTTGCCAAATAAAAAGCACTGCATGTTCATATTTTAGCTGTTAGGTTGGACACAATCCTTTAGAAATGCTTATGAAATGATTTGTCTACAAAAATCCAAACCATTTAAAAGGGACAGTCAAGTCCAAAACAACTTTCATGATTCAGATAGGGCATGTAATTTTAAACAACTTTCCAATTTACTTTTATCATCAATTTGGCTTTGTTCTCTTGGTATTCTTAGTTGAAAACTAAAACTAGGAGGCTCATATGCTAATTTATAAGCCTTTGAAGGCCACCCCTTATTATGCATTTTGACAGTTTTTCACAACTAGAGGGCGTTAGTTCATGTGTTTCATATAGATAACATTGAGCTCACGCACGTAAAGTTACCTAGGACTGAGCACTGATTGGCTAAATGCAAGTCTGTCAAAAGAGCTGAAATAAGGGGGCAGTTTGCAGAGGCTTAGATACAAGATAATCACAGAGGTAAAACGTGTATTGTAACTGTGTTGGTTATGCAAAACTGGGGAATGGGTAATAAAGGGATTATCTATCTTTTGAAACAACAAACATTCTGGTGTTGACTGTCCCTTTAAAGGTGAATTTTGTAGAAAAAAACATTAAAGGGACATTATACACTAAATGCATTTTATAAGCATAGTATTGAGGTTTCCCTCTAGTCACCTAAGTTCCATCATGGCAGCACATGTGATTAAAGGGAGGAGCAGGAAATGCATTTAGTGTTTAGGGTCCCTTTAAATAAACTTTTCTAAAGGATTGTGATAAACCCCATATTCACTAAATGCAACACATTCAATTCTAGAAGATTTTTACCATGAAATAAATAGCACCAGAAGAGAAAAAATAGAGGAGAGATTTAAAAACTACTAAAAGTTTTTGCTCATGTTTTTATTGCAGTTTGTTGTATTTAAATCAGTGCGATCTGTTATAATTTAGATATCCTTTTAAAGAAACTCCGACCTAACTGATTGTGATGTTGTGACCAAGCACTATGCATTAATTGTAATTGTTTTGCTTTACAAATGAATTTAAAGGGACATAATACTCATATGCTAAATCACTTGAAACTTATGCAGTATAACTGTAAAAAGCTCACAGGAATATATCACCTGAGCATCTCTATGTAAAAAAGGAAGATATTTTACCTCACAATCTCCTCCGCTCAGCAGAGTAAGTTCTGTGTAAAAAGTTATACTTCACCTGCTCCCAGCTGCAGGTAAAAAAAGAAGAAGAAATGAACAGCAGCCATTCAGCATCAGCAGTGCTGAGGTCATGAACTCTTTTACTGTGATCTCATGAGATTTGACTTTACTCTCATGAGATTTCATTGTAAACTTCCATAAACTGAATAGGGAAATAACATGAGAGTGCACGAGGCTCATCCCTTCAGCTGTCCCAGGACAGACATACTAATATGCTGCTTAGAAATCCTTTACAATGGGATGTGGCTACTGAGGAACTTTTGAGGTAAAATATCTTTCTTTTTTACATATCATTCATGTGATATTTTCTAATCAGCTTTTTACAGCTATGCTGCATCACTTTCAAGTGTTTAAATATTTGGGTATTATGGCCCTTTAAATCTCAGGGAAATAAACTTGTGTTATGGTTTTATAATACATTTCCTTCTTCCTGTCTTTTCCCTAAAACATCTCAGTGTTGTAAAACTGTCAGAGCAATAATTAAAACAAGTTCCTATTAATTGTTTAAAGATTCATCTCTTTTTGTGGAAATGATTAAGGTCTAGTTATTTTAAAGGGACAAAAAGCCCCAATTTAGAATAAATAGACTATTCACCAAATATATAAAAAAAGAAAATTATACAAGGATTTTTTTTCATTGTGCAAAGGTATCAGATGACAATGAACCAACAAATACAATCAGCAGTGTATATTTGTTTTATCATAATTCAGAAAGAGCATACACTTTTAAACAGCTTTCCAATTTACTTATATTATCTAATTTGTTTCATTCTCTTGGTATCCTTTATTGCATACTAGTCCTAAAGCCCGTTCACACGGGCCATTTTTTGCAGTACAGCGGTCCCACCCCTTGCTCTCTCTCTCTCCCCCTCTCTTTTGCTCTCTCACCCCCTCTCTTTTGTGCTCTCTCTCCCCCTCTCTTTTGCGTTCTCTCTCGCTCCACCTCTCTTTTGCTCTCTCTCTCCCCCCTCTCTTTTGCTCCCTCTCTCTCCCCTCTCTTTTGCTCCCTCTCTCTCCCCCTCTCTTTTGCTTTCTCTCCCCCCTCTCTTTTCCTCTCTCTCCCCGTCTCTTTTGCTCTCTCTCCCCCTCTCTTTTGCGCTCTCTCTCCCTCTCTTTTGCTTTCTCTCCCCCTCTCTTTTGCACTCTCTCCCCCTCTCTTTTGTGCTCTCTCTCCCTCTCTTTTGCACTCTCTCCTCCCTCTCTTTTGTGCTCCCCCCCTCTCTTTTGTGCTCTCTCCCCCTCTCTTTTGCGCTCTCTCCCCCTCTCTTTTGCGCTCTCTCCCCCTCTCTTTTGTGCTCCCCCCTCTCTTTTGTGCTCCCCCCTCTCTTTTGTGCTCTCTCCCCCCTCTCTTTTGCACTGTCTCCCCCCTCTCTTTTGCGCTCTCTCCCCCTCTCTTTTGCGCTCTCTCCCCCCTCTCTTTTGCGCTCTCTTCCCCCTCTCTTTTGCGCTCTCTCCCCCTCTCTTTTGCGCTCTCTCCCCCTCTCTTTCTCCTGTTAAGTGTGGTCAGTCCACGGGTCATCATTACTTGTGGGATATTTGCTCCTCCCCAAAAGGAAGTGCAAGAGGATCACCCAGCAGAGCTGCTATATAGCTCCTCCCCTCTACGTCACACCCAGTCATTCTCTTGCACCCAACTAATAGATAGGATGTGTGAGAGGACTGTGGTGATTATACTTAGTTTTTATATCTTCAATCAAAAGTTTGTTATTTTAAAACAGCACCGGAGTGTGTTGTTCGTTCTCAGGGAGAATTTGAAGAAGAATCTACCTGAGTTTTTGGATGATTTTAGCCGGAGTAGTTAAGATCATTCTGCTGTTCTCGGCCATCTGAGGAGTGAGGTAAACTTCAGATCAGGGGACAGCGGGCAGGTTCACCTGCAAAGAGGTATGTAGCAGCATATTATTTTCTGAGGAATGGAATTGACTGAGAAAATACTGCCAATACCTATATAATGTAAGTTCAGCCTTAAATGCAGTAGTAGCAACTGGTATCAGGCTGTCATGTATGTATATTTACACTTCAGTATTCTGGGGAATGGCACTTCTCTGGGATAATACTGTATGCATAAAACTTTAGCCTATCTTGCAGTGAGAACGACTAGCAACAGGCTTTCTATGACAATTCATTTATTTGATGTTAAACGTTTTGCTGGCATGTTAAATCGTTTAATTTTCTGAGGTACTAATTGCATTGATGCTACTTTAAATAAAAGTCAATCTGTACAAATTGAACATCATTCACCAGACAACGAGAGGAAAGTTATGCCGACTAACTCCCCTCACGTGTCAGTACCTGCATCTCCCGCTCGGGAGGTGCGTGATATTGTAACGCCGGGTACTTCAGGGCGGCCATTACAAATCACATTACAGGACATGGCTAATGTTATGACTGAAGTTTTGTCTAAATTACCAGAACTTAGAGGGAAGCGTGATCACTCTGGGGTGAGAACAGAGTGCGCTGATAATAATAGGGCCATGTCAGATACTGCGTCACAGTATGCGGAACATGAGGACGGAGAGCTTCAATCTGCAGGTGACGGTTCTGATCCCAATAGAGTGGATTCAGACATTTCTAATTTTAAGTTTAAGCTTGAAAACCTCCGCGTACTGCTAGGGGAGGTATTAGCGGCTCTGAATGATTGTAACACCGTTGCAATCCCAGAGAAATTATGTAGGCTAGATAGATACTATGCGGTACCGGCGAGTACTGACGTATTTCCTATACCTAAGAGGCTTACAGAGATAATTACTAAGGAGTGGGGTAGGCCCGGTGTACCCTTTTCCCCCCCTCCTGTATTTAGAAAAATGTTTCCAATAGACGCCACCACACGGGACTTATGGCAGACGATCCCTAAGGTGGAGGGAGCGGTTTCTACTCTGGCTAAGCGTACCACTATCCCGGTGGAGGATAGCTGTGCCTTTTCAGATCCAATGGATAAAAAATTAGAGGGTTACCTTAAGAAAATGTTTGTTCAACAAGGTTTTATATTGCAACCCCTTGCATGTATTGCGTCTGTCACGGCCGCGGCCGCTTTTTGGTCCGAGTCCCTGGAAGAGACTCTTGACTCAATAACTATAGAGGAGATTTCAAACAGGCTTAAAACACTTAAGCTAGCTAATTCATTTGTTTCAGATGCCGTAGTACATTTAACTAAACTTACGGCTAAGAATTCCGGATTCGCCATTCAGGCACGCAGAGCACTGTGGCTAAAATCCTGGTCAGCTGACGTTACTTCTAAATCTAAGTTACTTAACATACCTTTCAAAGGGCAGACCTTATTCGGGCCCGGTTTGAAAGAAATTATCGCTGACATTACAGGAGGTAAAGGCCATGCCCTGCCTCAAGACAGAGCCAAACCTAGGGTTAGACAGTCAAATTTTCGTTCCTTTCGTAATTTCAAAGCAGGAGCAGCATCAACTTCCTCTGCACCAAAACAGGAAGGAGCTGTTGCTCGCTACAGACAAGGCTGGAGACCTAACCAGTCCTGGAACAAGGGCAAGCAGGCCAGAAAACCTGCTGCTGCCCCTAAGACAGCATGAATTGAGGGCCCCCGATCCGGGAATGGATCTAGTGGGGGGCAGACTTTCTCTCTTCGCCCAGGCTTGGGCAAGAGATGTCCAGGATCCCTGGGCGTTAGAGATCATATCTCAGGGATATCTTCTGGACTTCAAATCCTCTCCCCCAAAAGGGAGATTCCATCTGTCAAGGTTGTCAACAAACCAAATAAAGAAAGAGGCGTTTCTACGCTGTGTACAAGATCTTTTACTAATGGGAGTGATCCATCCGGTTCCGCGGTCGGAACACGGACAGGGGTTTTACTCAAATCTGTTTGTGGTTCCCAAGAAATAAGGAACCTTCAGACCAATCCTGGATTTAAAGATCCTAAACAAATTCCTAAGAGTTCCATCGTTCAAAATGGAAACTATTCGGACAATTCTACCCATGATCCAAAAGGGTCAGTACATGACCACAGTGGATTTAAAGGATGTTTACCTTCACATACCGATTCACAGAGATCATTACCGGTATCTAAGGTTTGCCTTCCTAGACAGGCATTACCAGTTTGTAGCTCTTCCATTCGGATTGGCTACGGCTCCAAGAATCTTCACAAAGGTTCTGGGTGCTCTTCTAGCGGTGCTAAGACCGCAAGGAATTTCGGTAGCTCCGTACCTAGACGACATTCTGATACAAGCTTCAAGCTTTCAAACTGCCAAGTCTCATACAGAGTTAGTACTGGCATTTCTAAGGTCGCATGGGTGGAAGGTGAACGAAAAGAAGAGTTCTCTCTTTCCACTCGCAAGAGTTCCCTTCTTGGGGACTCTTATAGATTCTGTAGAAATGAAGATCTACCTGACAGAAGACAGGTTAACAAAGCTTCAAAATGCTTGCCGTGTCCTTCATTCCATTCAACACCCGTCAGTGGCTCAATGCATGGAGGTGATCGGCTTAATGGTAGCGGCAATGGACATAGTACCCTTTGCACGCCTACATCTCAGACCGCTGCAATTGTGCATGCTAAGTCAGTGGAATGGGGATTACTCAGATTTGTCCCCTACTCTGAATCTGGATCAAGAGACCAGAAATTCTCTTCTATGGTGGCTTTCTCGGCCACATCTGTATAGGGGGATGCCATTCAGCAGGCCAGATTGGACAATTGTAACAACAGACGCCAGCCTGCTAGGTTGGGGCGCTGTCTGGAATTCTCTGAAGGCTCAGGGATCATGGACTCAGGAGGAGAGTCTCCTGCCAATAAACATTCTGGAATTGAGAGCAGTTCTCAATGCCCTTCTGGCTTGGCCCCAGTTAACAACTCGGGGGTTCATCAGGTTTCAGTCGGACAACATCACGACTGTAGCTTACATCAACCATCAAGGAGGGACAAGAAGCTCCCTAGCGATGATGGAAGTATCAAAGATAATTCACTGGGCAGAGTCTCACTCTTGCCACCTATCAGCAATCCACATCCCGGGAGTGGAGAACTGGGAGGCGGATTTCCTAAGTCGTCAGACTTTTCATCCAGGGGAGTGGGAACTTCATCCGGAGGTCTTTGCCCAAATACTTCGACGTTGGGGCAAACCAGAAATAGATCTCATGGCGTCTCGACAGAACGCCAAGCTTCCTTGTTACGGGTCCAGATCCAGGGATCCGGGAGCGGTCCTGGTAGATGCTTTGACAGCACCTTGGACCTTCAGGAGGGCTTATGTGTTTCCACCCTTCCCGATGCTTCCTCGATTGATTGCCAGGATCAAACAGGAGAGAGCATCGGTGATTCTAATAGCGCCTGCGTGGCCACGCAGGACCTGGTATGCAGATCTAGTGGACATGTCATCCTGTCCACCTTGGTCTCTGCCTCTGAGACAGGACCTTCTGATTCAGGGTCCCTTCAAACATCAAAATCTAATTTCTCTGAAGCTGACTTCCTGGAAATTGAACGCTTGATTTTATCAAAACGTGGATTTTCTGAGTCAGTAATTGATACCTTAATACAGGCTAGGAAGCCTGTTACCAGAAAGATTTACCATAAAATATGGCGTAAATACCTATATTGGTGCGAATCCAAAGGTTACTCTTGGAGTAAGGTTAGGATTCCTAGGATATTGTCTTTTCTACAAGAAGGTTTAGAAAAGGGTTTATCCGCTAGTTCCTTAAAGGGACAGATCTCAGCTCTGTCCATTCTGTTACACAAACGTCTGTCAGAGGTTCCAGACGTTCAGGCTTTTTGTCAGGCTTTGGCCAGGATTAAGCCTGTGTTTAAAACTGTTGCTCCGCCATGGAGTTTAAACCTAGTTCTTAACGTTTTACAGGGTGTTCCGTTTGAACCCCTTCATTCCATTGATATAAAATTGTTATCTTGGAAAGTTCTGTTTTTAATGGCTATTTCCTCGGCTCGAAGAGTCTCTGAGTTATCAGCCTTACATTGTGATTCTCCTTATCTGATTTTTCATTCAGACAAGGTAGTTCTGCGTACTAAACCTGGGTTCTTACCTAAGGTGGTCACTAACAGGAATATCAATCAAGAGATTGTTGTTCCATCCTTGTGTCCAAATCCTTCTTCAAAGAAGGAACGACTTCTACACAATCTGGATGTAGTTCGTGCTCTGAAATTTTATTTACAGGCAACTAAAGATTTTCGACAAACGTCTTCCCTGTTTGTCGTTTATTCTGGTCAGAGGAGAGGTCAAAAAGCTTCTGCTACCTCTCTCTCTTTTTGGCTTCGTAGCATAATACGTTTAGCTTATGAGACTGCTGGACAGCAGCCTCCTGAAAGAATTACAGCTCATTCCACTAGAGCTGTGGCTTCCACTTGGGCCTTTAAGAATGAGGCCTCTGTTGAACAGATTTGCAAGGCTGCAACTTGGTCTTCGCTTCATACTTTTTCCAAATTTTACAAATTTGACACTTTTGCTTCTTCGGAGGCTGTTTTTGGGAGAAAGGTTCTTCAGGCAGTGGTTCCTTCCGTATAAAGATCCTGCCTGTCCCTCCCGTCATCCGTGTACTTTAGCTTTGGTATTGGTATCCCACAAGTAATGATGACCCGTGGACTGACCACACTTAACAGGAGAAAACATAATTTATGCTTACCTGATAAATTCCTTTCTCCTGTAGTGTGGTCAGTCCACGGCCCGCCCTGTTTTTTATGGCAGGTGTAAATTTACAAATTATACTCCAGTCACCACTGCACCCTTTAGCTTCTCCTTTCTCGTTGGTTCTCAGTCGAATGACTGGGTGTGACGTAGAGGGGAGGAGCTATATAGCAGCTCTGCTGGGTGATCCTCTTGCACTTCCTGTTGGGGAGGAGCAAATATCCCACAAGTAATGATGACCCGTGGACTGACCACACTACAGGAGAAAGGAATTTATCAGGTAAGCATAAATTATGTTTTTGCGCTCTCTCCCCCCTCTCTTTTGTGCTCTCTCCCCCCTCTTTTGCGCTCTTTCCCCTCTCTCTTTTGCTCTCTCTTCCCCCTCTTTTGCGCTCTCTCCCCTCTCTTTTGCTCTCTCTTCCCCCTCTTTTGCTCTCTCTCCCCCTCTCTTTTGCGCTCTCTCTCCCTCTCTTTTGCTCTCTGTCCCCCTCTCTTTTGCGCTCTCTCCCCATCTCTTTTGTGCTCTCTTCCCCCTCTTTTGCTCTCTCTCCCCCTCTCTTTTGGGCTCTCTCTCCCTCTCTTTTGCGCTATCTCCCCCTCTCTTTTGCGCTCTCCCCCCCTCTCTTTTGTGCTCTCTCCCCCCTCTTTTGCTCTCTCTCCCCGTCTCTTTTGCTCTCTCTCCCCCTCTCTTTTGCGCTCTCTCTCCCTCTCTTTTGCTCTCTCTCCCCCTTTCTTTTGCGCTCTCTCCCCTCTCTTTTGCTCCCTCTCTCTCTCCCTCTCTTTTGCTCTCCCTCCCCCCTCTCTTTTGCTCTCTCTCCCCCCTCTCTTTTGCTCTCTCTCCCCGTCTCTTTTGCTCTCTCTCCCCGTCTCTTTTGCTCTCTCTCCCCCTCTCTTTTGCGCTCTCTCCCCCTCTCTTTTGCGCTCTCTCCCCCTCTCTTTTGCGCTCTCTCCCCCTCTCTTTTGCGCTCTCTCCCCTCTCTTTTGCGCTCTCTCCCCCTCTCTTTTGCGTTCTCTCCCCCTCTCTTTTGCGCTCTCTCCCCCTTCTCTTTTGCACTCTCTCCCCTTTCTCTTTTGCGCTCTCTCCCCCTTCTCTTTTGCGCTCTCTCCACCCTCTCTTTTGCTGTCTCTCTCCCCCCTCTCTTTTGCTGTCCCTCTCCCCCCTCTCTTTTGCTGTCCCTCTCCCCCCTCTCTTTTGCTGTCTCTCTCCCCCCTCTCTTTTGCTGTCTCTCTCCCCCCTCTCTTTTGCGGTCTCTCTCCCCCCTCTCTTTTGCTGTCTCTCCCTCCTCTCTTTTGCTGTCTCCCTCCTCTCTTTTGCTGTCTCTCTCCCCCTCTCTCTTTTGCTGTCTCTCTCCCCCTCTCTCTTTTTCTGTCTCTCTCTCCCTCTCTCTATCCCCCCTCTTCTGCTCTCTCTATCCACCCTCTTCTGCTCTCTCTATCCACCCTCTTCTGCTCTCTCTATCCCTCCTCTTTAGCGCTCTCTGTCTCTCGGCATCTGGCCCTGCCCGCGTCTTGCCCGGTCACGCCCGTGTCGCACCCGCCTGGCCACACCTACTCCGCACCCGTCGACCACGCCCACTCCACCACACGACACCAGGTCAGTTGGAAGGCCAGGTGTGTTTGTCCTCGCGCGCAGTCTCTACTGCGCATGGCAGCTTCGGACAAACACACTTGGCCTTTTATTATATAGGAAACTTACCCAGTATCCCTTTCACCAGTGGAAACACTGTTTTTTTATGTTTTCTGTGGACACAATGTGCAGATGCGCTATACAATTATCTGTTGCGTAATCATATTTCAAATATAGCTGTATTAAAAGAACAATTCCTTTTGATAGCTATTTCTTATAGCTAACATTAACACCTTTTACAGATAGTTGCTTTGAATATTAATATATTTCTTATCAGTTGGCTTCTGCCATTTTATATATGATAATTCTTAATTATTATAGGATAGCAGTATTAGTAGCACACTAGTCAGCACAGCCAATCAAATTATTTGCAGCAGAAATTAAGCAATGCTCTGTAGATCTATCTATCTATCTATCTAAAAAAAAAAAAAGTTTGAAGGAAGCTGTCATTTTAAAATGGAGCCAGGTGGCATCCATGAAAACTGCCAAACCCTGGATGTGTCCATGGATTATTCAGTAATGTGCTCTTGAAGGTCTGAGACAGCAACAATATTGATCCAGCATTGCTCTGCACCAAACAGAATATGAACCACTTCCAAACCGCATACAACTCTCCCAGGGGAGATTTACAAAGCCATTTTCTGGAACTGATAGGAAAAGCAGTCAGCGGGAAAGTGTCGGAACCGGGTCCTTTTTACAATCAGTGGTTCTTTAAGGGTCTTCTTCAGTAACGCTTAAGTTATAAAAAAAAATTAATATGTTTTTTTTCTAAGAATGTTATTAGTTTGTCAGCTAATGATCACATTGTTAAGTTATCTCTACTTTAGAAAAAAAATACTTTTCACACAAATGTGTTGAAATCTGCCTTTGAGATAATAAATTATTATTTCAAAAATGTGTATAATAAATAAAACCAGATGAGGTTAAAAATCCTCCTGCCCTGAACTCACCACAAGTACAGGGTGAGAATGGAACAAGTTCTGTTATCTACTCAATGAGGTAAATATTGGCTCACTCACAAGATTCTGACTAATCATTGAATCATATTTGTAACATGTAAGCAGAGATCATTTACAGTTTTAGTTTTAACTATACCTTCATGGTTCAGATAGAGCATGCAACTATAAATTGACAGTCTACGCCATATTTTGTATTGTTTAAATAGATAGATAATCCCTTTATTATCCATTCCCCAATTTTGCACAACCAACACAGTTATATTAATACACTTTTTACCATTTTACCTCTGTGAATACCTTGTATCTTTTAACAGACTTGCAGTTTAGCCAATGAGTGCTTTCTCCTAGGTAACTTCACGTGCATGAGCTCAATGTTATCTGTTTGACACACATGAACTAACACTCTCTAGTGGTGAAAATTTGTCAAAATGCATTCAAATAAGAGGCGGCCTTCAAGGTCTAAGAAAATAGCATATGAGCCTACCTAGGTTTGGACATGCCTTATCTGAATCATGAATGTTTTTTTTTTTACTAGACTGTCCCTTTAAGAGACTTTCCAATTTACTTTCATTATCAAATTTTCTTTGTGCTCTGAAAATCATACCTAGGTATGCTCAGGAGCAGCAATGCCCTTCTGGGAGCTATCCGGAGATTGGTGGCTAGGCACATATGCCTCTAGTCATTGGCTCACCAGATGTGTTCCGCTAGCTCCCAGTAGTGTATTATTACTCTGCATCTGACTCTAACTATGTTTTTAACCCATTTGCAGGTTGACAACACAGTTATATACAAGAAATAGTGTATCTGAGAATTATTATTTTTTATGTCCCTCTAAGTATCAGTTACCCACCAGCTGACATTAGCCCTTCATAAACTACCTGATAACTATCTACAGTTGATTTGTTTGATAAACTAGTATAAGATGGCTGATAGCTAACTTTTTACTTTACTTAAAAGAAGCTGATTGTAATTATTATTATTTACAGTTTATCTGTAATGCTGCACTGTATTCTATAGGGCTGACTACATCATTGTTTGAGCATGCAGTACAGTACAATTAGACCTATGTAACTGAATACAGGTGGCCTTACGGTCTTGTAGTGTTGCCTTGTCTTTCCTGTAATTTTACTATGAAACATCATCTCATTCCACCTGAAAATAATTTGTGTCATTATCATCACAAGCACCTGTTTTACTCTCTTGTAGTAAAGTGGATCTCTAAATGTCTCAACCCATATTGGGAGTCATCTGACCATAAATTTAGGGTTTTGGTGTAAAGCGATGCACACCCTTTATCACTGCTATTATTAGATTTGCATTACGGCTCTGAGCCGTCGCAAATTGTCCCAGTCAGGTGTTGATGACGGCTCAGAGTCGTCGCTAGCACTCACCCACCTTGAGGGCAATCTGTGGGCTCCCACATACTCACAAGCAATGACGTCACTGCACAACTTTATTTAAAATTAACAATGGACAATATAGGGAAATGGGGGCATGCTGCATAAAAGCCTGTATCTCAGGCATCTAAGAGCAGCTACAGACCACCAAGACCCACCATTGGAAAGGCAATCGCCTAACCTTCCTAACTGTATAAGTCTTGGGGATCTTGAAAAAAAAGTAAAAAAAAAAAAAAGCTTAGCACCCAAGTGGGAAATAGGTTAGCAGCCAAAGGGTTTACTAAACTCACATTTATTCTTTAATGATTCAGATACAGCATGCAATTTTAAGCAACTTTCTAATTTACTCCTATTATCAATTTTTCTTTGTTCTCTTGCTATCTTTATTTAAAAAGCAGGAATTTAAAGCTTAAGAGTCGGCCCATTTTTGGTTCAGAACCTGGGTTATGCTTGCTAATTGGTTTGCTAAATGTAGCCACCAATAAGCAAGCGCTACTCAGGGTGCGGAACCTAAACTGGGCTGGCTACTAAGCATTACATTCCTGCTTTTTAAATAAAGATAGCAAGAGAACGAAGACAATTTGATAATAGGAGTAAATTAGAAAGTTTGCTTAACCTTCCATGCTCTATCTGAATCATTAATGAAAAAAAAAATGGCTTTAGTATCCCTTTAAACACTAAATACATGCCAGACAGAATGATATATTGAAAGCAAATATTAACCTGAGAATATGCCAATGCATTTGGAAAAATTGTATTAGTTTTTAAATGTTATAAGTAAGTGTAAAGTTTTATAGTTCAGAAAGCAATTGCTACCACCATGTTGTAACCTAGGTTTCATCTCTGCTGAGCCAGTTAAGGATAGATATAAATGGGTCATTAGAGGTGTAACCACAGTAGTGTTAAAGGGACATGCAAGCCCAAATTCTATTTCATAATTCAGAAATACAATATCCAATGAATTTCTACTATCATATTTGCTTCTCTTGGCTTATTTTATTCAGGGATCAGCAAAGCACTAGTGGCAGCTAAATGAACACGCCAGATGAGCTATTGAATGAGGCATATATGTGCATCCACCAATCAGCATACCTAGGTATGCTTTTAAACAAAGGATACCACCAAGAGACCTAAACAAATAATACAAATAAAATAAGTTTTTCATATCGTGAAAGTTTCATTTTGACTTTACTTTACCCTTAAAGGACCATAATAGTTGAAACATATTCAGAAGAAGATCATGTCATTTTAAGACTATCAACCCTACACTTCTGTGTGTTTAAACGCAGCAAAGGTGTTAAACAAACAGTAGAAGTACAGTTCCAGAACTGCAGAGCACTGCTGGCCCTGAGCAAAAAACGCCACTGAGCCCAGCAGAGCTATAGTTACAAATCTGAATCGTGCAACCAGCACTGCCTATTTGAACACCGGCGGTTTCCGTAAACAGTACTTTGGTAGGGTTAAACACACGGTAGTGTAGGGTCAAATTAGAGTATGTGATTTTTCAACTATTATGGCCTTTAAGTTTGGAGTCTGCACTACCATTTCTAAAAAGTAATTGGAAAGCCCATAATATCCAGAGTTAAATTACAGTAAAAGGGGGAGAAAAAAAACATTAAATGAAATGCACATTTGGAGGGCAAAAATATTAGCACTATTGTGCACTAACATAGCTCGTTAAATCAACAGTGCTTTTTAAAAAACAAAAAATCTGTTTATTGGAGCAATGGCGAGCAAAAGCAGAAATGTACAATCAAAATGACAAGATATGTAAAACAAGTGCCATAGCGACAAATAGGAGACAGTCAATGAGAAATTGTTCGGCATGTTATCATCTGGATGTCGGATAGTATGGGTGCGTTAAATCCCTGAAAAAGGCTATTGCTCCAGCGAAAAGCCATAGGTTCACTAAACTAAAGATCAAATATATGAGTGAAACACTTTATTTAATATATTATACATGTTTTTTATGCATACATTTAAGCATTAACACTTTATTTCAGGTCTCCAAAAGCGCTCTATCCACTCAAAGAATAGTGCACAATAAAAAAAATGCATTATAATTTTCTGGTAAACCTTTCTTTTACAATCCACTTTACCAGGTTGTGCGCTGTTCTTAGCACAGGGTCGTGCTAAGGACAACGCACACTGCACTATCAATTGCACTTGTAATCTGGCCTGTATTGTACAATCTCAAAGTGTTTATAATGTATTTAATATCAACCAATATATTTACTGCAAACAACAAGACCTGAATATTTAAAAATAAAAATCAACAACTTTTAATTGGTTCCAGCCTAATATGACATTTGTAAGATCAAAAATGTTAAAAAAAAAATCAAATCATATGCTAATATTTCATCATTTAGATCAATTGCAAAATTGTTAGCAATACATTAACATGCAATACTACACCTTAGGGATCTGGGTACGTTTCTAGTGCACTGGGCATCACGGCCTCGATCCGATATGCAGCGCCGTCCGCAAAAGCCGGCAACGCCAAATTTTGCGCTGGTTTGGTATCACATATACGGCGTAACATAGAAGTTACGCTCGTATATTTCTGCCTTCGGCCATAGTTTTTTGGCCCACAGACAGGTATACCAAACCAGCGCAGTTTGGTATCCAATATACAGCGTTAGGACTTACGTGGCAAAAATGGAGAAATCCTAATCCATTTTCACCTCGCCACAAATTGCAGGCGTAGTAAGCCTTACGCTGTGTATTGGAGCCCCGTAACTACCTAAACTACCTGCAAAATAAAACCTAACACCTAACGCATGCGCAATGTCTATCTACCTGTCAACCGCGAACTGCTAAATAAAACCTAACACCTAAAGCATGCGCAATGTCTATCTACCTGTCAACCGCGAACTGCTAAATAAAACCTAACACCTAAAGCATGCGCAATGTCTATCTACCTGTCAACCGCGATCCCCCGCCGCAATCTCTAATAAAGTGTTTAACCCCTAAACCGCCACCACCTACATTATCTATATCACCCCCTAATCTGAGCCCCCTACACTGCCGCTAGCTACATTAAATGTTTTACCCCCTAATGTGAGCCCCCTACCCCGCCGCCACCTACATTAACTATGTTATCCCCTAATATGATCCCCCTACACCGCCACCACCTATTTAAACTATATTAACCCCTAATGTGAGCCCCCTACACCGCCGCCACCTATTTAAACTATATTAACCCCTAATGTGAGCCCCCTACACCTCCTCCACCTATTTAAACTATATTAACCCCTAATGTGAGCCCCCTACACCACCGCCACCTATATTAAATTATTAACCCCTAATCTAATCCCCCTATACCGCCGCCACCTATATTAAATTATTAACCCCTAATCTAATCCCCCTATACCGCCGCCACCTATATTAAATTATTAACCCCTAATCTTATCCCCCTATACCGCCGCCACCTATATTAAACTATATTAACCCCTAATCTAATCCCCCTATACCGCCGCCACCTATATTAAATTAATTAACCCCTAAAATACTAAAATTTCCCTAGCACTAAACCTAAGTCTAACCCTACAAATAGCCCTGAAAAGGGCTTTTTGCGTGGCATTGCCCCAAAGTAAACAGCTCTATTGCCAGCCCTTAAAAAAGCTTTTTGCGGGCCATTGCCATAAAGTAATCAGCTCTTTTACCAGCCCTTAAAAGGGCTTTTTGCGGGGCATTGTCACAAAGTAATCAGCTCTTTTGCCTCTAATCTAAATCCCCCTACACCGCCGCCACCTATAATAAATGTATTACCCCCTAATCTAATCCCCCTACACCGCCGCCACCTATATTAAAATTATTAACCCCTAATCTAATCCCCCTACACCGCCGCCACCTATATTAACTATATTAACCCTAATTATATTAGGGTTAATATAGTTAATATAGTTATTATATTATATATATATTAACTATATTAACGCTATCTAACTCTAACACCCCTAACTTAATTATTATTAAAATAAATCTAAATAATATTAATAATATTAACTAAATTATTCCTATTTAAAACTAAATACTTACCTATAAAATAAACCCTAAGATAGCTACAATATAATTAATAATTACATTGTAGCTATTTTAGGGTTTATATTTATTTTACAGGTAACTTGGTATTTATTTTAACTAGGTACAATAGCTATTAAATAGTTAATAACTATTTAATAGATACCTAGTTAAAATAATTACCAATTTACCTGTAAAATAAATCCTAACCTAAGTTACAAATACACCTACACTATCAATAAATGAAATAAACTACAAATATCTAAACTAAACTACAATTAAATACAATAAACTAAATTACAAAAAAACCCACTAAATTACAAAAAATAAAAAAGATTACAAGAATTTTAAGCTAATTACACCTATTCTAAGCCCCCTAATAAAATAACAAAGCCCCCCAAAATAAAAAAATTCCCTACCCTAATCTAAATTACAAAAGTAAACAGCTCTATTACCAGCCCTTAAAAGGGCCTTTTGTGGGACATTTCCCCAAAGTAATCAGCTCTTTTGCCTGTAAAAAAAAACAACAACCCCCCCCATTACAACCCACCACCCACATACCCCTATTCTAACCCACCCAATCCCCCCTTAAAAAAAACCTAAGTCTAACCCCCAAGTGCTCCTTACCTGTCCTGAAGACCTGCGGAGAAGGTCCTGTTCCAGGCGGATAAGTCTTCTTCCAGGCGGCGACCTTTTCTTCTTCCAGGATCCAGCCGGCGCGGAGCGGAGGAGTTGAAGACCGATGACCGCGGAGCTGAAGACCGTCCATCTTGAACTGAAGATGCTGGAACTGAAGATCGGCGTAGCTGGAAACGAAGACCTCTGGAACTGAAGACCGGAGCCGGAGCGTGGAGGATCCTCTTCATATGATCGCCGCCGTACACTGAATAGGAATTCAAGGTACGCGATTAAAAATGGCGTCCCTTGAATTCCTATTGGCTGATTTGAGCCTTCAAATTCAAATCAGCCAATCGGATGTGAGCTACTTTAATTCTATTGGCTGATTTGAATAGCCAATAGAATAAGAGCTACTGTAATTCTGTTGGCTGATTAGAATAGCCAATAGAATTACAGTAGCTCTTATTCTATTGGCTACTCAAATCAGCCAATAGAATTAAAGTAGCTCGCATCCGATTGGCTGATTTGAATTTGAAGGCTCAAATCAGCCAATAGGAATTCAAGGGACACCATTTTTAATCGCGTACCTTGAATTCCTATTCAGTGTACGGCGGCGATCATATGAAGAGGATCCTCCACGCTCCGGCTCCGGTCTTCAGTTCCAGAGGTCTTCAGTTCCAGCGTTGCCGATCTTCTGTTCCAGATGGACGGTCTTCAGCTCCGCGGTCATCGGTCTTCAACTCCTCCGCTCCGCGCCGGCTGGATCCTGGAAGAAGAAGAGGTCGCCGCCTGGAAGAAGACTTCTCCGCCTGGAACAGGACCTTCTCCGCCGTTCTTCAGGACAGGTAAGGAGCACTTGGGGGTTAGACTTAGGTTTTTTTAAGGGGGGATTGGGTGGGTTAGAATAGGGGTTTGTGGGTGGTGGGTTGTAATGGGGGGGTTGTTGTTTTTTTTACAGGCAAAAGAGCTGATTACTTTGGGGAAATGCCCCACAAAAGGCCATTTTAAGGGCTGGTAATAGAGCTGTTTACTTTTGTAATTTAGATTAAGGTAGGGAATTTTTTTTATTTTGGGGGGCTTTGTTATTTTATTAGGGGGCTTAGAATAGGTGTAATTAGCTTAAAATTCTTGTAATCTTTTTTTATTTTTTTGTAATTTAGTGGGGGTTTTTTGTGTTTTTTTTTGTGTTTGTTTTTTTTGCAATTTAGTTTAGTGTATTTAATTGTAGTTTAGTTTAGATATTTGTAGTTTATTTAATTTATTGATAGTGTAGGTGTATTTGTAATTTAGGTTAGGATTTATTTTACAGGTAAATTGGTAATTATTTTAACTAGGTATCTATTAAATAGTTATTAACTATTTAATAGCTATTGTACCTAGTTAAAATAAATACCAAGTTACCTGTAAAATAAATATAAACCCTAAGATAGCTACAATGTAATTATTAATTATATTGTAGCTATCTTAGGGTTTATTTTATAGGTAAGTATTTAGTTTAAAATAGGAATAATTTAGTTAATATTATTAATATTATTTAGATTTATTTTAATAATAATTAAGTTAGGGGTGTTAGAGTTAGATAGGGTTAATATAGTTAATATATATATATAATATAATAACTATATTAACTATATTAACCCTAATATAATTAGGGTTAATATAGTTAATATAGGTGGCGGCGGTGTAGGGGGATTAGATTAGGGGTTAATAATTTTAATATAGGTGGCGGCGGTGTAGGGGAATTAGATTAGGGGTTAATACATTTATTATAGGTGGCGGCGGTGTAGGGGGATTTAGATTAGAGGCAAAAGAGCTGATTACTTTGTGACAATGCCCCGCAAAAAGCCCTTTTAAGGGCTGGTAAAAGAGCTGGTTACTTTAGGGCAATGGCCCGCAAAAAGCCCTTTTAAGGGCTGGCAATAGAGCTGTTTACTTTGGGGCAATGCCACGCAAAAAGCCCTTTTCAGGGCTATTTGTAGGGTTAGACTTAGGTTTAGTGGTAGGGAAATTTTAGTATTTTAGGGGTTAATTAATTTAATATAGGTGGCGGCGGTATAGTGGGATTAGATTAGGGGTTAATAATTTTAATATAGGTGGCGGCGGTGTAAGGGGGTCAGATTAGGAGTTAATATAGTTTAAATAGGTGGCGGCGGGGTAGGGGGCTCACATTAGGGGGTAATATAGTTAAAACAGGTAGCGGCGGTGTAGGGGGCTCACATTAGGGGGTAATATAGTTAAAATAGGTAGCGGCGGTGTAGGGGGCTCACATTAGGGGGTAATATAGATAATGTAGGTGGCGGCGGGGTCCGGGTGCGGCGGTTTAGGGGTTAATACATTTATTGTTAGGAGTGAGAAGGGGGATTGAGGATAGAGGGGTATACGTGTCGGGCTATGTTTGGGAGGCGTGTTAGACAGTACGGGTTATTTAATAACTTAGTCAGGTTTTTTATGCGGCGGCAGTTTCTAAAGTGCCGTAAGTCACTGGCGACTCCAGAAATTTGTACTTGCGCAGATTTCTGGACATCGCTGGTTTGTCAGACTTACGGCACTTTAGCATCTGACGGCGCCGTATATGGGATAGCTCGAGTTGCGAGCTGAAACTACGGGCGGCGCAGGTTTCCACGCTTGCGCCGAAACATGTGCCGTATATCGGATCGAGCCCCACAAGTGCAAGTAAAATTGTCGTAGTCTCCTGGACTAGCATAAATTATAAACATTTGAAATTCTGTATATAAAAGGAATATGATTCGTATGTTTCAAATTATATTGTATGCCCCTCAAGAGAAAGGCAAGAAATATGCTAATGTTTAATGTACAGTATAATATAATAATCTGTGTTCAGTATTTATGCTTCCTTATAAATCTCAAATATGCTTCATTTAAATTATATTTATTGTAGGTTTATGTCAAAAGGCAGATTTTGTTTACATGGAACTTGAGAGAAATTAGTCTCTAATGTATTCTATCACTCATACTGCTAATAAACATACAGATTTATTATTATTAGCAGAAAAATGCTCTATTGCTTAATATATTTTATTAAATGTCATGTTTTAATTTTGATTGCTTTCTTTGGACCAATGTTTATTTCTCTTATACAGTATTTATTATTAGACTTACTTGTTACGATACAATAGATACATAGACAGACAGAATGCTTCTTTTTATCAGAATCTGATGCCTACCTTACTTAATAAACGTAATAGATATCTGTTTATGTGTTTGTTTAAGTTGTTTTTTTTCTCAATGTTCAGTTTTTACAGATGTATAAAATTATCTAGAATTTAAAAAAAATATATATATTTTAATTAAAATATTTACATATTTAATCATGTATAATCTTTAGATGTGTATTAATGCTGTTGATCACAAAGAGAGAAAAACACAAGGATTCTAGAATTGTTGCCTGTGTAAATCTCAGGAAAAAAAAGAAAAGGGTTAACAAAGATTCAATCAAATATTTTCTGTGCTGTGCTAGAACATCTCCCTGGCAATTTTCTCTCCCCCCTCTGTCTTTAATATATGCTCATTGCTATACAAAAACTGTTAGTCTGGGTAAAGTCGCACCTTGAGCGCTGATGTAAACTGAGTTTCTTGAACTACATTAAAATTTGCCATACTCCTCCCCTGACAATTGAGAGATTTGCATCTGGTAGCTATTCAGTCAGCCGGATGGAAGAGCTCTCCCTTTGGACTACTGATAAGCGGACACATGACATTTGCAAAGAGCAGTATGCCCACTCGAGTGCCAGGGCAAACTGCAGCGAAATCCACCCTTCCAATTTCATCAGAAACGGAGGGAATATTGCAAATGACACCGCCAAATCAACTGTAAATAGATGATAATTTGATTGACATCTGGAAACCTGTCACAGCCTGAGCAGCCTATAACAGGAGCATTTACCCAGTGCAAAGGCAGCTTTCAAGTAAATCACTTTTTGTCCAGTGGGGCCCAGCCAGAATATAATTGCATGTCCTTCTCTTCATTGCAAATTCCCCATTACCGTTACCAGCAGTGTCTCATCATTTAAAGGAAAGTTTACTTCCAAAAATGGCTATTTTCTCACATTAACTCATCACCTTCCAGCTTGTAAACAGCCTTTATCTCAAAATGAGAAATGCATTTTCTTGTTTCTCCTGGCGTATATTGTGTAATGAAATATCTTAATTTAAATCTATATCTGGCATGTCTATCTATCTATCTATCTATCTCATATCTAGTTTATAAATCTCCTTTTAATTTTTAAATGTTTTATTTTTTCAAATCCATGTTGTAACTTAAACATTTTATAATTAGAATAATATGATTAATAAAATAACACATGACTCTAGATTTGTTTAGGTCAATATTTTAAGTATGAAACTCATCAAACGTTTTTAGATAATAGTTATAATAAATAAATAAATTAATTAATAAAATAATATTAAAAATGCAATACCCTTAAGCTTCATGTGCATATATTTAGAAGTTTATGCATATCTATTCTTTATTCATCATTGTATAGTTTTGCATAATGTTTAAATGTGATTAGGCAAAGGATTCTTGATAATAACTTGCTAACATTGTTTCAAATCCATGAGGTATCGATATTTACATTGACATAGAAGTCAACGGTATGATGATACTAAAAGTAATAATTATAATAACAATATTCTAGAGCTGTACAGCCCACATATTTCATTGGAGTCTAAAATGTGGTTGGAAATAAAAGCTTTGTTAACCCCTTTTTTTTTTTTTTTTAAACCAAAAAAAAAATCATTTAAACCACACTATGGGCACAGGGTATGGAACATAATTACCAATTAGCATGCACAATCTGATTGTTAAAAAAGGTTGAAGCAGCCATTTATTATATGATTTATAGCATCTACTTCAGTTTAGTTTATATTTCTTAAAGAATGTTGTAAGCAGACCCTTTTATGTGGGTTTTAAAGGACACATTGTATGGAGTTTATTTGCAAACATCTGACTTTCCAACTTACTTTTGAAGGGAAAAAAAAGCTGGATGAAGTCAGTTCATGGAGCTTTAAAGGGACATTAAACACTAAATACATGCTAGATAGAATGATACATTCAAAGAAAAGATTAGTCCATGACTAACATGTAGATGTATTTTTTAAAGTTTCATTAGTTGTTTAAAAAGTGACAAAATAAGTGTAAAGTTTTAGAGTCTATAAAACACTGGGACCTGCCATGTTGTAACTTGTGTTACCTTCTCTGCTGTGGCCAATTAGAGACTAAATTAGGCCTAGATTTGGAGTTCGGCGGTAAAAGGGCTGTTAACGCTCCGCGGGCTTTTTTCTGGCCGCACCATAAATTTAACTCTGGTATCGAGAGTTTAATCAAATGCTGCGTTAGGCTCCAAAAAAGGAGCGTAGAGCATTTTTACCGCAAATGCAACTCTCGATACCAGAGTTGCTTACGGACGCGGCCGGCCTCAAAAACGTGCTCGTGCACGATTCTCCCATAGGAAACAATGGGGCTGTTTGAGCTGAAAAAAAACCTAACACCTGCAAAAAAGCAGCGTTCAGCTCCTAACGCAGCCCCATTGTTTCCTATGGGGAAACACTTCCTACGTCTGCACCTAACACTCTAACATGTACCCCGAGTCTAAACACCCCTAACCTTACACTTATTAACCCCTAATCTGCCGCCCCCGCTATCGCTGACCCCTGCATATTTTTTTTAACCCCTAATCTGCCGCTCCGTAAACCGCCGCAACCTACGTTATCCCTATGTACCCCTAATCTGCTGCCCTAACATCGCCGACCCCTATATTATATTTATTAACCCCTAATCTGCCCCCCTCAACGTCGCCGACACCTGCCTACACTTATTAACTCCTAATCTGCCGAGCGGACCTGAGCGCTACTATAATAAAGTTATTAACCCCTAATCCGCCTCACTAACCCTATCATAAATAGTATTAACCCCTAATCTGCCCTCCCTAACATCGCCGACACCTACCTTCAATTATTAACCCCTAATCTGCCGAGCGGACCTCACCGCTACTATAATAAATGTATTAACCCCTAAAGCTAAGTCTAACCCTAATACTAACACCCCCCTAACTTAAATAGAATTTACATCTAACGAAATTAATTAACTCTTATTAAATAAATGATTCCTATTTAAAGCTAAATACTTACCTGTAAAATAAATCCTAATATAGCTACAATATAAATTATAATTATATTATAGCTATTTTAGGATTAATATTTATTTTACAGGCAACTTTTTAATTATTTTAACCAGGTACAATAGCTATTAAATAGTTAAGAACTATTTAATAGTTACCTAGTTAAAATAATAACAAATTTACCTGTAAAATAAATCCTAACCTAAGATATAATTAAACCTAACACTACCCTATCAATAAATTAATTAAATAAACTACCTACAATTACCTACAATTAACCTAACACTACACTATCAATAAATTAATTAAACACAATTCCTACAAATAAATACAATTAAATAAACTAGCTAAAGTACAAAAAATAAAAAAGAACTAAGTTACAAAAAATAATAAAATATTTACAAACATAAGAAAAATATTACAACAATTTTAAACTAATTACACCTACTCTAAGCCCCCTAATAAAATAACAAAGCCGCCCAAAATAAAAAATTCCCTACCCTATTCTAAATTAAAAAAGTTACAAGCTCTTTTACCTTACCAGCCCTGAACAGGGCCCTTTGCGGGGCATGCCCCAAGAAGTTCAGCTCTTTTGCCTGTAAAAAAAAACATACCATACCCCCCCCCCAACATTACAACCCACCACCCACATACCCCTAATCTAACCCAAACCCCCCTTAAATAAACCTAACACTAAGCCCCTGAAGATCTTCCTACCTTGTCTTCACCATACCAGGTTCACCGATCCGTCCTGGCTCCAACATCTTCATCCAACCCAAGCGGGGGTTGGCGATCCATCATCCGGTGCTGAAGAGGTCCAGAAGAGGCTCCAAAGTCTTCCTCCTATCCGGCAAGAAGAGGACATCCGGACCGGCAAACATCTTCTCCAAGCGGCATCTTCAATCTTCTTCCATCCGGTGCGGAGCGGGTCCATCTTGAAGCAGGCGACGCGGATCCATCCTCTTCTTCCGTTGTCTCCCGACGAATGACGGTTCCTTTAAGGGACGTCATCCAAGATGGCGTCCCTCGAATTCCGATTGGCTGATAGGATTCTATCAGCCAATCGGAATTAAGGTAGGAATTTTCTGATTGGCTGATGGAATCAGCCAATCAGAATCAAGTTCAATCCGATTGGCTGATCCAATCAGCCAATCAGATTGAGCTCGCATTCTATTGGCTGTTCCGATCAGCCAATAGAATGCGAGCTCAATCTGATTGGCTGATTGGATCAGCCAATCGGATTGAACTTGATTCTGATTGGCTGATTCCATCAGCCAATCAGAAAATTCCTACCTTAATTCCGATTGGCTGATAGAATCCTATCAGCCAATCGGAATTCGAGGGACGCCATCTTGGATGACGTCCCTTAAAGGAACCGTCATTCGTCGGGAGACAACGGAAGAAGAGGATGGATCCGCGTCGCCTGCTTCAAGATGGACCCGCTCCGCACCGGATGGAAGAAGATTGAAGATGCCGCTTGGAGAAGATGTTTGCCGGTCCGGATGTCCTCTTCTTGCCGGATAGGAGGAAGACTTTGGAGCCTCTTCTGGACCTCTTCAGCACCGGATGATGGATCGCCAACCCCCGCTTGGGTTGGATGAAGATGTTGGAGCCAGGACGGATCGGTGAACCTGGTATGGTGAAGACAAGGTAGGAAGATCTTCAGGGGCTTAGTGTTAGGTTTATTTAAGGGGGGTTTGGGTTAGATTAGGGGTATGTGGGTGGTGGGTTGTAATGTTGGGGGGGGGGTATTGTATTTATTCTTTTACAGGCAAAAGAGCTGAAATTCTTGGGGCATGCCCCGCAAAGGGCCCTGTTCAGGGCTGGTAAGGTAAAAGAGCTTGTAACTTTTTTAATTTAGAATAGGGTAGGGAATTTTTTATTTTGGGGGGCTTTGTTATTTTATTAGGGGGCTTAGAGTAGGTGTAATTAGTTTAAAATTGTTGTAATATTTTTCTTATGTTTGTAAATATTTTATTATTTTTTGTAACTTAGTTCTTTTTTATTTTTTGTACTTTAGCTAGTTTATTTAATTGTATTTATTTGTAGGAATTGTGTTTAATTAATTTATTGATAGTGTAGTGTTAGGTTAATTGTAGGTAATTGTAGGTAGTTTATTTAATTAATTTATTGATAGGGTAGTGTTAGGTTTAATTATATCTTAGATTAGGATTTATTTTACAGGTAAATTTGTTATTATTTTAACTAGGTAACTATTAAATAGTTCTTAACTATTTAATAGCTATTGTACCTGGTTAAAATAATTAAAAAGTTGCCTGTAAAATAAATATTAATCCTAAAATAGCTATAATATAATTATAATTTATATTGTAGCTATATTAGGATTTATTTTACAGGTAAGTATTTAGCTTTAAATAGGAATAAGTTATTTAATAAGAGTTAATTAATTTCGTTAGATGTAAATTATATTTAAGTTAGGGGGGTGTTAGTGTTAGGGTTAGACTTAGCTTTAGGGGTTAATCAATTTATTAGAATAGCGGTGAGCTCCGGTCGTCAGATTAGGGGTTAATAATTGAAGGTAGGTGTCGGCGATGTTAGGGAGGGCAGATTAGGGGTTAATACTATTTATGATAGGGTTAGTGAGGCGGGTTAGGGGTTAATAACTTTATTATAGTAGCGCTCAGGTCCGCTCGGCAGATTAGGGGTTAATAAGTGTAGGCAGGTGTCGACGACGTTGA
Source organism: Bombina bombina (assembly GCF_027579735.1). Lineage (NCBI taxonomy): Eukaryota > Metazoa > Chordata > Amphibia > Anura > Bombinatoridae > Bombina > Bombina bombina. Next base: position 673,482,621 of record NC_069500.1, on the reverse strand, counting down.
GGGGGGCAGATTAGGGGTTAATAAATATAATATAGGGGTCGGCGGTGTTAGGGGTAGCAGATTAGGGGTACATAGGGATAACGTAGGTGGCGGCGCTTTGCGGTCGGAAGATTAGGGGTTAATTATTTTAAGTAGCTGGCGGCGACGTTGTGGGGGGCAGGTTAGGGGTTAATAAATGTAATACAGGGGTCGGCGGGGTTAGGGGCAGCAGATTAGGGGTACATAAGTATAACGTAGGTGGCGGTCGGCAGATTAGGGGTTAAAAATTTTAATCGAGTGGCGGCGATGTGGGGGGAGCTCGGTTTAGGGGTACATAGGTAGTTTATGGGTGTTAGTGTACTTTAGGGTACAGTAGTTAAGAGCTTTATGAACCGGCGTTAGCCAGAAAGCTCTTAACTCCTGCTATTTTCAGGCGGCTGGAATTTTGTCGTTAGAGCTCTAACGCTCACTTCAGAAACGACTCTAAATACCGGCGTTAGAAAGATCCCATTGAAAAGATAGGATACGCAAATGGCGTAGGGGGATCTGCGGTATGGAAAAGTCGCGGCTGAAAAGTGAGCGTTAGACCCTTTAATCACTGACTCCAAATACCAGCGGGCGGCCAAAACCAGCGTTAGGAGCCTCTAACGCTGGTTTTGACGGCTACCGCCGAACTCCAAATCTAGGCCTTAGAGATTAAATAGGTCACTTGAGTGTGTAGCCAATGGTTGTGATTTAACAGTGTTCTGCACTTCCATTTCTAACAGGAAATGAAAAGCTCACAATTTCAGAATGGAATTACAGGCAAAGAGGACAAAATAAATAATGAAAGTATATTGCAGAGCTGTTTTATATATACAATTTATCATTTTATATTACCATCTCAAAGTGTTTAATGTCCCTTTAAACTATTATAAAACACTACATTCAAGTACATAATCTCTTATTTAATTATAAGCAATAAAACTCACCTACTTCTTTTTAAAAACAAAGCTGAAATCCTTGTCCAGAACAGCCCACAAAAGAGGATGTTCCATGTGAAATTTGACCAGCCAATCACTGTCATCTAATTTGCATGTGATTACAATTTTCATCTGATAATGAGCTATTATAAAGCAAATGGCTGTACTGTCAGATTGTTATAATCACTGATTCACAAAATAGTCTAATACATTTATACTTGTTTATAGTTTAAATTGTGTAAATTATAGCATAATATCATTTCATGTTTGCTCGTTAGACCAGGGGTATCATTTATTATGAGACCGCTATGCATACCGCAGTTGCGCTTCTCCAACTCCCTTCACAACGTCCTGATCCTGCTTTGAATTTTTTGTTTTAAACCACTGCAGCCACCATAGGACTGAGAGTGACATCACACTCTCAACTAGTGCATGGGCATCGGCAAGTACTCAGCACCTGGCTCCTACCCAGGTAGACTCCCATGATAGGACTTGCATAATGAATCCCACAGTGGGTGTGGTAAACCTTGAGATTTTATTATCAAATAACTAGAAAACTATTTAATGCAGCAAGGTATTTGCTGAAATATATGTTGTGCAACATTCTTTATTTTTAAGCATCATTTATTTTAGAGTTTCATATACATTAAAAGTCACAATGTCCTAACTTAGTAACATAGTTAAAAGACCAGTTAAAGGGACACTGAACCCAAATTTTTTATTTCATGATTCAGGTAGAGCATGCAATTTTAAGCAACTTTCTAATTTACTCCTATTATACATTTTTCTTTGTTCTCTTGCTATCTTTATTTGAAAATCATGAATGTAAATCTTAACAGCCAGCCCATTTTAGGTTCAGCACCATGGATAGCACTTGCTTATTGGAGGCTGGCATTTACCCACCAATAAGCAAGCATAACCCAGGTTCTCAGACAAAAATGGGCCGGCTCCTATGCATCACAATTCTGTTTTTTAAATAAAGATAGCAAAAGAACGAAGAAAATTGATAATAGGAGTAAATTAGAAAGTTGCTTAAAATTGCATGCTCTATCTGAATCATTAAAAAAATGTGTTTTGTGTCCCTTTAATATGGTAGATTTGCATAATCAACAAATGCACAATAACAAGACAATGCAATAGCACTTATTCTGAAATTTAAATGAGTTGTAGATTTTATTCTGACAAATTTCAAAGTTATGTCTATTTCTACTCCCACTGCATCATGTGACAGCCATCCGCCAATCAGAAATGCAGATACTTATTTCTGTGAATTCTTGCACATGCTCAGTAGGAGTTGGTAACTCAAAAAGTGTAAATATAAAAATATTGCAAATTTTGTTAATGGAAGTAAATTGGAAAGTTGTTTAAAATTGCATGCGCTATCTGAATCATGAAAGTTTCATTTTGACTTGCATGTCCCTTTAAAGTAAATTAAACAATGTTGCCCAATGTAACACTGTAAATGTAAAACAACCTATTTGCTGGCTTATAGTAACTTGATGCTAACTGCTAAGCATTTGTTGAGTGTCAACTGGCTTGAGAGACAGTTTTATGAGTTATATTCTATTCAGTTGAAATCACTTCTTAAAATGACTTATAGCAATTTAAATGTATATATATATATAACTGCCTCTCACTGTCCAAATTGTCCTAATAACAATAATTGATGGCTATATTTGTTCACTGTCAACACAGACAGAACTTGCTGTACTTACAGACTTCAAAATCCTAAATATGCAAGTCAATTCATCCAAGAGCATACAACTTATACCAGATAAGCTATTTTACCTGACTTAAAGAAGTCAGTACAGTATTTAGTTATCCAAAGCTAAACCTTTGTGAATAGACCCTTCTACCTTTACCATACACCATTATATTAGTGAGGCATCCTCCTAGTTCTTAGCTCAGGGATGTCCAAACCCGTCTCCCTGTTTATTGCTTCATCAAAAGTAAATTACTTTACCTGTGTTCAAGCAGAGACATTTTAAAATGTGTGTCTGCTCGTGACCTTTAAATACTGGTTGTGATCTTTAAGTACTGTTGTTAGGCACCCTGATATTACAATATTATCCCATATCTCTCAGCTGTCCTGCATTTGTTGGGGTCATTCCTGAATTAGCATATCAATATTACATCCCATGTTTCACCCTACATGTCCCATATATTAAATATACTACACTAAATATAATACAGTATATTTTACTGTGTTATCTGCTTAAGGCTTTGCAGTAAACAAAGCAGGCTTACTAGTTTAATTGGAAATGGGAAAGGTATTAAAGGGACACTACACCCAAAAATGTTCTTTCATGAATCTAGTAGAGAATACAATTTTAAACATCATTCCAATGTACTTCTATTATCTAGTTTGCTTCATTATTTAGCTATCCTCTGTTGAAGAAATAGCAATGCACATGGGTGAGCCAATCATATGAGGCATATATGTACAGCAACCAATCAGCAGCTACTGAGCATATCTAGATATGCTTTTCAGCACAGTATATCAAGAGAATAAAGCAAATTAGATAATAGAAGTAAATTAGAAATATATTACAAATTGCATGCTCTTTCTAAATCATAAAAGAAAAAATGTGGGTTTCATGTCACTTTAAGCATTCATAGCCTTCAGTATTGAGCATTATAACATGTATCTCTGGGTGTTTCATCTTCAAAATATACAAATCTATTGGTTTTGAGGCCTAGCTACCTCACAAAATGACTCCTTTGGTTTGTTTTCCTGAAGCATCACCTGGAACCTATATACTATCTACAATCTATTTGACAAAACTTATCTTAATGAGGGGAACGTGACCTTCTTTGCCCTGCTCCTGATTACATTTTTAAATGTTACATTTACGTCCAATTGTTTCAGTTATGTCAGTGTTTCTCAACTCCAGTCCGCAAATACCACTAACAGGCCAGATTTGCATTATATCTTTAATAGAGCACATGGTAAATAATCAGCTGATGGGTGAGAGCAGGTTAGTAACCATAATCAGCTGATTATTTCACCTGTGCTCTAGTTAAAGGGACACTGAACTCACATTTTTTCTTTCGTGATTCATATAGAGCATACACTTTTAAACAACTTTCTAATTTACTCCTATTATCAATTTTTCTTCGTTCTCTTGCTTTCTTTATTTGAAAAATAAGGCATCTAAGCTATTTTTTTGGTTCAGAACATGGAAAGCACTTGTTTATTGGTGGTTGAATTTAGCCACCAATCAGCAAGAACAACCCAGGTTGTTCACCAAGAATGGGCCGGCATCTAAACTTACATTCTTGCATTTCAAATAAAGATACCAAGAGAATGAAAAGAATTTGATAATAGGAGTAAATTAGAAAGTTGCCTAAAATAGCATGCTCTATCTGAAACACGATAATATATCATAAGTTATTATTTTATACATGCATAAGTATGTTAACAATTAAAGGGACACTGTGCTCAAAAAAATCTGTCATCCACATGAAAGAGCAGCACCTAATTATGGCCTAGATTTGGAGTTTGGCGGTAGCCGTGAAAACCAGCGTTAGAGGCTCCTAACGCTGGTTTTAGGCTACCGCCGGTATTTGGAGTCATTCAAAAAAGGGTCTAACGCTCACTTTTCAGCCACGACTTTTCCATACCGCAGATCCCCCTACGTCAATTGCGTATCCTATCTTTTCAATGGGATCTTTCTAACTCCGGTATTTAGAGTCGTGTCTGAAGTGAGCGTTAGAAATCTAACGACAAAACTCCAGCCGCAGAAAAAAGTCAGGAGTTAAGAGCTTTCTGGGCTAACGCCGGTTCATAAAGCTCTTAACTACTGTGCTCTAAAGTACACTAACACCCATAAACTACCTATGTACCCCTAAACCGAGGCCCCCCCACATCGCCGACACTCGATTAAATTTTTTTTAACCCCTAATCTTCCGACCGCCACCTACGTTATACTTATGTACCCCTAATCTGCTGCCCCTAACACCGCCGACCCCTATATTATATTTATTAACCCCTAACCTGCCCCCCACAACGTCGCCTCCACCTGCCTACACTTATTAACCCCTAATCTGCCGACCGGACCTGAGCGCTACTATAATGGATCAGCCAATCGGATTGAACTTGATTCTGATTGGCTGATTCCATCAGCCAATCAGAATATTCCTACCTTAATTCCGATTGGCTGATAGAATCCTATCAGCCAATCGGAATTCGAGGGACGCTATCTTGGATGACGTAATTTAAAGGAACCGTCATTCGTCGTTCAGTCGTCGGCCAGGATGGATGTTCCGCGTCGGAGGTCTTCAGGTTGCTGCCGCTCTGCTCCGGATGGATGACGATAGAAGATCCCGCTTGGATGAAGACTTCAATCGGATGTAAGACCTCTTCTGCCCCGCTTGGATGAAGACTTCTACCGGATGGAGGACCTCTTCTTGCTCCGCTTGGATGAAGAATTTGGCTCGGCTGGGTGAAGACGACTCAAGGTAGGGAGATCTTCAGGGGCTTAGTGTTAGGTTTATTTAAGGGGGGTTTGGGTTAGATTAGGGGTATGTGGGTGGTGGGTTGTAATGTTGGGGGGGGGTATTGTATGGGGTTTTTTTACAGGCAAAAGAGCTGAACTTCTTGGGGCATGCCCGCAAAGGGCCCTGTTCAGGGCTGGTAAGGTAAAAGAGCTTTGAACTTTAGTAATTTAGAATAGGGTAGGGCATTTTTTTATTTTGGGGGGCTTTGTTATTTTATTAGGGGGCTTAGAGTAGGTGTAATTAGTTTAAAATTGTTGTAATATATTTCTAATGTTTGTAAATATTTTTTTATTTTTTGTAACTTAATTCTTTTTTATTTTTTGTACTTTAGATAGTTTATTTCATTGTATTTATTTGTAGGAATTGTATTTAATTTATTTATTGATAGTGTAGTGTTAGGTTTAATTGTAACTTAGGTTAGGATTTATTTTACAGGTCATTTTGTAATTATTTTAACTATTTTAGCTATTAAATAGTTCTTAACTATTTAATAGCTATTGTACCTGGTTAAAATAAATACAAAGTTACCTGTAAAATAAATATTAATCCTAAAATAGCTATAATATAATTATAATTTATATTGTAGCTATATTAGGATTTATTTTACAGGTAAGTATTTAGCTTTAAACAGGAATAATTTATTTAATAAGAGTTAATTAATTTCGTTAGATTAAAATTATATTTAATTTAGGGGGTGTTAGTGTTAGGGTTAGACTTAGCTTTAGGGGTTAATACATTTATTAGAATAGCGGTGAGCTCCAGTCGGCAGATTAGGGGTTAATAATTGAAGTTAGGTGTCGGTGATGTTAGGGAGGGCTGATTAGGGGTTAATACTATTTATTATAGGGTTAGTGAGGCGGATTAGGGGTTAATAACTTTATAATAATAGCGGTGGGGTCCGCTCGGCAGATTAGGGGTTAATTAGTGTAGGCAGGTGGAGGCGACGTTGTGGGGGGCAGATTAGGGGTTAATAAATATAATATAGGGGTCGGCGATGTTAGGGCATCAGATTAGGGGTACATAGGGATAATGTAACTAGCAGCGGTTTACGGAGCGGCAGATTAGGGGTTAAAAATAATATACAGGGGTTAGCGATAGCGGGGGCGGCAGAATAGGGGTTAATAAGTGTAAGGTTAGGGGTGTTTAGACTCGGGGTACATGTTAGAGTGTTAGGTGCAGACGTAGGAAGTGTTTCCCCATAGGAAACAATGGTGCTGCGTTAGGAGCTGAACGCAGCTTTTTTGCAGGTGTTAGGTTTTTTTTCAGCTCAAACAGCCCCATTGTTTCCTATGGGGGAATCGTGCACAAGCACGTTTTTGAGGCTGGCCGCGTCCGTAAGCAACTCTGGTATCGAGAGTTGCAGTTGCGTTAAATATGCTCTACGCTCCTTTTTTGGAGCCTAACGCAGCCATTCTGTGGACTCTCAATACCAGAGTTATTTTAAAGGTGCGGCCAGAAAAAAGCCAGCGTTATATACGCGGGTCGTTACCGACAAAACTCTAAATCTAGCCGTAAGTTTTCTTTTGGCTTAATGCGAATGCTCATTAACTGATAGGTTCTTCCTGCTGGTGCTTATTGGTTGATAGGTAGTTCCTGCTAAAGATCAGTCAGTATTAGTAGCAGGTAATATGCAAGTAAATGACCATTAGTAGGTAGTGACTTATCAGTGCATATACAATACTGCTCTTTCATATGGACGATAGAGCATGTTTGAGTACATTGTCCCTTTTAGCACTGCATTGCAAAAAATTCAGATATACCATTTATATTTAAAAAAAAAAAAAAATTTAAAACTGTAAGACACCCCTTTGAAAGCATATTGATTGAATATGTTTACATTTTCTCCTATTCTGTGGGCAATTAATGGGTATAAATGAGCTCCTGTGCAATTTAAGCAATCACTGTGTAGAATGTTGTAGGGTCAGGATTCTTACACTGCATACACTCCAGCCCCTCTGAACAGTATAAAAAAAACACAAACTTCAAATTACAGAGTAGTGGACAAAATAAATGAAAGCAAATTACAAAGGATTTAACATCACCTAGCTAAACATTGCAGACATCACCTTTGAACCCCAGCAAGGCCAGTTGTCCCCTAAAATAGGAAAGGAATCTTATTAACCCAAAAGAACTAAAATCACTTTAAAAAAATTAAATGTTTAACATGTTGTATTTTTTTTTTTAATTATGTTAAACCATCTTCCAAAAAAATATAATTAACTTTAGCTTAAAGGGATATTAAACTCAAAATTAAAGGGACATTCAACTCAAAATTAATCTTTCATGATTCAGATAGAGCATGCCATTTTAAACAACTTTTCAATTTACTTCCATTAACTAAATGTGCATATTAATGTTATATTTACACGTTTTGAGTCACCAGCTCCTACTGAGCATGTGCAAGAATGCACAGAATAAGCGTGTATGCATTTGTGATTGGCTGATGGCTGTCACATGGTACGTGTATGCATTTGTGATTGGCTGATGGCTGTCACATGATACAGGAGGAGTGGAAATAGACATAACTTTGCAATTTATATAGAAAAAATCTACTACTCACTTGAAGTTCAGACTAAGGGGCCTATTTATCAAACTCTGAGGAGGCGGACAGCGATCACCAGAAATCAACCCGATGGAATACGATCAGGTTGATTGACACCCCTGCTAGCGGCTGATTGGCCGCGAATCTGCAGGGGGCGGTGTTGCACCAGCAGTACACAAGAACTGCTGGTGCAATGCTGAATGTGGAGAGCGTAATGCTGTCTGCATTTAGCGATGTCTGTCAGACATGATCCGCTGATCGGATCATGTCGGACAGACATTTGATAAATAGGCCCCTAAATTATGCAAATCTGCTATATTTACTGGTCCTTTAAACTTAGTGCAGACAAGAGTTTGTGATTTTAAAAGCCCTTTCAATATACTTCTGTTATCAAAGTTACCTAATTCTTTTTGTATCCTTTGTTAAAAAGCATATCTAAGTAGGTTCAAGGGCAGCAATACACTACCGGGAGCTAGCTGGTGATCAGTGGTTACACATATAGGCCTCTTGTCATTGGCTCTCCAGATATGTTCAGCTAGCTCCCCTAATGCATTGCTGCTCTGGAGCTGACTTTGCAGGAGTTAAACACATATAGATATCTAAGGAACAGTGCTGACACATTAGAACATTTTATTTTTTGCACTTGTATGCGCCTTTCTCTGTGACACTGAGACAGGTGTCAGACACTCTGTTATGCCCTAATCGCTGACTTTCTATTAGTTGAAGACACTGAATAATAATATTACAGATCCTAAGCAGTGTGTTTAAATGGAGAAACCTGTCTATCTTTTTCTAGTTTATATGGTTTAGGAACAATTTACACAAGCTAGTGAAGAATAGACTGATATTATCCTTCTAATATTGTTATACGTGTAACCTTCACTGAAGCAATTTACATCAGGGAAATGGTTTCCTGTAACTTCCTTGCAAATCGTAATGAAAAATTTTCATCACATTTTCATGACTTTTTTTTTAAAGGTGTTAATTGGGCAGAATAATAAATTTAGCAGGCACTGTAGCAACAATTGTAAAATAATTAATAATACTTATATTAATAATAGACTTTTATTGTATATGGTTAGGCACAATTTATCCTTACTATAGCATTTATTTATGACATTAATATAACATTTATTTTATTGGCACTATTAAAATGATACAATTTGACTTATATTTAATTGATTATAGAATGTTATTTTTTTATTAGTGACTAAATAATACTATGTGTTTAAAGGAACAGTAAAATCAAAATTAAACTTGCATGTCGTAGACAGATCATGCAGTTTAGGAAGCAAAAAAACTTCTGTTGTCAAATTTGCTATGTTCTCTTGGTATCCTTTATTGAAAATAAACCTAGGTAGGCTCATTGGACCTCATGAGCATGCATATGTCTTTACCACTCTATGGCAGCTGTATTTGCCACAATGTTTGTAGTGATGTTATACTATGTTAATTTTAGCCCCTTCGATGCTCATGGCAAGCGTTCTCGTCATTCACATCACTACTTGTAGGCGCATGACGAGTTCTTCTCGTCATGCAGGGGGATCACCGATAAAACTCTGTTTTTGTCGATCCCCCTCACTACAGGGTGAGGATTGTTGGTGGCCTAGTGGGCGGCACTCCCAGGCTTCATGGGAGTGTCAGTGACATCACCACGTCATAAAGGAAACCAGGAAGCTCTTTGTAGCTGCAAGAGAGCTGGGTGGCGGAAAGGTTCTTCAAACCTCTCGATCTCAGCTCCCATAGCAGCTACAAACCTCCAACACCCCTCATTTGAACAAAAATAGTGGAACAGTATATACACATATTAACACATATATATATATGTATATACGCTTATACCTACTTACTGACCTTCCTCTCTCCCGCCTCTCCCCTCTTCAATCCATCCTAAATGCCTCTGCAAGGATAATCCACCTTTCCCGTCGCTCTGTATCTGCTGCACCTCTCTGCAAGTCCCTTTATTGGCTCCCCATTCACAGCAGAATTCAATTCAAAATCCTCACCCTTACATACAAAGCTCTCACCAACGCCGCCCACACTACCTATCCTCTCTAGTCAACAAGTATACTCCCGCCCGCCCATTAAGATCCAATAATGACCTGCTCCTTGCATCTGCGACTATCACCTCCTCTCATGCTAGACTGCAGCACCTACCCTCTGGAACACTCTCCCTCGTGCTGTCAGGCTTTGCCCTAATCTTTCTTCATTTAAATGCTCCCTGAAGACTTTTTTTAAGTAATAAATTAATTCCACTCACCTAATAGTTCCCTCATCTAACTCTGTATTAACATCTTGCTCACTCTTGCAGTCCTCACCTCCTGTTTCTCAACCTCCTACCCTTCTAGATTGTAAGTTCCCACGGGAATAGGGCCCTCAATTCCTCCTGTATGTGTTTGTAAAATTTTGTCTTGTCTCTTACAAGTTTTATATTATTGTCTTATATAAATGAATAGTACTCATGGACAGCGCTGCGGAATATGTTGGCGATTTATAAATAAAGTATAATAATAATATACATATATATTTACAGAAAACACACAGTCCCCATAGACCGCAATGTAAAGGCACTTTTCAGTGCCGTTTTTTTTAACACCCCACACCAACCACTTTTAACCCCTTATAACTGCTTTTACCAGTTATATTTTTTAAAAGTAAAGATGCTTATTTTTATTTATTTTTTTTAAAACCAAGACACACCACTTTATTTTGGGGGCAATTGGGAACATTTAAAAAATGAATCAAAGGTCTGATCTCTGGTTAATTTTGTGAGCGCTAATTGCTACCACGAGCTTGCGGTAGCAATAACCAGCCACTTGTAATGGATGGTAATTTATGTCGCGCCCGTAAACGGGCAATTTTGCGCTCCATTTGCAATTTAGCTCCATATGTTTAATACCCACCATAAAGGGATATTATATTCAAAAATAATCTTTGCTAATACATACCACAATTTTATGCCCCCCCCCCCCCAATGTATTTGTGCTGAGTAAATCTCTTTTTGCATGTGTCAGGCTTATAGAGGCTTGTTTTTTTTCACCAATAGAGTTGTGGCATCAGATATTTACAAGCATACACTTCCTGATAGATAGTAATTAAAAAGGACTTATTAAACACCTTTTGCTTTGTGTAAAAAACAATTGTGCCAAGTTCCCGACAGAAGTCTGTAACCTAGGTTTTCTAAATACTGCAAATTGCCTAAACCACCAATTTGATTTTCAGCATTTACAAGTTACAGAATTTATGTTTTGGCCTCTCTAGGGGTATGTGGGACAAGCACGATTGTTTTTAAAGTGAATGTCAATTTAGATGAATCGGTGCCCGGTTTTTAATACTCCTATTAAAAACAAGGGCACTTTAATTCATCAAAAATTACATTTCACTCGTTTTCTTTAAATACCTTTTAATACGGACAGCCACTGCAACTTTTCCTCTGCCCGTCGCAAACCCTCTTTGTGGGTCCAAAATGACAAATTCGGCTTTCCCCAATCACGGCGTTGCCTCATGGAAGCCGTGATTGGAGGAAGTCGGATTCGTCATTTCTGACGTATAAAGAGGCTTCCGACGGCCGGGGGAATCGCTGGTGCGGCTGTGAAGATTAAAAGGTAAGTATTTGAAGAAAACAAGTGAAATTTAATTTTTTATGAATTAAAGTGCCCTTGTTTTTAATAGGGTTATTAAAAACCGGGCACCGATTCATCTAAATTGACATTCACTTTAAACAAAAGCAAGAAGTTTTTATTATCCCTTAAAATTAAAATATGATTTTACTGAACCTTTTTATATGACAACTAATTATTTAGAAAGTAAATGTAATATCCCGTTAACCCAAAAAGTCTCTGCAATTTTATAAGATTAAAACTATTTCAGAAACCTGCTGTTATTTTCTTACTTTCTATATTGTATGCTTATTGATTCATTTAATATAGATAACATTTTGTTTCCTATACTTAAAGTTTCCTTTGTCAGACTAGTTACAACATTACTGACAGCAGCAATTAAATAAAATTTGTAGTTAAAGAGCGACACTGCTACATAACAATCCTGTACACTGTAAGCCCTTCTGAGATGGGCAATTTTCCTCCTTTATGAATTGTATTTTTTTTTAATTTATTTATCTGTATTATTATTATCATCACAAATCGTTGTCATTGTATACCCCTGCTTGTGTATCCAGCGCTACATAAATGTGTGGCTCTTTAAAACAATAGCACATATCAAATAAAAACAATTATATATAATAAAAAATATAATGCTGATACAAAGATGTAATGTATTTCTCTCTGTCTTTCTTTCTTCTTTTCTCTCTCTTTCTCTCACTCTCTTTCTTTCTCTCTTTCTATTCTTTCACTCTTTTTTCTTTTGTTTGTTCTTTCTTTCTTTCCTTCTTTCTTTCCTTCCTTCATACAAATTGTCATTGTATACCCCTACTTGCGTATCCAGCGCTACATAATTGTGTGGCTCTTTACAATAACAAATATCTTATAAAAACAATTATATATAATAAAAAATATAATGGTGATGCAAACATGTAATGTATTTCTTTCTTTCTTGCTTTCTTTCTTCCTTTCTCTCTTTCTCATTTTTTCTTTTTCTTTTCTTTCTCTCTCACTCTCTCTCTCTTTCTTTCTCTTTCTTTCTTTCATTCCTTCCTTCCTTCCAAATAGCGTCTCTCATTTCTCAGCGTACAAACAGCGCTGCATATACACAGTGCTACCTGTCAAGTCCCAGTAGAAGGGAATTCAGGGATGCACAGACCCTGCTAATTGCAGCGAGCATGCCTGCCTTGCAAGTGTCAGACGGTTTGATAGGAGTGACATGCAGCTAAATGGAATAGGGAGAGCTTTGTCCGAGGCCTGTTAGTCCATTAGTTTGCTCCGGCAGCTTGTTTTACTAAGGAGCTCTCTAATGGGTTCTCGGCAATAATTACTATCTCTTTTTCAATGCTATTCAACATGACAGGCACTTGCTGAAGTCGTAGCTAATATATTTGCACTCTAACGGCTCCAGGGTTGATTCTCCTAAAGGATATATGGCCAAGAAATGATAGCATTTTTTCCCCTCGCTTCTATCCACGAGCCACTTGATCAGTTTTGTTTATTTGTAAGGAAACTGCAATGCTTTAAAAGCTGGATCTTGCTTGTTCTTCTTAGTACTGTTTATCTGCTTGTGCTGTATCTAAAGTCATATTTTCTTCAATATTTTTTAATGGAGCCCTTCTCTATACCATCAAATGGTGCTTAGCTTAATTAGGTGTAAGATAGCTATGTAGCACTAGCAGACAGACGGACAGTATTGGTCAGACAACACAATATTACACTTAAATAGCACAATGTTATGAAAACAAAAGATTGGGTTAGAAATCAAATTAATAATAATTTAAAAAAATTAGATATCTTTTGAAATAGTCACAAGTAAACCTAATTTTCTTTCACTAGTCTACGGATGGAACGTTTGAAAATTATTAAATAAAAAATGAATATTTCTTAATTGTGTAAAAACTTTTTTTTAATCATTTTAGTGATGCTAAATTTCTGGGTTCAACTCTATTAATTGTGTTTGTTTAAATAAGTTAAGCTGCTTGAATTACACTTTTGATATAACTGGAATATCTATTTTTTCTTACATTAATATTAGGTAAACACATAAACACAAAAAACGGCAAGAGACAGGCTTTTCACTTGGAGTTTCTGCAGAGCTATATAGTGGGAACATTAATAATACTGCTAGAGTTGGTGCAATTAAATCCAAAAATATAATTTTATCTTGCACTGTATTTACGTGTGTTCGAGTTACTTAGCTGAAAAGTGATTTGATCTAGGAATGTATTAAAAAGTAAAATGAGCATGTATAAAACATATGGAATAAAGCCATGCACAAAATCAAGACGAACTATGTGACCATTAAAGGGATAGTAAAGTCCAAATTAAAGGATTACTTTCTGTTATAATTTTTAAGCTAAACAACTAACATATTAAAGTTAATAAACATTAATTAAAACCTACTGACCTATATTTTCTCCAAAACGAAGTTTCATAACGTTCTAAAAGTTATATCTTTTATTCGCCGATGATGTCACGTTATCCTGCCCACTATTTTCAGCACTGTGTGTTCAAAATACTTAAACCAATGAAATTGTGTTTAAAGCGCCATTTTGAAACCTAGGTATTGTAAACGGATTGGTACAGAGCAAAGGATACCCACGGAGTGGGTTTGGAAAACAATTAAATTTGCAGACAAGATTTCTGATATACGGTAGAGATATGTTAATGAAATGCTATTGATAAAAAGCGTATTTGGGGTAGTTAGTTAGTAACAGGCATAGAAAATATTTACTTACAGTGGCCCTTTAAACTTTCATGATTCAGATAAGGCATGCAATTTTAAACAACTTTAAATGTACTTTTATCATGAGATTTGCTTTGTTCTTTTGGTATTCTTAGTTAAAATCTAAACCTAGGTAGTCTCATATTCGAATTTCTGAATGCATTTGACAGTTTTTCACAGCTAGAGGACGTTAGTTCATTGTGCTCCCGCATGTGGAGTTATTTAAGAATCCACACTAATTGCCTGAAATGCACGTCTGTCAAAAGATCTGAGATAAGGAGGCAGTCTGCAGAGGCTTAGATACAAGGTAATTACAGAGGTAAAAAGTGTATTTATATAACTGTGTTGGTTATGCAAAACTGGGGAATGGTAAATAAAGGGATTATCTATCGTTTTAAAAAATAACATTTTTGCTGTTTACTATCCCTTTAACCTTCCCCATCCACAGAAATCCTTTGACCCACAACCATAAACAAGAACAGCACCTCTTTTTCAGACTAACTTCAAGTGATGTGACACTCAAAATAATGTTTCAGATAGAGCAAGACATCTGAAAAAAAAACCAAAAAAACAACTTTACAGTTCGTTCCCATAACAAAATGTACTTTGTTGAAAAGAATACCTAGGTATGCTCAAGAGAGTTTACCTATCTAAAGCACTATATGGCAGCACTGTTTGCAACAATGCCTAACATTATTACAAAACTGCTGCCATATAGAGCATAAGACATGGGCACACTCTTCAAAATGTAATTAATTAATTAATTAATTAATTAATTAATGAAAATTAAACATTCTCTTATGTTCAATTTTATTGCAAAATACCTTCCATTTACTTGAAAAATTGTGCTTTTCTTATGCTCCCTAGAGAGACTGGAAATTATAATCTGTACCCTAATTATGCTGCACAGTGCTGTAAACTGCCCAAATCAGCTACATACAACACAGTGATTGCATATAGCAGTGCACATATTATTTTACATAATCTACCCCTAAACCATTTAGGGGTAGATTATGAGTGAAGCGGTATTTTGCACTCGCGCACGTGCACTTACTCCGCTAGATGTAAGATTTTTAGCTCTCGTATTACAAGTTGAAATTAAAAAGTTTTCTGTCGCGCACTGAACTTTTGCGCACAGAAAGCCGAACTTCGAATATCTCAATTGTGTTTATGTATTCCCCCATAGAAGTCAATGGAGCACGAAAAGTGGGGGGGAAAACACCCTAAACGTGCACAAACCCGATCGCATATTCTCAAGTGTGCTAACTCAACATGAAAATATTAATATTCCACTTTACAATGTTCTTCACAAAGCAAAACGCATAGGTACCACATAGATACCACTTACAAACGTATTTCGGATTGGACTGTCACGTATGAATTTTACTAAAGCTTTTTTTTCTGATTGTATCACACACTGCACTTTTAATACCTCATTGTTTATTGGGGGGAATTAAATGTGAGCAGAACCACTTTTGTATCCTACTATTTGAATTGTTTAATTAAATACCGTATCACGCTATGGAGCTGTGTGTGTTCTCTTTTTATAACCGGTTTTGCACGGCTGAGTCATTTAATTCACCTTACTCCAAAAGGCAGCGAAGCACAACGATCCCGGTGCCCCATAGGCTCTCCTTACAGTACTCGGCACTTACCTCATGAAATTGAGGTAACTTATTTTAAGTAGAAAACCTGAAGCAGGAACAATTTTAAAATTTTAAAACGCATCTGTTTATAAATATTGTGCATTTTTTTATTTTGCACCACTGTTACTGTTTTAACATCTAATATAACTATAACATCTCTAAACTAAAATTAAAGTATGCATATTACTAGGATCATTGTCCTTAATGTTTTTTTTATATTTTCTAAGAAAAGATTTCCAATATTATTTGTTGCGTACTAATGGTAGCGCTATACCACCCTTTCCATTGATACCTATATATAAACACCTTTGCAGGCTTTTTTCTAACACCTGAGACCTCATATCTTTGAGCCCTTATAACTTTTTTATGAATAGTCATAAATGTAGCCATCTAAACCATAATATAAAGGCATTGAAATAGGTACTGGAAATATTCTCTAAGACTGGAGAGAGATGAGACAACAAGGTACAAGATTATTAATATTATTATTTGTAAAGTGTCAATCCAGAGCTGGAATTAAAGACTTTGAGGCCGAATTATCAAATGTCTGTCGGACCTGATCCGACAAGAGCTGCTGGTGCAATTCCGCCCCCTGCAGACTCGCGGCCAATGGGCCGTCAGCAGAGAGGTGTCAATCAACCTGATTGTACTCGATCGAGTTGAATTGTGGCAATTCCTGTCTTCCTTATCAGAGCAGGCGAACAGGGTTATGGAGCAGCAGTCTTTAGACCGCTGCTTCATAACTGCTGTTTCTGGCAAGTATGAAGACTCGCCAGAAACACGGGCCCTCAAGCTCCATTCGGAGCTTGATAAATGGGCCTCTATGGCATTGCCGGAATCCTGCATCTCATTGGCCTATCTGATTTTAGTATGATCCATCCAGCACATTTAAACACTTTTTAGTTTAAAGCCTTGTTATGGTTTACAAATTGTGACCTAAAAGGTAAATTCAGAGTAAAAATAAAACACTCTGTTTCATCTGAGCATTTTATTTGTAAGCATATTTAAATAGACAGTTAGTGTAAAATGTTTTTTCCCCATGCATAGATATTTAAATCTTATTCAGAATCGCTCGGTTATATGTAAAATGTACCTTTCATTTTTCCCTCTTGGAAGGGTTTTTGTAATGCAAAGGGGTGAGTTTTGCTATTTTTTCTATCAGCTGTTAAGGGTTAATAAAAGTCCATGTAAGCTCAGGGTATAGCAAAATGATGTAGTTTTGATCAGCCTTATTTATACAAACTATATATATGACTTCATAAGCTAAAACCTGGTCTGCATGTCTCAGAATTTAACGGCTGGGAGGTCAGAGTTAGTTATTTTTCCCCGATTACAGGTGATTTTTCATCTGCAGGCTGCCAGGGTGGCTGCTAGTAAGCCTGCTGATATAGGGGTTAACAATAGTCATTGTTTCTTTCATCATTCCTTCAGAAGGTAGTATCTACAGTAGGGCTAACAGAGAGCCCCACACCACCAGAAATATTCTTTAAAACTGTTCACTAGAATGGGAAATATGATGGCTGGGAGAAAATACAGGGGGTTAGAAAGTACTTAAATGTAAGGGGACCAGCCACCTTTTCCCAAAATGTTAAATTGTATACTGATAAATGTGATTCTTACATGTACCCAATGCAAGTACCTAATGCAAGAGCGCTGGGGGAGGGGCAATGAGAGCAACTGCAGAAGTAGGCCCTAGCTCCTCTGCGCCTGACTTCTGTGCTACTGCTGAATCCAGTAGTGGGGTGAAGGGAGATGGGAGTCAGCCCCCTGGTGCATCCTGTACCCTGGATGCAGAACAGAAAAGTAGAGGCAGAAAGGCAGTGTTGACTGATCTGTAGGCTGGCCGGGTAGCAGTCAGTAAGATGACAGATTTAAGGGTTAAAAACATAGATCCTATGTTAACCAGTTTTCCAGCAGGGTGTTGGTAAACTAATCCACAAGATACTGTTCCAACCACAGTTCCCTTGACAGCTATGGCAGAGAAGCCCCTGGTCTCCAGTAAGGCTGATCTGGATGGGGATAATAGGGTCTATCTGTATGCTTTACGCTTGTGGTTCAGATAGAGCATGCAATTTTAAGCAAATTTCTAATTTACTCTTATTATCACTTTTTCTTTGTTCTCTTGCTATCTTTATTTGAAAAAGAAGGCATCTGAGCTTTTTTGGTTCAGGACTCTGGACAGCATTTTTTTTATTGGTGGATGAATTTAACCACCAATCAGCAAGAACAACCCAGGTTGTTCACCAAAAATGGGCCGGCATCTAAATTCACATTCTTGCATTTCAAATAAAGATACCAAGAGATTGAAGAAAATTTGATAATAGGAGAAAACTAGGAAGTTGCTTAAAATGTCATGCTCTATCTGAATCACGAAAGAAAAAATATGGGTTCAGTGTCCCTTTAAGCGATCGTGTTTGCTTTCAACTTGTAATACTCACACTACGTGCGCAAAAAGCCTTGATAAACCCGGTGTCTCTCGTAAGCAACTGTTAGCGCACCACTCATAATCTGACCCTTAATGTGTATTCACAGTTTGAAATTCAGTAGTACAATATATACTAGGCATATCAAAAAATTGTCTCGCCATTTTTTCTCTAAGACATACGGTACATTTACCATTATATATATATATATAAAATACATTAGTTCTAAAAAAGAAGCAATACATACAGATATTTTCCAGCTGTATTATTTGATTTCTTAAATATTTCTAAACACATAACACATGTACACTTCATTGTAAATTCTTAATAAGTGTGAAACTAGAAAAAATAAAAAAATATGTTAGTACAATAAAGCTGAGTCGGCTGTCCCAATATGTCTTTTTTTTAAAGTTACAAAAAAAAATCTGTATATGTTTTTTGTTATATAGTTGCAAATGTAACACAGCTGCAATGCTAAACTTTAGCTTACCCCCTCTTTCATTTGTCTTGATACTGAGAGAGGGAGAGAGAGCAGTCTCTGCTAGGAACATATTTAAAGCACATGATGATAAAGAACTCAGGGTGGGGAGGGGCGGTAACATTAAGAATGCATTTTCTTTACTGCCAGGTACTGCCAGATGTTGATGTTGGCCGTGCTAGTGTGAGGTCACGCAGGGCACTTAGAGACTCAGGGCTGAGCAGAGTGGAATTCCAGGTCTTTGGGAGTTACTTGCAGTTTTTGAGGATTAATTTTTAGCCTGCCATAAATAGAGAAAAGCACATTTCTATTTAAAACATGAATCCCTTGTGAAATACATTTAAAAGCAAATACAAGAAGCTTAAAAAGCCAAAGCCACCAGAACAGCAGCTATGGTGAAACATCTGAATAGTCATAAATGTAGCCATCTAAACTATAATATAAAGGCATTGAAATAGGTACTGGAAATATTCTCTAAGACTGGAGAGAGATGAGACAACAAGGTACAAGATTATTAATATTATTATTTGTAAAGTGTCAATCCAGAGCTGGAATTAAAGACTTTAAAGCCGAATTATCAAATGTCTGTCGGACCTGATCCGACAGTGCGGATCAGGTTCGACAGACATCGCTGAATGCGGAGAGCAATACGTTCTCCGTATTCGGCATTGCACCAGCAGCTCACAAGAGCTGCTGGTGCAACGCTGCCCCCTGCAGACTCGCGGCCAATGGGCCGCCAGCAGGGAGGTGTCAATCAACCCGATCGGGTTGAATTGTGGCGATTCCTGTCCGCCTCGTCAGACTATGAAGACTCGCCAGAAACACAGGCCCTCAAGCTCCATTCGGAGCTTGATAAATGGGCCTCTATGGCATCGCCGGAATCCTGCATCTCATTGGCCACTTTTTTGTTTAAAGCCTTGTTATGGTTTACAAATTGTGACCTAAAAGGTAAATTCAGAGTAAAAATAAAACACTCTGTTTCATCTGAGCATTTTATTTGTAAGCATATTTAAATAGACAGTTAGTGTAAAATGTTTTTTCCCCATGCATAGATATTTAAATCATATTCAGAATCGCTCGGTTATATGTAAAATGTACCTTTAAGTTTTCCCTCTTGGAAGGGTGTTTGTAATGCAAAGGGGTGAGTTTTGCTATTTTTTCTATCAGCTGTTAAGGGTTAATAAAAGTCCATGTAAGCTCAGGGTATAGCAAAATGATGTAGTTTTGATCAGCCTTATACAAACTATCTATCTGACTTCAAAAGCTAAAACCTGGTCTGCATGTCTCAGAATTTAACGGCTGGGAGGTCAGAGTTAGTTATTTTTCCCCGATTACAGGTGATTTTTCATCTGCAGGCTGCCAGGGTGGCTGCTAGTAAGCCTGCAGGTATAGGGGTTAACAATAGTCATTGTTTCTTTCATCATTCCTTCAGAAGGTAGTATCTACAGTAGGGCTAACAGAGAGCCCCACACCACCAGAAATATTCTTTAAAACTGTTCACTAGAATGGGAAATATGATGGCTGGGAGAAAATACAGGGGGTTTGAAAGTACTTAAATGTAAGGGGACCAGCCACCTTTTCCCAAAATGTTAAATTGTATACCGATGAATGTGATTCTTACATGTACCCAATGCAAGTACCTAATGCAAGAGGGCTGGGGGAGGGGCAATGAGAGCAACTGCAGAAGTAGGCCCTAGCTCCTCTGCGCCTGACTTCTGTGCTACTGCTGAATCCAGTAGTGGGGTGAAGGGAGATGGGAGTCAGCGCCCTGGTGAATCCTTTACCCTGGATGCAGAACAGAAAAGTAGAGGCAGAAAGGCAGTGTTGACTGATCTGTAGGCTGGCCGGGTAGCAGTCAGTAAGATGACAGATGTAAGGGTAGATCCTATGTTAACCAGTTTTCCAGCAGGGTGTGGGTAAACTAATCCACAGGATACTGTTCCAACCACAGTTCCCATGACAGCTATGTCAGAGAAGCCCCTGGTCTCCAGTAAGGCTGATCTGGATGGGGATAATAGGGTCTACCTGTATGCTTTGCACACTGAGCCCTCCCTGGAATGGATGACTCAGAACGCAGCATGTCACATTGTTCATGCTAGTGTACACAGAATATTATGGGATAATGTGTAAGCAGGATAGTTTGCACTGTTGGCAAGTAAGAGGAGCCTTGGTAGACATAGGGGTAAGCTTGTGACTCAACCCGTCTGTCCACCATTTTAAGGGGGAGGTGTCATACAAAGGCGTGAGTTCTTCTGTTAAGGGCTTGATAAAACACAATGTAAGCTCAGGGTATAACCAAATGGTGTAACTTTGATCAACCTTATCACAACTATGTATCTGGCTTCAAAAGCCAAAACCTGCTAGATACTGGTGAAACAGGGATTAAAGCAAGTTTAACCAAGGCAGGATGCGGATAAGTGTCAAAGGGGTACCTGGGAAATGCCAGCCACTTAAACTAAGGTATGGGGTGTTTAGTGTCTATTTATTTGGAATTTAGTTATGTAAAATATTATTCCATAATTTTGCATGCAGGGGGCACATGAAAAGGCCCAAGTGAGTTTACATATTTCCCTAGTTCCAATATCTGCCATTCACCCAGCAAACAAGCTTAGCATAACTTGAGCAGTAGGTAATTACCCCCTGGCAGGACGGTCATGTGACCTGGGATGTGTATAAAATTGTGTGTAAGTGTAACTGATTCAGACTTCATTTTACTTTAACAACAACAAATATATATAACATCGGAAATTATTATTGAGAATTCTCAACAGAATTCAGTTTAAATTATAAGTTTTAGGTTTTCTGTGTATTTAATCCTTTTATGTTGTATAATAACTGTTTGCAATGTGTTTCTATTGTTTTTATTGTTTATTGTTCAATTAACTTTTTTTATCGCAGTTGATCTTGCACTGTGACCCCTTTTTGTCAGATTATACTATTAAATGAATCAGATCTGTCTTTGTGCTCAAGAAAACTGAATTCATGACTTCTGTGAGCTTGGGAATGTTACCAAAATATTATTTGTATACGTCTGTGTTTGCTAAGGTGTTACTATAAACGTAATTTAGTGGCACCACAAAGGCCCTGAATAATAACTTTTGTTGTGGTGGCAGCGCATGTTTATGTTTGGGGAAGTGTAGGTAGATTTTGCAAGTTAATGGGGATAGCAAATAGGCCCTAAGGGAATTAGGTTCTTGTAGCCAGCTGGAAACCCTCTGAGGATAACCCTTTCGTAATGTCCACACTCTACTTGTGGTCACAGTTTGGCAAGTAGCTCTGCATGTGACAAGAGGTAGACATTTCAACACTGAGTTTTGGGGCTGGTGTAGGTAAGACTTGGGAGTTAACTTTGGTAAGTCGTAGACCCTAAAGGAGGTTAACCATTTAATGCATGCAGTCTCCCTGTTGTCACAGCTGGACAAGTAGTTTTGAGTGTGACAGAATTGAAAGAAGGGGCTGGCGTTTAGCCCTGTCCGGAGTAAATAGTAAATTGTTAAGTTTAGTTAACCCTGTATTGTATATTAGCAGGGGCGTAACTACAGAGGGTGCAGCGTTCGCCACTGCGACCGGGTCCACCGTTTCAGGGGGCCCGCTGTCATTGCTCCCTCAAGGCAGCATCTGGATGGCATTGTTTTTTTTTTATTTTATATATTTTTTCAATCCTATATTCCTATTGTGCCCTTACATGGTCATTATGTGACCACTATGCACTTAATACAGTCAGTGCTTGCGGTTGCGTGAGCCTTCACCTGACTGCATGTGCGTGCCGTTTCAACTTGTGTCTGTGAGGAGTGAGGGGCAGGCATTAAGCATGCAGTGGTAAGCTTCATATCGAAGACTCAAGACACAACTTACTGTGCAGTGTGTCTGTGAGGACGCCGTTAAAGGAGGTCTCCACTGTGGTGATGGCTGCCGGTATGATCACCAGACACAGAAGTCAGATCCAGCATCAGGGGGTGCCGTCACAGCTAAGGCAATGTATCGCTGAATTAAGCAGTGTGATATCTACATGTTGAACAGTTGAAGCATAAAATGTGATGATTAGCGCCAAATTCTCCTGCTCTGGACAGCTCTTTTAGTTTGTGAACCAGCTCCCAGTCCTCTAGTTTTCCTCATTTTTAATTTGGGATAAAAGTCTATAACTTACATGTCAGCACTCTGCTATGCCCAGCAGTTTTTTTCTTCTTTTAACATTAGATGCTTCTATTTCATAAAACTATGACCTGCACTGTATTTCTGTGTGTTTAACTCATAAGTTGAACTTGCACATATATTAAATGTATAATATGTGTGTATGTAAGGTTAAATATGTATGTATGTGTGTATGTAAATGTGTGTTAAGACATAAATATAAAGGAGCTGCTAAATTAATAATAATATGTGTATAAATTAGAACAGAGGTGCAGACCCTATAATACTATATTTGAAAAAACACAAAAGAGAGAGAATAAGGATAAGTAATCCTTATATAAAGATAGGGATTTCAGCACTCTCCAATACACATAGAGAAAAAATTATATAAGTGAAAATCCAAATATATAGAGTGACAAGTGTTGAACCTGGTAGAGACGTAGAACAAAACTTGAGAAAACCAGCATGTGTTCAAAGCACTAGCAATTTATTAATGTATAAACAGAAGAAAAAATAAAATTAAAAATTTAAAGCATATTCTCAAAAAGAGACGTCTCATGGAAAATAAAGCATAGTTGTAAATGTGATAAAGTTTATTAAACGGCTTCAAAATTGGAGAAAACTAACAACACCTCTATCAGAGGACAACCCCAAAGTCATATATAAGGGATATATTGTCATGATACTATAATGAGGATCTATGTTGTTAACTCAAACGTTAAGCCGATATTTGTTAGAACTCAAAATAGTATCAACAATCAAATATGCATAAATAACAGAAAGGAGAAGCTTGGTTATTGTAAATAAAGAGTTATAATAACAGGTGCAGCAAAACACTATACGAGTAGCCAAACACAACACCATAATCAGAGGGCAGTCCCAAATTAAAGGGTTAATACTGTCATGATATACATTAAGGATCTATGTGTTTGGAAAGAGGTAATTATGTTACATTAATATACCAAGTTTGAACTGTATAGTGCAAATGGCGAATAATCAAACAGCATACTATATGATATGGAAATAAAGGAATCAAAAAAGCCTTGTGTAGAGAACTGACAGACAGTCCTTCTAAATGACTGTGAAGCAAATGTCCAGGCATCCACTTTGCGGTAGGAAATATTGACTTCCACTGCCTTGTACAGATAATTATCTGAGCGCTCACAGTCTTAAATGTAGTCAGATGGTGATTCCATAAAGCGCTGCTGCATCCAAGTATACTCCAAGCAAGAGGCAAGTTATTTCAAACAAGCAGTCTCCATAGAATTTCAAAGTAAGTGAACACAAGTCCCACAAGTAGGCGTCTCATCAGAGAATTCAGCTGCTGCCACTGCCTACGCGCGTTTCATCCCCTTGACTGACAGGGACTTCCTCAGGGCTGACGTCATTGTATCACACCTGACCTTTTATAGGCTACTAAACACACCTCCAAGAAATGATGAACATATGTGTTAAGAATAATAAAGAAACTAGCAGTGTTGCACGGCATTTTCAGACCTGTCATGACTCAAATTTTGAGTTACTTAAATTTATTGGCATTGATGTTGGGCTGATACACAAAAGAGGAGGGGATCAGGATAAATGCCTCCTCCAAAAAGAAACAGGCTGGATAAGACGGACCCCACATGCATATTTGATTGTTGATGCTATTTTGAGTTCTAACAAATATCGGCTTAACGTTTGAGTTAACAACATAGATCCTCATTATAGTATCATGACAATATATCCCTTATATATGACTTTGGGGTTGTCCTCTGATAGAGGTGTTGTTAGTTTTCTCCAATTTTGAAGCTGTTTAATAAACTTTATCACATTTACAACTATGCTTTATTTTCCATGAGACGTCTCTTTTTGAGAATATGCTTTAAATTTTTAATTTTATTTTTTCTTCTGTTTATACATTAATAAATTGCTAGTGCTTTGAACACATGCTGGTTTTCTCAAGTTTTGTTCTACGTCTCTACCAGGTTCAACACTTTTCACTCTATATATTTGGATTTTCACTTATACAATTTTTTCTCTATGTGTATTGGAGAGTGCTGAAATCCCTATCTTTATATAAGGATTACTTATCCTTATTCTCTCTCTTTTGTGTTTTTTCAAATATGTAAATGTGTGTGTTTGTATGTAAATGTGTGTGTATGTTTGTGTATGTAAATATGTGTGTAAATATGTTATGTGTGTATGTATGTGTATGTAAATATGTATGTAAATATGTGTGTGTATGTATGTGTATGTAAATATGTGTGTAAATATGTGTGTGTATGTATGTGTATGTAAATATGTATGTAAATATGTGTGTGTATGTATGTGTATGTAAATATGTATGTAAATATGTGTGTGTATGTAAATATGTGTGTAAATATGTTATGTGTGTATGTATGTGTATGTAAATATGTATATAAATATGTGTGTGTATGTATGTGTATGTAAATATGTGTGTAAATATGTGTGTGTATGTATGTGTATGTAAATATGTATGTAAATATGTGTGTGTATGTATGTGCATGTAAATATGTGTGTGTATGTATGTGTATGTAAATATGTGTGTAAATATGTGTGTGAATGTATGTGTATGTAAATATGTATGTAAATATGTGTGTGTATGTATGTGTATGTAAATATGTGTGTAAATATGTGTGTGTATGTATGTGTATGTAAATATGTATGTAAATATGTGTGTGTATGTATGTGTATGTAAATATGTGTGTAAATATGTGTGTGTATGTATGTGTATGTAAATATGTATGTAAATATGTGTGTGTATGTATGTGTATGTAAATATGTGTGTGTATGTATGTGTATGTAAATATGTGTGTAAATATGTTATGTGTGTATGTATGTGTATGTAAATATGTATGTAAATATGTGTGTGTATGTATGTGTATGTAAATATGTATGTAAATATGTGTGTGTATGTAAATATGTGTGTAAATATGTGTGTAAATATGTTATGTGTGTATGTATGTGTATGTAAATATGTGTGTATGTAAATTGTTTTCTTTTCCCCCCCTCTTGTTTTACACATATTTTTAATACATTTCACCAGATGCAGATGAGAAGATAAAATGGCAAAATGTGTCAATATCACTCTTCTCATCCAGCTTTAGTAAATTTGGCAAGTCTAGGGAGATCAGGACAAGCAAATTGAATCTAATGAATATTTAAATATATCTTAGCCAGATCGTAATGCAAATGGGGTATCTGGTGCAAGTTGACCTTTAGTGATGGTAAAGTATACGAATATGCAACACCGGATTTGACTAATATTTAAGAAATAATTGAACTTTCATTCATCAATTCATATAAAATTTATCTTATTAACATTGAATACCTTTGAAAAAGACTACATTACGTTCCTCCGCCTGGCTTTTTTATGGCGATTTTTTTTTCCGGTCAAGGTTTCACAGCGACCAATGAAAAGCCAGCCCACCTGGCGTCCTTTGAAGACAGACAAACACCCCTTCATCTGAGAGCGCATGTGATAAAGATTTTTTACTTTGCAGCATTGTAATTAGCATACAGTGACGCCAATGAGCTGCAAAGAGCTGGCAAACATGTATACAATCAATCGTATACAATCTATTGGTGGAATAAAATTTGAGCGCATGCGCAAATCTAAAAATGAAGAAACGATGCACATATAATGATGTAGTGAGCTGGTAGGACCTCTCTCTACCTGAAAAACATATGGGGTCAGAGTAAAGATCGATAACGCGGTGTGAGTATAATTTTTTTTTTTTAAAGTATTGATTGATTTTCAAAGAAAAAAACCTAGCGATCCACATTGTGTTACCTTTAGGAATACGATTTGGTTATTAGTTTTAGTTAAATTTACCATCACTTTAAAATATACATTGTTGCCCTCTGAGTTTCCTTAAAAATCTCCCACATGTTTAACAACTTCAGATTGTCCCTGTGCAATAAAATGCAATTTGTACCTAAGATTCTGGCTATCATACAAGATAAAATGGTCACAATGTAAACCTGGGAAATTAATGATCATGCAGCTTAAATCAAAGTCTTTTAATTCTGATGAACAATGAAACTATAAGTATAAGTTTGTCTTGTTCAGCTTCTGTAACTAATGTCTTACAATTGTGTGTTACAGGTCCAAGGAATAAGAATACAAAGAAAAATGCTATAACTTTATTAAAATGTCTTAATATTTTGAATATAGGATTCCAGATTGTAATTGATGATAATCAAAATGATCTCAGCTTAGGTAATGTAAGACCAAACAAAAATAGAATCCACTATCAATAACATATCATATTCTTCCTTTTATTACTAAACTAGTACAGTTTTCATACATGAAATGTATTCCTGCTATTTATCCAACAGTAAGATTTTTATATACTGCTCCCTCAGAGTCAATGGCACACATTCAACGATCAAACACTGCAATTTAGCTAGCACACAGCACGGTTGCACAATATTTTGTTGCTTTAGCCAATTTAGTTTGAGTGGAAGTTGTGGCTCGTCACTGTACTGCACACAGGAGTTCCCTCTGGCAATCTATGGGTAAGGAGTATTAGCTACAGTAGTAATTTTGCACTAGAATCCTTGGGGATCAAATTCCAAAGAGGAACGCTTGCATTAAGCAAGTACAGTAGGTCTTTGTAACCAGTAAAAGCCTTCATTCCGGTAGTGAATTTAATTTTGTAAACCCTGTTGAAAATAAAGCATTGACATTGACTGCCTCAAACCAAATGTAGTCATCTATTTTCTTAAAGCTGCAATAAGAGACACAATACGTTGCAGGTGTTATATAATGAATTCTTCATCTTTTTACAAATATACAGGCATAATTTTATACTTAACTAAAAATAAAATGTTTAGATATCAAACTATGGTCCAGGTTCATTTTATTATTACAAGGTTGTAGGGAGGATTAACATGGCTAAATTAGCTGTTTTTACATTTGAAGCCGTCGAAATATATTTGTTTAACCAGTTTTGGCCACATATCAAATGACACTTTACCATGTTAAAATGAAAAGTATCAAAATACTAATGCCATCCCAATACACCAGAGAACACTTTATGTGTACCCCCCCTTTTTTTGTGGAAAAATAAATGTTTCAGTAACTTTTTTTTTTTTAATGTTTCCTGAATTTAATGTTCTAGTTTGTTAATTAGATCTAATATTACTTATTAATATATTGGTATCCTTTGTTGAAAAGCATGCCTAGCTAGGCTCTGGAGCAGCAATGCACTACTGGGAACTACCTGGGCATGCTTTTCAACAAAGGGGACCAAGAGAACAAAATATATTTGATAATAGAAGTTAATTGGATAGTTGTTTAAAAATTGCATGTTCTATTTGAATCATAAACGTTTCGTTTTGACTTTACTGTCCCTTTAATCATGCTAATAATCTTACGCTCCGATAGCTCTCTTTTGGCTCTCATCTTCGTTCTCACATAATCTCCTAGTGCCTGTATCTGTTTGTGTCCCATTTTGTCCCTGTCTCTCTTACAGGACTGCAACATCAAGAACTTGTGTGGGGAAAGGGTATTTGTTCTATATATAATATAAATGAGACCTGTGGTATAGTCAGACACTTGGTTATTACGCTGTAAAATATGAATTTAGCCATTGCATTATATCCTTTGTTTCACGTAATGTTTGCAAATAAATACCAGTTCCAATGGATATTACAACCATATACCATAAATTAATTGTATCAGAATTTCATATGTACCTCCCGTTCTGAGTTTGATATGTGTTATATGATTATAATATATTATTTATTTATGAAACGCCAATACATGAGGGAACATTTGGCTACGTACTTAGATATAGATAAATAACATACAACAACATTGACCGAAAATAGAAGAGAGGATTTCTTGGAAGAACAAACAATCTAAAAGATCTTGTGTTTCATATCAGTTTGATATATTTATCAATAATTTCAAAGTAATTGTGTCTGCTGCAGCATTCACTCCAATTTCCAAGGAGTACTTATGTCTGTTTTTTAAGTGCAAATTGTTGCCAAAAAAAAAAGCACTACGTGGTTTATTACTTCATTTCAAATAACATTTTATTGATGTTTTTATTATCTAATATCAGTTCACAATATTTTTTTTATTAACTATGAAATAAATAATAAAGAACATGTAAAGGACAACCATCTACCATTCATTTGCATTCTATTTAAGGGGTATAGTACATTGTTTTATCTTCCTATATACACTTCTTTTAGTGAATTAATTTCAGTTTTTGCCATTTAGTGTGTAAGCTGATTTTCTCCTTTTCCACTCCTATCTGTATGGCATATTTCTGCAAGACAAAATGGCTTACGGATAAAAA
This sequence comes from Bombina bombina, assembly GCF_027579735.1. Lineage (NCBI taxonomy): Eukaryota > Metazoa > Chordata > Amphibia > Anura > Bombinatoridae > Bombina > Bombina bombina. The sequence continues at coordinate 673,453,316 of NC_069500.1, read as the reverse complement.
TGATGGAAAACCAAGAGCAGCGCTTTTTCCTATATGCTATTTTCAATGATAGACATAGATTGTGTTGATGAGGCATAAATGCTAAAATCATATTATTTAATAAACCGCAAATAAATTAAGATTGCTAACTGATGTGTATAACCCAATGAACGTTATTCAAACTTGCACCGATAAAAGACGTGAAAAGAAGATTACCTTCTTTTTTTTTTCAAGTTGACTTTGCTGGAGGTTTGCTGTTTGCAAAACACTTTGCTAAATGCAATATATCATCTTTGGAAGCGTCTTTTTAATTATTTCCCTGATGGCTAGATAGAACTCAATTATGAGAGATTTCATGTGTTTACAAGTCCTTTGTGCCTATTTCTATGATATCATCTGTAAGAGACTAGTCATACTTATGTATCCTTCCAGATAAAATGCTAGTTATTCCTTTTCACTTTAAAGGGACAGTCTAGTCAAAATTAAACTTTCATGATTCAGATAGGGCATACAATTTTAAACAACATTCCAATTTACTTTTATCATCAATTTTGCTTTGTTCTCTTAGTATTCTTAGTTGAAAGCTAAACCTAGGTTGGCTTATATGCTAATTTCTAAGCCTTTGAAGGCCGCCTCTTATCTGAATGCATTTTGACAGTTTTTCACAGCTAGAGGGCGTAAGTTCATGTGTACCATATGGATAACATTGTACTCACCCACGTGGAGTTACCTAGGAGTCAGCACTGATTGGGTAAAATGCAAGTCTGTCAAAAGAACTGAAATTAGGAGGCAGTCTGCAGAGGTTTAGATACAAGGTAATTACAGAGGTAAAAAGTATATTACTATAACTGTTTTGGTTATGCCAAACTGGGGAATGGTTAATAAAGAAACTATCTATCTTTTTTAACAATAAAAATTCTGGTGTAGACCGTCCCTTTAACCTTCATTACCTTTCTAAAGTCGCTTAATAACTTTGGTATTTCTAGTCTCCTAAAAACAACAATAGGATATTTCCTGACTTTATCAGTACAGTACAATCCATATCTGACAATTAAATCCTTTCACTTAAAGGGACAGTCAAGTCCAAAAAAACCTTTCATTTTTCAAATAGGGCATGTAATTTTAAACAACTTTCCAATTTACTTTTATCAACAATGTTGCTTTGTTCTCTTGGTATTCTAGTTGAAAGCAAACCTAGGAAGGCTCATATGATAATTTTTAAGCCTTTGAAGGCCACCTCTTTTTTATTAGCTTTTCACAGCAGAGGAGAGCTAGTTCATGTCAGCCATATAGATAACGTAATCACGCCCGCGGCTAGTGGCAGACACTGCACTAATTGGCTAAAATGCAAGTCAATAGATAATAAATAAAAGTCATGTGATTAGGGGCGGTCAGAAGATGCTTAGATACCAGTTAGTCACAGAAGTAAAAAGTGTATTAATATAACTGTGTTGGTTAGGTAAAACTGGGGAATTGGTAATAAAGGGATTATCTATCTTTTTAAACAACAAAAATTCTGGTGTTGACTGTCCCTTTAATGAGGCTGTATCTCAGCTACACACAATAAGCCTGACATTCAGGTTCTCATTAGTTCTGTTTTTTATGGACTGAGATAGATTGTTATTTTAGTGATATTAACATAAAACATGATCTGACTACTTACTGTAGTATTCCTCTCAACATTTCCCAGTGGGTTTCTAGGCCAGGAAGGTGAGGGAGACCTGTGGGCAGTGGCAAACAGATGTTTTTGGGTGGAGACACAAGAGGAGGGGCAGAACAGGGAGTTTGTTGTGAGCAAGGTACGCATGCCATGTGTGGGTGTGCCATAGGCTGGGTTCTCAAGTCATGTTGTAGGTAGAGCATGGGCGGAAATTGTATGAATAATCAGTGCTGTAAGGGGGGAAATTAAATGCCATATTTATATAATTGCATATATGGAAACTTTACAGAGAAGTATCTTTAAAATATAGGTAGGTTCAAACCTCCTGGTCATCTTGTAATTTGCAGGACTGTCCAGATCTCTGACCACACTATGGAGATGAGTTGTCCCAGTTCTGGTTCTTGGAGCATTGTATCACAATCCCTCCCGCTAAACACTTTCTTCCTTTAACTTCAACAGGCCACACCCCTGACACATCCAGATTGCGCCACAGAATTGCATGGCAATGGCCCTTAACACTCAAATGCTGCATCAGCTCTTGTGACCCTTGACTCATATTTAGTCAAAAGAAAATTATGTTTTTTTCTATTACCAATACTGCTCTATTAATATTTTCTGTATAGATGCCAAGAACAGCTGTTTCAACTGACAAAATAAAGATGAAGTAGCTATTTTTAAACAACTGAATGCACTCCAGCAAGTAAAATGGATTATAGGGAAAACATTAAAAGGGAAAATATATTACAGAACAATGATTTTTTAAATGTGTCTTTGGTTTGTGCAGTTTACTGTGATTGTGCTATATGAATGTTTGTAGTTGTCCATCTAAAGGGGAGAAGAGTCTACGGCTTCATTCATTACTGTTGGGAATTAAGAACCTGGCCACCAGGAGGAGGCAAAGACACCCCAGCCACAGGCTTAAATACCTCCCCCACTTCCCTCATCCCCCAGTCATTCTTTGCCTTTCGTCACAGGAGGATGGCAGAGAAGTGTGGAAGATCGGAGAAGTCTCTTATGGAGGATAGTACTCTTCACTTTGGGACTGGAGTTTTAAGTGGTCCTGTCAGCCTCTCAGTGAGAGCCTGGGCGAAAGTTAGAGTCCGGAGATGCAGGAAGAGTCTTTCTGCAAAACCATCCCGACTCATATTATCAGCTCCAAAAGCAGTCAGCATTGATGAGTTTCGATGCCTGCTTTTTACACTCAAGTCCATGTCAGGAGCGAGGCTACTAACCTGTCACACTTGAAAGGCCGTGTTCCTGTTTCACGGCGTAGATTTTGGTAAGATAGTTTAATTTTTATTACATAATGATAACACTGAAGACAGGGTCACAGTGTGACACCTCTTATCTTTAAAGAACCAAGGGTTAATATTCCTGGAAAGGGGATTATTGAACAGGGAGGGATTATACATGATATTGTTTATTGTGTCATTGCTGCGTTATGTGTAAGATGAGGCTCTGACAATTTGTGGAACGTTCAGGTGACTTACAGGAGTATTGCGCAGCCCTTTTGTGTCGCGTTTTCTCCTTAGGCAGGGGTGGTCTTGCCAGGCATTCCATGTGACCGGGTGTGGCTATCTCTCTTCTTCTGTTGATCAGCGGCGCAGGAGACAAAACGGTTTCTGTAGTCCGGGTCATAGGAGGTGGTGAGTACCCCAGCCATTGGAGGTTATAAAGGTGCCTATTTATTAAGTTAATTTAGTCCGTAATAACAGCACAAGCTATGGAGGACTCTGACGCATTAGAGGATTCTCCCTCTTTAATAAGGTCTCATTTCTGTGTTTATTGTGAGGAGGTTCTGGTAGAACAGCATGCTCAACTATGTTCCACATGCCTTAATAAAGTTATGACATCTAAAAGTAAACAGATGTCTAGTACTACTGAGCCGTCCACCACTGAGGGTTCCCCGTTCCGTGAGGTGCGTTCCCTGCATTCATCTCCAATTGCACATGCAGCACCCCAGGGTCCAACCATTACTGCTGCGGGAGAGGTTTGTTGGCTGTCAGATTTTGTGGATCAACTGCAAATGGCGGTATCAAAAGTGATCCATGCCTTACCATGTTCTGCTAAGCGTAGGGCGTATCATGGCGGCCCGGCCCAGGGTTTGTCTATGCCTATGGAAATATCAGAGGCGTTATACAATGACGAGGCCCACTCCAACTCTTCGGAGGAGGCTCCTTCTGGGTCGGAGTCTGTGTCATCTAAACCTCCGGCTGCGGAGGAGCCTGACTTTAGGTTTAGGATAGAGAATTTGCGCTTTTTGCTGAAGCAAGTGCTTGCTACTCTGGAGGTTCTGGAACCGAAGCTTCCGGAGGAACCTGCGAATCCTAAGCTTGATAAGATATATGAGGACAGGGTTGTGCCTCAGGCCTTCCCGGTTTCTGTTAAGATGGCTAATATTATTAAGAATGAATGGGAGCGATTAGGTTTTCCTTTTCCCCTTCTTCTTCCTTTAAGAAACTGTTCCCCGTTCCGGACTCTCAGCTTGAGCTGTGGGGCACTGTCCCTAAGGTGGATGGTGCTATCTCCACGCTCGCGAAGCGGACGACTATTCCCCTCGAGGATAGTTTGTCGTTTAAAGAGCCCATGGATAAAAAGTTGGAAAACATGTTAAAGAAGATGTTTCAGCACACAGGGTTTGTTTTTCAGCCGGCAGCGGCCGGAGTTGTGACATATTGATGTGAATCCCTGTGTGAAATGGTTGAAGGGGAGACTTCCATAGACGAGATACAGGATAAGATTAGGCGCTGAAGGTCGCCAATTCTTTCATCTGTGATGCCAATATGCAAATTATTCACCTGAATGCTAAGGTGTCAGGTTTTTGTGTTTTAGCTTGCAGGGCTCTGTGGCTAAAGTCTTGGTCTGCGAACATGACCTCTAAATCGAGGCTGTTGTCACTGCCTTTTCAATGAAAGATTCTGGAAAGATTCTGGAAAGGGAGCTTTCTTACCGCAGGATAAGAAGGCTAAGCCTAAAGGATCTACTTTTCGTTCCTTTCGTGCGGACAAGGCCCAGTGCCAGCAAAAGCGGACCGCTCCAAGGGAACTTGGAAGCCGGCTCATTCTTGGAGAAAGTCTAAGCAGAGCAAGAAGCCCACAGAGACAAAATCGGCATGAAGGGGCGGCCCCCGACCGGTCTCTGGACCAAGTAGGGTCAGATTATCTCTCTTCTCAGAAGCCTGGTTACAGGAAATTTAGGACCCTTGGGTTCTGGAGGTTGTCGCCCAGGGTTACAGGATAGGGTTCAGATCTCATCCGCCCAGGGGCAGATTCTTCCTGTCAAACCTGTCTTCAAGACCAGAAAAGAGAGAGGCCTTTTTAGAGAGTGTGAGGAATCTCTCCTCTCTCTGCTTTGTCGTACCAGTACCCCAAACAGAAGGGGGTCTAGGGTACTATTCAAATCTTTTTGTGGTTCCAAAGAAGGAGGGCACTTTACGCCCGATTCTGGACCTAAAGTGTTTAAACAAGTTTCTGAGTGTTCCAGCGTTCAAAATGGAAATGATCATATCTATTCTGCCACTTAGTTCAAGAGGGAAAGTTCATGACAACTATTGACTTGAAGGACACTTACCTTCATGTGCCAATTTACAAGGAACACATCAAGTTCCTAAGATTTGCGTTTCTGGACCAACACTTTCAGTTTGTGGCCCTCCCCTTTGGTCTGGCGACGGCTTTCGAGAGTCTCCACAAAGGTTCTGGGGGCGCTACTTGCAGTGACCAGAGCTAGAGGCATTGCTGTGGTTCCCTATCGGGATGACATCCTAGTCCAGGCGCCATCACTCAGTCTTGCAGAGGATCATTCAAGGGCTCTTCTTCTTTTGTTCCAATCTCATGGTTGGAAGATCAACTCAGGAAAGAGTTTCCTGGTTCCCAGCAACTGGGTGGAGTTCCTAGGCACGATAATAGACTATGTCCATGAAAATATTTCTCACAGATTGCCCTTCAGTCCCCCTCAAACCCCTCAGTGGCTCAGTGTATGGAGGTGATCGAATTCATGGTTTCCGGCATAGACGTCATTCTATTTGCCAGGTTCTATCTCAGACCTCTTCAATTGTGCATGTTGAGACAGTGGAATGGCGATCATTCAGATCTATCTCAGCAGATATCCATGGTTGCTCGAACTCAGATCTCCCTCTCTTGGTGGATCTGTCCGGAGCAACAGTCCATGGGGATATCCTTCTTGAGACCTTCCTGGCAGATTGTGACCACGGACGCGAGTCTGGCAGGATGGGGAGCTGGGACCCGGGAGGAGTATCTCCTTCCGATAAATATTCTGGAACTCCTAGCAATCTACAATGCTCTGAAAGCATGGCCTCCTCTGGGGTCGTTCAGCTTCATGAGATTCCAGACCAACAACATTACCTCGGTGGCTTACATCAACCATTAGGGGGGTACGAGGAGCTCCCTAGCCATGAGGGAGGTGTCTCGGATCTTGGAGTGGGGGGGCGGACTCCCAAAGCTGCTCGCTCTCAGCGATTCACATTCCAGGTGTGGACAACTCAGCAGCCAATCCTTCCATCTGGGGGAATGATCTCTCTGCCCAAAGTGTTTGCGGAGATTTGTTTCAGGTGGGGATCGCCGGAGATAGGTCTCATGGCATCCATACTCAATTGCAAGCTACCCCGATATGGGTCGAGGTCCAGGGATCCCCTGGCAGAGCTAATAGATGCCTTGGCGGTGCCTTGGGGGTTTAGCCTAGCTTACAATTTTCCACAGTTACTACTTCTAGCATGGATCAAACAGGAGCAAGCTTCGGCCATTCTGATTGCTCCATCGTGGCCGCGAAGGATGTGGTTTGCGGATCTGGTGGGGATGTCATCCTCTCCGCCGTGGAGGTTACCCTGTCGCAGGGATCTGTTGGAACAGGGTCCTTTTCAACATCAAAATCTCCATTCTCTGAGGCTGACTGCGTGGAAATTGAGCGAGGGGAGGAGATGAACTAGCTGTCTTGCAATGTGAGCATCCTTATCTGTTTTTTCATGCGGATAAGGCTGTGCTTCGCTCTGGTTTGGGGTTTCTTCCCAAGGTGGTGTCTAACCGTAACATCAATCAGGAAATAGTTGTCTAAGGAGAGGTTACTTCATAACCTGGATGTGGTTCATGCCTTAAAGTTCTATCATTAGGCTACAAAGGATTTCAGACAGTCTACATCTCTTTTTGTGGTATATTCAGGAAAGTGCAAGGGGCAGAGAGCCTCTTCTACTTCTTTGTCCTTTTGGTTGAGGAGCTTGATTCGCTTGGCCTATGAGACAGCGGGACATATGCCTCCTCAGAGGATCACGGCTCATTCAACTAGAGCTATGGCTTCCTCTTGGGCCTTCAAGAATGAGGCCTCTATGGAGCAGATTTGTAAGGCAGCTACCTGGTCCTCCTTACACACTTTTACAAAGTTTTACAAATATTACGTTTTTGCTTCTGCGGAAGCTGTTTTTGGGAGAAAAGTTTTGCAGGCTTTTTTGCCCTCAGATTAGGGTCTGACTTTTACCCTCCCGGTTTCATCCAGTGTACTCTAGAGCTTGGGTATATGTTTCCAACAGTAATGAATGAAGCCATGGACTTTCTTCCCTTTTAGATGGAAAACATAAATTATGCTTTCCTGATAATTTAATTTCCATCTAGGGGAGGAGAGTCCACGGACCTAAATTTAATTAATCTTCTGGCACCATTTATACCCTGATGCTTCTCCTACTGTTCCTTGTTCCCTCGGCAGAATGACTGGGGGATGAGGAAAGTGGGGGAAGTATTTAAGCCTTTGGCTGGGGTGTCTTTGCCTCCTCCTGGTGGCCAGGTTCTTAATTCCCAACAGTAATGAATAAAGCCGTGGACTCTCCTCCCCTCGATGGAAATGAAATTATCAGGTAAGCAACATTTATGTTTTTATTGTATGCAGGCTAGGGCTGGCTAAATAAACTGCACTGATAATGTGCTGCCTAGTGTCAATAATAAAATTATGCCTCCAACTCTCGACTACAGTCTAAACCCAACCATTGCACTTCAAAATGTATACATAGATATATACAAGTGACTTGGCCCTTTTATATTAAAGGCAACCATATTCTTCACATGTGCTGTCCTTGTTAAGAGCTGCCTTGGTACCATGGTCCCACCGGGACCCATTATAGAGGCAGACCTGATGCAATCTCTACCTATAAACAAGACACATTCAATGCTCCTTAAAACAGAAAATTCAATTTAAAGTAAAGTGTATGCCATAGGATACTGAATATGTGCCATGAACTCTATCAATAAATGTTTAATGCTGTCTTGTCAATATTATTACTTCATACACGAGAATTTCTGGGTAAATATAAATAATACACTGAACAGAAATATAGCATATAGCGTAACTTGTGTGGAGTACAAAGGAATCTAGGAATACGTAGATTTAAATAACAAGAGTGATCACTATCATTTTGTAGAAAGCTGCCAAGCACAATTAGTTCATTAGAGAGATATGGAGGAGGTCAGACCAGGCACAGGCATTTCTGCAGATGCCAGTACTGGGAAGCACTAATAGGGCACAATATTCCAGAGTCAGAGTGCTGTCCCAGTAGACTGAGAGAATTCATTCTCTGTGTATTACATTTACATGTGAAACACTTCAGGTTTTGGTGCTGATGGATTGTGGATTAGATACTCACTGCTGCTCATACAGTACAGATCCTATCCATGCAAAATGAAATGTTAGAATACAAAAGCTTGAATGAAACACATGGGGGATTTATGAAAGACGTGTTCATAAAAAAAGATATACTGTGGACCATATCACTTCCTAGGTCACAACCCTCACATCAGCTTAGCACCCAGGTGGGAAAGTGCTAAGCACTCAAAGGGTTAAAATGAGATTAGACTGGGTAACCCACTGAAAGGGACTGAGAGCAGACCTCGCTCCCCCCTCCCCTGCATATGAAAAAACCCATTATACAAACAGAAGCAGTCTGAAGTCTGTATACATTAGTATGCATCTAAAACTTTGGGGCTTGGTTAGGAGTCTGAAAATCAGCACAATGTTATTTAAAAATAAGCAGAACTATACATTTTTACCAAAACACTCCCAGATGGCCTATACAAATGGATCATCTACAAACCTTTTAGACAAAAAAAATCTAGTGTACAATGTCCCTTTAAGAAAGACATAGAGTAACCAAAACAACGGCTGAAAACTTTGGCAATGTCATGTTTGCCCCCTAATTATGTGAGCAATACATGATCACTGTAATCAATTTAATTTCTCAATGTTCATTAAATAATGTATTCAAGATGTATTTGTTCTTTCAAAATACAAAATAGATATTCAGATAATAATTTGTTAGAAGATGTCTGTCCCAGTTGACTGGTCACCAACAATGAAAGATAGACATTAAAATGTATTTAAGATAATAAGACATCTTATGATGTGCTGTTGTGCATGACTTTATTAATTTAATATCCGCAGAGCTACCTTTCTTTATATCAGCCCGTTTTATTCTATAAGTTATCCTTGTTATTCAATTATATACATTTGTGGCATAAACCACAATTCTATTTTAATAGATAATTCTAACCTTCAGCAAACTGTCTGCACACATCAGTACTGAATTGAGGTTTACACACCACATATAAATAAGGCTTCTGTTAAAATTATTCCAATTGATTTGACCATTATGTTAAATCAGAGTTAAAAACATAAATCTAATATATTTTATGGAGCATCCCTATTTTTAGGTGTTAATGTTTATTTAAAGGGATACAAATCAATTTTTGCTGCTTTAAAAACAAGATAAAAAAAAGATAATTTTAAAAATGCTTTGTACTTTTTTATTTTATTGCATTTTTTTTATATTTTTGTAAAATGGATGTTTTTATACTAATATTTTTTTTTGTAATGCTTTTCAGGCAAGCCATTGCCATCATCAAAGCAAAGGGCAATCTTTTTTATCAACAAGAGAGCAATAAGGCCTGTTTCTTTCAAAATCAATATAAACAGCTTTTAATTAAAGGGACATTAAAGTGAAGGTAAACTTTGATGAATGTTTTTTTTAAATACTATTAAAAACAGGGGCACTTTCATTCATCAAAGTTTACAAAGCAGCCGGTTTGATTAAAAACTTATCTCTCTTCTTTGCACAGCCAGAGCAGCTTCCCCATCCTGGAAATCCTCTCTTTACACGCCATCAATGACTAATCCGGCTTCCTCCAATCACAGCATGGCCTCAGGCAATGACTACCCTGGGGGGAAAGCTGTGATTGGAGGAAGCCGGATTAATCATTGCTGAAGAGAGGAAATCCAGGTGGGGGAAGCTGCTCTGGCTGTGCAAATAAGAGAGGTAAGTTTTTAATCAAAATGGCTGCTTTGTAAACTTTTATGAATGAAAGTGCCCCTGTTTTTAATAGTATTTTTAAAAAACGGGCTTTCATTCATCAAAGTTTAGCTTCACTTTAAAGTCAAAATTATACTTTTATTATTCAGATAGAGCATGCAGTTTTAAGAGGCTTTAAAATGTACTTATATCTTCAAATTTGCCTTGTTCTCCTTATCCTTTTTTGAAAAGTCAGTCCCGAAGAAGCACCACACATCAGATTAGCCAATGATAAGCTGCATTGATGTGTACCTGCCAAACAGCAGCTAGCTCCCAGTAGTGCATTGTTTCTCCTAAACCTGCCTAAGTATGCTTTTAAACAAAGGATACCAAGGGAAATACATTTGACAACAGAAGTAAATGTAAAAGTCTCTTAAAATTGCATTATCTATCTGACTAATGAAAGATTAATTTTCACCTCTGTGTTCCTTTAAACTTTTTTTTTAAAAATCTTTATAACATATTTAAATATTGATCTTTTATCTGCATAATAGATTATGTCCCTTTAAGAGTACAAATGCATCTCCTTTTGGATTATATTTGTTTGGCAAATGTGTATTTGTTAAAAAAAAAATATATATATATATATATATTTTTGAGCTTGAAATAAAATGTGCAAGAGATCTCTGGTAACCGTTAGACTGAAACCCATGCTGTGGGCTCTTTGATTGGTTTGGTTGTCTGACTACTTAGTGGGAAATGATGAGGTTTTAGGATTATGTTTTGTGTTTGGATTAAATCTGTAAATTAATTTATGGGTACATTGATAGAGAGCAATCCATACAGCTTTTTATTTAGATGACGCAGGAGCTCTGAAAATAGGCAACATCTGAGTTTGATTTGGTTAAACCAAAGAATGCAAGAAATATACCATAATAGGGCACTAATTATATTGTCCCTGCTAAACGCACATCAGCCCTTCTTTAAATGCCATGTTCGTAACAATGGTGTTTCTTGGTATTTAGTTGTAAGCAGAGCTATATTGATTATCAGTCATTGTGTAGAGCTTCAGCCATTAATCTTTACATTAGTTTGTCAAAATGTTATTTGGTAAAATGCTGCTTTGTAAATTGTTTGTAATTGTTATGTTTTCACCTTTAAAGACCGGTCACTCTTATTTGTCATGAACAAAAGATATTTTTAAAGATTAGTAGACAAGTAAATACTTTCGCCTTTGCAATCTCAAAGGGTGTCATTGCACAGAAAAAAAGAAGATGCTCAAGGAAAGGTTTTGCTTGATAACAATTCCTTACCTAGGAAACATTTCTGCATTAGTAAACTGCAATATTAAAATCTAAAGATAAACACATTTATTAACATTTATATTGACAAAACCTGCAGTGCATCTGTGTATGAGTGCGATTTCAGCACTGTTGCCCCCAACTAAAATGAAAGTTAAATCCCTATTCATCTTAGTTTCACCTTGTAATAGAGATTGAAAGAAGACAAAAAGTGTATCACGTTCAACCTTCACATATTTTTTGATCCCTTTTTTATAATACAAAAACTCTTCTAAATTAACTGACAAGTAACACAGGTTAAAAACCTACTGATGTAACCCAATCAGTCATCATTTTGGATTCTGTTTCTTTCTTTGGGGGGGAAATACATTATATATATATATATATATATATATATATATATATATACGGTATATATATATATATATATATATATATATATATATATATATATATAAAACTATTTTAATGTTATCTTTTGGGCTGGCAGTCAATACCTCCTGAAGGAAAAGTCCCACAGCTTAATTACTCTCACAGGTACTGTCTTTGGTCATGACTAAGGGTAACAATTCTAAGGTTAAGCCCTGAGATTCTGGTCTCTGGCCACAGACTCTCACCTCTGCATCTGAGCTCCACCCCCTAAATATAGGGGCAGGTAATATTCTTTCTGACCTTACCCCTATCTCAATATTATTTGAAGCCAGAGTGTCTTTACCTTTACTCCAAAAGAAGGTCTCTCTTAAATTAACCTCCTTGTCCTTAGTCTTCTGCTACCTGTGGTCTAAAATGATCTATGATAGACGTAATCTTTCTTGGCATTGACTATAGGGTATAGATGCATTTATCCCAATTTGATTATTAATTTCCATTATCTGTTAAGTACTAAACTAATTATTAAAAATGGGACTGCAGATCCTTTGGAATTGTTGAAAACAAATGCCAGTGAGCAAGCCTGATATAAGTTACATCTTGGTGGAGGGATGGTAAAGCACCAGGAGAGGACTGATTGCACTGATAGGAAACATTGCATTACTTACTGGGCATGACAAAACGAGTGCCAGGAGGTCCTTTTGGAGATCAATGGATAACAGTATTTTACAGGTTCATGTAAACATCATGTCATGCAAGTGCCAGGGTTTAGAATATCTGTGAATGAAGATCACAAAAAGAGGGCGCCTCCTAGTATAATACTGCGAGTAGAACCAACAATAGCGTATCTTGTATTAGAAATATACTCACAAAATGAGCAGCACCAATTGTGCTGAGTGACGCAAGCTGGGATCACACAGTTTCCCAGCGAACTGATCCTCAAGAGGATTTAGAGGCCCAGGTGTGCCAGGGAATGATCCAATAAAGCTCAGGCTTCCATAAGATTCAGCAAACTTTTATTAAAAACAATATTATAAAACCAATGGGTATGTACATTACCCAAAGTATTTAAAAGAAAAATTGGCAACAGATTGCAAAGCGTTTCTCAGCTGTGCTAGCTGTTTCATCTGATTTCTATTACAAGATGTATTGTTGGCTCTACTTGCAGTATTATACCAGGAGGCACCCTCTTTTTGTGATCTTCAATTACAGATATTCTGGATTTCTCCAACATAGGTGTGTCCGGTCCACGGCGTCATCCTTACTTGTGGGATATTCTCCTCCCCAACAGGAAATGGCAAAGAGCCCAGCAAAGCTGGTCACATGATCCCCCCTAGGCTCCGCCTTCCCCAGTCATTCTCTTTGCCGTTGTACAGGCAACATCTCCACGGAGATGGCTTAGAGTTTTTTAGTGTTTAACTGTAGTTTTTATTATTCAATCAAGAGTTTGTTATTTTAAAATAGTGCTGGTATGTACTATTTACTCTGAAACAGAAAAGAGATGAAGATTTCTGTTTGTAAGAGGAAAATGATTTTAGCAACCGTTACTAAAATCGATGGCTGTTCCACACAGGACTGTTGAGAGGAATTAACTTCAGTTGGGGGAACAGTGAGCAGACTTTTGCTGCTTGAGGTATGACACATTCTAACAAGACGATGTAATGCTGGAAGCTGTCATTTTCCCTATGGGATCCGGTAAGCCATTTTATTACAGACAGTAAATAAGGGCTTCACAAGGGCTTTTTAAGACTGTAGACATTTTCTGGGCTAAATCGATTTATATATAAACATATTTTATACTCCATAGCCTTGAGGAATTATTTTAATCTTGGGAATTTTGTAAAATAACCGGCAGGCACTGTATTGGACACCTTATTCTCTAGGGGCTTTCCCTAATCATAGGCAGAGTCTCATTTTCGCGCCTGTATTGCGCACTTGTTTTTGAGAAGCATGACATGCAGATGCATGTGTGAGGAGCTCTGATACATAGAAAAGACTTTCTGAAGGCGTCATTTGGTATCGTATTCCCCTTTGGGCTTGGTTGGGTCTCAGCAAAGCAGATACCAGGGACTGTAAAGGGGTTAAATATAAAAACGGCTCTGGTTCCGTTATTTTAAGGGTTAAAGCTTCCAAATTTGGTGTGCAATACTTTTAAGGCTTTAAGACACTGTGGTGAAATTTTGGTGAATTTTGAACAATTCCTTCATACTTTTTCGCAATTGCAGTAATAAAGTGTGTTCAGTTTAAAATTTAAAGTGACAGTAACGGTTTTATTTTAAAAGGTTTTTTGTACTTTGTTATCAAGTTTATGCCTGTTTAACATGTCTGAACTACCAGATAGACTGTGTTCTGAATGTGGGGAAGCCAAGGTCCCTTCTCATTTAAATAGATGTGATTTATGTGACACAAAATTTAGAGAAAATGATGCCCAAGATGATTCCTCAAGTGAGGGGAGTAAGCATGGTACTGCATCATCCCCTCCTTCGTCTACACCAGTCTTGCCCACACAAGAGGCCCCTAGTACATCTAGCGCGCCAATACTCCTTACTATGCAACAATTAACGGCTGTAATGGATAATTCTATCAAAAACATTTTAGCCAAAATGCCCACTTATCAGCGAAAGCGCGACTGCTCTGTTTTAGAAAATACTGAAGAGCATGAGGACGCTGATGATATTGTTTCTGAAGGGCCCCTACACCAGTCTGAGGGGGCCAGGGAGGTTTTGTCTGAGGGAGAAATTTCAGATTCAGGGAAAATTTCTCAACAAGCTGAACCTGATGTGATTACATTTAAATTTAAGTTGGAACATCTCCGCGCTCTGCTTAAGGAGGTGTTATCCACTCTGGATGATTGTGAGAATTTGGTCATCCCAGAGAAACTATGTAAAATGGACAAGTTCCTAGAGGTCCCGGGGCCCCCCGAAGCTTTTCCTATACCCAAGCGGGTGGCGGACATTGTAAATAAAGAATGGGAAAGGCCCGGTATACCTTTCGTCCCTCCCCCCATATTTAAAAAATTGTTTCCTATGGTCGACCCCAGAAAGGACTTATGGCAGACAGTCCCCAAGGTCGAGGGGGCGGTTTCTACTCTAAACAAACGCACCACTATACCCATAGAAGATAGTTGTGCTTTCAAAGATCCTATGGATAAAAAATTAGAAGGTTTGCTTAAAAAGATGTTTGTTCAGCAAGGTTACCTTCTACAACCAATTTCATGCATTGTCCCTGTCACTACAGCCGCGTGTTTCTGGTTCGATGAGCTAGAAAAGGCGATCACTAGTAATTCTCCTTCTTATGAGGAGATTATGGACAGAATCCGTGCTCTCAAATTGGCTAATTCTTTCACCCTAGACGCCACTTTGCAATTGGCTAGGTTAGCGGCGAAAAATTCTGGGTTTGCTATTGTGGCGCGCAGAGCGCTTTGGTTAAAATCTTGGTCAGCGGATGCGTCTTCCAAGAACAAATTGCTTAACATTCCTTTCAAGGGGAAAACGCTGTTTGGCCCTGACTTGAAAGAGATTATCTCTGATATCACTGGGGGCAAGGGCCACGCCCTTCCTCAGGATAGGTCTTTCAAGGCCAAAAATAAATCTAATTTTCGTCCCTTTCGTAGAAACGGACCAGCCCCAAGTGCTACGTCCTCTAAGCAAGAGGGTAATACTTCTCAAGCCAAGCCAGCCTGGAGACCAATGCAAGGCTGGAACAAGGGAAAGCAGGCCAAGAAACCTGCCACTGCTACCAAGACAGCATGAGATGTTGGCCCCCGATCCGGGACCGGATCTGGTGGGGGGCAGACTCTCTCTCTTCGCTCAGGCTTGGGCAAGAGATGTTCTGGATCCTTGGGCGCTAGAAATAGTCTCCCAAGGTTATCTTCTGGAATTCAAAGGGCTTCCCCCAAGGGGGAGGTTCCACAGGTCTCAATTGTCTTCAGACCACATAAAAAAACAGGCATTCTTACATTGTGTAGAAGACCTGTTAAAAATGGGAGTGATTCATCCTGTTCCATTAGGAGAACAAGGGATGGGGTTCTACTCCAATCTGTTCGTAGTTCCCAAAAAAGAGGGAACGTTCAGACCAATCTTAGATCTCAAGATCCTAAACAAGTTTCTCAAGGTTCCATCGTTCAAAATGGAAACCATTCGAACAATTCTTCCTTCCATCCAGGAAGGTCAATTCATAACCACGGTGGATTTAAAGGATGCGTATCTACATATTCCTATCCACAGGGAACATCATCGGTTCCTAAGGTTCGCATTCCTGGACAAGCATTACCAGTTCGTGGCACTTCCGTTCGGATTAGCCACTGCTCCAAGGATTTTCACAAAGGTACTAGGGTCCCTTCTAGCGGTGCTAAGACCAAGGGGCATTGCAGTAGTACCTTACTTGGACGACATTCTGATTCAAGCGTCGTCCCTTCCTCTAGCAAAGGCTCACACGGACATTGTCCTGGCCTTTCTCAGATCTCACGGATGGAAAGTGAACGTAGAAAAGAGTTCTCTATCTCCGTCAACGAGGGTTCCCTTCTTGGGAACAATAATAGACTCCTTAGAAATGAGGATTTTTCTGACAGAGGCCAGAAAAACAAAACTTCTAAACTCTTGTCAAATACTTCATTCCGTTCCTCTTCCTTCCATAGCGCAGTGCATGGAAGTAATAGGTTTGATGGTAGCGGCAATGGACATAGTTCCTTTTGCGCGCATTCATCTAAGACCATTACAACTGTGCATGCTCAGTCAGTGGAATGGGGACTATACAGACTTGTCTCCGACGATAGCAAAGGCCAAGTTCATACGGTTTCAATCAGACAACATGACGACTGTTGCGTACATCAACCATCAGGGGGGAACAAGGAGTTCCCTGGCGATGGAAGAAGTGACCAAAATCATTCAATGGGCGGAGACTCACTCCTGCCACTTGTCTGCAATCCACATCCCAGGAGTGGAAAATTGAGAAGCGGATTTTCTGAGTCGTCAGACATTACATCCGGGGGAGTGGGAACTCCATCCGGAAATCTTTGCCCACATTACTCAACTGTGGGGCATTCCAGACATGGATCTGATTGCCTCTCGTCAGAACTTCAAGGTTCCTTGCTACGGGTCCAGATCCAGGGATCCCAAGGCGACTCTAGTAGATGCACTAGTAGCACCTTGGACCTTCAAACTAGCTTATGTATTCCCGCCGTTTCCTCTCATCCCCAGGCTGGTAGCCAGGATCAATCAGGAGAGGGCATCGGTGATCTTGATAGCTCCTGCGTGGCCACGCAGGACTTGGTATGCAGACCTGGTGAATATGTCATCGGCTCCACCATGGAAGCTACCTTTGAGACGAGACCTTCTTGTTCAGGGTCCGTTCGAACATCCGAATCTGGTTTCACTCCAACTGACTGCTTGGAGATTGAACGCTTGATCTTATCAAAGCGAGGGGTCTCAGATTCTGTTATTGATACTCTTGTTCAGGCCAGAAAGCCTGTAACTAGAAAAATTTACCACAAAGTATGGAAAAAATATATCTGTTGGTGTGAATCTAAAGGATTCCCTTGGGACAAGGTAAAAATTCCTAAGATTCTATCCTTTCTTCAAGAAGGATTGGAGAAAGGATTATCTGCAAGTTCCTTGAAGGGACAGATTTCTGCCTTGTCTGTGTTACTTCACAAAAAGCTGGCAGCTGTGCCAGATGTTCAAGCCTTTGTTCAGGCTCTGGTTAGAATCAAGCCTGTTTACAAACCTTTGACTCCTCCTTGGAGTCTCAATTTAGTTCTTTCAGTTCTTCAGGGGGTTCCGTTTGAACCCTTACATTCCGTTGATATTAAGTTATTATCTTGGAAAGTTTTGTTTTTGGTTGCAATTTCTTCTGCTAGAAGAGTTTCAGAATTATCTGCTCTGCAGTGTTCTCCTCCTTATCTGGTGTTCCATGCAGATAAGGTGGTTTTACGTACTAAACCTGGTTTTCTTCCGAAAGTTGTTTCTAACAAAAACATTAACCAGGAGATAGTCGTGCCTTCTTTGTGTCCGAATCCAGTTTCAAAGAAGGAACGTTTGTTGCACAATTTGGATGTTGTTCGCGCTCTAAAATTCTATTTAGATGCTACAAAGGATTTTAGACAAACATCTTCCTTGTTTGTTGTTTATTCTGGTAAAAGGAGAGGTCAAAAAGCAACTTCTACCTCTCTCTCTTTTTGGATTAAAAGCATCATCAGATTGGCTTATGAGACTGCCGGACGGCAGCCTCCTGAAAGAATCACAGCTCATTCCACTAGGGCTGTGGCTTCCCCATGGGCCTTCAAGAACGAGGCTTCTGTTGATCAGATATGTAAGGCAGCGACTTGGTCTTCACTGCACACTTTTACCAAATTTTACAAGTTTGATACTTTTGCTTCTTCTGAGGCTATTTTTGGGAGAAAGGTTTTGCAAGCCGTGGTGCCTTCCATCTAGGTGACCTGATTTGCTCCCTCCCTTCATCCGTGTCCTAAAGCTTTGGTATTGGTTCCCACAAGTAAGGATGACGCCGTGGACCGGACACACCTATGTTGGAGAAAACAGAATTTATGTTTACCTGATAAATTACTTTCTCCAACGGTGTGTCCGGTCCACGGCCCGCCCTGGTTTATTAATCAGGTCTGATAATTTATTTTCTTTAACTACAGTCACCACGGTATCATATGATTTCTCCTATGCAAATATTCCTCCTTTACGTCGGTCAAATGACTGGGGAAGGCGGAGCCTAGGGGGGATCATGTGACCAGCTTTGCTGGGCTCTTTGCCATTTCCTGTTGGGGAGGAGAATATCCCACAAGTAAGGATGACGCCGTGGACCGGACACACCGTTGGAGAAAGTAATTTATCAGGTAAACATAAATTCTGTTTTTCTGTATTTTATGGAGAGGAGCTGCCGAAACTACAGATACTGACCCACTGTTGGAGTATAATCTTACTAATACAGAAGACTACATTGGGATTTTTCCAACCGGTACCGTGATACCCAATAAGGATTCAGATAAAACTAATTAGGAATTGTCAATTGTACATTGTGATTATTGGCTATTTTTGTTGCTCATATGTAAATTTGCAGATCTAGTCATTGCATTTACCATCATGTTTGTGTACATATATCTTTAGTAGATTTCGTCACCCGAGCGCCCCCTAGAGTTGGTCACGTGAGTGTCATCAACAGGTTTTTGTAAGTGCCAGGGTTTGCTGGATGTGAACAATAGTTCCCACCGTATGTGAGGGGTTACTTTAAACCACAGGATTTTATACTAGCCAGGAATAAAGGAAGTTGAGAGGATCTTCTTAATCAGGAGGTTAATTTTTATCAATGCTGTAAAATTCAGATGTTTAACTATAAACGTTGATTGTCTCTTGATAGGAAGATAATTCTAATATAGGCCTTTGCCTACCTCTTTGTCTTTCTTGCTTCCTGCAATAGTCCCTTTATACATTGTGTGTTGCCTTTTTCTCGCCTATACTTCCAACCTTTTAATTAAGAGTTCTGTTCTGACCATAAAAAATAAAGGTTTGTCGCACAATACATTGCCCAGAAACATTTCCCCTCTTCTCATGCAAGCATCTTGCACTGTGTACGTGCCTGAGAGAGAAAAGGCTTTTGTTAGAACGACATTCTGGCTGCTAAAGAAAAAAAAATTAACCTAAAACCCCTCATTGATTTTTGGAAAGTCATAAGACTATAGATGACACTGCCACAACCAAGCTTTTGCTGTTTGTGATATGGCATAGGACAGCATTGTCTGGCTGCACTGTAAGCCTTATGTGTACAGAGTAAACATTTCATGAGCCAGGCTGCCTGATCCATCCGTCTGTCTGGGCACAGTCCCCCGACACTGAAGACAGCAGCAATCAGGATGGAAATGGTCAATGCAGCATATCTAATGGTGGGAAGATATTCAGAGGGCTCACTATGGACACACAATATACTCTCTAAATAGCCTCTTTGCACCCTGACTCTTATTGAGAGCGGCTTCATTAAAGAGAGACATTCCGACACAAAACATCACAGTAATGAAAGTAGCTCTTGTTTTTTCCCTCTTCTCTATTATTGCTCGCCACTTCTTTTATATTGGCCGTTCAAGATTTCCCTAGTGTTAGTTGTATATTTCTTAGTAAAAAAATATATATTCTGTCTTCATAGATTACACAATTATGTCATACAGGGACATGTGAATAGTTACTTTAAGCAGCACTAAAATTAATTAAAATAAACACACGTTCTCACATCTGAATATAAATATAAATATTAAATTATTATTATCATCTGAGACCAAGGAGTCAGGATTTGTAGTTTGCAGGATCTTTGAGGGACCAAAAGGCTGCTCTGTTAACTTACTTTATGGATATGTTTTTAATATGACAAATGTCTATGAATGTTTATTACATATTCAATCAGTTGTTTTTATTTTATGTCAATATTCAATATATGGCCATTATTTTAAATATATATATATACACACTGTGTTATCCACAGAAGATGTTGCATTATGAATTAGCCATGTGGAATTATAAATGCATAATTTAACATAAATGTATTTAATGATAATTAGTGCAATAAAAATTGAACATTTTTAATATTAGCTAATTTTAGCTTAAAGGGACAGGAAACCCCAACATTTTCTTTCATGATTTGGATAGAACATACAATTTTAAACAACTTTCCAATTTACGTCTATTATCAAATTTGCTTCATTCCCTTTTTATCTATTGTGGAAGGAACAGCATTGTACTACTGACAGCTAGCGGAACACATCTAGTTAACCAATTACAAGAGACAAATGTGTGCAGGCACCAATCAGCAGCTAACTCCCACTACTGTAGGATATGTGCATTTCTTTTTCAACAAGAGATATCAAAAGAACAAAATACATTTGAATTAGAAGTGAATTTAAAAGTGTCTTAAAATTACACGCTCTATCAGAATCATACAAGTTTAATTTTGACTTTCCTATCCCTTTAATAATAGCTAAAAATTTTAGCTGGGTGGTCACTAAAATCTGCTGGGTGGTGCACCCTCTAAAAAGGTCCTTGGGAGAACTATATATATATACTGTATATATATATATATATATATATATATATGTACACACACAAACACATACATACAGGAGTGGAAAAATATTGCTATAGTCAGGGGAGAATAAAGGCCTCAATCACAATCTATTGGAAGCCACATTTTCAGTAGTTTTTCAGCCCAAAAATACTACTTTTCAATTCAGCACGATCACAATAGAGTAATTTAGACTAATTCTTGCACTTGCAAACAGATTTTCAGCCGCTCAAAACAAAAGCCCTATTTAAACCCTATTTAAACTATGAAGCCGAAAACAGCTCAATCACAATACGTTTTT
The DNA here is from genome assembly GCF_027579735.1 of Bombina bombina. Lineage (NCBI taxonomy): Eukaryota > Metazoa > Chordata > Amphibia > Anura > Bombinatoridae > Bombina > Bombina bombina. The sequence continues at coordinate 673,432,374 of NC_069500.1, read as the reverse complement.
GTCTCACTTTCTACTACTTTTCAAGACTTTGGCTTATTGATTTTGCCACCTCTAGGCACTTGATAAGTCCTTTGGAGTTTTTTTTCACAGCTATTTCCAAACAGTCTTTTACATTGCGCCTATGTTAAACACTCGGAAATGGCTACTGGAGAGATTCTAGAGGTTTGTTAACATACGTGGTATTGATTCATTAAACCATTCATCCTTATTGGCTGTAACTTAAACTATTGGTATTTAGCTTGTGGACTTAAAATGTCCATTTATGATATTGTATTAAATTTGTTGTATAGTTTGGTTTTAATCACTTGCTAAAGGGGCCATTCTGTCGTGCTTATATAAGGAGCATTGATACCATGATTACAAATATTACAGCTAACAATCTTTTTGATCTAAGCAGTACTTTTGTTCCCAAAATGAATGTAGGACAAAACAATTAGCTTTAAGTCGTAAAACTCCTCTTTTCTGTCCACTTCCTTCCATCTCAGTAAAGATCACATTACCCGTGCTCTAAAATTAGAGCTGGATTATGGTTCCAGTGTTCTACCCAGGACATTGTTAGCAGGTGCACCACCCGGCTGATTTTACTGACCACTCGGCTAAAATTTTAGCCAATATTCATTTTTATTGCACAAATTATCATTAAATACATTTATGTTAAATTATGCAATTAATTTCTGATTTGGATAGCTGAAAATTATATACTATTAGAAAATATTACACTGCCCCCACCTGGCTACTTCAAAATGCAGCCCGGCTACTTCATATTTCCAACCGGTTGGCAAATGTTTCTGTGGAGAACACTGGGTTTTATTCCAATTTAGGGTAAATTTGATAATGAAACCCTGTTTTAAATTTGAATTATTACCCTCTTTTTTGCTCTCCTTAACTCCTGCTTGTGAGACTGTTTCCTGTTTCTTTTTATACTTAAAAGCTCAGCAAAAACTGAGAAATATGCATTAATATTTATGTTTGTACTGTATCTAAGCTGCCTTTTGAAATATATAACTTTATTCAGACCTTGGATGCTGTAGTGTGTTAAAAAAATACACCCCTGTCTGAACACTGTCCCTGGTGGTCATCTGTTCATGAGTAAAAGTCATAGCAAATGAATGTTTCTGCATCTTCTTGTCTGCCATCAAGTATCATAAAATTGAACAACCCATTACCCCTGGCGTGTGCACTCTAAGTATTAAATGAGCTTCAGTGGAGATTCCCCCTTGCTACACTGTGTTTCCAGTGTCCTCTAGAGAGTAACACCTAAGTGATGACAGTCCTGTCTCATGTCAGTATCATGCATCTGTATTGCAGCACTTCTATCTGACAAAAGAGAACAATCATACGTTTAGTATCCTCCTGGCCTTCACTACACCTCGCTATAGAGAATCTGCCAAAGAAATGTTCCAATTCTTCCTGTAGTGAATAAGGCAATAATACTTCAGTAATGCAGGGCTGGTTTCAACAATTAATCTTATATTATAGAGACATAATACTCATTTGCTAAATAACTTGAAAGTGATGCAGCATAACTGCACAAAAACATCTCTATTTAAAAAAGGAAGGTATTTTACCTTAAAAAGTGTTCAGTTCACCAGAGTAAGTGCTCTGTGAACAGTTATGCTTCAGCTACTGTCAGCTGCATGTTGAAAAAAACAACAGCCAATCAGCTTCATGATTGCTGATTTCACACTTTGCTTCACTTTGATCTCATGAGATTTCACTGAAACGAGATTTCAAAGTAAATTCCTTAAACTAAGAAGGGAAATAACTGTTTGTACACATACCAGATGCATGTTTCCTTGCAAGTCCTGGGACAAGCATCCTGATTGACTGCTTTATTTGAAATAATTTTTATTGATTTTGAACACCAGTTAATTTCGTCATAACATAAGTGTACAGGTAAAAGTTCTTCACACATGTTGAACATGTATCATGATACATTTGTTCAAATTAACACAATAAGTTGATTGGCTTTGTTCAATTATACCATTCCACACTACATCCTCTATCCTGTACATATAACAACATAAAAAAGAGAACTCAAACTTCAACCCCCCCTTAGAAAACCTCCCTCCCCCTCCCCCCACCCCTTTCAGGCGGTGCCGAAGAACTTCTGTCCCAGTTAAATAAATGTATGTATGTATAACCTTCACTAAATATTTCAAGAAACAGTCTGGGTAATATCTCCACATCTTAAATTCTCAGATCTGCTCATAGAAGACATCCGTCACCACCATGTTACAATCTGTCAATCCTGTACTGCCACATTTTGTAACTCCTCCTTCTTTAAAATCCAGTAGAACCAGACCTTTTGAAACTGTTCTGGTTGTCCCTGTGCCCATGCCGCTATTTCTGACAAATTATAAGTGTCTACTATTTTGTCTACTACTTCCTGCCAAGTGGGCGTCCCCACTTTCCAGTGTCTGGCGACACAAACTCTCAGGCATGTACAGAGGATTCTGATAAACCTGTTGATTGTCTTGTTAAATGGTCTCACCCTATCGTGTAATAATGCTTGTGATATTGTGAGTGTTATGCTCTCGTCCAGCAGGTTCCCTATCATATCTGAAAGTCTCCTCTAAAGTGTTTGGATCCTCGGGCAATCCCACCACATATGTCTAAATGTCCCTTTTTCCCGTCAACCTCTGTAGCGATTTGAGTCGTGCGCTATAGCATAGTGTGCTGTTCTGACAGGTGTCAGGTACCATCGGAACGACACCTTGATGGAATTCTCCCTCATGTCTGCGCTAACCAACCCCTTACTTGCCTCCCACAACAGATCATCCCATTCACTTTTCTCCCTTTCTTCCCTAATATCCCTTTCCCACCTTTCTATCAATGCTGACATCTAGCTTTTTGAATCAATAAGTAGTCTCGGGAAATCAACTCTTTCCCCCTGAATGGGGCAATCAACATTCTCTCAAGGTCTGTGGGTGGAGAGGACTGTTTATGTGACAGAAATGCGTTTATTGCTGAACAGACTTGCAAATATACTGTAGATACCAATGTAGGTGTTCCGGATTAATTCTTTCTCTAACCTGATTGTAGGTGAGCAATTTTGAGTTATGTAAGAAGTCCGCTACCCTATAGAGGCCCTTATTTTCCCATTTACCCAGTAGCCCTCTCGATTCTGGGCATTAGCAAGGATTCCGTCTTACACAGTTTCAATCCTCTCGTGATTCTATTCCAAAGGCGGACTGCTTCCGCCGTTATCGGTGACTTGTAATCGTTTGCTTTTACGAGGAACCCTGAGTCCCATATAATGTCTGCTGCCCTATTAAATCCCGCTAGATCCGCCTCTATTTTTGGCCAAACTAATTCGCAGTCTCTTTTCGCTAGAATTACCACCTGAGCTAATCTAGATGCCTGGTAATATTCAACAAGATTTGGGACCCCCACCTACCTGCCTATGTTGCTTCAACAGCTGCGCCGCTATCCTTGTCTTCCCGTCTCCCCTCAAAAATTTCACTAAGTCGCCTTGCAAGGCCTCGAGTTCCGGTATAGGAATACCGATTGGGATAGCTCGAAAAAGATACATTAACCTCAGAAGGAGATTCATCTTAATTGACATAAGCCTCCCGTACCACGAGAAATTACCCTTTTTCCACTTCCCTATGTCATTTCTGATAGTTTTATAAATAGGGGTATAATTTAATTTATATAGATTAGACAAATTGTCGCTCAATTTGATCCCTAGGTATGTTATGTAATTTTTTGCCCATGTAATTTCAAAATTTAACTTTATCGCTTTTTTCGTGTGTGGGGGTAGACAAATTGACAATGCCTCACATTTTGTGTTATTAATCTTATACCCCGAGATATCTGAGAACTCTTTCAGGATCTTATATAAGTGTGTTAATGAGTTTAAAGGCTTGGTTAATGTCAACAAAACGTCATCAGCAAATAGCATCAATTTGTATTCCGAGGATGCCAACTGTACTCCCGAAATGTCCCTCGAGTTCCTAATATACGAAGCGAGTGGCTCTATGCACATAGCAAACAACAGGGGAGACAACGGGCACCCCTGCTGGGTGCCATTTACAACATCTATTTGTCTTGAGGTATAACCCGCCACACCTACTACCGCCGTCGGCCCTGAATAAATTCGTTTAAGCGCTTGTATAATCCTCCTTTAAAGCCCATGGCTGCAAGTACCTTAAACATAAAATTCCAGTCTATCCTGTCGAACGCTTTTTCTGCGTCTAATGACAGGAATAGCGCTGGTGTACCACTGGCCTTCAACTGATTGACTGCTTTAAAGGGACAGTCTAGTCAAAATTAAACTTTCATGATTCAGATAGGGCATGCAATTTTAAACAACTTTCCAATTGACTTATCATTAAATTTGCTTTGTTCCCTTGGTGGTATTTTTGAAAAGCTAAACCTAGGTAGGCTCAAACTGATTTCTAAACCATTGAAAACCGCATCCTAGCTCAGAGTATTTTGAAAGTTTTTCACAGTTAGACAGTACTAGTTCATGTGTGTCATATAGATAACATTGTGCATTGAGGCTGTACTGATTGGCTAAACTGTATGTCTGTCAAAAGCACTGAGATAAGGGACAGTCTGCAGAGGCTTAGATACAAGCTAATCAAAGAGGTAAAACATAAAATTAATATAACAGTGCTGGTTATGCAAAACTGGGGGATGGGTAATAAAGGGATTATCTATCTTTTTAAACAATAAACATTTTGGTGTAGACTATCCCTTTAAGTCCATTTACAATGGGATATGGCACTGAGGAAATTGTGAGGCAAGATATCTTTTTTACATATTATTATTATTATCAGGTATTTGTAGAGCGCCAACAGAATCCGCAGAGCTATAAATATAGGCGGTATACAAGGTAACATTTTTTAGGGGGTCAAATGGGTAGAGGTCCCTGTCGAGAGTTGCACTGTTGTAATCGGCTCTTATACGGGTGATCTTCAAACAGCTGGGCTCATAGGCTTACATGCTAAGCGGTTCGAGGGGATAGCAGTGGAGTAAGGAAAGGATAGTGTAGGTTGTATGCATCCCTGAATAGTACAGTCTTTAGGAAGCGCTTGAAGCTTTCAAAACTAGGGGAGAGTCTTGTGGAGCGAGGCAGAGAGTTCCACAAGATGGGAGCCAGTCTGGAGAAATCTTGTAAACGGGTATGTGAGGAGGTAACAAGAGAGGAAGAGAGTAGGAGATCATGGGCAGAGCGAAGGGGTCGGGAGGGAGAGTATCTGGAGACAAGGTCTGAGATGTAGGGGGGAGCAGTGCAGTTGAGGGCTTTGTATGTCAGAGTGAGAATTTTGTGTTTAAGCCTAGAGGCAAGAGGAAGCCAGTGAGGGGATTGGCAGAGAGGTGCAGCAGATGAAGAGCGACGTGTAAGGAAGATGAGCCTGGAAGAGGCTCCATTCATTATGGATTGTAAAGAAGCTAGGTGGCAGCTAGGGAGACCAGAGAGGATGGAGTTGCAGTAATTGAGGTGGGAAAGAATGAGAGAGTGGCTTAGAATCTTAGTTGTGTCTTGTGAAAGGAAATGTCTAATTTTAGAGATTTTTTAAGGTGGAAGCGGCAGGCTTTAGCCAAGGACTGAATGTGAGGAGTGAGAGATCAGAGTCAAGTGTGACTCAAAGACATCGAGCATGTGGGGTAGGAGTAATGATGGAGTTGTCGACAGTTATAGAGAAGTTGGGGATGGAGATTTTTGAAGAAGGGGGGGAAATAAGGAGCTCAGTTTTGGAGAGATTTAGCTTAAGGTAGTGAGAGGACATCCAAGATGAGATATGAGAAAGACAGTAAGTTACACGGGTTTGCAAGGAAGAAGATATGTCTGGTGCAGAGAGGTAGATGTGGGTGTCATCGGCATACAAATGGTATTGAAACCCATGGGACTTTATTGAGGAACCTAAAGATGATGTGTAGATTGAGAAGAGAAGTGGACCAAGGACAGAGCCTTGCGGTACCCCAACAGAAAGTGGTAACGTTGCAGAGAATGCCCCAGAGAAGGCTACACTAAAGGTACGGTTAGACAGATAGGAAGAGAACCACGAGAGAGCTGTGTCGCAAATGCCGAAAGATTAAAGGGTTTGGAGCAAAAGAGGGTGGTCAACAGTATCAAAGGCTGCAGACAGATCAAGGAGGATAAACAGAGAAAAGTGGCCTTTGCAATTTGCTGTAAGTAGGTTGTTAGTAACCTTAACAATTGCTGTCTCAGTGGAGTGGTGGGGGCGAACTCCAGATGGCACTGGGTCAAGGAGGGAGTTTAGTGTAAGGAAATAGGATAGACGTACATATACTAGCTTTTCGAGAAGCTTCGAAGCAAGAGGGAGTAGGGAAAAAGGGCGGTAGTTGGATGGGGAGGTTGGGGTAAGGGTAAAAGAGGGTGGGGAGTAGCTGTGAGGGGATGGAGTCGAGGGGACAGTTAGTGAGGTGAGAGGATAGTATAAGGGCAGAAACGTCATCCTCTATAACAGGGGCAAAAGAAATAAATGTATGGCTATGTGGGTTTTGAATTATAGTGAGGTTTTGTTATTGAAGTACATAGAGATGTTCAGCTTTTTACAGCTATGCTGCAACAATTGGTTATCATGTCCCTTAAATTAATATTATAAACAATGTAGGTGAAACATTTTAAATTAAGTTTTAAAAGCTGCAAAATATTCTAGTCAGCTATGTGCTTTGCAAAATTTACAGGTTAAGAAAGTTGCATTTTCTCTTCTCTAGGGAGCGTGGGGCAAGCATAATTTTATACACAAAAGCAAAAGGTGTTTAATCTCCTTTCAAGTCACTCTGGCCTCATATAGTAGAGGTACATTTTTGGCACAGAAGATCTTCCATTATACCATACAGGAACATCTCATGCTTTCCAGGCAGCTATATCTCACCTGGCTTACTTGAAATGTATTACTTTATTAAAAGAGTAGTGCATGCATGGAACAACATCTAAGACAAAAGTGGTAACAATAATCTGATCAATGGAACTGCCAATCAGATTGAGCTTGCATTCTATTGGCTGATCGGAACAGCCAATAGAATGCGAGCTCAATCTGATTGGCTGATTGGATCAGCCAATCGGATTGAACTTGAATCTGATTGGCTGATTCAATCAGCCAATCAGATTTTTCCTACCTTAATTCCGATTGGCTGATAGAATCCTATCTGCCAATCGGAATTCGAGGGACGCCTTCTTGGATGACGTCATTTAAAGGAACCTTCATTCGTTGTTAGTCCATCGGTGAGGAAGGATGGCTCCGCGTCGGCTGCTTCAAGATGGACTCGCTCCGCTACGAATGGAAGAAGATAGAAGATGCCGCCTGGATGAAGACTTTGGACCCTCTGGAGGACCTCTTCTTGCCGGATTGGATGAAGACTTCGGACCCTCTTCTGGATGGATCGGTGATACCCGGCTGGGTGAATACAAGGTAGGGAGATCTTCAGGGGCTTAGTGTTAGGTTTTTTAAGGGGGGTTTGGGTGGGTTAGATTAGGGGTATGTGGGTGGTCGGTTGTAGTTGGGGGGGGTATTGCATGTTTTTTTTTAAGGCAAAAGAGCTGATTTCTTTGGGGCATGCTCCGCAAAAGGCCCTTTTAAGGGCTGGTAAGGTAATAGAGCTGTTAACTTTTTATTTTAGATTAGGGTAGGGCATTTTTTTATTTTGGGGGCTTTGTTATTTTTTTAGGGGGCTTAGAGTAGGTGTAATTAGTTTAAAATTCTTGTAATCTTTTTTTATTTTTTGTAATTTAGTGTTTGTTTGTTTTTGTAATTTAGTGTTTGATTTTATGTAAAATAAATATAAATGCTAAAATAGCTACAATATAATTATTTGTTATATTGTAGCTATATTAGGGTTTATTTTACAGGTAAGTATTTAGCTTTAAATAGGATTAATTTATTTAATAAGAAATCATTTATTTTGTTAGATTTAAATTATATTTAACTTAGGGGGGTGTTAGGGTTAGACTTAGCTTTAGGGGTTAATACATTTATTATAGTAGCGGTGAGGTCTGGTCGGCAGATTAGGGGTTAATAAAATTTATTATTGGGTTTGCGAGGCGGGAGTGAGGCGGTTTAGGGGTTAATACATTTATTATAGTGGCGGTGAGGTCCGGTCGGCAGATTAGGGGTTAATAAGTGTAGGTAAGGTAGCGACAACGTTGGGGGGGGCAGATTAGGGGTTAATAAATATAATATAGGTGTTGGCAGTGTTAGGGGCAGCAGATTAGGGGTACATAGGGATAATGTAGGTGGCAGCGGTGTACGGTCGGCAGATTAGGAGTTGTCGTTAGATAGGATACGCAATTGGCATAAGGGGATCTGCGGTATGGAAAAGTCGCGGCTGGAAAGAGAGCGTTAGACCCTTTCCTGACTGACTCTAAATACCAGCGGGCAGCCAAAGCAGCGTTAGGAGCCCTTAACGCTGGTTTTGACGGCTACCGCAGAACTCTAAAACTAGGATACGCAATTGGCATAAGGGGATCTGCGGTATGGAAAAGTCGCGGCTGGAAAGAGAGCGTTAGACCCTTTCCTGACTGACTCTAAATACCAGCGGGCAGCCAAAGCAGCGTTAGGAGCCCTTAACGCTGGTTTTGACGGCTACCGCAGAACTCTAAAACTAGGCGTTAGTAACTATAAAAAACTAATTATTAAGACTTCTGTGTGAACTTTAGCAAAAGAGCTTCATTTAATAACATAGGAACGTCTGTAAGACTTGAGAGGGTAGCAAGGATGGGGAAAGCTCTTAGTGAATATACCCTAGTGAGTTTTCTTCTAACAAGCATTTGTAATTGGTTGTCTCCATAGGTCTCTAGTTTAGTATATGATTCTGTGATCTCTCAGCAATGAAAGTACTGTGAACAATTATATTCCAATGAAAAGACGTTTAAATCTACAAAGGAAACACATATTAAATGTAGCTAATTTAGAGTAGCACATTTAAATTATGGTTGAGATAATATTTTGGTACAGCCAATAGATTAAAAATAATATTTGGAAGAATTTAATTAGATAGGGAAATTGTGTTGGAAAAAGGATCATTGCACAGGTTTGAGTTGGGACTGTTTGTGCTAGAAGGTGGGGATAGAGCCCAATGGTACAAAACTGTGCTGGTGGCTGTTGCAAGGAGTGGAGGGTTAATGCAGTGGGACATCAGTGGATAAAAGATTATTTGTTTGTTGGAGTATTATGGGGCAGGATTCCAGCAATAGTCGGGGTATTGTCAGTGCCAGTATGGCACTGGTGTGTGTATTTGACTCCCACAGCACTTTGTAGTATCACTGGAATATTGATTAGTCATGTGATAGTTCTTAAAAGTGTGCACTGGCATCACATGTATAAAATCCTAATATACCACAAAATATATATAAATTATATTAAAAATGGAAAAAAATTAAATGATGCACAGTTATTGTGCTGATGCTGCTTCCAGAGGCAGTTTGGAACTCTGTAGTAAATGATGCAACAGATGAGAGGTGATTTTTATGTGTTATGCTTTCCAGCACTTGGCGGCCACGCTCTGTGAGTTTGCTTGGTCTAACACTTTGTGGCTGGGCTGTTGTTGCTCCTAGAAGCATCCACTTGACAATAATATCACTTACAGTTGTCTGGGGTAAATCTAGTAAGGCAGAAATATATGGAAGCCAGCTCCGCAACCAGAACTTCTTAATATTTCAGGCAATTATCTAATGAGTCTAGAATCTTTAAAGTGTACACTCTTGTCACACATTACAGCAAGCTAGATTGAGAAAGACAGACAGATGTTGATAGACAGACACACGTATATGTATAAGTTGTTGTGATTGTGTTTTTAAAGTTCTCATTTCATATGTTAGAGTTCATGTATTGAGCAACTGTAGATGCTAATGAAAGGGATGCCCACATACTATACACTTGGATAAGTAAGTGATGCTCAACACATTTCTAATATGACCTTGCCCTCACACCAAGACCCACAATAACTTCATAAGCACCTACAAATCTAGTACATAGGTGGGTATGTAATGAGACATATAGAATATAGCTAGTTAGTTAGTTAGACAGACATATAGATAGACAGACAGACAGATAGATAGATGGATGGGGTTTGTTTTGCATTCTAAGGGGCCGAATTATCAAGCTCCTTCAGGCTCGCCGGAAACAGCAGTTATGAAGCAGCGGTCTTAAAGGGATACTCAAGTCAAAATGAAACTTTCATTATTCAGATAGCGCATGCAATTTTAAACAACTTTCCAATTTACTCCCATTAACAAAAATTGCAGTCTTTTTATATTTAAACTTTTTGAGTCACCAGCTCCTACTGAGCATGTGCAAGAATTCACAGAATAAACGTATATGCATTTGTGATTGGCTGATGGCTGTCACATGGTACGTGTTTGCATTTGTGATTGGCTGATGGCTGTCACATGGTACAGGGGGAGTGAAAATAGACATAAAATTGTCAGAAAAAAAATCTGCTACTCATTTGAATTTCAGACTAAATGCTATTTCATTGTCTTGTTATCTTGCATTTGTTGATTATGCAAATCTACTGTGTTTACTGGTCCTTTAAGACCGCTGCTTCATAACTGGTCCTCCTGCTCTGAGACTGTGGACATCAATCCGCCCGATGCTATATGATCGGGCTGATTTACACCCCCTGTTTGGCCGCGAATCTGCAGGGAGCGGCATTGCACAAGCAGTTCACAAGAACTGCTTGTGCAATGATAAATGCCAACAGCGTATGTTGTCGGCATTTATCGATGTCTGTCGGACAGTCGGACAAACCAATGATAAATCGGCCCCTTTGTCTGAATCATGATAGAAAAATGTTGGGTTTCATATCCCTTTAAAACAGAAAACATAACAGGATAAACACTAAACTCTCCATTATCTATCAAATGTATGATAGTCACTCAAAATATGGCTGAAATCCCATTCTTAATAAAGAGAGAAAGTTAACCTTGTCTTCCACCCACCCACCCACACAAACGTAATTTAAGTAATTTTGTATAAAACCTTTGTTTCTTGGCTTGAACAAACTTTAGTGCACATATTGCCAGTAATTATGTCTATACATTGAAAACGATTTTTTGTAAAAAATATAACTTTGCATGCTTATTATATCGTCATAATGTTTTCACCTTCTATCTCATGCAACAAATGTGTTTTCTTTTATCTAAACTGCCTTACTAAATTAAAACAGTATTTACTTAAAGGGATACTAAATTCAAATTTTTTTTAATGATTCAGACAAAGCATGCAATTTCAAGCAACTTTCTAATTTACTGCTATTATCAATTTTTCTTCGTTCTATTGATATCTTTATTTAAAAAGCAGGAATTTAAAGCTTTGGAGCTGGCCCATTTTTGGTTCAGAACCTGGGTTACACTAGCCTATTGGTTGGCTGAATGTAGTCACCAATAAGCAAGCACTATCCAGGGTGCTGAACGTAAAATGGGCCAGCTCCTAAGCTGTACATTCCTGCTTTTTAAGTTAAGATAGCAAGAGAACGAAGAAAAATTGATAATAGGAGTAAATTAGAAAGTTGCTTAAAGTTGCATGCTCTATCTGAATCATGAAAGAGAAAATTTGGGTTTAATATTCGTTTTTTTTGTAAGGTACAAATCTAAAAATGTTTAGTTTCTAATTATTTTTTTAAATAATGGAGAATATGATGATACATTTGTTTTGAAAACATATACAAGTGCCTATAGGTTGGAAGAAATGCCAATAAACAATTATTTTATTTCTTAAAGAATAATAAAACTTGATTTCATTAGGTAGTAAGTAGAAGATGAAACTGAAAAAAATAGCTTTTATGAAGAAGATTTTGTAAATATACCCTGTAGGCCCAGGAAGTATATTGATTGTGTAGGTATCAGGGTTCAAATGAATTAGTAATATTAATGTACTTAGTTTCAAAGAACACTTGCATACCTTTCAACTTCCTTTTTTAAATCAGATCACTTTGGAAATATTTTCAAACAATCTAAAGCAAATAAAAGAACAGTCAACACAAAAACATCATGTGTTTTAATAGTGGAAAGGGTCAATAATCCCTGCTAGCAAGCAACTATTAACATAATGGGATTGTTAGAAGATACGCTACAACATGTGCAGAGAAATAATTTATAAAAGTTTATTGTAAACTTTGTGATTCTGACACAGTTGCCAACAGTCCCTGATTTCCAGGGACAGTCCCTGGATTTTGTTGTATGTCCCTGGATTTTTTTTGTCCCTGGAAATGTCCCTGAAAATCTCTTTTGCACAACATTTGTTGTTTGCATATATATATATATATATATATATATATATATATATATACATATATACACAGATAGATAGATGATAAATAGATATAGTGTATTATTTAAATATAATTAATTCCTAATGGAATATTGTTATTATTGAATGGGTTCACATATTATTTGTCTTTCTAATTTTGATGCTGTGTTGTAAAAATAACCATATGCCCAGAATGTGTTCCAGGGACTGGGTAGGTGTAAGAGCTTGATGCTGTAATCTGTATAATAAACTATGGATAAGTCTAAATTATACTATTACTTTCAAATGGGTGTGTTTTGATTGCAGAACTGAGTGGACGGAGCAGTTGAACAGTAGGTCGTCAATACTCCAGTAACCCGCTTGCTTGCTCTGCTGCAAAGTGTCCCTGGAATTTTTTTTTAATTGTCGGCAACTATGTTCTGATGTTGGAACAAATAGCATAAAATAATGAATTAAAGGGACATTCTGATACAAACATATCAGTATACAGTTTGTGCATTTCTGGCCCCAAATAAAATTGGAGAGATAATAGTGCAGGGTGCAATATCAATATAACTGAAAAACTGGTAAAATTAGTGCGGAAATTGATATTTCAAGTGCATGGTAAAACAGATTTACCAGAGAAGGTTCAGACCAATAATAAATCACCCCCTAAGGCTTAAAATAATTGGGAAGGCTGCAAGGAAAATCTATCAGAAGCTACCAGTCTCTATAACCAAGTATAGCAAACTGTGTTAAACAATCTCAACTAAAATACAGCTCAGAGAAGCAAAACACTGCTATGTTAAAATACTATATGGAAAACCTGATCTGAGGAAGATGGGGAAAATGGCATATTAAAAATAAAAATAAAAAAACCCTTGTGACATAAATCTAATAATCCAGCTGCCCCTACAGGACAAGACTATGAGCTGTGATTCTTCACAGCCGATTATCAGATTTTCTTTATGTATACCGCTATTCCCAACTGTGGCGTCTGTGTGCAGGGTACGAGAGAAAAGATATAAAGTAACCTGAAGGGAAATCAGCTTTTGAAACCTTTCATTAAATACAGCATGCTCGGTATCATGACATTTACAAAATCTTCAAGAAAGCATTGAAGAAAAAAATTTAAAGCATTTTTTTTCCTGCTATGATAAGATTTGATTTTTTATAATGAAAAGACTAAAGAGTTGTGTTATAGCATTCTCTTCTGCTCTTTCACTTAGTTTAGGCTAATTTCTATTAATATTCATAAAAACATAAAGCCAATTTTTAAGCTCATGCACAAAAATAAAATCCAGGCAAAGTGTTTTCATTCATTAAAGGGATACTAAACGCAACTTGTTTATTTAATTATTCAGATACAGCATGCAATTTTAAGCAACTTTCTAATTTACTCCTATTATCAATTTTTCTTCGCTCTCTTGCTATCTTTATTTTTTTTTTAAAGCGGGAATGTAAAGCTTAGGAGCCGGCCCATTTTTGGTTAAGAACCTGGGTTATACTTGCTTATTGGTTAGCCAAATGTAGCGACCTAAACCTAAAATGGACCAGCTCCTAAGAAAAATTGATAATAGGAGTAAATTTGAAAGTTGCTTAAAATGGAATGCTCTATCTGAATCACGAAAAAAAAAATAATGGGTTTAATATCCCTTTAAAAAACAAACAAACTTGAAATGCCAGTTGAAATTCAACCCCTTTTATTGAATACTTCATATATGACATTGCCAGTAAGAGTACTTGAGACATTACAGGTCACGTGGCATATTACTTTGCTAACTACATGACTAAATGCACTAATACTGAATAATGGCACTGGCAAACGTTCTACCTTAAAGGGACATGAAACCCAAATTTTTTCTTATCTAATTCTTATCTAATTTGCTTCATTCTCTTGATATTCTTTGCTTAAAAGCATATCTAGATATGCTCAGTAGCTGCTGATTGCTGGCTTCACATAGATGCCTCGTGTGATTGGCTCACCCATGTGCATTGCTATTTTTCAATAAAGGATATCTTAAAAAATAAGCAAATTGGATAATACAAGTAAATTGGAAAGTTGTTTAAAATTGTATTCTCTGTCTGAATCATGAAAGAAAAGTTCTGGGTTTAGTGTCCCTTTAAACTATCCTAGCAACACTACATCAAATGCAAATGAAAGTGCATCATCACATCATGCAAAGAAACTGCTAGTGTAAGGCTCACAATGGGCTTGAAGAGCATTTAAAGAGACAGTAAACACCTTGTACTTACAAGACATGTTGCTATAGAACACGTTATTTTACCTACTGTCACCCAAGGTAATCCTGCAACTTTGGACTGTTAGGGAGAACTAAGTACAAGTTTTAAAACCAGTGCTATAGAATAACATATTACATGAGTCTAAATTAACATCAATGTTACTGCAATTGTTTTTTTAATAGCAAAACTCCACTCACTAATTGCTTTATTTGGATGAACCAATCTGGTCTTTAGTCTGCAGACAACAAACTAGCCATGCTCATATTCACCTAGATTACAAGTTTTGCGCTATAGAGGGTAGTCAAAGAACAGCGTTATTTCACCCTCCATATCACTGCCATTACTAGTTTTTGAAAAGCCGCCTTGTGCGTGCAATATGGTTAACCCCTCTTCCGCCGCTTCCCCATATCTCCGCCACTAAATAAAGATATTAACCCCTAAACATCTGACCTCCCACATCACTACCACTAAATAAACCTATTAACCCCAAAACCGCCAGCCCCCCACATTGCAACAACCTAAATTGAACTTTTAACCCCTAAACCTAACCCTAACACCCCCTAACTTTAACATAATTAAAATAGAGCTAAATTAAAGTTATAATTATTAAATAAATAATTATATTGTAGTTAGCTTAGGTTTTATTTTTATTTCACAGGTAAATTTGAATTTATTTTAACTAGGTAGACTAGTAAGTAAATAGTTATTAACTATTTACTAACTACCTAGTTAAAATAAATACAAACCTACCTATGAAATAAAACCTAAGCTGCCTTACACTATGGGGGATATTTATCAAATCCTCAACTTTGTTGCATTCGCCGGCACCAATACACTCGCCTATCATTGCGGCCGCGTATCTTAATACGCTCTCCTTAATTATGAAAAAAGACGGCAAAAAGACGCGCACCAAGTATGGGGCAATGAGCATCGAACTGTTGTTAACTAGCAGTCATCGATCTCCATCTATTTGGCTTTTTCCAAACTTTATGTATACCCTGTCACTAAACGCCCCCACTATACTAAAATGTTTAACCCCTATCCCGCCGCTCCCCAACCCCCGCTGCAACCTAAATAAAGTTATTAACCCCTATCCCGCCACTCCCCGACCCCGCCGAAACCTAAAGTTATTAACCCCTATCCGTCGCTCCTGACACCGTGGCAACCTAAATAAAAGTATTGACCCCTATCCCGCCGCTCAACGACCCTGCCGCAGCCTAAATAATGTATTAACCCCTAAACCTCTAGCATCCCACATCACTACCACTAACTAAACCTATTAACCCCTAAACCGTCAGCCCCCCACATTGCCATAAACTAAATGAATCTATTAACCCCTAAACCTAACAACCCGCTAACTTTAAATTAAAATGACAACATCCCTATCCTCAAATAAATTTAAACTTACCTGTAGAATTTAAAAAAACTATTTTAAAATATTAATTAACCTACCCTAACTATTATACTACAATTAAATTAAACTACCAATTAAATTAACTAAATTACATATTAAAAAACCCTAACCCTACTCAAATTATTTAAATACACTATTAAACCTTATTACAGATTGGGGCTTCTTAAGGTGGCATAATTTGTGGACTTTAACCTATATGCAGTTAAATCTTGCTATGAAAGAACAGTATCTTTCAGATAATAAGGACTTCTTTGCTTATCTTCAGATCAGACATTATATTTCCAATATTACCACTCTATATGGTTGGAATTACAACTGGGCAAAATTAGATTCCTGGATTAAATTAGTTCAACATGATCTTTGTTCTATTTCTCCCTGGTATAGACTGCTAGCGGGAACTAGAGGAGAAGATAACTTAACCTATATCTTTAATAAATGGCAACCCTTATTATCAAATCTTCATACTCTTGATATAAAATATTCTATTAACAGGGTACGTGAAACCACACTATCAGCCTCTTGGAGGGAATCTCATCTTAAACTATTATATATGACATATTATACCCTGTATAAGGGATATAAATAGCATAACCTAGATTTTAATAAATGCCCTAAATGTCACATAATTAAGGGGCATTGGCTCCAAAACGTCGTATTTTTTCTGCTCCTGATATGGAATAAATTTTGAAGATTGTTTGTACTAAATCAAGAACTTCAGTTTTTTCTTTATCCATACGTGAAACCACACTATCAGCCTCTTGGAGAGACTTTCATCTTAAACTATTATATATGACATTATACCCCGTATAAGGGATATAAATGGCATAACCTAGATTTTAACAAATGCCCAAAATGTCAACTATTAGGTGCAGATCTAATGCATATGCTATGGGATTGCCCGAAAATAAAGCAACTATGTTTAAAAGTTCAATAGTGGATTAATACGGCTCTTAAAATATCTTCTTTTACTTTTTCCAAGCATAATATAATTCTCCTCTTTCCCTATAATAGTGCTATGCCTAATTATAGAATTATCAACTCTTGCGTTTTGTGCATAAGCCTCATCTTCCATAAAAGGAAAGATAAGACAATACCCAAATTTACAGAAATTATGAGCTTTATCAAAAAACAATGCTTAATTGAACAGAGAGATGCAGATAGTAATGTAGATTCCAAAGTAATCTCCTTTTTTGGGAAATGGTCAATTTTTATCCAATCGCTCTCTAAGGAAGAACAGCATATTATGATTTTTCCATTCAGGGATTCAGATCTAATTTTATTGGGAATTTGGTAGGCTCATGGATGGTACTTTGAGGAGTAGAGAGAGGGGAGGATCAAACTATATTGGATAAATATTACTTTTTTGTGTGTGTGTTTTTGTTTTGTATTGTTTTGGTTTGACCTGTTTGTCTGTCTTGTTTTGCCTTATGTGACTACCACATTTTGTTGGTCAACCTTATAGGCATCTGTATATGCCAAATAATAATAAGGTAACTCTTACTAATAGAAAATGTTTTCTTGCATTGTAAATTATTATCCCACAATGTGGTATTTTCTTTGTTTTGTATTTTCCCCCCCTCTTTTTTTATTACTTAAAATAGAAAAACCCCTACAATGTGTACACTGAAAGGAAATTTATACTGATTTCAAGTTAAATGAAAATGAATATGATGTATACTCCTATGCTTTTGTTCTTTTCTATGCGCCCTGCGTGGCGTCTAATTGATGTACTTATTCCTTTACTTTTTTTCTTTTTTGTATTTTGTACACATTGTCGGTACTAAATAAAGATTTAAAAAAAAGGTAGTTATTAAATAATTTATAACTATTTACTAACTAGTCTACCTAGTTAAAATAAATACAAACTTACCTGTGAAATAAAAATAAAACCTAAGCTAGCTACAATGTAACTATTAGTTATATTGTAGCTAGCTTATGTTTTATTTCACAGGTAAGTATGTATTTAGTTTTAAATAGGTATTATTTAGTTAATAAACAAATATAAACTAATGAACAAGCTCTACAAAGTTTTTATTGAGATAGACATGTACAGTGGGGCAAAAAAGTATTTAGTCAGCCACCAATTGTGCAAGTTCTCCCACTTAAGAAGATGAGAGAGGCCTGTAATTTTCATCATAGGTATACCTCAACTATGAGAGACAAAATGTGGAAACAAATCCAGACAATCACATTGTCTGATTTGGAAAGAATTTATTTGCAAATTATGGTGGAAAATAGGTATTTGGTCAATATCAAAAGTTCATCTCAATACTTTGTTATATATCCTTTGTTGGCAATGACAGAGGTCAAACGTTTTCTGTAAGTCTTCAAAAGTTTGTCACACACTGTTGCTGGTATGTTGGCCCATTCCTGCATGCAGATCTCCTCTAGAGCAGTGATGTTTTGGGGCTGTCGCTGGGCAACACGGACATTCAACTCCCTCCAAAGGTTTTCTATGGGGTTGAGATCTGGAGACTGGCTAGGCCACTCTAGGACCTTGAAATGCTTCTTACGAAGCCACTCCTTCGTTGCCCGGGCGGTGTGTTTGCTATCATTGTCATGCTGAAAGACCCAGCCACGTTTCATCTTCAATGCCCTTGCTGATGGAAGGAGGTTTGCACTCAAAATCTCACAATACATGGCCCCATTCATTCTTTCATGTACACAGATCAGTCGTCCTGTTCCCTTTGCAGAGAAACAGCCCCAAAGCATGATGTTGCCACCCCCATGCTCCACAGTAGGTATGGTGTTCTTTGGTTGCAACTCAGGATTCTCTCTCCTCCAAACACGACGAGTTGTGTTTCTACTAAACAGTTCTACTTTGGTTTCATCTGACCATATGACATTCTCCCAATCCGCTTCTGGATCATCCAAATGCTTTCTAGCATACTTCAGATGGGCCCGGACATGTACTGGCTTAAGCAGGGGGACACTTCTGGCACTGCAGGATCTGAGTCCCTGGTGGCGTAGTGTGTTGCTGAAGGTAGCCTTTGTTACTTTGGTCCCAGCTCTCTGCAGGTCGTTGACTAATTCCCCCCGTTTGGTTCTGGGATGTTTGCTCACCGTTCTTGTGATAATTTTTACCCCACGGGGTAAGATCTGGCATGGAGCCCCAGATCGAGGGAGATTATCAGTGGTCTTGTATGTCTTCCATTTTCTAATTATTGCTCCCACAGTTGATTTCTTCACACCAAGCTGCTTGCCTATTGCAGATTAGTCTTCCCAGCCTGGTGCAGGTCTACAATTTTGTTTCTGGTGTCCTTCGACAGCTCGTTGGTCTTCACCATAGTGGAGTTTGGAGTGTGACTGTTTGAGGTTGTGGACAGGTGTCTTTTATACTGATAACAAGTTCAAACAGGTGCTATTAATACAGGTAATGAGTGGAGGACAGAGGAGCCTCTTAAAGAAGAAGATTCAGGTCTGTGAGAGCCAGAAATCTTGCTTGTTTGTAGGTGACCAAATACTTATTTTCCACCATAATATGCAAATAAATTCTTTCCAAATCAGACAATGTGATTGTCTGGATTTGTTTCCACATTTTGTCTCTCATAGTTGAGGTATACCTATGATGAAAATTACAGGCCTCTCTCATCTTCTTAAGTGGGAGAACTTGCACAATTGGTGGCTGACTAAATACTTTTTTTGCCCACTGTATTTAAGATAATATAATAGGAGATAGAAATCAAGGATATAATAAACCTTGTATATAAATAATGGGAATTCAACACTCTTTTAGTAATCACAAATGTTTTTATTTTTTTATATACATCCATTGATAGGCATCCTTCGCAATCATGGCATAAAAGACACACACATATATCTCTAAAATAAAGTGCAAATGAGTGACATTTAAAATGCAAATATATATAACATCATAAATAATTTATAAAAGGCAGATCTGGCGTCCCAGACAAATTGACTTGTTACATGCAACACCCTACTACACCAAACCCTGTATACTGACAGGCTGTGTCTGGGCAGGTTGTCATGGGGATCTATGCATGTATAGAAAATATAGGATAATGAGGTAATGGCCCAATTGTGCTTGGTATAAAAAACAGTTAAAAAATAGACGGATTTGCTCTTCACAAAGTGTTTTTACTGCAGACTCATATTCAATAAACACCAACAGTTCCATAATTTGGTGTTTAAAGTAGACAGTCAAGCAAGCATAATGCATATAGACATGTAAGCAAGTAGGCAGTTAAGATGTAAGTCATGGCATGCAGAAAAGTTGGTATAAAGTAGCAGGAGGTCAGTTGTCAGCAGAATAAGCAATCCGGACAGCAAGCAAAATCAAGCAAGCTCCACATAAGCGGTTCCGTGTCTGTTACAATCAAATGATACCTCTCCTTAGCGTGTTTGCTTCCATAGTAGAAGGTCAATGCTGCAAACCATTTCGTAATATGCCTAGTTGCTGTAGCGAGCTGCAGAGTCTCCGTTTTGTATAAGCACATGGAGTATTCACAAGCCAAACATCGGTTACCAGAGTGTCTTGCCAACACCTACCTACGTTTCACTCCCATTGGCTAAACAACAGGGCTTTGTCAGGGCGTAATTACGTCATGTGAAGACACTTAATTTATTCACTTCTTTTGGACCGGCCTCTTGACAAATAGTGAAATATAATTGGATAACATAAAAACACCAGCATTACTAGTAAATACGTCAAAAATGTGTGTGGAGAGCCCACAGCATTCACCCTAATGTAACATATCAAAGTGCATAGTAGAAACTTATCAAAAAAGGAAAGAAAGAACTTTACATTTACAAAACTTGGTGTTATAAACACCACTGTCTTTTATATACATATATATACATGTTTTTCAGCAAAATTAAGCTAGGAAAGATAACGGTACTATACTGTATATTTCACCTATATGAGTTGCATATAAAATTATTTTGGTCTATTGCCTTTAAATGCTATATTGTAAAATTTTTGGTAGAGGGAGGTTATTAAATACAGGCTTACAAAAATACATATATATAATGAAATGTACTTTATACTATTAGTAATTTTATAGTCTGTTTAGTATCTTTAACAAACATCAATAGCTAGAATAAAGAAAATGGACATTTTTTATGGACAGTATTAGTTTATAATGTCCATATTATTTTTACGGTTACTAATCAAAACTATAGGTAACCTTAGTATCTAGTGTCTATAATTTCATGAATTTACTAGAAAACAGTAACACCTAGATTTAGAGTTTTGCGGCCAAAGGGGTGCATAGCTAACGCTGGCTTTTTTCTGGCCGCACCTTTTAAATACCCCTGGTATTGAGAGTTCACAGAATGGCTGCGTTAGGCTCCAAAAAAGGAGCGTAGAGCATATTTAACGCAACTTCAACTCTCGATACCAGCGGTGCTTATGGACGCGGCCAGCTTCAAAAACGTGCTCGTGCACGATTCCCCCATAGAAAACAATGGGGCTGTTTGAGCTGAAAAAAACCTAACACCTGCAAAAAAGCCGCGTTCAGCTCCTAACGCAGCCCCATTGTTTGCTATGGGGAAACACTTCCTACGTCTGCACCTAACACCCTAACATGAACCCCGAGTCTAAACACCCCTAACCTTACACTTATTAACCCCTATTCTGCCGCCCCCGCTATCGCTGACACCTGCATATTTTTTTTAACCCCTAATCTGCCGCTCCGTAAACCGCCGCTACTTACATTATCCCTATGTACCCCTAATCTGCTGCCCCTAACACCGCCGACCCCTATATTATATTTATTAACCCCTAATCTGCCCCCCACAATGTCGCCTCCACCTGCCTACACTTATTAACCCCTAATCTGCCGAGCGGACCGCACCGCTATTATAATAAAGTTATTAACCCCTAATCCGCCTCACTCCCCCCTCAATAACCCTATAATAAATAGTATTAACCCCTAATCTGCCCTCCCTAACATCGCCGACACCAAACTTCAAACATTAACCCCTAATCTGCCGACTGGAGCTCACCGCTATTCTAATAAATGTATTAACCCCTAAAGCTAAGTCTAACCCTAACACTAACACTCCCCTAAATTAAATATAATTTAAATCTAACTAAATAAATTAACTCTTATTAAATAAATTATTCCTATTTAAAGCTAAATACTTACCTGTAAAATAAATCCTAATATAGCTGCAATATAAATTATAATTATATTATAGCTATTTTAGGATTTATATTTATTTTACAGGTAAACTATTTATTTTAACCAGGTACAATAGCTATTAAATAGTTAAGAACTATTTAATAGCTAAAATAGTTAAAATAATTACAAAATTACCTGTAAAATAAATCCTAACCTAAGTTACAATTAAACCTAACACTACACTATCAATAAATTAATTAAATAAAATACCTACAATTATCTACAATTAAACCTAACACTACACTATCAATACATTAATTAAATACAATATCTACAAATAAATACAATGAAATAAACTAACTAAAGTACAAAAAATAAAAAAGAACTAAGTTACAAAAAATAAAAAAATATTTACAAACATCAGAAAAATATTACAACAATTTTAAACTAATTACACCTACTCTAAGCCCCCTAATAAAATAACAAAGACCCCCAAAATAAAAAAATGCCCTACCCTATTCTAAATTACAAAAGTTCAAAGCTCTTTTACCTTACCAGCCCTGAACAGGGCCCTTTGCGGGGCATGCCCCAAAGAATTCAGCTCTTTTGCCTGTAAAAAAAACACATACAATACCCCCCCCAACATTACAACCCACCACCCACATACCCCTAATCTAACCCAAACCCCCCTTAAATAAACCTAACACTAAGCCCCTGAAGATCTTCCTACCTTATCTTCACCATACCAGGTTCACCGATCGATCCAGAAGAGCTCCTCCGATGTCTTGATCCAAGCCCAAGCGGGGGGCTGAAGATGTCCATGATCCGGCTGAAGTCTTCATCCAAGCGGGAGCTGAAAAGGTCCATGATCCGGCTGAAGTCTTCTATCAACGGCATCTTCAATCTTCTTTCTTTCGGATCCATGTTCATCCCGCCAACGCGGAACATCCATCTTCACCGACGACTTCCCGACGAATGACGGTTCCTTTAAGGGAGGTCATCCAAGATGGCGTCCCTCGAATTCTGATTGGCTGATAGGATTCTATCAGCCAATCGGAATTAAGGTAGGAAAATTCTGATTGGCTGATGGAATCAGCCAATCAGAATCAAGTTCAATCCGATTGGCTGATTCAATCAGCCAATTAGATTGAGCTCTCATTCTATTGGCTGTTCCGATCAGCCAATATAATGCGAGCTCAATCTGATTTCCTACCTTAATTCCGATTGGCTGATAGAATCCTATCAGCCAATCGGAATTCGAGGGACGCCATCTTGGATGACGTCCCTTAAAGGAACCGTCATTCGTCGGGAAGTCGTCGGTGAAGATGGATGTTCCGCGTCGGCGGGATGAACATGGATCCGGAAGAAAGAAGATTGAAGATGCCGTTGATAGAAGACTTCAGCCGGATCATGGACCTCTTCAGCTCCCGCTTGGATGAAGACTTCAGCCGGATCATGGACCTCTTCAGCTCCCGCTTGGATGAAGACTTCAGGGGCTTAGTGTTAGGTTTATTTAAGGGGGGTTTGGGTTAGATTAGGGATATGTGGGTGGTGGGTTGTAATGTTGGGAGAGGGGTATTGTATGTGTTTTTTTTACAGGCAAAAGAGCTGAATTCTTTGGGGCATGCCCCGCAAAGGGCCCTGTTCAGGTCTGGTAAGGTAAAAGAGCTTTGAACTTTTGTAATTTAGAATAGGGTAGGGCATTTTTTTATTTTGGGGGGCTTTGTTATTTTATTAGGGGGCTTAGAGTAGGTGTAATTAGTTTAAAATTGTTGTAATATTTTTCTGATGTTTGTAAATATTTTTTTATTTTTTGTAACTTAGTTCTTTTTTATTTTTTGTACTTTAGTTAGTTTATTTCATTGTATTTATTTGTAGATATTGTATTTAATTAATGTATTGATAGTGTAGTGTTAGGTTTAATTGTAGGTAATTGTAGGTATTTTATTTAATTAATTTATTGATAGTGTAGTGTTAGGTTTAATTGTAACTTAGGTTAGGATTTATTTTACAGGTAATTTTGTAATTATTTTAACTATTTTAGCTATTAAATAGTTCTTAACTATTTAATAGCTATTGTACCTGGTTAAAATAAATACAAAGTTACCTGTAAAATAAATATAAATCCTAAAATAGCTATAATATAATTATAATTTATATTGTAGCTATATTAGGGTTTATTTTTTTTTAATTTAGCTTTAAATAGGAATAATTTATTTAATAAGAGTTAATTTATTTCGTTAGATTTAAATTATATTTAATTTAGGGGGGTGTTAGGGTTAGGGTTAGACTTAGCTTTTAGGGGTTAATCCATTTATTACAGTAGCGGCGAGATTCGGTCGGCAGATTAGGGGTTAATAATTGAAATTAGGTGTCGGCGATGTTAGGGAGGGCAGATTAGGGGTTAATACTATTTATTATAGGGTTATTGAGGCGGGAGTGAGGCGGATTAGGGGTTAATAACTTTATTATAGTAGCGGTGAGATTAGGGGTTAATAAGTGTAGGCAGGTGGAGGCGACGTTGAGGGGGCAGATTAGGGGCTAATAAATATAATATAGGGGTCGGCGGTGTTAGGGGCAGCAGATTAGGGGTACATAAGGATAACGTAGGTGGCGGTCGGCAGATTAGGGGTTAATTATTGTAGGTAGTTGGCGGCGACGTTGTGGGGGGCAGGTTAGGGGTTAATAAATATAATATAGGGGTCGGCGGTGTTAGGGGCAGCAGATTAGGGGTACATAAGGATAACGTAAGTAGCGGCGCTTTGCGGTCGGCAGATTAGGGGTTAATTATTGTAGGTAGCTGGCGGCGACATTGTGGGGGGCAGGTTAGGGGTTAATAAATATAGTATAGGGGTCGGCGGTGTTAGGGGCAGCAGATTAGGGGTACATAAGTATAACGTAGGTGGCAGTCGGCAGATTAGGGGTTAAAAAATTTAATCGCGTGGCGGCGATGTGGGGGGACCTCGGTTTAGGGGTACATAGGTAGTTTATGGGTGTTAGTGTACTTTAGAGCACAGTAGTTAAGAGCTTTATAAACCAGCGTTAGCACAGAAAGCTCTTAACTACTGACTTTTTTCTGCGGCTGGAGTTTTGTCGTTAGATTTCTAACGCTCACTTCAGCCAAGACTCTAAATACCGGAGTTAGAAAGATCCCATTGAAAAGATAGGATACGCAATTGACGTAAGGGGATCTGCGGTATGGAAAAGTCGCGGCTGGAAAGTGAGCGTTAGACCCTTTAATGACTGACTCCAAATACCAGAGGGTGTTATCTATGTTAAATCTTTTACTTATAAGATGTAAATTAAAACTAAGATAACTGTTCGTAGGTGATATTGATGAAAAAAGACTGAGTATCCATATTCTTTTAACTTTTAAAAATTAATCACCATGTATTAATTTAGGCCTAGATTTTGAGTTGGGCGGTAGCCGTCAAAACCAGCGTTAGAGGCTCCTAACGCTGGTTTTTACCGCCCTCTGGTATTTGGAGTCAGTCATTAAAGGGTCTAACGCTCACTTTTCAGCCGAGACTTTTCCATACCGCAGATCCCCTTACGTCAATTGCGTATACTATCTTTTCAATGGGATCTTTCTACCTCCGGTATTTAGAGTCGTGGCTGAAGTGAGCGTTAGAAATCTAACGACAAAACTCCAGCCGCAGAAAAAAGTCAGTAGTTAAGAGTTTTCTGGGCTAACGCCGGTTTATAAAGCTCTTAACTACTGTGCTCTAAAGTACACTAACACCCATAAACTACCTATGTACCCCTAAACCAAGGTCCCCCCACATCGCCACCACTCGATTCATTTTTTTTAACCCCTAATCTGCCGACTGCCACCTACGTTATACTTATGTACCCCTAATCTGCTGCCCCTAACACCGCCGACCCCTATATTATATTTATTAACCCCTAACCTGCCCCCCACAACGTCGCCGCCAGCTACCTACAATAATTAACCCCTAATCTGCCGCTCCGTAAACCGCCGCTACCTACATTATCCCTATGTACCCCTAATCTGCTGCCCCTAACACCGCCGACCCCTATATTATACTTATTAACCCCTAATATGCCCCCCACAACGTCACCTCCACCTGCCTACACTTATTAACCCCTAATCTGCCGAGCGGACTGCACCGCTACTATAATAAAGTTATTAACCCCTAATCTGCCTCACTCCCGCCTCAATAACCCTATAATAAATAGTATTAACCCCTAATCTGCCCTCCCTAACATCGCCGACACCTAACTTCAATTATTAACCCCTAATCTGCCGACCGAATCTCGCCGCTACTGTAATAAATGGATTAACCCCTAAAGCTAAGTCTAACCCTAACACCCCCCTAAGTTAAATATAATTTAAATCTAACAAAATAAATTAACTCTTATTAAATAAATTATTCCTATTTAAAGCTAAATACTTGCCTGTAAAATAAACCCTACTATAGCTACAATATAAATTATAATTATATTATAGGATTTATATTTATTTTACAGGTAACTTTGTATTTATTTTAACCAGGTACAATAGCTATTAAATAGTTAAGAACTATTTAATAGCTAAAATAGTTAAAATAATTACAAAATTACCTGTAAAATAAATCCTAACCTAAGTTACAATTAAACCTAACACTACACTATCAATAAATAAATTAAATTAAATACCTACAATTACCTACAATTAAACCTAACACTACACTATCAATACATTAATTAAATACAATATCTACAAATAACTACAATTAAATAAACTAACTAAAGTACAAAAAATAAAAAAGAACTAAGTTACAAAAAATAATAAAATATTTACAAACATTAGAAAAATATTACAACAATTTTAAACTAATTACACCTACTCTAAGTCCCCTAATAAAATTACAAAGCCCCCCAAAATAAAAAAAATGCCCTACCCTATTCTAAATTAAAAAAGTTCAAAGCTCTTTTACCTTACCAGCCCTGAACAGGGCCCTTTGCGGGGCATGCCCCAAGAAATTCAGCTCTTTTGCCTGTAAAAAAACACATACAATACCCCCCCCCAACATTACAACCCACCACCCACATACCCCTAATCTAACCCAAACCCCCCTTAAATAAACCTAACACTAAGCCCCTGAAGATCTTCCTACCTTATCTTCACCTCACCGGGTATCACCGATCGGTCCTGGCTCCAAAATCTTCATCCAACCCAAGCGGGGGCTGGCGATCCATAATCCTGCGGCTGAAGAGGTCCAGAAGAAGCTCCAAAGTCTTCATCCTATCCGGGAAGAAGAGGCGATCCAGACCGGCAACCATCTTGATCCAAGCGGCATCTTCTATCTTCATCCCATGAGGAACGGCTCCATCGTGAAGACCTCCAGCGCGGATCAATCTTCTTCCGACGACGTCCAACTGAAGAATGACGGTTCCTTTAAGGGACGTCATCCAAGATGGCGTCCCTAGAATTCCGATTGGCTGATAGGATTCTATCAGCCAATCGGAATTAAGGTAGGAAAATTCAATCAGAATCAAGTTCAATCCGATTGGCTGATCTGATCAGCCAATCAGATTGAGCTTGCATTCTATTGGCTGATCGGAACAGCCAATAGAATGCGAGCTCAATCTGATTGGCTGATTGGATCAGCCAATCGGATTGAACTTGATTCTGACGTTGTCGGAAGAAGACGTCGTCGGAAGAAGATTGATCCGCGCTGGAGGTCTTCACGATGGAGCCGTTCCTCATCGGATGAAGATAGAAGATGCCGCTTGGGTTGGATGAAGATTTTGGAGCCAGGACCGATCGGTGATACCCAGTGAGGTGAAGATAAGGTAGGAAGATCTTCAGGGGCTTAGTGTTAGGTTTATTTAAGGGGGTTTTGGGTTAGATTAGGGGTATGTGGGTGGTGGGTTGTAATGTTGGGGGGGTATTGTATGTGTTTTTTTACAGGCAAAAGAGCTGAATTTCTTGGGGCATGCCCCGCAAAGGGCCCTGTTCAGGGTTGGTAAGGTAAAAGAGCTTTGAACTTTTTTAATTTAGAATAGGGAAGGGCATTGTTTTATTTTGGGGGGCTTTGTAATTTTATTAGGGGGCTTAGAGTAGGTGTAATTAGTTTAAAATTGTTGTAATATTTTTCTAATGTTTGTAAATATTTTATTATTTTTTGTAACTTAGTTCTTTTTTATTTTTTGTACTTTAGTTAGTTTATTTAATTGTAGTTATTTGTAGGTATTGTATTTAATTAATGTATTGATAGTGTAGTGTTAGGTTTAATTGTAGATAATTGTAGGTAGTTTATTTAATTTATTTATTGATAGTGTAGTGTTAGGTTTAATTGTAACTTAGGTTAGGATTTATTTTACAGGTAATTTTGTAATTATTTTAACTATTTTAGCTATTAAATAGTTCTTAACTATTTAATAGCTATTGTACCTGGTTAAAATAAATACAAAGTTACCTGTAAAATAAATATAAATCCTAAAATAGCTATAATATAATTATAATTTATATTGTAGCTATATTAGGGTTTATTTTACAGGTAAGTATTTAGCTTTAAATAGGAATAATTTATTTAATAAGAGTTAATTTATTTCGTTAGATTTAAATTATATTTCATTTAGGGGGGTGTTAGGGTTAAAGTTAGACTTAGCTTTAGGGGTTAATACATTTATTAGAGTAGCGGTGAGCTCCTGTCGGCAGATTAGGGGTTAATACTTGAAGTTAGGTGTCGGCAATGTTAGGGAGGGCAGATTAGGGGTTAATACTATTTATTATAGGGTTATTGAGGCGGGAGTGAGGCAGATTAGGGGTTAATACATTTATTATAGTAGTACTCAGGTCCGGTCGGCAGATTAGGGGTTAATAAGTGTAGTTAGGTGGAGGCGACGTTGGGGGCGGCAGATTAGGGGTTAATAAATATAATATAGGGGTCGGCGATGTTAGGGCAGCAGATTAGGGGTACATAGGGATAATGTAGGTGGCGGGGGTGTACGGAGCGGCAGATTAGGGGTTAAAAATAATATGCAGGGGTCAGCGATAGCGGGGGCGGCAGATTAGGGGTTAATAAGTGTAAGGTTAGGGGTGTTTAGACTCTGGGTTCATGTTAGAGTGTTAGGTGCAGACGTAGGAAGTGTTTCCACATAGAAAACAATGGGGCTGCGTTAGGAGCTGAACGCGGCTTTTTTGCAGGTGTTAGGTTTTTTTTCAGCTCAAACTGCCCCATTGTTTTCTATGGGGGAATTGTGCACGAGCACGTTTTTGAAGCTGGCCGCGTCCGTAAGCACCCCTGGTATCGAGAGTTGAAGTTGCGGTAAATATGCTATACGCTCCTTTTTTGTAGCCTAACGCAGCCATTCTGTGAACTCTAAATACCAGCGGTATTTAAAAGGTGCGGCCAGAAAAAAGCCAGCGTAACTAACGCACCCCTTTGGCCGCAGAACTCTAAATCTAGGCGTATGTGTGCTTTTCATATTGTCTTCCTCGGCCATCCAGAAAATGTTTACAGGCTTTTAAGCCTATATCATGTGGTATGGAGGAGTATAAACCCTCCACATCCAAAGAGACCAAGATGGTCTCATCTGAAATGCCAATGCCATCTAATTTTCGTAGAAGGTCAGAGGTGTCCAAGACAAAAGAGGGCAGTGTGTTAAGATAAGGTTTTAAAAAACTGGCTACATAATTGCCTATTTTCTCTGTTAAACTACCAATACCAGAAATTATTGGTCTCCGAGGGGGTGTTTTTGAATTTTTATGTATTTTTGGTATACAATAAAATACAGGCATTACTGGATGTAATGGATACCGATATTTAAACTCTTGTAGACTAATTATCCCTGCAATCTTAGCATCATTAAGTATTCTAAACAGGGAAGATTGTATGGTTTTTAATGGAATATTAAGTAGTTTAAGATATTGGTTCCTATCTAGAAGTTGTCTTTTTACTTCAAATACATACTTATTTTCATCTAAAAGTGCTAGGTTACCTCCTTTTCCCGCAGGTTTTATGATTAAATTTGGTGCATTCTCTAGCTTCTAGATTACGAGTGTTGCGTTAGAATTCTATCAGCCAATCGGAATTGACGGGACGCCATCTTGGATGACGTCATTTAAAGGAACCTTTATTCTGTGTTTAGCCGTCAGAAGAAGAGGATGCTCCGCGTCGGATGTCTTGAAGATGGACCCGCTCCCAACATCACTGACAACTACATTATATTTATTAACCCCTAAGCTGCCGCCCCCAATGTCGCCACAACCTAACTACATTTATTAACCCCTAATCTGCCGCCCCCAACGTCGCTACCACTATAATAAAGTTATTAACCCCTAAACCTAAGTCTAACCCTAACCCCCCTAACTTAAATATAATTTAAATAAATCTAAATAAAATTGCTACAAATTAACTAGATAATTCCTATTTAAAACTAAATATTTACCTATAAAATAAACCCTAAGTTAGCTACAATATAACTAATAGTTACAGGGTTTCTTTTTATTTTACAGGCAAGTTTGTATTTGTTTTAACTAGGTACAATAGTTATTAAATAGTTATTAACTATTTAATACTTACCTAGTTAAAATAAATACAAATTTACCTGTAAAATAAAACCTAACCTAAGTTACAATTACACCTAACACTACACTACAATTAAATGAATTACCTAAATTAAATACAATTAATTACAATTAAATAAAATTATCTAAAGTACAAACCCCCCCACTAAATTACAGAAAATAATAAAGAAATTACAAGATTTTTAAACTAATTACACCTAATCTCATCACCCTAACAAAATAAAAAATCCCCCCCACAATAAAAAAAAGCCCTACCCTACACTAAATTACAAATAGTCCTTAAAAGGGCCTTTTGCAGGGAATAACCCCAAAGTAATCAGCTCTTTTACCTGAAAAAAAAATACAATTCCCCCCAACATTATAACCCACCACCCACACAACCAACCCTACTCTAAAACCCACCCTATCCCACCTTAAAAAAACCTAACACTAACCCTCTGAAGATCACCTTACCGGGAGACGTCTTCACCCAACCGGGCCGAATTCGTCAATGAAGCCAGGAGTCTTCATCCAAGCCGGGCGAAGTGGTCCTCCAGACGGGCAGAAGTCTTCATCCAGACGGCATCTTCTAATTTTATAGTCTGTTTAGTATCTTTAACAAACATCAATAGCTAGAACCAAAAAATTGACATTTTTTTATGGACAGTATTAGTTTATAATGTCCATATTAGTTTTACGGTTACCAATCAAAACTAAAGGTAACCTTAGTATCTAGGGTCTATAATTTCATGTATTCACTAGAACACAGAGTCTGCCATTAATACATGGTGATTCATTTTCAAAAGTTAACAGAATATGGATACTTAGGCCCCTATTTATCAAATGTCTTGTGGACCTGATCCGACAGTGCGGATCAGGTCTGCAAGACATTGCTGAATGTGGAGAGCAATACGCTCTCCGTATTCAGCATTGCACCAGCAGCTCACAAGAGCTGCTGGTGCAATGCCGCCCCCTGCAGACTCGCGGCCAATGGGCCACCAGCAGGGGGTGTCAATCAACCCCATCGTACTCTATCGGGTTGATTTCCGGCGATTCCTGTCCGCCTGCTCAGAGCAGGCGGACAGGCTTATGGAGCAGCGGTCTTTAGACTGCTGCTTCATAACTACTGTTTATGGCGAGTCTGAAGACTCGCCAGAAACACGGGCCATCAAGCTCCTTTCAGAGCTTGATAGATAGGCCCCCAAGTCTTTTTTCATCAATATCACCTACGAACAGTTATCTTTTTTTAAAATTTACATCTTATAAGTAAAAGATTTAACCTAGAAAGCAATCTTTTCATTAAGCCCATTTGGAGCTAGGGTTTGGAGTCTATGGATCCATCTAGATTCTTTTCTTAATAAGCATCTATCCTGATCTCCTCCTCTTCCATTTACGATACCTTTGTCTATACCTATAAACTTCAATGACTCTGGGTCACTCTGATGACATTCCATAAAATGTCTAGCTATACTACTATCTAGTTCTTTGTTTTTAACATCATCTCTATGTTCTCTAATTCGATCTTTGAACTTTCTGTTTGTTTTCCCTACATAGATTTTTGGACAACAACAAGATAGGAGATATATTAGACCTTCACTATTACAGTTGAAAACATATCTAATATCAAATGAATTCCTCTGATTTGTAGAAAATCGTCTAGTTTTATCCATGTAGTCGCCAGTCCACAAGGAAAATTTCCTCTCACTTTTACACTTTAAAATTAAAATTAATGCATGATTAAGGGACTGCGTTCCGGAAACGTTGCATAAGTTTCTGTCCATGTGTATTCAATAAAGGACATTTTATTCATTGATAGGTGCTGAGGATTCATATTGTTTGTGGATTTTTTAAAGTGCGGGACTGACGTTGCGTTACAGACTAAAAGGCTTGCGGTACAGCTATACCGACAAGACTCGTAATGGCTACGTTGCTGTTTTAACGCTGAAATTACCATTTTTTCAGCGTTAAAACACGAACGCACAACTCGTAATCTACCTGATTGTTAGTATAAAATTAAAGGGTGTAAAGAAAATGAGAGTGCCTTGAAAAATATATATACAATAAGTAAAAAAATGAGACCTTATATTATAAGGTCTTATAAAATTAAAGGGACACAAGTCAAAATAAACTTTTATGATTCAGATAGATCATGCAGTTTTAAGACAATTTACTTCCATTATCAAATTTTGCACAGTCTTTTATATGCACACTTTCTGGAGAACAAGCTCCTACTGAGCATGTGCACAGGCTCAAAGGGTATACGTATACTAGTCTGTGATTGGCTGAGGTCACATGGTATAGGGGGCCAGAAAGTGGGAGAAAAAATAAAATTGGCAGAAAATAATCTACTTCTCTGACATTCAGAGTAAGTGCAATTGCATTCTCTTTGTATTATGCACTTGTTAATTATGCAATGCTACTGCATTTTGTGGTCTTTTAAGTGTTTCAGTTGTTATCTGATAAAGCCAATTAGGGAAATATATTTAGCAGAGTTAACCTGATTTCAGCGGGGGGTGGGGGGGTATGCATTTCAGAGCTAATTTACTTGAAAAGGGAGCAATAAATATAATGGAAGTATATTGTAAACTGTTGTTTCATAACAATTAGCTAAAAAAATTATAAAATAATCTCAAGGTTTACTGTCCCTTTAAGGTTAATTCACTGAGTGATGTGAGTGAGCAGTGCTTGGTTGTGCAGGTTTACTTGCAGGTTTGTGGGTGGTGTGTAACTCACCAGTTATAAAGTCCTGCTCTGTGGTTCTGGCCCTTTTCCTTCCTTGAAAGTTGGAATGAAGTGATACCCTCCCCCATCCCCTAATGTTGTTGTTGATGGGGACACTAATGATATCGCTTCCTTAGGTTTGCTATGAGTTTTCATCAGAAGTAGATTTATTTGAGTTAGCTCCTTATTGCCAGCTAGTAATGTATTCCTCCACTCAGATGGTGCTTGCTGTACAACTACTATGTTTAAAGTGTCGTCTTACTGGGTTGGAGGCTATATCCTAGCAGTGGAGGTTGGCCATGGACCTGTGTGCAGAGGGGTGGCCAAGCTAAAAAGGGAGGGGTGGACGCCCTCTAGGTGGTTGACTAGTGGTACTCTTCCTATTGGGAAGGCAGGCCAAATAGCGTGACAGCCCTCTGTATTATGTTGAAAAAGCTTGCTCTATTTACGGTTACCCGATCTGTGGCCTTGGCCAGCTTTAGTTGGTCTGTTGATATTTGACCAAGAGATTAGACAGCTGTTATGTTTGTCTGATAATAAAATTCTTTTTTTAGCTAAACTTAAACAAGACTTCCTCAAAACATGGTGTCTTTTTCTCAATAGAATGTTTAAGGGGAGTTGTGGTGCGGCACTCCATGGAAGAGTGAATGGGTAGTATAATCCCTTATGTCCCTATAACTTACTCAAAAGGACATGGAATTCAATAGTATGTTGTATCGTACATTTCTGCAAGGAAATTTGTAATGCATTGTATGTTGAAAAAGGCTATGTTAGCCCTTTTTATAATAACATTAAATCCATGCACTTGCCACATGCATATGGGCTCCAATTGGTAGACACACTCTGTACACAGTACAAGAAGCATATATACCAATCAGTATAATATTGTTGTTCTTTTAAATAGCTATATGCCTCCTAATCTAACACAACAATAACAATAATGCTCTGATGGTAATAGAGTTCTAGAACAAACTGAAATAAATTAGTACTGCTGCATATGTCGGGTAAAACTATGGTGCAATGCAATGCTTTGAAGTTGTGGTGTTTTACATCAAGTAAGACAGATACATTAAAGGTCTACCTGTTTAATTTCTGATAAAATAATACATTTATACCTATTATTGGAATATATGTACAGAGAGAAATTTCTAGTTGTTAAAAAGTGTATAAGAAAATTGAGAATGAGGTTACATGAGTAAGATAGGTATTAGAGTATTATCTTACACTTGATAGACTTAAAGGGGTTTGTGATCACTTAACATTTCGGTTTATAATATTACACAACAAATTGCATATTTCTACTGACATCATCTAAAGAAAACTGCACCCCACTGAGTTACCAACATCTCATGTACTGAAATTGATTGGCTAAAACTAATGTGTTCTCTTTGACACCGCTGGCTTTAATTGGTGACTGTGAGGATACATTTGTATTGTGTTCTCCTGATTCTAACTGCTCCTCCTGCCCTTCCCCTTACACTTTTCTCTCCTAGGTACTCTCTCTACTTACCCTCCCTCATGAAGATAACAGTTATATGTCCAGCATCTAAAATGGCACCATGAGTTTATTTCTGTGACTGTGAGTGTTCAAGCTGGATGCCCTGTCAGTCTTGCTATCATCTGATCTGTATGTGAACCAAGTGCAATGCACTTCTGTGTCTTGTGGTGGAACCTGCATATTAAATGTGACACTAAAACTAATACTGTAAATATAAATATAACAACTCTTAGTAACATGGGCATCATGCATTAGTATATGTAAGTTTCTTGTGCAACAATCTTCATGTACATATTGTAGGGTTATCTTTTTAGAAAATATTTTAGGTTATTTTATTATCTTTATTAATAATATACACCTGAGTAGGAAGCTTGGCCTTGAAATGCGTTGTGTGGAAGTGTTATCTGGCCAGAGAATACACAGGCATTGGTGTTATCTTTATCTGTTGTCTGTTCCAGTTTCTTTCAAGTCTCAGTACAAGAACTGTTTCTATAATGTATTGTATATCACTGCTTTTTTATATTAATTATTACAAGAAGTCTATCTGTCTGTCTATCAATATGTCTTGGTTCAGTCTTCTGCCTATATGTTTTCAGCATACAAGCATCAGATTGGAAAACAGCAGCATTTTTCTCAACATTTTGACTTTACCCATTTCTAAATTCCCAATCTTTTCTTCCCTCCTGTCTTCCTCTGTTGTATTCCCTTTTGGGCAGACACCTTTTTCAGTTTCTAAAATTTAATTTCCCGCTTTTGTCCCTGTTGGAGTCTCCCCTAAACTCATGATTAAAGTTAATTTGTTTTTACAACTTTTTAATAAGTTCACAGTATGTTAGGGCTACACAAACTGGAATTTCAGGAAAAAAAGGGAGCTTAAAATATATTCTCGGGGGATATTATAAATTGGATTTAGGCATGGTTTTCTGGTTATATTAAAGGAAAAAAGGTTGCTTATTGTAAACTATTAATATATAACACAAATGTGTTATTCATATGAAACATATAGTGCAAAGCTTTGTTTTATTCTGCTCAAAAGAAAGTATGTATTAATATATTTCCTTTCCTACTAGGAACCAATAAAAAGCTGCGTTTAACATCTATCTTTAATTTAATTTCCCTTTTGAAATGATTATTAGTATATGGTTTAATTCACACAAGCCTAGATTTAGAGTTTTTGCGTTAGCCGTCAAAAGCACCGTTAAGGGGTCCTCACGCTGCTTTTGGCCGCCCGCTGGTATTTAGAGTCAGGCAGGAAAGGGTCTAACGCTCACTTTCAAGCCACAACTTTTCCATACCGCAGATCCCCTTATGCCAATTGCGTATCCTATCTTTTCAATGGGATCTTCCTAACGCCGGTATTTAGAGTCTTGGCTGAAGTGAGTGGTAGACCCTCTACCAACAAGACTCCAGCCGCAAAAAAAAGTCAGTAGTTAAGAGCTTTATGGGCTAACGCCGGTTTATAAAGCTCTTAACTACAGTGCTCTAAAGTACACTAACACCCATAAACTACCTATGTATCCCTAAACCGAGGTCCCCCACATCGCCGCCACTATAATAAATATTTTTAACCCCTAATCTGCCGACTGCACATCACCGCCACCTACATTATCCCTACGAACCCCTAATCTGTTGCCCCTAACATCGCCGACACCTACATTATATTTGTTAACCCCTAATCTGCCCCCCCCCCCAATGTCGCTGCCACCGAACTACACTTATTAACCCCTAATCTGCAGACCGGACCTCGCCGCTACTCTAATAAAGTTATTAACCCCTAAACCACCGCACTCCCGCCTCGCAAACCCTATAAAAAATAGTATTAACCCCTAAATTGCCCCCCCCCCCCCAACGTCGCTGCACCTAACTTCAAGTGTTAACCCCTAATCTGCTGACCGGACCTCACCGCTACTCTAATAAATGTATTAACCACTAAAGCTAAGTCTAACCCTAACACCCCCCTAAATTAAATATAATTTTAATCTAACAAAATAAATTAAATCTTATTAACTAAAGTATTCCTATTTAAAACTAAATACTTAACTGTAAAATAAACCCTAATATAGCTCCAATATAACGAATAATTATATTGTAGCTATTTTAGGATTTATATTTATTTTACAGGCAACTTTTTATTTATTTTAACTAGGTTATTAACTATTTAATAGCTACCTAGTTAAAATAATTACAAAATTACCTGTAAAATAAATCCTAACCTAAGTTACAATTAAACCTAACACTACACTATCAATAAATTAATTAAATAAATTACATACAATTACATACAATTAAATAAACTAAACTAAATTACAAAAAAAAAACCCATTAAATTACAAAAAATAAAAAAAGATTACAAGAATATTAGGCTAATTACACCTACTCTAAGCCCCCTAATAAAATAAAAAAGCCCCCAAAATAATAAAGGTCCCTACCCTATTCTAAATTAAAAAGTAACCAGCTCTTTTACCAGCCCTTAAAAGGACTTTTTGCGGGGCATGCCCCAAAGTAATCAGCTCTTTTGCCTGTAAAAATAAATACACCCCCCCAACATTAAAACCCACCACCCACATACCCCTACTCTAACCCACCCAAACCCTCCCTTAAATAAACCTAACACTACCCCCCTTAAGATCTCCCTAACTTGAGTTGTCTTCACCCAGCCAGGCCGATGTCTTCATCCGATGGGGTGGAAGAGGACATCCAGACTGGCAGAAGTCTTCATCCTATCCGGGCAGAAGAGGACATCCGGACTGGCAGACATCTTCATCCAAGCGGCATCTTCTATCTTCATCCATCCGGAGCGGAGCCATCTTCTTCCAGCCGACGCGGATCCATCCTCTTCAACCGACGCTTACTCGCCGAATGAAGGTTCCTTTAAATGACGTCATCCAAGATGGCGTCCCTCGAATTCCGATTGGCTGATAGGATTTTATCAGCCAATCGGAATTAAGGTAGGAAAAATCTGATTGGATGATTAAATCAGCCAATCAGATTCAAGTTCAATCCGATTGGCTGATCCAATCAGCCAATCAAATTGAGCTCACATTCTATTGATAGTGTAGTGTTAGGTTTAATTGTAACTTAGGTTAGGATTTATTTTACAGGTAATTTTGTAATTATTTTAACTAGGTAGCTATTAAATAGTAAATAACTATTTAATAGCTATTGTACCTAGTTAAAATAAATACAAAGTTGCCTGTAAAATAAATATAAATCCTAGAATAGCTACAATGTAATTATTATTTATATTGTAGCTATATTAGGGTTTATTTTACAGGTAAGTATTTAGTTTTAAATAGGAATACTTTAGTTAATAAGATTTAATTTATTTCGTTAGATTAAAATTATATTTAATTTAGGGGGGTGTTAGGGTTAGGGTTAGACTTAGATTTAGGGGTTAATACATTTATTAGAGTAGCGGCGAGGTCCGGTCGGCAGATTAGGGGTTAATACTTGAAGTTAGGTGGTGGCGATGTTGGGGGGGGGGGCATTTAAGGGGTTTATACTATTTATTATAGGGTTTGCGAGGCGGGAGTGCGGCGGTTTAGGGGTTAATAACTTTATTAGAGTAGCGGCGAGGTCCGGTCGGCAGATTAGGGGTTAATAAATGTAGTTAGGTGGCGGCAACGTTGGGGGGGCAGATTAGGGAATAATAAATATGTAGGTGTTGGCGATATTAGGAGCAGCAGATTAGGGATACATAGCTATAATGTTGGTTGCGGCGGTGTACAGAGCGGCAGATTAGGGGTTAATAATATAATGCAGGTGTCAGCGATAGCGGGGGCGGCAGATTAGGGGTTAATAAGTGTAAGGTTAGGGGTGTTTAGACTCGGGGTACATGTTAGGTGCAGACTTAGAAAGAGTGTTAGGTGCAGACTTAGAAAGTGTTTCCCCATAGGAAACAATGGGGCTGCAATGGGAGCTTAACGCTGCTTTTTTGCAGGTGTTAGTTTTTTTTCATCCCAAACTGCCCCATTGTTTCCTATGGGGGAATCGTGCACAAGCACGTTTTGCCAGCTTACCGCTACCGTAAGCAACGCTGGTATTGAGGGTTGAAGTGGCGGTAAATTCGGCTCAACGCACCCTTTTTGGAGCCTAACGCAGCCCCTCAGACAACTCTAAATACCAGCGTTGTTTGGAAGCAGCGGTAGGAAAAAAAGCTGCGTTAGCTACGCGGGTCTTTACCGACAAAACTCTAAATCTAGCCGTAAGATTTCTTAAAGGAAAAAGCATTTTGAAATAATTATGTTCTTCCACCTGAAACATATGTATGCATAAACATTTTTCTACCTGTCCTCATCTGGGCGTGAGGGACTACTTTCCCCTCCAAATATATATCATGAAAATACTTCCTCTAATCCCCCACATTACACAAATTAGGTATATCGCAATACTTCTAAACTATCTACTTTGCAGTAAGCAATGATTATTTATTTCCTTTCTAAGATAGGGAGAGTCCACAGCTTGATTCCTTACTGTTGGGAAATACAGCACCTGGCCACCAAGAGGAGGCAAAGACACCCCAGCCAAAGGCTTAAATATCCCTCCCACTTCCTCATTACCCCAGTCATTCTTTGCCTTTTATCACGATAGGAGGTGGCAGAGAAGTGTCAGAAGATTCGGAGAGTCCTGAAAAAAGGGTATCTGCCCTTCGAGATAGGACTAGAGTTTTAAGTAGTCATGCCAACCTCTCAGGGAGAGTATTGATTAAAGTTAGAGTCTGGAGATGCAGGGAAAGTTTTTCTGTGAAACCGTCCAGACTACTGCTAACAGCTCCTAAGCAGTCAGTGTTGACAAGTTTCACTGTCTGCTTTCTCTCACTCAAGTCCAAGTCAGGAGCGCTGCAATAAGACTGTCACACTTGAGAGGCTGTGTTCTGTTCCACAGCATGGATCCTGAAGGTAAGATCGTTTAAATTTTTTACACATAAAACGCTATAACAGGGTCACAGTGTGGCTCCTTTATACCTTGATAGGATCCAGGGTTAATATCCTCCGAGGGGGGGGGTGTTATTAAACAGTTGGGGTTAATTAATCAGTGTATTCATTTTTTACATGCTGCTTTGTGTGATTTTATTTTCTGGGCTCATAGACTGTGTGTTTTTCACTGGAACAAACAAGTTTCACTTTTGTTTTTTAAAGGGTTGCACAGCTATTAACTTGCTGTACTTTTCATAGCATGTGGTCTATGTTAATTTCCTCCATTCCAGCTGAGACTTCAACCTGAGGAGAGCGTTTCCTCTGTTAACTGTCTGGGTCTAGTAGGTGGTGAGTGCCCCAGCCCTTGGGAGTATATTAAAAAAATAAAAAAATAAAAAGTTTTTATTTGTGTCCTTCTGTGGGTATAACCTGAGCTATGGAGGACTTTGACATGTTAGAAGGTACTCCTTCTGTACTAAATCATACCTGTTTATATTGTGAGGAGGCCGTTAGTTTCCCACCCACTCAATTATGTTCCACATGCCTTAGCACCGTTATTAAGTCTAAGAAGGGAGACAAGCCTGCTAAGGCTCTTATTCCCTCTGAGTCGTCTACCTTTCAGGACTCGGTGTCCCGTGAGATTACTACCCTTGCTACATTATCCACTCCACATGCAGTTCCCCGTAGCACATCTAATCCTGCGGACTTTGCCACGCAGTTACAAACGCTGGTGTCTGCGGCCCTTAGTGCATTACTTCGCTACTTAAGAGAAAGGTTAAACATAGCTCTCCTGACCCGGAGTCATCTAAATATTTATCGGATTTAGCTATTATATCCCTGTTATCCGATGATGAGTTAACCTCTGTAGCTTCAGAGGATGAACTTTCTGGGTCGGAGTCCTTAGCGTCTAAGCCTCCTGCTGCGGAGGAACTGTCCTTTAGAGTTAAAATTGAGCACTTTCATTTTTTTATTAAAGGAGGTTCTGTATACGTTGCCTGAAGAACCTATGATACCTAAATTAGACAGCGTTTACGAAGACAGGAAAGTTCCTTTGACTTTTCCTGTGTCGGTTAAAATGGCGAACATTTTTAACAACGAATGGGAAAGAATTGGATCTTCCTTTTCCCCCTTATCTACTTTTAAAAAGTTGTCCCGGTCTCTCAACTGGATTTAGATTTGTGGGATTCCATTCCGAAGGTGGCTGGTGCTATATCTACGCTTGCTAAATGTACTACTATATCTCGTGAGGATAGTTCTTCATTCAGAGAGCCAATGGATAAGAAAATGGAAACCTGAGAAAGATGTTTCAACATACGGGACTTTTATTTCAACCAGAGGCTGCAGTTGCCGCGGTTGACAGAGCACCTACCTACTGGTGCAACTCTTTGTCGGAACTCATTGAGGTGGAGTCTCCCCTTGAGGATATTTAAGACAGAATTAAAGCTCTGAGAATAGCTAATTCATTTATCTGTGATGCGAACATGCAAATTATTCTCCTAAATGCAGAGGCCTTTGGCTTTGAGGTCCTAGCCTGCTGACTTCTTTCTCTTCCCTTCAAGGGAAAGATTTTATTTGGTCCAGGCCTGGACTCAATTATTTCTATGGTTACCGGAGACAAGAGTGCCTTCCTACCGCAAGATAAGAAGAACAAGTCTAAGGGACGACAATCTTCTATGTTTCGTTCCTTTTGTTCTGACAAATCCCATTGACAACAATCCTCCTCCAAGCACAAACAACCCAAGAGTACTTGGGAGCCGGCTCAGTTCTGGAATAAGTCCAAGCAGAATAAGAAGCCAGCTGAAAACAAATCTGCATGAAGGGGCGGCCCCCGATTCGGGATCGGATTGTGTAGGGGGCAGACTGTCTTTTTTTTCAGACACTGGATATGAAAATGGAAACCTTTCTGAGAAAGATGTTTCAACATACGGGACTTTTATTTCAACCGGAGGCTGCGGTTGCCGTGGTTGACGGAGCAGCTACCTACTGGTGCAACTCTTTGTCGGAACTCATTGAGGTGGAGTCTCCCCTTGAGGATATTTAAGACAGAATTCAAGCTCTGAGAATTGCTAATCCTTTTATCTGTGATGCAGACATGCAAATTATTCGCCTAAAGGCGTTTGGCTTTGCGGTCCTAGCCCGCCGGGCACTCTGGGTGAAGTCTTGATCTGCGGATATGACTTCTAAGTCCAGACTCCTTTGTCTTCCTTTCAAGGGAAAGATTTTATTTGGTCCAGGCCTGGACTCCATTATTTCTACGATTACCAGAGACAAGGATGCCTTCCTACCGTAAGATAGAAGTCTAAGTGACGACAATCTTCTAATTTTCGTTCTGACAAATCCCAACGACAACAATCCTCCTCCAAGCCCGAGCAACCCAAGAGTACTTGGATGCCGGATCAGTCCTGGAATAAGTCCAAGCAGAATAAGAAGCCCGCCAAAAAATCGGCATGAAGGGGCGGCCCCCGTTCCGGGATCCGATCGTGTAGGGGGCAGACTGTCTTTTTTTTTCAGACGCTTGGTTCAAGGACGTACAAGATTCGTGCGTCCTGGAGGTCATACTAAGGGATACAAGATAGACTTCAAATCTCATCCGCCCAGGGGAGATTCCTACTCTCGAACCTGTCTACAGACCAGAAAAGAGGGATGCATTTCTAGGGTGCGTTCGGGACTTATACTCCTTAGGAGTTGTTGTCCTGGTGCCTATCGAAGAAGAGGTTTTGGGTTTTATTCAAACCTTTTCTTGGTCCCAAAGAAGGAGGGAACTTTCCGCCCAATTCTGGACCTAAACTGCTTAAACAATTTTCTTAGTGTCCCTTCCTTCAAGAAGGAGAAGATAAGGTCCATCCTTCCTTTAGTTCAGGAAGGCCAGTTTATGACCACTATGGATCGGAAGGACGATTACCTTTATGTTTCAATCCACAGGGAACACTTTCAGTTCCTGTGGGTTTGCATTCCTGGACCAGCACTTACAGTTCCTTGCCCTTCTGTTTGGTCTTGTTACTGCTCCAAGAATCCTTACAAAGTTTCTGGGGGCTCTTCTAGCCATTGCCAGAACTCAGGGTATTATAGTAGCCCCATACTTGGACGATATTCTGGTGCAAGCACCATCTTGTACTCTGAGTCCCTTCTCAGTCTTCTTTAATCACATTGATGGAAGATAAACTTGGAAAAGAGTTCTCTTATCCCAAGTACCAGGGTGGAATTCCTGGCTGCTATAATAGACTGCATATCCATGAGGATATTTCTAACAGACCAGAGATGTTGAAAGCTAACTTTGGCATGTCTTGCCCTATGGACCTCCTTGCGTCCCTCTGTGGCTCATTATATGGAGGTGATTGGTCTCGTGGTGTCTTGCATGGACATCATTACTTTTGCCAGGTTCCATCTCAGACCTTTACAACTGTGTATGCTGAGACAGTGGAATGGCGATCATTCTGATTTGTCTCTTCAGATTGTATTAGATAGCCGGTCGAGAGAATTGCTCTCTTGGTGGCCCTGTCCCGAGGGACGTGCTTCTTAAGAGCATCCTGGGAAATTGTGACTACGGACACAAGCCTATCTGGATGAGGAGCTGTTTGGGGTGCCAGGAAGGCACACGGGTTGTGGACTCAGGAAGAGTCCTCCCTCCCAATCAATATTTTGGAACTACAGGTAATCTTCAATGCCTTGATGGCTTGGCCACTTCTGGGTTCGTCCCAGTTTATCAGATTCCAATCAGACAATATATCCTCGATGGCTTACATTAACCATCAGGGGGAGCGAGAAGTTCTTTGGCGATGAAAGAAATATCTCAGATTCTGGAGTGGGCGGAGGTCCACAGCTGTTTGCTGTCAGCAATCCACATTCCGGGTGTGGACAACTGGGAGGCGGATTTTCTCAGCAGGCAATCCTTCCACCCGGGGAATGGTCTCTCCATCCCAAGGTGTTTGAAGAGATATGCTGCAAGAGGGGGATGCCAGAGATAGATCTAATGGTGTCCCATCTCAATACCAAGCTACCCTGGTACGGGTCGCGGGATCCCCAAGCGGATCTAATAGATGCACTAGCAGTGCCCAGGAGGTTCAAACTCATATCTTTTTCCTCCATTACTGCTTCTTCCTCGAGTGGTGGTCCGCATCAAGCAGGAACGGGTATCAGTAATCCTGATTGCTCCATTGTGGCTCTGAAGGACGTGGTTTGCTGATCTAGTGGGGATGTCCTCATCTCCCCCATGGAAGTTACCTTGTCGCAGAGACCTGCTGTTACAAGGTCCATTTGTTCATCAAAATTTAGATTCTCTGAGGCAGACTGCGTGGAGATTGAACACTTAGTCTTAGCAAAGAGAGGTTTCTCTGAGATTGTCATTGATACTCTTATTCATGCTCATAAACCAGTTACTTGGCGTATCTACCACAAAGGGTGGAGGACCTACTTATTCTGGTGTGAAGAACGTGGTTTTTCCTGGCACAGAGTTAAGGTTGCCAGGATCTTATCTTTTCTCCAGGATGGACTGGAGAAGGGCCTTTCTGCTAGTTCCCTGAGAGGACAGATTTCGGCCCTGTCGGTTTTATTGCACAAGAGGCTGGCTGAGCTTCCAGACGTGCAGTCCTCTAAGGGTCTGATTAGGATCAGACCTGTGTTTAGATCTGGGGCTCCTAAATCTTGTTCTTTGTGTTTTGCAACAGGATCCGTTAGAGCCTCTGCATTCCATTGACATTAAATTGTTATATTGTGAGGTTCTCTTTTTAATGGCTATTACCTCTGCGTGCAGAGTTTCTGAGACCTCTGCTTTGCGATGTGAGTTCCATTATCTGATTTTTCATGCAGATAAGGCAGTTTTACATACTAAATTAGATTTTCTTCCTAAGGTTGTGTCCGATTACAACATCAATCAAGAGATTGTGGTTCCTTCCTTGTGTCCTAATCCTTCTTCATAGAAGGAAGGTTTATTTCACCATTTGGATGTTGTTCGTGCCTTGAAGTTCTATCTTCAGGCTACTGAGGAGTTTAGACAATCTTCCTCTTTGTTTGTTGTCTATTCGGGGAAGCGTAAGGGGCAGAAGGCTCATTCGACTTCCTAATCTTTTTGGTTAAGGAGTGTCATCTGCTTAGCTTACGAGACAGCGGGACATCATCCTCCTGAGAGGATAATGGCTCATTCCACTAGAGCAGTGG
Organism: Bombina bombina; assembly: GCF_027579735.1. Taxonomy (NCBI): domain Eukaryota; kingdom Metazoa; phylum Chordata; class Amphibia; order Anura; family Bombinatoridae; genus Bombina; species Bombina bombina. The sequence continues at coordinate 673,387,617 of NC_069500.1, read as the reverse complement.
CTTCCTCTTGGGCCTTTAAGAACGAGCTCTCTATGGATCAGATTTGTAAGGCGGCTACCTAGTCCTCACATACTTTTTCTAATTTTTACTAGTTTGGTGTTTTTGCTTTGGCTGAAGCAGCTTTAGGGAGAAATGTTTTTCAGGCTGTGGTGCCCTCAGAATAGGGTCTGCCCATTCCTTCTTGTTCCCTCCCGTTATTCATTCAGTGTCCTCTGGAGCTTGGATATAGTTTTCCCAACAGTAAGGAATGAAACCGTGGACTCTCCCTATCTTAGTTTTTTCTTGTCTATTGTTGACCCCCTATTATTTACCTTATTTTTCTGGCACCATTTATACCCTGATATTTTCCTTGTTCTCTTGGCAGAATGACTGGGGTAATAAGGAAGTGGGAGGGATATTTAAGCATTTGGCTGGGGTGTCTTTGCCGTTTCCTGGTGGCCAAGTGTTGTATTTCCCAACAGTAAGGAATGAAGCCGTGGACTCTCCCTATCCGGAAGGAAAGTAATTTATCTGGGAAGCATAAATTATGTTTTTGCTTGCGTTTGCTGTAAAATACCTTCCTTTTGGGTAAAAATGGCATTGTTTCACAATAGGCCAAAAAGCAAATTCTGTAATCTAGGTTTCCATCAAAATGCTGCAAACTACACAACCAGCTACATATGTAGGGCCCAGCGAGATGATCGTCAGTGTCTCGTCAGTGTGGCGAGGTCCCTCAAATAATTTTATAAACGCAAATATTACATTGAGAGATGTAGATCTTATTATGCAGGGTTCTGTATGTAAAGGAGAGACTCCTATATTACAATATAAGGACTAGAAAAAAATCCAAAAGATTTTGTGTGATTTCTCTCCACGGCGGCAAGTTTTTGATCCTTAGAGCAGTGGACACACTGGTTTACAGCTTAATGGGACACTGAACCCAAATTTTTTCTTTCGTGATTCAGATACAGCATGCAATTTTAAACAACTTTCTAATTTACTCCTATGATCAAATTTTCTTCATTCTCTTGGTATCTTTATTTGAAAAGCAAGAATGTAAGTTTAGATGCCGAAAATATCAAAGATAAGAGAGGGCGCATACACTATATATGCACTGTACAATTTCAGAAAACAACATACACAGCTCATTCAGTATATGGCACTTGTACCTATTAACATACAATTATATAAAAGTCCCATGTTGAAAGTCACTATGATAGTGCAAAAAATGAGGTATGTCCTCAGTGTGAATGATGGCTGCACTCCTCTTCACAGAAGATACTGGAAAAACTGGAAAATAGAAGAAAGAGAGGGGTGCCTCATGTGTAGAATCACCAAATCAAAAAAGCCAAAGCTTATGCACTCGAGCCAAATTGGTACTCACATTTGAAATAAGCACCCCAATGTGCTAATGGAAGCAGACTGACATAATATGGTGTGTCAGTACACCCACTCCAGGATATCCCCGCCAGGTGTTTCTGTAATGGAGAGTCAAGACAACAAAGGAAACCACATGTGCAGATCAACCAAATAGATGGAACAATGGAGATAATTATGCCAAATGGGTACTCACAATGTCCAATAGCACATCTATGTTCTGGTAGATGCAGACTGATAATTTTAGGTACGAGCGTATCAGCTGACTCACTCCAGGTGTTACCAACGATATGGTCCAAAAACAGGATAAATGCACAAACAGCCCAATATTGGGAAATGAGAGGTAAGGTAGAAACCACTATATACTTGTGTTATAGTAAAAAAAACATTTTTATTAAAAGACTGAAAACAAAAATTGAAATTAAAAATTAAAATATTAAAAGAATATAATAATAACAAATAGTGGTCAAGGGGATAAACCCCTCTAATGCAATGCGTTTCTCGGCACTGAATGGCTGTTTCCTCAGGCATGTATACACCTTATCTCTATCCTGCTATTTAAACCTTTGTGCTACCAATACACAATTGATTAAAGAACAACACCCACAATGGGCGTGTCCATAAGACACATGTTATGCATTAATCCAAACAAACCAAACATATTCTTACACATAAGGCATTGTGTTTAGAATATTCAAATACATCATCATCATCCTGTTAGTTAGTCAAACTTTAAGCTGCAACCATATCTCTCTCCACCATAACGAATTTCTCTGTTAACACAGCTACATTCCCCATTTTTTTTATATATTATTGTTTTTATTAAAATGTACCTATCAGTTTGGTGTCCTATACTGACTGAGTGATCTGTATTTCAATAAAATTGTCTCATTTTAAACAGTCATCATTAATTTTAAATCCTTTTTAAGCTCCCTTCCTTTTCATGTACCGTAATTGTTTGTTATAATTTTAACTCCATTTTATAAAACTATTTATAAAACAAAAAGGATTTTTTTTTTACCTTAATGATGTACATACTGCAGGATTCAGATCTTCCATGATATCTCTCTAAATAATCATTGATCAATTGCATGTATTCTACAAACAAAAAAACAACTTATACTTAACCCTTTCATGACCGGGAACAGCCTTCCAATGTAGACAAACTGAAATCACGCGATCGTGCAAACGATCACAAGATTTCAATTATGGGATCAGGTCTAGGGGTTCGTCCCTATGATGCTAGGAACGCCCTCCAGACCGCGATCAAATCCTGCAAGCGCAGTAGGCTTCAGGACAGCCGTTAGCTATGACGTTGTATTCCGTCATAACGGCTTTAAAGCCCAGTGCCGTTGTGACGGAATACAACGGCATAACGGCGTAAAAAGGTTAATGCTTTACTTCTATAGTTAATGACTAGTAGCCAATCCTCACAGACTACACTCTCTGAACAGGTCATATCTACCAATCATGGATGAGTTCACATTTTAACAATTGTTTATGATTGGGCAGACTGTTTTAATAGGTAACCAAAACCTTTCACTTCCTGCTATATTTCTATAGGGAATAACTAGTAGCCAATCCTCACAGGCTACACTCTCTGAACAGGTCATATCTACCAATCATGGGCTAGTTCTCATTTTAACAACTGTTTGTGATTGGGCAGACCGTTTTAATAGGTAATCAAAACCTTACACTTCCTGCTATACTTCTATAGTTAATGACTAGTAGCCAATCCTCACAGACTACACTCTCTGAACAGTTCATATCTACCAATCATGGACAAGTTCTCATTTTAACAATTGTTTGTGATTGGGCAGACCATTTTAATAGGTAACCAATCCCTGGGACTCTATTCTTCTGTGAAAATATCACTAATGAACACTGCTTAACAAAAAAAAAAAATGCGTACCTTCTATACTCATCATATATACTAATCAAATCCAGTATCAACCCTTAGTGTAAATAGTTTGTGTGCTGAAAAAGAGATAACCTGTATTCCAGTTCACATAAATTATCCCTTTGTATAAATATAACCATGAATCTGTGTATGTATCCTCTGATACTGTGTAATAATGCGTGTCATCTAATTAATAATATATACTGATAAATTCCAGTATAATCAACCCTTAGGGAGATATTTATCAAAGGTCTGGCGGACCTGATCCGACAGTGCGGATCAGGTCCGCCAGACCTAGCTGAATGCGGAGAGCAATACGCTCTCCGTATTCAGCATTGCACCAGGAGCTCTTGTGAGCTGCTGCTGCAACGCCGCCCCCTGCAGATTCGCGGCCAATCGGCCGCCAACAGGGGGGTGTCAATAAACCCGATTGTACTCGATCAGGTTGAATTGCAGTGATGTCTGTCCGCCTACTCAGAGTAGGCGGACAGGTTATGGAGCAGCGGTCTTTAGACCGCTGCTTCATAACTGCTGTTTCTGGCAAGCCTGCAGGCTCGCCAGAAACACGGGCCCTCAAGCTCCATACGGAGCTTGATAAATGGGCCCCCATGTGTTAGTGTAACCGTGACTATACAGTGTATATAAATATAAATAAAAATAGACAATTCTGCAATCAGTTTTATAGACTGTGACTATTTTAACGTTACCCACTATGTGAGTTTATTCTAATGTGTCTCATTCATGGCAACGTAAGAGATTCTACACAATAATATCACTGTGTTCCTTTTGTTGTGCTTATTTAATAATATACTATGTGTTGCTAAGTGTAATTGTATGTGTCACTTTAGTGCTAAAGATGCCGGCCCATATTTGGTGAACAACCTGGGTTGTTCTTGTTGACTGGTGGATAAATTCACCCACCAATAAACAAGTGATGTCCGGGGACTGAACCAAATATTGGCTGGCTCCTTAGCTTAGATTCCTTCTTTTTCAAATACAGATAGCAAGAGAACGAAGAAAAACTGATAATAGGAGTAAATTAGAAAGTTGCTTAAAATGGCATGCTCTATCTGAATCACAAAAGAAAAAATTGGGTTCAGTGTCCCTTTAAATAGCCCTTATTGGCCATAATAAAGGAAGAAGATAAACTTACCAGATTTTCTATTGTAAAGTGACAGGGCTAAATATTTTACAAACATTTTGGCCTAGATTATTGCGACGTTGCACAAAGAATAGCACACAATGTAATATTACAAGTGTAATATGATACCAGAGATCATAATGTAGTCAACATTTTTTCTAGTTAGCCCTATACATTTAATAAATAGCGCAGGGTAAGTTATGAATTGTGCAGGAAAATTAAGCATTCTTTTAGACCTGAAGTGTTAAGGCTAGGATATATGCATAACTAAACACATTTATAAAACATTCATTTATTAAAACAAAGTATTTCACTTATATATATAAAAATATATTTTATATATATATATATATATATATATATATATATACATACACATATTAAATGTTAACAGTGATTTAGAGAGAAATTGTGTATGACGAGGTGTAGATATATGTGTGCAGTGTTTTAAACTGATATCTCAATAGAAAAGCATAGTTTTAAATAATGTTAGTAAACAACTAAACTATTTGACCTTCGGCTTAGCGCACCTCAGTTTAGCACACATTTTCCTTAGTGCTCAAAGCGGTTTTTGAACTTGTCCTGAAAGTGCTCACTCCCTCCATGTCTAAACTCCACCCGTGACCAACCTTGGTTCTTGCCGTACCTGCACCAAATTATAGATGATAAGAAATGAAAAGTTTCAAGGAAAGTAGGGAGACAAAACTCAGCTCAGGATTGGAGTTCCCATCACGCAGAATAGGCACAATTAGATAATAATCAAATTTTTTGTTACAAAAATACACAGGTTTATATTAATTAATTTAATCTAACTGCTTATACTACTCAACTTTATAATATGTAATAGAAATACATATGTTTTATTTTTTTCCTTGTTAGTTGTGAGATGTCTCCATAACAATGAATAGAGCTCGCTGGAAAGGGAAAGTTCGATGGGGGAGAGTAAAGTTAACAGAAGTTAACCTCTTTGCGGAGGGTTAAATCTACAGTCCTAGACAAAAAAAAAGTATTTTCTTTTTTCATTCGAGTGCTAACCCGAAAGGTGCACTAGGCCAACTGTAAATGTGTGTAAATGTGTGTATATATATATATATATATATATATATTTATTTATTTTTTTAGTGTATATGTGTGTGTTAATATACACATATATATTTATATATTGGAAAATATATTTAAAAATACATCATGCTTACTTCACTTTGCAATCTGAAGGAGTACTATCAACTCAGAATTGGCAGAAACCAGTGGTATCCTGGTGAGAAGTGGTCTTCATGGAGGACTTGCAGCCAAAAGCCATACCTTGGACATGGAAACAAGTCCAAGCAACTCAACTATGCACAAAAACACAGGAACTGGAGTGCAGGAAAATGGCAGTAGGTGCTCTAGACTGATGAGTCAAAATTTGAAATATTTGGCTGTAGCAGAAGACAGTTTGTTTGCCAAAGGGCTGGAGAGCAGTACAAGAATGAGTGTCTGCTGGCAACAGTGGAGCATGGTGGAGATTACTTGCAAGTATGGGGCTACATTTCTGCAAATGGAGTTGGGGATTTGGTCAGACTTATTGAACTCCTCCATGCTGAGAAGTACAGGCAGATACTTATCCATCATGCAAAACCATCACGTAGGCATGTAAATGGCCCCATATGTATTCTGCAGCATGAAAAGGACCCCAAATATACAGCCAAGATCATTAAGAACCATTTTCAGTCTAAAGAAGAACAAGCAGTAGTGGAAGTGAGGGTATGGCCCCCGCAGAGCCTCAATCTCAACATCATCGAGTCAGTCCCTGATTACAAGAAGAGACAGAAGCAACTGAGGCTGCCTAAATCCACAGAAAAACTGTTAGTTTTCATAGATGTTTGTAACAAAGTCTACCTTCCAAGTTCCTTAAAAAATTGTGTGCAAATGTTCCTAGAAGAATTGATGCTGTCTTGAAGGCAGAGGGGGGTCATATCACATATTGATTTGATTTTTCTTCTGTTCACTCACTTTGCATTTTGTTAATTGATAGCAGATTAACTATTATAGGGACAGTCTAGTCAAAATTATACTTTCATGATTCAGATAAGGCATGCAAATTTAAACAACTTTCCAATTTACTTTTATGATCAAATTTGCTTTGTCCTCTTGGTATTCTTTGTTGAAAGCTAGACCTAGGTAGGCTCATATGCTAATTTTTAAGACCTTGAAGGCCGCCTTTATCTTAAAGCATTTTCACTGTTTTTCAAGGCTAGACAGCGCTAGTGTTAGTGTGTAATATAGATAACATTGTGCTAACTCCATTGAAGTTATTTATGAGTCAGCACAGATTGTCCAAAATGCAAGTCTGTCAAAAGAACTGAAATATGGGGGGGCACTCTGCAGAGGCTTAAATACAAGGTAATCACAGAGGTAAAAAGTGTATTTATTGTCGGAGAGGGACTTAATGCTCACCGCTAGTACAATAGTGAGAGATGACATTCCTTGATAGCTGAGGGCACATACACACCCCTAATTATACCCACCTTGACCTGGGACGACGAGGACGACAAAACGAATAGAGGATGGTATCACTGAAGTAGCCACCTATACAGAGTATCACGGAATTAGACCCTTTGACTCTTTGAATGGGGTTCATAGCTTGGTTCACAGACCATCACAGGCTGGGTATGAGGGAAATGTTTCATTATACTGAAGTTTATATACATATGGGATCATTACTGTTGGAGAAGGGAAAATGTCATGTGTTCCCTTTTACATGTAAGTTTTATAAAATTGTCACAGAAGTTACCGTATATTAAGCTATGACTGTAATAGTATTATATACTGCTGAAGTCCTGTTATCGTTGTATTGCAATTTTTATTGTATTGTAAAATTTGACATAAATAAAAAGATTAAACAAAAAAAATCACTTGATAAACCCCCCCCCCAAAAAAGTGTATTTATATAACAGTGTTGGTTAAGCAAAATTGGGGAATCTATGCTATAATCGCATTTGTAACGCGTCCGTCGGTGTCGCCAGTTGCGCACGCAAAGGAATGTTGGCTGCGCGAGGCAGCCAAAAGAATGTTGGCTGCATGCGCAGCCAAAAGAATCCACCTGGATGCAGCAAAGCTCATCCACCTGGATGCAACATTGGCAAACCCGAAGCCTTAAAAAAAACAAAAAAAAAAAACACAACTGCCCACACAGAATAACGGAAAAAACACATAACTGTCCACAATAAATAAAAAACGCGTAACCACCCGCACGAAGTATAAAAAATCCCCCCTAACCTCCCGCACAAAGTATTAACAAACACCAAAACCTCCAACCCCCACATCGCAAAATAAATAAAATAATTAACCCCTAATCCGCAAATAACATAATTAAAATATTAACCGCCAACCCCCCACATCGCAATAAACCTAATTAACCTATTAACCCCTAAATCGCCAACCTCCCACATAGCAATAAACCTAATTAACCTATTAACTCCTAAACCACCAACCCCCCACAACGCAAATAACTAACACCTAGATTAACGAGTTTTGCGCTAAACAGGGTGTGAAACGAACGCAGCAAAAGTTGCGTTATTTCACCCTCCATAGCGCAGCCATTACGAGTTTCTGAAAAGCCTCCTTGTGCGTGCGATATGGTTGCGTTAAGCTACATACTGCACAAAATCCAAGGGCTGCTTTGACGTGCTCTTGCACGCTTTCCCCCATAGACATCAATGGGGAGAGAGTGTTAGGAAAAAAAACTAACACCTGCGATCGCTGAATGAAAAATTTCCATAACGCAACCCCATTAATGTCTATGGGGGAAAAAAAATACCCTAACATAAACCCCTCTAAGTCTAAACACCACTAATCCACCGCCCCCGACATCTCTGACACCTATATAAAGTTATTAACCTCTAATCTGCCCCCCCAACATCGCCACCACTAATAAAAGCTATTAACCTCTAAGCCGCCGCTCCCCGACATCGCCACCACTATAATAAAGTTATTAACCCCTAAACCTCCGGCCTCCCACATCTACGCAACTAAATAAACCTATTAAACCCTAAACCGCCGGCCCCCCACATCGCAAAACACTAAATTAAACTATTAACCCCTAAGCCTAACACCCTTGTAACTTTAAATTAAAATTATAATATAACTCTATTTAAATAAATAAAAACTTACCTGTGAAATAAATATAAACCTAACATTAAATTATAAATTAACCTAACATAACTAATCTAATAAAATAAAAAATACGAGGGGAGTGGCTAAGAGATAGCCATGATCAGTCGCATTTCATGAAGCTCCTGTGACTATTCTTCTAATATATAACTTACTTTGGGATGCAGCTTTAATCTTACCCTGCAATTATCGGATCCCACTACTACTCATCTGGTAGACCTGAGAGTTACCAAGATCTACGTACCAGACCATCCAGGAGCTGAATTAGCCAACTAAGATCTTAGGCCGTCACCTTCTGCTCGAGCCTACAACATCCTTCATCAACTACTCAAGCTAAACAGTTTAAAGCTGCCATTAAAGGGGCCTTCACGGAAGATGGCGCCCGGCAACCACTACCATCTAAGCAGGACACCACTGCAACACCGGAGATCCGTCGAAGAGCCTAGGCTGATCCTGGGACCAATTGAGGCTGAAAGCTTAGGGGGAAGTCCAGAAATACACTACCCACCTATCTCACACGCTCCGTCTACAACACTGCAGCAAATCTGGAGATTGAGCCAGGCACTGCAGTCTGACCTCGAGCAATCCACAATTATGGAGCATGTGGCAAACCTAGCCACTTCTGGACTATAACGTAAGAAAGGTTGTCTGTGACAGACCCTTCGGTCAGGACTGAAAGTGTTAACTTTATTTTCTAACCACAAGTGGCTGGCTCCAGCTACAATCTAATTAATGCTTAGCATTCTATTGTCTGATCACCCCCAGAGAGAAACGCCTAAGTGATAAGGAGAGTCAAGAGTGTCCTGTGGTTGAAGTGTTTAAGTAATATAATCCTATTGTATCATGTCAAGGGCGCTTCTCCCTTTTATCTAATGTACAACATTCTTTCCACCCCCATCTGGGGGGGGGGGGGTCAAAAACCTGTATAAATCTGTATGCTGCCTTCAAATAAAGTGTTATTCTGTTTAAAACCTGAAAACTGGCTGGGTTGTGAACTGCTGATTCCCTATGCAGGACATTGTTCCCTGGTGTTAACCCTTGGTATCCGGTTGGTACCGTTACAATTGGTGGCAAGCGACGGAATGAACCTTATCGCCCAGAAGAGCAACTACACAAGCCAGTAACCTCAGGAAGAGGGGGATTACTACAATACTGACTAAGATGGAAGGAGTACCAGGGACCGAAGTGAATGGAGATGGATTATTCTAAGCTAAAGAGACAAACGTAAAAGGAACTGCTAGAAGCCAGGGGAAAGATAGGCAGCAGCAAACCCAAGGCTATATTAATTGCTGAGCTGATGGAGGGAGACAGAGCTCGCAGCGCTACGCCTCCAGCAGCCATGGAGGAGACCCTATACCAGAGGGAAATGAGGATCAGGCTGGAATTTTTACCCCAACCTGTACCACGGGATATGCTATCCGTGGTAATGGCAGATGTGCAGGAGTACGTGATGGCACACAGTCCGCGGAATGCATCCTCCCGAGCAGAATCCATTTTGGACGCACTCAGCAACCCAGTAAGACCCAAAATCCCATACCATGCATTTAAAATGTTTTGTGAGGAGAAGGATGAGATTGATGGGTATTTACAGGATTTTGAGAGACTGTGCGAGTTACATGATTTGGAGCAGTCCGTATGGGTGCCGGTGCTAGCAGGCAAGCTAGCCGGTAGGGCAGCGGAAGCGTATCGCGCTGTACCCAGGGAGGACAGCAAGGATTACGCTAAAGTGAAGAGAGCGATCTTGGAAAGATATGCCATTACCTCAGAGGCATACCGGCGCAAGTTTAGAGGCCTGCGCAAGCCAGAAAGAGATTCCCATGCAGAGTGGGCCCACAAGCTGGATCAAGCATCTCAGGGGTGGATACAGGCCAGCCAAGCTACCACCATGGAAGAATTGCGACAACTGATGCTGTTGGAGCAATTCTTTAACGGCTTGTCCCCAGAAGCCCAAGAATGGGTGAGAGATCGAAAACCCCTCACCTTAACCGAAGCAGCCAGATTAGCAGACCAGCATTTTGATGCCAGGAGGCACCATGGACTACAGCCTAACAACAGACGGGCTAATATACAATGCCACACCTGCAAGCAGTGGGGACATATGGCACGTGAGTGCACCCAAAATCGGAGCAGACAAGCTTGGAACCAGGTCAGACAGAACCTGGCCCCAAGGGCGGCTGCTCACCATTACCAAACGGAGCCAGCCGCTCATGAGGTGTTGAGCACCCAAGCCGAGGAACCCCTGGGAATTCTGCATGAGGTGATGTCGGTCCAGGGACTTCGGGTTTCGGGAGCTACTTTAACCCTGATAGCTCCCCATTTGGTGCCGGATACAGCACCCACTGGCGGATCCGTGGCAGTACGAGGGGCAGGGGGAGCAGTATACCGATTGCCCACTGCTAGAGTGGAGTACAGACCCCCAGTCACCCCAGCAGCTGCCAGTTACCAACCCCCGGCGCACCGCTATACCACACGGCCTCCGGCCACGAACTACCCTCAGAGAGCCCGGTTCAATTCGCGGGGCTACTCACAACCTATTCGGTGCTTTGGATGTAAGCAACTAGGGCACAAAAGACCAGAGTGTCCCCTAAATGCAGCGAATCAAGCACAGTCCTGGAGAAGACCCGCTGGCGGAATCCCACATAAACCTCAGCCTGTGGCCCGCTACGTAGAGGCGCCAGAATGCTGGGGCAGCCTACATGAAGCAGACCCCGTGCAAGCTGCCCACCGGAATAACCGGCAACGGGTTAAAGTGAATGGGAAGGAGGTCAGTTGTCTACGGGATACTGGTGCTACCATGACCTTGCTTCAAGAGAACTTGGTGCCTGAGAAACAGCACACTGGAGACACTGTGGCTGTGAGGGTAGCAGGGGGCACTGTGTTCCGCCTACCTGTTGCCAGGGTACATTTGGATTGGGGAGTGGGCGCTAGACTTGTGAATGTGGGGGTCAAGAAGGACTTACCTGCTGATGTTCTCCTTGGAAATGACTTGGCCCCCCTTGTTTCTGCCTATGCTCCCATGGATCCCGCTAATGTTAACCCTGTGACTACCCAAGCCCAGTCCCTCCGGGAAGAGACGCTTCCATGTTTGGGGTGGGGGCAGTACTGAGCCAAGTTGGAGCAGATGGCGGAGAACACCCTGTAGCTTACTTGAGCCGAAAGTTGTTGCCCCGGACATCCCCAAGCCGATCCGTTGGGATCAGACTGTGTATGCCGGCTTGGTTCTGGGGGAGCATTGTGGCAAACCTAGCCACTTCTGGACTATAACGTAAGAAAGGTTGTCTGTGACAGACCCTTCGGTCAGGACTGAAAGTGTTAACTTTATTTTCTAACCACAAGTGGCTGGCTCCAGCTACAATCTAATTAATGCTTAGCATTCTATTGTCTGATCACCCCCAGAGAGAAACGCCTAAGTGATAAGGAGAGTCAAGAGTGTCCTGTGGTTGAAGTGTTTAAGTAATATAATCCTATTGTATCATGTCAAGGGCGCTTCTCCCTTTTATCTAATGTACAACATTCTTTCCACCCCCATCTGGGGGGGGGGGGGTCAAAAACCTGTATAAATCTGTATGCTGCCTTCAAATAAAGTGTTATTCTGTTTAAAACCTGAAAACTGGCTGGGTTGTGAACTGCTGATTCCCTATGCAGGACATTGTTCCCTGGTGTTAACCCTTGGTATCCGGTTGGTACCGTTACAGAGCATATGTCGGGTTCCCAGCTACCTACTCCAACTACAGATGGAGACCAAAAACTTACCTTCTCATCCTTGGTGCCCTGTTCGGGAGATGCGGCTGGCTCCTGGACGGGATATTGGGAACTTTCTCAGAATCACATCGCCATAGAGCGATCATTTGAGTCGTGGTGATCTTGACAGCTGCTCCTCCAAGACGGCTCACTACAAGGGGCTGCCGAGATCTCTCTTTAGTCTCAGACTATCACCTCAATAAAGAATGGGACTTTTTCCACATCAGGTTGGACCTGAACAGAGTTGGCATAGGCTAGATACCGAATTGTTCCTAGGGTGCATATTAGGTCTGCACTTACATGTGAACTGGGTGTAGATCTCGTTAATGTATACATCTCTCTTTTTAGCGTGCAACTACTAGTAAGATCTTCAGTGTCTTATATGCAATGCTAATGTAGTATCTCTTTGCATTATACTGTGTTTTCGCCTGTGTCCTGATCCAGATTTACTAGGTTATAACTATGTTATGGACACATAAACAACCTCCCAACACATACCTTAGACATAAAGTCCCTTTTTTATAACCACCTAGTGGGAATAGCACTCATCACTTGCTTTGGGATGTGACGACTGGGGACTTTGATGTAAACTAGCTCAACAACATTGCCTACTTTGAGCTAGCTGCTGGCCCTAACCGCAGTTACAATATTACTCAGAACCAGTGGGCAGTATGCTTGCACGACTCTACATCTTTATTTTCCCCACAACCTTTCGTTTGAAGCTATGATAGGGTCTTTAAATAACCTCACTCCCCACAGCTCTCCTACTGCTATTCACCAGGACAGCCCATGGTATCTCCGATTTGCTCTACAAGTTCAGAACTAACCCGTTTACTTTTCGCTCCATCCCAGAAATTTATACGTACTTATATTTATTCTAGTCTGTCCTGAGTATGTGGACGACGGAGTTGCCTATACCATTCAGTGGAACTGGTCTTTATTAATAGCCCCCACCTGTTCTTAGTATTATATAATTCACCATACTCCTCAGATTGACAACCCCCCATCTCTAAGGCATAGGATATTTTCTCTAACTCTTTATCCTATTAGTCACTTCCTTATAGTTACCCATTGCCTGCATAAATAGGCATGGTTTTGTCTATACTTGTACCTTTTGTTTTTGACTCTCAATAGATAATACTCCATCCTGCTTCTAGCATGAAGTAATGTATTACTAGTTTATATAGGTCCAGGCCCCCTCCCTACACTCACATAAGAGCAGCTCTTGACTGCTGATCTCCCCCCCCCCCCCCCTTTCAATACCTAGGTCCAAAAATAGTTAATTGCTAACCCCCTCCTCCCCTTGCCTATGTAAACATTCATATAACTTATATCCTAAGCGGTGCTCACCTGCTGTTTGTTATTTGCTACTCTAAAACCCAAAAGCGGCTGCCAATCTGGCTACCATATGTTCTTTCAGTTTCTGGGGACTAAATGGCCTATAAATGGCCATCCAACTAGTCATCCAATTAAGCTATTGTATTCAGAAAATAGAGGTTTGAGAAGCCTACTTGCTGTTATTTTTCGTTTTTTACTTTTCTTATTTCTTTACATCTGACAATGTTTATTGAATAATGATATACATGTCCTTACTGTTATAAGGCTATCATTGCATGTTGTTCTTATCGCAAAACCTCAATAAAAAACTATTTGGAAAAAAAAATACTACCAATTAAAATATCTAAATTACAAATTTAAAAAAAACCTAACACTAAGAAAAAAATTAAAAAATCTAAATTACAACTAAAAAAAAACCAAATCCTACAAAAAAATAAAAAAAATCTTTCACACTAAAATAACGAAAAAGTAAAAAACTAAATTACAAAAAATAAACAAAATTATCAAAAATAAAACCAATTACACCTGATTTAATAGCCCTATTAAAATAAAATAGCTTCCCCAAAATAAAAACACCCCCTAACCTACAATAAACTACCAGAAAGCCCTTTAAAGGGCCTTTTGTAGGGCATTGTCCTAAAGAAATCAGCTCTTTTACCTGTAAAAAATTACAGGTCCCCCCAAGAGTAAAACCCACCACCCAACCAAACCCCCAAAATAAAAAAACCTAACTAAAAAAAAAACCTAAGCTACCCATTGCCCCTAAAGGGGCATTTGTATGGGCATTCCCCTTAAAAGGGCATTTAGCTCTTTTGCTTTGCCCTTAAAAGGGAATTTAGCTATTTTTCAAAGCCCAAAGCCCTAATCTAAAAAATAACACCCAAAAAAAACAAAAAAAAACTAGCACTAACCCCAGAAGATCTACTTATGGTTTTTGAAGTCCGAACATCCATCTCCATCCAGGCAACGAGGTCTTCATCCATCCTGGGGGCTTCTTCTGTCTTCATCCCAGCTGCGCGGAGTGGAGCCATCCTGGAGCCGAAGACATCCTGCGCAGAGTGTCCTCTTCATACAGTCGCCGCCATACACTGAAGTTGAATGCAAGGTAGCCGTTTCAAAATGGCGTACCTTGCATTCCTATTGGCTGATTTGATTCTTCAAATTAGCCAATAGGATGAGAGCTTCTGAAATCCTATTGGATGGCTCAGCTCCGCGCCGCGGGGATGAAGATAGAAGACGCCCCCAGGATGGATGAAGACCTTGCCGCCTGGATGAAGAACTTGCCGGCTAGATGGAGATGGATGTCCGGACTTCTGGGGTTAGTGTTAGTTTTTTTTTGTTGTTTTAGATTAGGGCTTTGGGCTAAATAGCTAAATGCCCTTTTAAGGGCAATGCAAAAGAGCTAAATGCCCTTTTAAGGGCAATGCCCATACAAATACCCCTTATGGGGCAATGGGTAGCTTAGGTTTTTTTTTTTTTAGAGTTAGGTTTTTTATATTGGGTGGTTGGTTGGGTACTGGGTTTTACTGTTGGGGGGACTTTGTATTTTATTACAGGTAAAAGAGCTGATTTATTTAGGACAATGCCCTACAAAAGGCCCTTTTAAGGGCTATTGGTAGTTTATTGTAGGCTAGGGGGTGTTTTTATTTTTTGGGGGGGCTTTTTTATTTTTTATAGGGCTATTAGATTAAGTGTAATTGTTTTTATTTTTGATAATTTAGTTTATTATTTTGTAATCTTAGTGTTTTTTATTTTTCGTGATTTTAGTGTTAATTATTTTTGGTAAACTTACATTTTTTAAATTTTTCTTAGTTATGTGTTTTTTAGTTGTAATTTAGATTTTTTATTTTTTTTCTTAGTGTTAGGTTTTTTAAATTTATAATGTAGATATTTTAATTAGTAGTATTTTTTTATTTTATTAGATTAGTTATGTTAGGTTTATTTATAGTTTAATGTTAGGTTTATATTTATTTCACTGGTAAGTTTTTATTTATTTATTTAAATAGAGTTATATTGTAATTTTAATTTAGAGTTAGGGGGTTGTTAGGTTTAGGGGTTAATAGTTTAATTTAGTGTTTTGCAATGTGGGGGGGCGGCGGTTTAGGAGTTAATAGGTTTATTTAGTGGCAGAGATGTGGGAGGCCTGAAGTTTAGGGGTTAATAACTTTATTTAGTGGCAGCAATGTCGGGGAGCAGCGGAATAGGGGTTAATAACTTTATTATAGTAGCAGCGATGTCGGGGTGTGGGGGAATAGGGGTTTATATATTTAAATAGTGTTGGTGATGTGGGTGGGCGGCAGATTAGGGGTTAATAACTTTATTGAATAGTCGCAATGTTGGTGGGCGGCATATTAGGGGTTAATAGGTTTAATATAATGTTTGCATTGTGCGAGGGCGGCAGTTTAGGGGTTAATAGGTAGGTTATGGGTGTTTGTGTACTTTGTAACACTTTAGTTTTTGTGGCGCAAAACTCATAACTACTGGTCTCAGATGGCAGTATGGATTGTGTCGGTATAGGCTGTAGCGTAAGCATTTTAGCCTTACCGCACAACCTGTAATACCGGCGTTATAGAAATCCCACGCAAAAACTTCATTTTTTTTAGTGCAGGATTGACGTTGCTAAAATGCTTGCGGTATAGCTATACCGACACGACTCCCAATAGCAGCGTTACTGCTTTACGCTGAAATTGCCATTTTCAGTGTTAAAAGCTGCAGCGCAAAACTCGTAATCTAGGTGTAATTTAATTACTAATTCCCTATCCTAACACCCCCTAAATTAACCCCAGTACCAAGCTACACTTAAATAAAACGTAACATTAAATTATAAAAAAAAATCTAAAATAACAAAAAATAAAAATTTCTGAAATTACAGAAAAAGATAAACAAAATTAACAAAAATATTTTTTTTAACCTAATCCCTATGAAAATAAACCCCCCTAAACTAAACTACCAATAGCCCTTAAAAGGGCCTTTTGTAGGGCATTGCCAGTTAAACAGCTCTTTTACATTTAAAAATTACTCAATCTTCACTAACAGTAAAAACCCCCCACCCACCAAACCCCCCAAAATAAAAATAACTAAAAAAACTTAAACTACCCCTTGCCCCTAAAGGGGCATTTGTATGGGCATTGCCCTTAAAGGGCAATCAGCTCTTTTCCAGCCCATTAAATCCCTAATCTTAGAAATAACCCCCCCCCCCAAAAAAAAAAAATCTTAACACTAAGCCCCAAATAGATACTCACCGTTCCTGAAGTTCGGCAGAGAAGGTTTTCTTCCAGGCAGCTCCATCATCTTCTATCTTTAACTGGAGCAAAGGCGGCGCAGAGCGCAGGTGTGGAGCTGGCTTCCTCGATACCTGGGTCCTCAGCGGCGGTCCTCAATGGCGGCGGTTCTCAGCAGTGGCGGTCCTTAGCGGTGTGGAGGCTCCTCTTCATGCAATCGTCCATCACACACTGAAAATTGAATTTAATGCAATTGAATGAATATTTATTGGGGTACCTTGCATTCCTATTGGCTGAAATTTTAAAATCAGCCATAAGATGAGAGCTACTGAAATATTATTGGCTGATTTCAAAATTGCAGCCAATAGGAATACAAGGTACCCCAAATTGATTGCAGTACCTTGCATTCAATCTTCAGTGTACGACGGACAATGGATGAAGAAAAGGCCCTATGCCGCAGAGGAACACCGCCACCGTGGACCACCGCTGAGGATCCACGCATCGGGGAAGACAGCTCCGCACCTCCGCTCCGTGCCGCCTTCGTTCCGGATGAAGATAGAAGATGATGGAGCCGCCTGGAAGAAGACCTTTTCCGCCGGACTTCAGGAACGGTAAGTACCTATTTGGGGCTTAGTCTTAGGCTTTTCTTTTATTTTTTGTGGTGGCTTTTTTTTAGATTAGGGTTTTTTTGGGCTGGAAAAGAGCTGATTGCCCTTTTAAGGGCAGTAAAAGAGCTGAATGCCCTTTTAAGGGCAATGCCCATACAAATGCCCCTTTAGGGGCAATGGGTAGTTTAGTTTTTTTTTAGTGTTAGTTTTTTTTATTTTGGAGGGTTTGGTGGGTGGGGGGTTTTACTGTTAGGGGTAATTAGTAATTTGTTTAGGTAAAAGAGCTGTTTAACTTAGGGCAATGCCCTACAAAAGCCCTTTTAAGGGGTGTTTTTATTTTGGGGGGGATTTTTTATAGGGGTATTAGTTTAGGTTTACATGTTTGGATAGCTTTGTTTATTTTTGTGTAATTTTACTTTTTGTTTGTGTAATTTTAGGTTTGGGGTTTGTATTTTTTTTTTTTAAATAGACTGCCCTCTGGGCAGGCTTAATGCCTAGTGAGTAATAAAGGGATTATAAATTTCTTTAAACAATAACAATTCTGGAGCAGACTGACCCTTTAACATTTCTATTTTTGAAAGCATTCTTACTTTACAGAATTTTTAAACACCGGACTAATTTTTTTCCGGTCTTATGGTTACATCCTGATATACATATTATATCTGATATAAAAGTCAGCCACATAATAAATAAGCAAGTCAGTGTACACAAGGGGGCATATTTATCAAGCTCCATACGGAGCTTGATACCCCGTGTTTCCAGGGATGCTTTCAAGCTCGCCGGAAACAGAAGTTATGAAGCAGCGGTTTAAATACCGGTGCTCCATAACCTGTTTGCCTGCTCTGAGGCGGCGGACAGAAATCAACCCTATCGAATACGATCGGGTTGACTGACTGTCCCTGCTAGCAGCCGATTGGCAGCGAATCTGCAGGGGGCGGCATTGCACCTGCAGTTCACAAGAACTGCTTGTGCAATTTAAATGCAGAGAGTGTATGCTGTCGGGATTTATCAATATGTAGCAGATATGATCCGCTATATCGGATTATGTCCGCTAGCAAAATCATAAATATGCCCCTATGTCCGTAGGCAAAAACAGAGGAAAAGACACTCACTCTTTGCAGGATAGTTTGTTTGTGTGTGCCGTTACCTCTTTGCCGGGAGACTGAAGTGCCTTCTAACAGAAACACTGGACCCGCTGATGGTTTATATGCGATGGCCAGCTTCCCTATCGCTCCAGGTAATCCAATGACATCACAGTCACATGGGTCAGACGCATCAGAAATGGGACAGCTTAGTGCTGAAGGAATGGATCACTGGCAAATCATATGAAGCAGCAATGTAAAAAAAAAACTTCCCATTGAGCAAAACTCATACTTTATTGACACCATTAAATCGTATACATCTAACGTTTGAGATCAGAGATCAGAGAAAGGCGATGTGTGCTAGGAGGCTACATATTTACACATAAAAACACATAAATACACATGTATATGCAACATATAACTATTTAGACATATATATATATATATAACCCACAATTATTTTTCTTTTGATGACAGATTTTTTCTGCAGTTACGGGGTACCTCAATGGGTTCAAATGTTGCTCCTGCCTACGCCTGCCTCTATATGGATCAATTGGAGGAACAAGTGATATATATTGATCCTGAATTTCATAAATGTTTGGCTTGGTGGCGCTATATAGATGATCTGTTTATCATTTGGCAGGGCGACATTGAATCCATTGAGGCACTCCGTTTAAGAATAGAAAATAAGGTGCCAGCAGTAAAATTTACTGCTAATTATCATACTGAGAGTGTGGCTTTCCTAGACACTGTTGTCATGCGTGCTGGCAACCATTTTGAGACAGACATTTTTAGAAAGCCTACTGACAAGAATACCTTATTGTCCCGTCAAAGCCATCATCCGCCAAGAGTTTTCAAGAGTGTACCAAAATCTCAATTGCTTAGAGTGAAGAGGATAGTCTCAGACCCGTTAACCTGTTCATTGCGCTTAGATGAGATGCGTATGAGGTTTCAAGAAAGAGGTTATTCTTGTGGGGAATTAGAGTCTATCAATCTTCAACCTAAGCAAAATGGAGATGAGTCTAAGAAATTGGCCTTTGTTTCTAATTTTAGCAATATGAGTGTCAAATTACATAGAGTGATTTGTAAAAATTGGTTCATGTTAAGGAATTCTATGCCTGAAATTAGGGAGTTTAAATTACCACCTTTTTCTTCTTTTAGAAAGGGTAATTCTATTGGTAAGCAATTAGTTAGGGCTAAGGTAAAATCCATGAAAAATGTACAAAGGGTTTTTCGACCTATTGAAAATGGGACTTTTCCCTGCCTTAACTGCTCTCATTGTAACAGCATTATTAAGGGTAATACAATAAGTCATCCCCATTCAGGAAAAATCTTTCATATTAAAGGCCATTTCACTTGTAAATCATCTTATGTGGTGTATGCTCTTAAGTGTCCGTGTGGACTATTATATGTCGGTGAGACGACACAGAGTGTCAAGGAGAAACTCACCCAACATAAGTCTACTATTAGGAACTCCAAAATGAGACACCTTCCAGTCCCCTTTCATTTTTTTGAGAGGGGACACCAGGTGAATCAGTTGAGATTTATGATACTTGACTCGGTTTCAAAAGGTTCTATTGGCTTTGACAGGGAAAGGATGTTGCTAAAAAAGGAAGCTATGTGGATACATAGACTTAGCACATTACATCCTAGGGGGCTTAATAGAGAATATCATTTGGCAGGTCTGTTTTAATACTCTAGGTTAGAGAAAGGATAATAAGTAACAATAATAAAGAAATAATAAAAAAACAAAAAAAATAAAAAAGTAATATTAATAACATAACAATAAACATCTCAAATATATGAAATGTGTATGATATATGTTTAAGGTATTAACAGAGAGTGAGGCATGAGAAGTGGTGATTTGTCATGCTTAAATATCAGATTATATGAGATTGGTTGTATTGTGTTATTAATTGAATGTTATAAAAAAGGTGTGTATTTTCTTTGTATTTTTTTCTTTTGATGATGTCATAATTGACAATTGTTAATTGGGGGTGGGTCTATTTGGCTATATAAGATGTACATTTGGCATTTGTTTGTATTGAGCCTGAGGAGGGGGTAACTTACCCCGAAACGTTGCTCTGTATGTGCTGCTGCCTATAGTAAAGAAACTTTGATTCAAATTGATTCCTGAGTGTCTGCCTAATTTCTTTGACATATATATATATATATATATATATATATATATATATATATACTTTATGTATATATATATATATATATATATATATATATATATATATAAATATACTGTATATACATACACACACACATACACACACACTTTAGAGCCCTTCCCATTCAAACAATTTGTCATATATTTTAAAAGGGACACTCAATCAAAATTAAACTTTTATTATTCAGATAGAGCATGCCATTTTAAACAACTTTCCAATTTACTTCCATTAAGAAAATGTGCACATTATTTTTATATTTAAACTTTTTGAGTCACCAGATCCTACTGAGCATGTGCAAGAATAAGTGTGTATGCATTTGTGAATGGCTGATGGCTGTCACATGGTACATGTATGCATTTGTGATTGGCTGATGGCTGTCACATGGTAAAGGGAGAGTGGAAAAAGACATAACTTTCTCCAACATAGGTGTGTCCGGTCCACGGCGTCATCCTTACTTGTGGGATATTCTCCTCCCCAACAGGAAATGGCAAAGAGCCCAGCAAAGCTGGTCACATGATCCCTCCTAGGCTCCGCCTTCCCCAGTCATTCTCTTTGCCGTTGTACAGGCAACATCTCCACGGAGATGGCTTAGAGTTTTTTAGTGTTTAACTGTAGTTTTTATTATTCAATCAAGAGTTTGTTATTTTAAAATAGTGCTGGTATGTACTATTTACTCTGAAACAGAAAAGAGATGAAGATTTCTGTTTGTAAGAGGAAAATGATTTTAGCAACCGTTACTAAAATCGATGGCTGTTCCACACAGGACTGTTGAGAGGAATTAACTTCAGTTGGGGGAACAGTGAGCAGACTTTTGCTGCTTGAGGTATGACACATTCTAACAAGACGATGTAATGCTGGAAGCTGTCATTTTCCCTATGGGATCCGGTAAGCCATTTTTATTACAGAAAGAAATAAAGGGCTTCACAAGGGCTTTCTAAGACTGTAGACATTTTCTGGGCTAAATCGATTTATATTTTATACTCCATAGCCTTGAGGAATTATTTTAATCTTGGGAATTATGTAAAATAACCGGCAGGCACTGTATTGGACACCTTATTCTCTAGGGGCTTTCCCTAATCATAGGCAGAGCCTCATTTTCGCGCCTGTATTGCGCACTTGTTTTTGAGAAGCATGACATGCAGATGCATGTGTGAGGAGCTCTGATACATAGAAAAGACTTTCTGAAGGTGTCATTTGGTATCGTATTCCCCTTTGGGCTTGGTTGGGTCTCAGCAAAGCAGATACCAGGGACTGTAAAGGGGTTAAATATAAAAACGGCTCCGGTTCCGTTATTTTAAGGGTTAAAGCTTCCAAATTTGGTGTGCAATACTTTTAAGGCTTTAAGACACTGTGGTGAAATTTTGGTGAATTTTGAACAATTCCTTCATACTTTTTCGCAATTGCAGTAATAAAGTGTGTTCAGTTTAAAATTTAAAGTGACAGTAACGATTTATTTTAAAACGTTTTTTGTACTTTGTTATCAAGTTTTTGCCTGTTTAACATGTCTGAACTACCAGATAGACTGTGTTCTGAATGTGGGGAAGCCAAGGTTCCTTCTCATTTAAATAGATGTGATTTATGTGACACAAAATTTAGAGAAAATGATGCCCAAGATGATTCCTCAAGTGAGGGGAGTAAGCATGGTACTGCATCATCCCCTCCTTCGTCTACGCCAGTCTTGCCCACACAGGAGGCCCCTAGTACATCTAGCGCGCCAATACTCCTTACTATGCAACAATTAACGGCTGTAATGGATAATTCTATCAAAAACATTTTAGCCAAAATGCCCACTTATCAGCGAAAGCGCGACTGCTCTGTTTTAGAAAATACTGAAGAGCATGAGGACGCTGATGATATTGGTTCTGAAGGGCCCCTACACCAATCTGAGGGGGCCAGGGAGGTTTTGTCTGAGGGAGAAATTTCAGATTCAGGGAAAATTTCTCAACAAGCTGAACCTGATGTGATTACATTTAAATTTAAATTGGAACATCTCCGCGCTCTGCTCAAGGAGGTGTTATCCACTCTGGATGATTGTGAGAATTTGGTCATTCCAGAGAAACTATGTAAAATGGACAAGTTCCTAGAGGTCCCGGGGCCCCCCGAAGCTTTTCCTATACCCAAGCGGGTGGCGGACATTGTAAATAAAGAATGGGAAAGGCCCGGTAAACCTTTCGTCCCTCCCCCCATATTTAAAAAATTGTTTCCTATGGTCGACCCCAGAAAGGACTTATGGCAGACAGTCCCCAAGGTCGAGGGGGCGGTTTCTACTCTAAACAAACGCACCACTATACCCATAGAAGATAGTTGTGCTTTCAAAGATCCTATGGATAAAAAATTAGAAGGTTTGCTTAAAAAGATGTTTGTTCAGCAAGGTTACCTTCTACAACCAATTTCATGCATTGTTCCTGTCACTACAGCCGCGTGTTTCTGGTTCGATGAGCTAGAAAAGGCGATCAATAATAATTCTTCTTCTTATGAAGAGATTATGGACAGAATTCGTGCTCTCAAATTGGCTAATTCTTTCACCCTAGACGCCACTTTGCAATTGGCTAGGTTAGCGGCGAAAAATTCTGGTTTTGCTATTGTGGCGCGCAGAGCGCTTTGGTTAAAATCTTGGTCAGCGGATGCGTCTTCCAAGAACAAATTGCTTAACATTCCTTTCAAGGGGAAAACGCTGTTTGGCCCTGACTTGAAAGAGATTATCTCTGATATCACTGGGGGCAAGGGCCACGCCCTTCCTCAGGATAGGTCTTTCAAGGCCAAAAATAAACCTAATTTTCGTCCCTTTCGCAGAAACGGACCAGCCCCAAGTGCTACGTCCTCTAAGCAAGAGGGTAATACTTCTCAAGCCAAGCCAGCCTGGAGACCAATGCAAGGCTGGAACAAAGGAAAGCAGGCCAAGAAACCTGCCACTGCTACCAAGACAGCATGAGATGTTGGCCCCCGATCCGGGACCGGATCTGGTGGGGGGCAGACTCTCTCTCTTCGCTCAGGCTTGGGCAAGAGATGTTCTGGATCCTTGGGCGCTAGAAATAGTCTCCCAAGGTTATCTTCTGGAATTCAAGGGGCTTCCCCCAAGGGGGAGGTTCCACAGGTCTCAATTGTCTTCAGACCACATAAAAAAACAGGCATTCTTACATTGTGTAGAAGACCTGTTAAAAATGGGAGTGATTCATCCTGTTCCATTAGGAGAACAAAGGATGGGGTTCTACTCCAATCTGTTCGTAGTTCCCAAAAAAGAGGGAACATTCAGACCAATCTTAGATCTCAAGATCCTAAACAAGTTTCTCAAGGTTCCATCGTTCAAAATGGAAACCATTCGAACTATTCTTCCTTCCATCCAGGAAGGTCAATTCATGACCACGGTGGATTTAAAGGATGCGTATCTACATATTCCTATCCACAAGGAACATCATCGGTTCCTAAGGTTCGCATTCCTGGACAAGCATTACCAGTTTGTGGCACTTCCGTTCGGATTAGCCACTGCTCCAAGGATTTTCACAAAGGTACTAGGGTCCCTTCTAGCGGTGCTAAGACCAAGGGGCATTGCAGTAGTACCTTACTTGGACGACATTCTGATTCAAGCGTCGTCCCTTCCTCAAGCAAAGGCTCACACGGACATTGTCCTGGCCTTTCTCAGATCTCACGGGTGGAAAGTGAACGTAGAAAAAAGTTCTCTGTCTCCGTCAACAAGGGTTCCCTTCTTGGGAACAATATTAGACTCCTTAGAAATGAGGATTTTTCTGACAGAGGCCAGAAAATCAAAACTTCTGAACTCTTGTCAAATACTTCATTCTGTTCCTCTTCCTTCCATAGCGCAGTGCATGGAAGTAATAGGTTTGATGGTAGCGGCAATGGACATAGTTCCTTTTGCGCGCATTCATCTAAGACCATTACAACTGTGCATGCTCAGTCAGTGGAATGGGGACTATACAGACTTGTCTCCAACGATACAAGTAATTCAGAGGACCAGAGATTCACTCCGTTGGTGGCTGTCCCTGGACAACCTGTCACAGGGGATGAGCTTCCGCAGACCAGAGTGGGTCATTGTCACGACCGACGCCAGTCTGGTGGGCTGGGGCGCGGTCTGGGGACCCCTGAAAGCTCAGGGTCTTTGGTCTCGGGAAGAATCTCTTCTACCGATAAATATTCTGGAACTGAGAGCGATACTCAATGCTCTCAAGGCTTGGCCTCAGCTAGCAAAGGCCAAGTTCATACGGTTTCAATCAGACAACATGACGACTGTTGCGTACATCAACCATCAGGGGGGAACAAGGAGTTCCCTGGCGATGGAAGAAGTGACCAAAATCATTCAATGGGCGGAGACTCACTCCTGCCACTTGTCTGCAATCCACATCCCAGGAGTGGAAAATTGGGAAGCGGATTTTCTGAGTCGTCAGACATTTCATCCGGGGGAGTGGGAACTCCATCCGGAAATCTTTGCCCAAATCACTCAATTGTGGGGCATTCCAGACATGGATCTGATGGCCTCTCGTCAGAACTTCAAGGTTCCTTGCTACGGGTCCAGATCCAGGGATCCCAAGGCGACTCTAGTAGATGCACTAGTAGCACCTTGGACCTTCAAACTAGCTTATGTATTCCCGCCGTTTCCTCTCATCCCCAGGCTGGTAGCCAGGATCAATCAGGAGAGAGCATCGGTGATCTTGATAGCTCCTGCGTGGCCACGCAGGACTTGGTATGCAGACCTGGTGAATATGTCATCGGCTCCACCATGGAAGCTACCTTTGAGACGAGACCTTCTTGTTCAAGGTCCGTTCGAACATCCGAATCTGGTCTCACTCCAACTGACTGCTTGGAGATTGAACGCTTGATCTTATCAAAGCGAGGGTTCTCAGATTCTGTCATTGATACTCTTGTTCAGGCCAGAAAGCCTGTAACTAGAAAAATTTACCACAAAATATGGAAAACATATATCTGTTGGTGTGAATCTAAAGGATTCCCTTGGGACAAGGTAAAAATTCCTAAGATTCTATCCTTCCTTCAAGAAGGTTTGGAGAAAGGATTATCTGCTAGTTCCTTGAAGGGACAGATTTCTGCCTTGTCTGTGTTACTTCACAAAAACTGGCAGCTGTGCCAGATGTTCAAGCCTTTGTTCAGGCTCTGGTTAGAATCAAGCCTGTTTACAAACCTTTGACTCCTCCTTGGAGTCTCAATTTAGTTCTTTCAGTTCTCCAGGGGGTTCCGTTTGAACCCTTACATTCCGTTGATATTAAGTTATTATCTTGGAAAGTTTTGTTTTTGGTTGCAATTTCTTCTGCTAGAAGAGTTTCAGAATTATCTGCTCTGCAGTGTTCTCCTCCTTATCTGGTGTTCCATGCAGATAAGGTGGTTTTACGTACTAAACCCGGTTTTCTTCCGAAAGTTGTTTCTAACAAAAACATTAACCAGGAGATAGTCGTGCCTTCTTTGTGTCCGAATCCAGTTTCAAAGAAGGAACGTTTGTTGCACAACTTGGATGTTGTTCGTGCTCTAAAATTCTATTTAGATGCTACAAAGGATTTTAGACAAACATCTTCCTTGTTTGTTGTTTATTCTGGTAAAAGGAGAGGTCAAAAAGCAACTTCTACCTCTCTCTCTTTTTGGATTAAAAGCATCATCAGATTGGCTTACGAGACTGCCGGACGGCAGCCTCCTGAAAGAATCACAGCTCATTCCACTAGGGCTGTGGCTTCCACATGGGCCTTCAAGAACGAGGCTTCTGTTGATCAGATATGTAAGGCAGCGACTTGGTCTTCACTGCACACTTTTACTAAATTTTACAAGTTTGATACTTTTGCTTCTTCTGAGGCTATTTTTGGGAGAAAGGTTTTGCAAGCCGTGGTGCCTTCCATCTAGGTGACCTGATTTGCTCCCTCCCTTCATCCGTGTCCTAAAGCTTTGGTATTGGTTCCCACAAGTAAGGATGACGCCGTGGACCGGACACACCTATGTTGGAGAAAACAGAATTTATGTTTACCTGATAAATTACTTTCTCCAACGGTGTGTCCGGTCCACGGCCCGCCCTGGTTTTTTAATCAGGTCTGATAATTTATTTTCTTTAACTACAGTCACCACGGTATCATATGGTTTCTCCTATGCAAATATTCCTCCTTTACGTCGGTCGAATGACTGGGGAAGGCGGAGCCTAGGAGGGATCATGTGACCAGCTTTGCTGGGCTCTTTGCCATTTCCTGTTGGGGAGGAGAATATCCCACAAGTAAGGATGACGCCGTGGACCGGACACACCGTTGGAGAAAGTAATTTATCAGGTAAACATAAATTCTGTTTTTAAAATTATCAGAAAAAAAATCTACTACTCATTTGAAGTTCAAACTAAGTGCTTTTGCATTGTCTTGTTATCTTGCATTTGTTGATTATGCAAATCTACTGCGTTGACTGGTCCTTTAAACATTTTTTTTTATTATTAAAAAAAAATGAGTGTAATACTTTATTTTACATGTTTTTTCATGTGTTTTGTAAAACTTTTATTTTAACCCTAACACTTTACTTCAGGTCTTAGGTCGTACTAATTCTTCTAGCGCTACTTGACTTTTGGTCAATCGCAAGTCATAACTTCGAACTTGTAATAAGTGCTTGTGATACCATTGAAAGTATAGGGTGCACTAAAGTGATGTCAAGCACGCTGAACCTTCTCTGGTAAATCTGTTTTACCATGCAAATATCAATATCAATTTTCGCACTAATTTTACCTTTTTTTCAGTTATATTGATATTGCACCCTGCACTATTAGCGCTCCATTTTTATTTGGGGCCAGAAATGCAAAAACTGTATACTGATATGTTTGTATCAGAATGTCCCTTTAATTCATTATTTTATGCTATTTGTTCCAACATCAGAATCACAAAGTTTACAATAAATTTTTATAAATTATTTCTTTGCACATGTTGTAACGTATCTTCTAGCAATCCCATTATGTTAATAATTGCTTGCTAGCAGGGATTATTGACCCTTTCCACTATTAAAACACATGATGTTTTTGTGTTGACTGTTCTTTTATTTGCTTTAGATTGTTTGAAAATATTTCCAAAGTGATCTGATTTAAAAAAGGAAGTTGAAAGGTATGCAAGTGTTCTTTGAAACTAAGTACATTAATATTACTAATTCATTTGAACCTTGATACCTGCACAATCAATATACTTCCTGGGCCTACAGGGTATATTTAAAAAAAGCTTCTTCATAAAAGCTACTTTTCTTCTTAAAAAGGAAGAGTCTACAGCTGCATTCATTACTTTTAGGAAATACAGAACCTGGCCACCAGGAGGAGGCAAAGACACCCCAGCTAAAGGCTTAAATACCTCCCCCACTTCCCTCATCCCCCAGTCATTCTTTGCCTTTTGTCACAGGAGGTTGGCAGAGAAGTGTCAGAAGTTTGAGATAGTCTCTCATGGAGGGTAGTACTCTTCACAATGGGACTGGAGTTTTAAGTAATCTTGTTAGAGTCCGGAGATGCAGGAAGGGTTTTCATGCAAACCCATCCTGACTCATATTAACAACTCCTTGGTAATCAGCGTTAACGAGTTTCGCTGCCTACCTTTTTCACTCAAGTCCATGTCAGAAGCGAGGCTACTATCTGTCACATTTGAAGGGCCATGTTCCTGTTCCACAGCGTAGATTCCGGTAAGATCGTTTCATTTCTCCAACATTGGTGTGTCCGGTCCACGGCGTCATCCTTACTTGTGGGAATATCTCTTCCCCAACAGGAAATGGCAAAGAGTCCCAGCAAAGCTGGCCATATAGTCCCTCCTAGGCTCCGCCCACCCCAGTCATTCTCTTTGCCGTTGCACAGGCAACATCTCCACGGAGATGGTTAAGAGTATGTGGTGTTTAGTTGTAGTTTTTTTATTCGACTATCAAGAGTTTGTTATTTTAAAATGGTGCTGGTATGTACTATTTACTCTGAAACAGAAAAGGATGAAGATTTCTGTTTGTGAGAGGAAGATGATTTTAGCAGACAGTAACTAAAATCGATTGCTGTTTCCACATAGGACTGTTGAGATGAAGTAACTTCAGTTGGGGGAAACAGTTAGCAGACTTTTCTGCTTAAGGTATGACTAGCCATATTTCTAACAAGACTGTGTAATGCTGGAAGGCTGTCATTTTCCCTCATGGGGACCGGTAAGCCATTTTCTTAGTTTCAAACAGAATAAAGGGCTTAATATGGGCTATAAAACTGGTAGACACTTTTATGGGCTAAATCGATTGCTTTATTTGGACATTTTATACATGTTTATGCTGATAATTCACACTTATAAACTTGGGGAACGTTTTTTAACGTCAGGCACTATGTTAGACACCTTTTCCAGTCAGGGAGGGCCTTCCCAGTTGTAGGCTGAGCCTCATTTTCGCGCCATTACTGCGCAGTTGTTTTTGAGAGCAAGACATGCAGATGCATGTGTGAGGACCTGAAAGTAGTTGGAAAAGTTTCTAGAAGGCGTCATTTGGTATCGTATTCCCCTCTGGGCTTGGTAAAGTCACAGCAAAGGCTGTAGCTGGGACTGTATAGGGGTTAAATTTGTAAACGGCTCCGGTTCCGTTATTTTAAGGGTTAAAGCTCTGAAAATTGGTATGCAATACTTTTAAGGCTTTAAGACACTGTGGTGAAATTTTGGTAAATTTTGAACAATTCCTTCATACTTTTTAACATTTTCAGTAATAAAGTGTGCTCTGTTTAAAATTTAAAGAGACAGTAACGGTTTTGTTTTAAAACTTTTTTTTGTGCTTTATTGACAAGTTTAAGCCTGTTTAACATGTCTGTGCCTTCGGATAAGCTATGTTCTATATGTATGAAAGCCAATGTGTCTCCCCATTCAAAATTGTGTGATAATTGTGCCATAGCGTCCAAACAAAGTAAGGACAGTACTGCCACAGATAATGAAATTGCCCAAGATGATTCCTCAGATGAGGGGAGTAGACATGATACTACATCATCTCCTACTGTGTCTACACCAGTTTTGCCCACGCAGGAGGCCCCTAGTACATCTAGCGCGCCAATGCTTATTACCATGCAACAATTGACGGCTGTAATGGATAACTCCATAGCACATATTTTATCCAAAATGC
Organism: Bombina bombina; assembly: GCF_027579735.1. Lineage (NCBI taxonomy): Eukaryota > Metazoa > Chordata > Amphibia > Anura > Bombinatoridae > Bombina > Bombina bombina. The sequence goes on along the minus strand of NC_069500.1, from coordinate 673,357,817 downwards.
CTGCATATCAGAGAAAGCGCGATTGCTCTGTTTTAAACACTGAAGAGCAGGAGGGCGCTGATGATAATTGTTCTGTCATACCCTCACACCAATCTGAAGTGGCCATGAGGGAGGTTTTGTCAGATGGGGAAATTTCAGATTCAGGAAAAATTTCTCAACAAGCTGAACCTGATGTTGTGACATTTAAATTTAAATTAGAACATCTCCGCGCACTGCTTAAGGAGGTGTTATCTACTCTGGATGATTATGACAACTTGGTCATTCCAGAGAAATTATGCAAGATGGACAAGTTTCTAGAGGTTCCGGTGCACCCCGACGTTTTTCCTATACCCAAGCGGGTGGCGGACATAGTGAATAAGGAGTGGGAGAAGCCCGGCATACCTTTTGTCCCCCCCCCCCCTATATTTAAGAAATTATTTCCTATGGTCGACCCCAGAAAGGACTTATGGCAGACAGTCCCTAAGGTCGAGGGGGCAGTTTCTACTCTAAACAAGCGAACTACTATCCCTATCGAGTATAGTTGTGCTTTCAAAGATCCTATGGATAAAAAATTGGAAGGTTTGCTTAAAAAGATTTTTGTACAGCAGGGTTACCTTCTACAACCCATTTCGTGCATTGTTCCTGTCACTACAGCAGCGTGGTTCTGGTTCGAGGAACTAGAAAAGTCGCTCAGTAGAGAGACTCCGTATGAGGAGGTTATGGACAGAGTTCACGCACTTAAGTTGGCTAACTCTTTTATTTTAGATGCCGCTTTGCAATTAGCTAGATTAGCGGCGAAAAATTGTGACGCGCAGAGCGCTTTGGCTAAAGTCTTGGTCAGCGGATGTATCATCCAAGACAAAATTGCTTAACATCCCTTTCAAAGGTAAAACTTTCTTTGGACCAGAATTGAAAGAGATTATCTCAGACATCACTGGGGGAAAGGGCCACGCCCTTCCACAAGATAGGCCTTTCAAGGCCAAGAATAAGTCTAATTTTCGTTCCTTTTGCAATTTCAGGAACGGACCGGCCTCTAATTCTGCATCCTCTAAGCAAGAGGGTAATGCTTCACAGCCCAAACCAGCCTGGAAACCTATGCAAGGCTGGAACAAGGGTAAGCAGGCCAAGAAGCCTGCTGCTGCTAACAAAACAGCATGAAGGAGTAGCCCCCGATCCGGGACCGGATCTAGTAGGGGGCAGACTCTCTCTCTTTGCTCAGGCTTGGGCAAGAGATGTTCAGGATCCCTGGGCACTAGAAATAGTTTCTCAGGGTTATCTTCTGGAATTCAAGGAACTACCCCCAAGGGGAAGGTTCCACATGTCTCACTTATCCTTAAACCAAATAAAGAGACAAGCGTTCTTACATTGTGTAGAAGACCTGTTAAAGATGGGAGTGATACACCCTGTTCCAATGACGGAACAAGGAATGGGATTTTACTCAAATCTGTTCGTAGTTCCCAAAAAAGAGGGAACCTTCAGACCAATTCTGGATTTAAAGATCCTAAACAAATTTCTCAGGGTACCATCGTTCAAAATGGAAACCATTCGAACGATTCTACCCACTAGCCAGGAAGGTCAATTTATGACTACCGTGGATCTAAAGGATGCGTAATTACATATTCCTATCCACAAAGAACATCATCAGTTCCTAAGGTTCGCCTTTCTGGACAAACATTACCAGTTTGTGGCCCTCCCATTCGGGTTAGCCACTGCTCCAAGGATTTTCACAAAGGTACTCGGGTCCCTTCTAGCGGTTCTAAGACCGAGGGGCATTGCAGTAGTACCGTACTTGGACGACATTCTAATACAAGCGTCGTCCCTTTCAAAAGCAAAGGCTCATACAGACATCGTTCTGGCCTTTCTCAGATCTCACGGATGGAAGGTGAACATAGAAAAGAGTTCTCTGTCTCCGTCAACAAGAGTTCCCTTCTTGGGAACAATAATAGATTCCTTAGAAATGAGGATTTTTCTGACAGATGTCAGAAAGTCAAAACTTCTAAGCACTTGTCAAGTTCTTCACTCTGTTCCACGTCCTTCCATAGCTCAGTGCATGGAAGTAGTAGGGTTGATGGTTGCAACAATGGACATAGTTCCTTTTGCACGAATTCATCTAAGACCATTACAACTGTGCATGCTCAAACAGTGGAATGGGGACTATACCGACTTGTCTCCAGTGATTCAAGTAGATCAGAAGACCAGAGAGTCACTCCGTTGGTGGCTGACCCTGGACCATCTATCCCAGGGAATGAGCTTCCGCAGACCAGAGTGGGTCATTGTCACGACCGACGCCAGCCTAGTGGGCTGGGGCGCGGTCTGGGAATCCCTGAAAGCTCAGGGACTATGGTCTCGGGAAGAGTCTCTTCTCCCGATAAACTTTCTGGAACTAAGAGCGATATTCAATGCTCTCAGGGCTTGGCCTCAGCTTGCAAAGGCCAGATTCATAAGATTCCAATCAGACAACATGACGACTGTTGCGTATATCAATCATCAGGGGGGAACAAGGAGTTCCCTAGCGATGAAAGAAGTAACCAAAATAATACAATGGGCGGAGGATCACTCCTGCCATCTATCTGCGATCCACATCCCAGGTGTGGAAAACTGGGAAGCGGATTATCTGAGTCGTCAGACATTCCATCCAGGGGAGTGGGAACTCCACCCGGAGATTTTTGCCCAGTTGACTCAATTATGGGGCATTCCAGACATGGATCTGATGGCGTCTCGTCAGAACTTCAAGGTTCCTTGCTACGGGTCCAGATCCAGGGATCCCAAGGCGACTCTAGTGGATGCACTAGTAGCGCCTTGGACCTTCAACCTAGCTTATGTGTTTCCACCGTTTCCTCTCATTTCCAGGCTGGTAGCCAGGATCAAACAGGAGAGGGCCTTGGTGATCTTGATAGCCACGCAGGACTTGGTATGCAGACCTGGTGAATATGTCATCGGTTCCACCATGGAAGCTACCTTTGAGACAGGACCTTCTTGTTCAGGGTCCATTCGAACATCCAAATCTGGTCTCCCTCCAGCTGACGGCTTGGAGATTGAACGCTTGATTCTATCAAAGCGTGGGTTTTCAGATTCTGTGATAGATACTCTGGTTCAGGCCAGAAAACCGGTAACTAGAAAGATTTACCATAAAATATGGAAAAGATATATCTGTTGGTGTGAATCCAAGGGATTCCCATGGAATAAGATAAAAATTCCTAAGATTCTTTCCTTTCTGCAAGAAGGTTTGGATAAAGGATTATCTGCGAGTTCTCTAAAGGGACAGATTTCTGCTTTATCTGTCTTACTACACAAACGACTGGCAGCTGTGCCAGATGGTCAAGCATTTGTTCAGGCTCTGGTTAGGATCAAGCCTGTTTACAGACCTTTGACTCCTCCCTGGAGTCTAAATCTAGTTCTTTCAGTTCTTCATAGATATTCCATAGATATTAAGTTATTATCTTGGAAAGTTTTGTTTTTGGTTGCTATTTCTTCTGCTAGAAGAGTTTCAGAGTTATCTGCTCTGCAGTGTACTCCGCCCTATCTGGTGTTCCATTCAGATAAGGTTGTTTTGCGTACTAAGCCTGGTTTTCTTCCAAAGGTTGTTTCCAACAAGAATATTAACCAGGAGATAGTTGTACCTTCTTTGTGTCCGAAACCAGTTTCAAAGAAGGAACGTTTGCTACACAATTTAGAAGTAGTCCGTGCTCTAAAATTCTACTTAGAAGCTACAAAAGAATTCAGACAAACATCTTCTTTGTTTGTCATCTATTCTGGTAAAAGTAGGTTCTTTCTTAGAATCTTCAATCTTCTGATCTTTCTTGTTTCATTCTCATAGAAAGGAAACAAAATTGTGCCACATAACGTAACTCTGTTACAGAGTTACGCTATGTGGCACAATTTTGTTTCCTTTCTATGAGAATGAAACAAGAAAGATCAGAAGATTGAAGATTCTAAGGAAGAACCTACATATCCTTATGTGAACTTTATATACATTCCTATACTTTTATTACTATCACATTTATTTCACATTTTTTTGTTTTGTGATACTTCGGTATTTGTTATAATCCCAAGATTATGGAGGATTCTGATATGCGCGGCACAGATGCCTCCGATATGCAGGATGTGTCTTGTGATGAATATGAAATGGCCCAGGTAATCAATGCCCATCAGTTATGTACCAATTGCCGTTCTAGAGTACTAGAAGCAGGGAGCTTAGAGTTTGTTGAGTTATCCGCCTCCGAGATTTCCATGATCTGTGAAGTGAGTGCCCCAGTCCATTTCCCAGCTACGCAAGCAGGTGTCTCTATGGCCTTTACTCCTTCTCCGGAGGGTGACTTGTTTTCTCCAGAGGTTATTGCATGGTTCCGCATGGCCATTTTCTATGGTGCTGAATCATTTATATCTCCCAAGTGAAGTATTTCTAAGATACTGTCTGTGTTCTGTTAATCAGGGCCCATCGAGCGGGGGATCGCTCAATTCAGTTTGGCCTTTTGGGGAAGTGTTGGCCCCTGAGGCTTCAGGGGCCCCTATCTCGGAGCCAGGGTCTTCAGTTGATCTTGCGAACGATGATTTTGCCTTCCGTTATAGGCTGGCTCACCTTCATGTTCTTTTAAGACATGTTTTGGCAGTATTGGAGGATCCCAGTCCTAGCGGGCCGAGGGATCTGAGGCCTTAGAAGCTGGATGGCACCCTAATGTCGCCGTTTTTCTTTTTCTTTATGTCTTTCTGTTCCAGTTCTGAGTTTGGGTAAATGGGGCTTTTCATCGGCTGGTCCCGTTGTTGTCCTCGATCACCTTGGGCATTCACCTGATGGGTGCTGCCTTCATTTTATTTTGATCCGGATGGATGTGTTTAATTTGTTCGATTTTTGTTTTTATGAACGTTCTTCTCTGTTACCGATACTTGCGATTTAGGTTCATGGGCACTTACTCTGAAGTTGCGCATTTGTTGAATAATAGAATTATGTTTTTTCTAGTTCATTTATAGATCCTTCGGGACGAATTTTCTTGGACCTTGGGCAGTCCTTATGCCAGACAGGTACTGGTCGGATACTTTTTCGGCTGTTACCAGGGTGTATGTCACCCTCGTGGTGCTGATTAATCCTGCTGGATTCTGAATGTCTCTTGGCCTATTCTATGGACTCCGGGCTCGGATCCTAATGAAGTATGATGCCTGTTGTTTAATTACAACCCCTACGTACAGAGGGTTATGAGTGTCAATCTAGGTTGGTTGTTCTGGCTTCTCGCCTGGGATACGGATCTGTTTTTGCAGACACCATCATGGTTCTTCAGATCCCCGGGGACTCTGAAATATTATTTAATTCTTTGGAGTTGGGAGATGTGTGTGACCTATGTGGTTTGGTGTGCCGAGTGATTAATGATTCTCATTTTCACTCAAGGTTCTTCCGGACGCTGGCTCTTAGCCTATTAAGCATTTTAATGTGGTGGCAGAGTTTCCTTTCTTTCCGCCTTGGGTGGATCATATGGTCTGGATGCGCGGGCATGTTTTCCTCTGCTCAGAGTTATGTTACTCTAAGAGTTGGTGTGCAGGGGTTCCCTGCCTTCTGTGGGGAGCTGTGAAGCTCCAGCTTTTGCCTGCTTAAAGAAGATTTTGGAAGATGGATCCTTCAAGGATCTCTGGCTGTTGTCTCTCTCATTACCCTTGGTCTGACCATGGTCTTGCCGGCTGTTTTCCGTCCTTGTTGCATCTCTAGCCTTGGGGCTTGTCATTGAGGAGACAAGGTTGGTTACGGAGGGCCGCCCTTCTGGGGTCAGATAGTTGACCATTTTTCCTTGATGCTCCGTTAGGGGCTTCGTGGGCAGTGTTTTAATTTAGATTCTTTGGGACCAGAGCGGTAGCTCAGTTGGCAAATGCCCTGACTACAGAAAAGCCTGTTTAAAGGATCCAAGGTCATAGGTTTGAATCCCGGCAGGGTCGACTCCACCCTTCATCTGAGGTCGATGAAATGAGTTTAAAGATGGAGAGCAGGGTACAGGGTTCTCATTCACCTTTGGATGTTGGTTGCTACCCGGCCTGTGTGTGTAGCACGGATTAATGCTTGCCTATGAGATTTCTTTGTGATCCAGGTGCCCTGGATGCCGAATCTTAGACCATTAAGGATGTTCTTTGTGACTCTTGGGTTTGAGGCTATTGCTAGATCGCCAAGTCTACGGACTTTAGAGGTACGTTCCTCCTTGTTGGAGGCAGCTTTGGGTTCCTCTGGAAGTTGGATCTTTGATTGATTCCTTTTTCGAGGACCCTGTCCTTGGTCCGTGTCTCTCCTTGGTTGGGACTGGACGGTTCGATCTCTCACTAGATGTTTGTGGTCCCGCGGACCTCTCTCCGTAGAGGCTGGGGCTCTGTGAGAGATGCCTATTGTTTTGTGGCTTCGGCTTTAGATCCTCTTGCAGGTTCCCTACTGGTCTTCTGGCGCATTTACGCTGTTCCTGTAGACTCCAGGTATCTCGTCTGGGTTTGGCGATATGGCCGAGGGGTCTCGCCTCTATAGTAAGGGGGTTTTCCGTTGTTTCTTTCCCTTCTCTTCTAGAGCAGGGATAGGGTTCTCCAGGTTTGGAGTTACTTTGGTATTTGGAGCGACCTGTGGGTCCTTAGTGTCTTGCCTTGTAAGGGTTTTTCACTTCTTGCGTTCCAGAATCCTGGAAGGGGAGTTGCGATGTAGTGTCTGGTTCCTCCATTCCTGTAGCGGGAGGCTGAGGGTTTGATCCCTATGGGGCTCCTGCTATATATTGGATTCTGATATATGGATGCTGAGGATCTGAGGGCCTTCTTCCCTTGGGAAGTGTTCCTTGTTTTTAAAGGAGACAGTTGTGTAGGAGGTTTTGTACCTGAGCACAATGTCTATCCAGACTCATGGAAACATACCGTTTGTAGTAATGTTCAGCAGTCTGACCGGGGGCCTAGTTCCTACTTCGACCCTTCCTTTCTCTTCCGGAAGTCTGGGACTCTTGTCTTTGGTTTTGACTAACCTTTGGGCTAGGACCATTATCCTAGAGGGAAGATTGGGGGTCGGTTACTCAATGCGGTTGGACCGTTTTCTTTAGAGTCGGTTCTCTACTTTGTGGGAGGTCTTGGATGTCCTGCTCCTTTCCACTGACATTCGGTGCTGGGAGGAAACAGTCCTTGGAGCTCGATATTTGGAGGGCTGTGAGATCTTGGAAGGTTTGCAGTTGAATCCAGCTACAGCTATTGCACTTTGAGGGTTTAACCAGCTACAGCTAATTGCACTTTGACTGGGTTTTAGCAAGCTTTGAAACCCTTTTCGGGGGTTTGGATTTAGCAACGGTAAGTCAGCTTTCACCTGGAAGCTGGTCATTGGGAGTTCCTGTTCAGACGGTTGATGTTCTTTTTGGAGAACTATTTTCTAGCTGCTGCTGGGATAGTTATCCTTTTTATGCTGTCTCTGCTGTCTAGTTCACTGATCTAGATCTAATATGAGGCAACAGGGAGCTCATGGTTTTCCTGGAGTACCTTTGGGTATGGTTCAGGGTCACGGATATGAGGGTGTTCCTCAAGTTCTTTTTGGGACATGTTTCCCTGTGTATGGATCTCTTTTTCTTCGGTCCTTGTGTTTCTAGGAAGTTCATCTCCCTGGGCGTTGCTATTGTACGACAACCATGGGTTGTTCTATGTTCTGCAGAGTGGAATGATTCTTTGGATCTGTTCTCCCTTTTGGGGGCAGATAGCGGTCCTTGTCTTGGCCGGGTACCTTCATGGGAGTCGTGACCCGGGTGGCTGACTTCTCGGAGGTTGTTTGGGTTTGACGGACTCTGGGACTGAGTGGTTTAGTTCGGCTTTCCCGGCTTTCCCGGCGGTGTAACTAATGAAAACTAATGTTTTCACCCGTGTCTATATTTTTTAGGGTGTCGAGTATCAGGTTGTGGTGCCTTTCGAAGGGGCCGCCTTTTGTACCCAACCGTTGTTGCATTCAGTGTCCTCTAGCTTGGGTATTGTTTCCCCAAAAGTAATGAATGCAGCTGTGGACTCTTCCCTTTTAAGAAGAAAAACATAAATTATGCTTACCTGATAATTTCATTTTCTTCTGAAGGGAAGAGTCTACAGCTCCCACATGTGTTTTATCTATCAGGGGGCTATATATTTTTGTTCTTCTGGCACCTTTTTTCACCCTGATATTTCTCCTACTGTTCCTAGTTCCCTTGGTAGAATGACTGGGGGATGAGGGAAGTGGGGGAGGTATTTAAGCCTTTGGCTGGGGTGTCTTTGCCTCCTCCTGGTGGCCATGTTCTGTATTTCCCAAAAGTAATGAATGCAGCGTGGACTCTTCCCTTCAGAAGAAAATGAAATTATCAGGTAAGCATAATTTATGTTTTTTCAGTTTTATCTTCTACTTAATACCTAATGAAATCAAGTTTTATTATTTTTTAAGAAATAAAATAATTGTTTATTGGCATTTCTTCCAACCTATAGGCTCTTGTGTATGTTTTCAAAACAAATTTATCATATCATATTCTCCATTATTTAAAAAAATAGTTAGACACTAAACATTTTTAGATTTGTACCTTACAAATTAAACGAATATTAAACCCAAATTTTCTCTTTCATGATTCAGACAGAGCATGCAATTTTTGGCAACTTTCTAATTTACTCCTATTATTAATTTTTCTTCGTTCTCTTCCTATCTTTATTTAAAAAGCAGGAATGTAAAGCTTAGGAGCTGGCCCATTTTAAGTTCAGCACCCTGGATAGCGCTTGCTTATTGGTGACTACATTCAGCCAACCATTAGGCTAGCATAAACCAGGTCTGAACCAAAAATGGGCCAGCTTCTAAGCTTTACATTCCTGTTTTTTTAAATAAAGATATCAAAAGAACGAAGAAAAATTGATAATAGGAGTAAATTAGAAAGTTGCTTGAAATTGCATCCTCTATCTGAATCATTAAAATAAAAATTTGGATTTAGTATACCTTTAAGTAAATACTGTTTTACTTTAGTAAGGCAGTTTAGATAAAAGAAAACACATTTGTTGCATGAGATAGAAGGTGAAAACATTATGACGATATAATAAGCATGCAAAGTTATATTTTTTACAATGTATGGAAGTAATTACTGGCAATATGTGCACTAAAGTTTGTTCAAGCCAAGAAACAAAGGTTTTATACAAAATTACTTAAATTACATTTGTGTGGGTGGGTGGAAGACAAGGTTAACTTTCTCTCTTTATTAAGAATGGGATTTCAGTCATATTTTGAGTGACTATCATACATTTTATAGATAATGGAGAGTTTAGTGTTTATCCTGTTATGTTTTCTGTTTTAAAGGGATATGAAACCCAACATTTTTCTATCACGATTCAGACAAAGGGGTCGATTTATCATCAGTTTGTCCGACATGATCCGCTCAGTATACGCTGTTGGCATTTATCATTGCACTAGCAGTTCTTGTGAACTGCTTGTGCAATTCCGCCCCCTGCAGATTTGCGGCCAATCGGCCGCTAGCAGGGGGTGTCAATCAACCCGATCGTATAGGATCGGGCGGATTGATAAACGCAGCCTCAGAGCAGGCGGACCAGCTATGGAGCAGCGATCTTTAGACCGCTGCTTAATAACTGCTGTTTCCGACGAGCCATTCGGAGCTTGAAAATTCACCCCAGAGAATGCAATTTTAAAAAATTTTCTAATTTACTACTACTATTATAAATTTTTCTTTGCTCTTGGTATCTTTTGTTGGAAGGCAGGAATGTAATGCTTAGGAGCCTGCCTTTTTTTGAGCACTTTAGTTTTGCAAGAATCATATCCATTTGCAAGAGCGCTATTTCCTGCCATGTAGTGCTCCAGATGCCTACCTAGGTATCTCTTCAACATAGAATATCATAGGAGCAAAGCAAATGTGATAATTGTAAATTTGAAACATGTTTTTAAATGGTTTGCTCTGTCTGAATCACAAGAACATTTTGGGTTTCATATCCCTTTAATGTCCTTAGTCTGTTACATAGATTCAGTGTATATTTTTAGTGTGATGTTTCCTCAGACAGAGTGAATGTGACAGGCAAATAAAGCTACAAACTGCACCTCCGGTGAAATACAATTGCACACAAATCTGCAGTAGTCATAGCGACTGCACAATACAAATAAATGCACAGATACCCACCCCATAGTCTTTATAATGTAGCCATACAGCTAAACAAAACAAACTTGTTTATATAAGCGACCAGGGTTATAGCATATTTAACTCGTAAGTATTAGGTCATTAATATAGCAAAACACAAGTATATAAATATGTACATCAACATGCTGAGCAACTGACCTTCATAAGTCGAGTCATTACTGTTTTTAAGTTCAACACAGGGGCAAAGGTAATATTAGGGGGCAGGGCTGAACTAGCCATATGATAAATGGGCCCTGTGTCTCTTATTCTAGAGAAAGTTTTCGATTTACTTGTATTATCAAATTTAGTACTCTTGGTATCCTTTGATTAAAAAAAAAAGCAGGTAGGTAGACTCAGGAGTGTGCATGTGTCTGGAGCATTATATGGCAGCAGTTTTGCAAGACTACTTTTAATAATGTTATACATTTAGAAGAATCCTAGATGGCAGCAGTGTTTACTGCCAGGTTAAGCTCCAGAAAAGTGCATGCTACCTACCTATGTATATTCTTCAAGGATTCCGAAGAAAATTTGATAATAGAATTAAATTAGATTTTTTATTTTTATTTTTTTAACCGTATGTTCTGTCTGAATCATGAAACAAAAATATTGTGTTTCATTGTTAAAAATGTAGATTTTTTGGGCCCCTGAATCCCTACAAGCAGTTCTGCTGGATTGGATAAGAGGTTGTGACACAGTTTAGTGTTAAAGTGAAAGTCAATCATAGCATTTGTGAAACACTAGGATTGACTGTTGAAACAAATAAAAGGGACTTTTATTCATGAAGTATAAAATACTTCATGCTGAAAGATCCTTTATTTGTTTCAAGGGTTGCCACACTGAGCTGTTCAGGTAGCCCACGGCAGAACGCTGTTTTGCTTGAGAGGTGACGTTTTCACCTCTTAGCCAATAGCCGTGCGGAAAATCCGGCTTGTCTCCCTGTGGCACTGGATTTCCTGCATGCTATTTACACCCCCTCTAGCGGCTGATTGGCCGTGAATATGCAGGGGGCGGCATTGCACAAGCATTTCACTAGAAATGCTTGTGCAATGTTAAATGTTGTTAGAGTAAGCTGCCGGAATTTAGCGATGCTGGCGAACATGATTCGCTAAAGCGAATCATGTCGGCCCAGCATTTAATAAATTGACCCCTAAGTATTTGATAACATAACTTGGACTAAAGCTATCTGATTACATCAGGAAAATGTAATTAATATAGAATTAGTAACTGGCATTTTAAAATGTCTTGTTAGACTAAAATATTCAATTTATTTATTGAATTATAAAGCCTGGAATGTTTCTATAGTACTAATTATTGCAAATAATGTGTCTGTTCCAACTTCTATTTAGCATAGCATATTTTATAATGAGTTATACAAGATATAAATTATTGTTATTGCATTTTCCTTAGTTCTACATGATATATCCAATACAATATACAAATAGAGTAGAACCCCCGTATCCGGGATAGGTTCCAAGCCCTCCCGTGGATGCCTGAAACCGTGGATAATAGTGAACACTATCTACAAGACATGCTGTACATACCTATGATAAGTTTAATTATTAAAGGGACAGTCTACTCCAGAATTTTTATTGTTTAAAAAGATACATAATCCCTTAATTATCAATTCCCCTGTTTTGCATAACCAACACAGTTATATAAATATACTTTTTACCTCTGTGATTACCTTGTATCTAACCCTTTGCAGACTGCCCCCATATCTCAGTTCTTTTGACAGACTTGCGTTTTTCCAATCAGTGCCCTCTCATTTGTAATTCCACGGGCGTGGTCACAATGTTATCTGTATGGCACAGATGAATTTACGCCCTCTAGCTGTGAAAAACTGCCAAATGCATTGAAATAAGGGGCAGCCTTCAAGGGCTTAAAAATTAGCATATGAGCCTACCTAGGTTTAGCTTTCAACAAAGAGTACTAAGAGAACAAAGTAAATTTGATAATAAAAGGGAATTGGAAAGTTGTTTAAAATTGCATTACCTATCGGAATCATGAAAGTTTAATTTTGACTAGACTGTCCCTTTAAGTTAGGCACAATAAGACAATAACAACAATATAACTAAATAGTACAATAAAATAGAACAAATCTAATGAAAGAATGTGAATTAAGCAAAATAAGGGTAAGTTGAACACAAGCACTGTGATACCATGTGAGTTAATATGATATGGCTACTAAGTGGCGGCTGGGAAGCGTGTGCAGCGTGTATACGCTGGACAAAGGGATGATTAACATCCCGGGCGGGACCACACAATATTTCATCACGTAATTTAAAATATGAATGTTTATTATATGGACCGCAGTCAACTGTGTATAAGTGAAACCACAGCAACTGAAACAGCAGATACAGTGGTTTTACTGTATACAACACTGACAAAAAAAACAGTCATGGTTCAAGAGATTTTTTTTAGAACAACAATACTGAAAATATATCTGTTAAAATAATTTTCTAAAATAAAATGATTAAATAATCCATTCTTTTATGCGTAATTTATATATTTTTCAAATAGTATCACACATTGTTTTCCATGCAATGAATAAAGAAAAACATAAAATACACATTGATTATTCTTTTATTTCTTATAAACCCTTGAAAAAATCCACTGAAGACTATCATAATTAGTATGAGTCTTCGGGTGCCATTGATTAAATATGCTGTTTCTTCTGATCTTCTGAATATAATCCCTTTCTAATAAAAAATTGTATTAGATACATTATCCCTTTTACTCTTTCAACTCTACCTTGCTCAGAAATAATTATTTTGTAAATTCTTCCCATTTACCATAGTAACCACCAACGCTACTAAAACCTTTCTTTTCTGTAGATTTGACCAGAATTGAGATGACTGAAAACCCCCATAAAATCATAGTTATTCTTTAAAATTTATAAAGGCTTAGTATATGTATTAGAAATGTAGTACAACTTGTAGTTCTTTTACATTTATTCAAGTATTCAAAATAAAATTTGTTCCTAATTTTGCTGTACACTGGCTTTTATAGTCTGGATTTTCTAAATTGTGAATGATGCTATTGCAGTAGTTCATAGGAAAATATCGCTTTGCTGTCAGCAGATTCCTATATACCATAATTACAAGATTGTTCACAATATGTATAGTATACCTACACTGACCACGTTCCTGCTCTAGAAGCATTCTTCCAGGCTGCAGCAAGATAAGTACCTTATTGGAGTGTATGCAGATCTGGAGAGTCATAGCATGCTTTCAAGCTCATAGATTCACAACATCTTCTCTTGTCAATCTATAAATCTTTCTTAGGTTCCTTAATAAAGTTGCATGGGTTTCAATATCATTTGTATACTCATAACACCCACATCTACCTCTTTGCACCAGACCTATCCCCTTCCTTGCTAACCTTTGTCACTAACTGTCTAATTCTAATATTTCATCCTGGATGTCCTCTCACTACCTTAAGCTAAATCTCTCCAAAACTGAGCTCCTTATTCTTCAAAAATCTCTATACCAAATTTTCTATAACTGTTGATAATAACATAATTACCCCAAGCCTTGGGGTCACACTTGACTCAGATCTTTCTTTCACTCCTCACATTCAGTCTTTTGCCAGTTCCTTCCATGTCCACCTTAAAAACATGTCCAAAATGTGTCACTTCCTCATACAAGACACAACTACAATTTTAATTCACTCTCTCATCATTTCCCACCTTGACTACTGCAACTCCATGCTCTCTGGTCTCCCTAGCTGCTGTCTATCTCCTTTACAATCCACAATGAATGCCTCTGCCGGGCAGATCTTCTTTACATGTTGCTCCTTATCTGCTCACCTTTCTGCCAATCCCTTCACTGGCTTCCTCTAGCCTCCAGAATAAAGAACAAAATCCTGACTCTGACATTCAAGGCCCTCAATTGTACTGCTCTACCCTATATTTTAGACCATGTCTCCAGATACTCTCCCCCCGTCCCCTTCTATCTGCTCATGACCTCCCCACCTCCTGTTGTTACCTTCTCACATTCCTGTATACATGACTTCCCCAAAAAAGACCCCTATTTTGTGGAACTCTCTGCCTCGCTCCACAAGACTCTCCCCTAGTTTTCATAGTTTCAAGCATTAATTAAAGACTTCAGAGATGCATACAATACAAGCTAACCTTTCTTACCTCAGTTCCTCTCCTCCTCCTTTGTCATTCCTTTAACCCCCTTTAGCATGTAAGCCTACAAGCCCAGCTGTTTTGTAGTTCACATTCATGAGAGGTGATTTACAACACATCAACTCTTGGCAGGGCCCTTTACGCATTTATCTCTTATAAATGCTACCTTTGCAAATCCTTAGTATGTTTATAGCGCTGCAGAATCTGTTATTATTACCCATTCCCCAGTTTTCCATAACTAACACGGTTATGTTAATATACTTTTTACATTTGCGATTACCTTGTATCTAATTCTCTGCAGACTGTCCCCTTATTTTAGTTATTTTGACAGACAGGCATTTTAGCCAATCAGTGCTGACTCATAGGTAACTCCACGTGCACAAGCACAAGAACTAATGCCCTGTAGCTGTGAAAAAACTGTCAAAATGCCCTGAGATAAGAGGCGGCCCTCAATGGCTTAGAAATCAGCATATGAGCCTACCTAGGTTTAGCTTTCAACAAAGAATACCAAAAGAACAAAGAAAATGTAATGATAAAAGTAAATTGGAAAGTTGTTTAAAATTACATGCCCTATCTGAATCATCTCTTGCTCTCCCACTTTCTCTCTACACACACACATATATATATATGTACTGTATATTTATATATCTACACACACACTTGACTTTCTCTGTCTGTTTAGATAATAGTATACAGGAATATTATCTGTAATTTCTTGAGTCACTGCTTATTTATACTAGTATATTACATAGATTTATATCACTTTGTGTCAAAGTAGTCAGATATTAGTGGGTAACCATGACTGCATTGTGTAAGTGCTAATATCTATCAATATTCATCAAATTCATATACCTGAACACATCTGAAACAATACATAAAATATAATAAGCTTATATATACTCCTAATCCAATAATGAATAAGACAAAGATTTAATATATTAGTAGTGTTCCGTGGTGCAGAGGTCTAATGGGTTATTTAGACACTTCTCCTGGTTGTGCCAGTGTCAGTTAATAATTTAGCCATTCCCAAGAGGAGAAGGAAGCAATCACACTGCGCAGCAGAAGGGCTGCTTGTCGCTCTGCTGTCTACTCATCTGGACTATTGCAGCGCTCTGCTGCTTGCGACATCAACACCTTGTCTGCTGCTTGACAAATGAAGCTTTGTAAGAACTAAATAAGGCATTGGGAAGTTCAGGAATGAGCAAAGAGCCTTCTGCTCACAGCATCGCTAGGAATCTTTTAAGTGTGACTTTACCTCACACCACTTAAATAGGGAAACCTCATGTGATTTGTATTTATGCATCAATATATCTTAATATTACAATATTTGGTCAGTAAAATGCATATATTCATTTAAAGGGACACTGAACCCAATATTTTTCTTTTGGGATTCAGATAGAGCATGCAATTTTAAGCAACTTTCTAATTTACTCCTATTATCAAATTTTCTTCGATCTCTTGGTATCTTTATTTAAAATGCAAGAATGTAAGTTTAGATGCCAGCCCATTTTTGGTGAACAACCTGGGTTGTTCTTGCTGATTGGTGGATACATTTATCCACTAATGAACAAGTGCTTTCCAGAGTTCTGAACCAAACAAATAGCTTAGATGCCTTCTTTTTCAAATAAAGGTAGCAAGAGAACAAAGCAAAATTGATAATAGGAGTAAATTAGAAAGTTGCTTAAAATTGCATGCTCTATCTGAATCAATGAAGAAAAAATTTGGGTTCAGTGTCCCTTTAAGAAGTTGTCTTTTTTGACATTCCTAATATACAGAATGCAGCTTAAAGGAACAGTAAATGTTGTCTCCTATATGTTACTCTGCACTGAACAGTAAATGTTGTCTTATATGTTACACAAATTTGGATGATATATTTTTTTTAACTATAATTGATAGTTCAGAACAGGGCCGCCACTAGAAATTTTGGGGCCCCTGACTTAACCATTGATCAGGCCCCCGCTCCTTTGACATGTGCAATTTTTTACCAAGTGACTAAAACGTATGTGCACTTTATTCTTAAGTGTCTATTTAAACTTGGAAATGTTGTAAAGGTAGTAACATACACACGCACAGACACACTCATACACTGAAACACACACACTCACACATAAGGATTCACATATAGACACTCTAGCAGACACACAAAGAAACACACACAGACACAGACACCCAAACAGACACTCAGCACTTGTTTACATTGACCTGACAAGTAATGAGGTAAACTACAGTTTTGTAAAAAAAAGGAGATTTAGAAAACAAAATATGGAGTTCTGATTATCTTTTTGTAAAGGAAGATGCCAACTAAATGATGACAACAGCATGCAGTGGCTGAAAGGAAGGGCCCTGAACTGCTTAAACAATAATTTAAAGGTTAAATGGTGGATTGGTGACTTCCGTAAAGGTCTTGTTAGTCTCAAAGTTTGTAGAAAGATGTGAATAATCAGTAGTAAGGTCAAAATGTCCTAAAAAGGAACAGACAATGGACACACACACACACACAAACTCAAACTTGCACATACACCCAAGGAAACACCGACAGAGACAGCCTCAGAAAACACACAAAGACATACACACCCTCACAGAGACACCCACATAAAACACACACCATCACAGGGACATCCACAGAAAACACATACATACATACACACACACACACACCCTCACAGAGACATCCACAGAAAACACAGACCTACACACCCACCCTCACAGAGGCATCCAGAGAAAATACACAAAGAAAAACATACACACACCCTCACAGAGACACCCAGAGAAAAAGCTCAAATACACATGCACACACCCTCACAGACACCCACAGAAAATGTACAAAGACATACACACCCACCCTCAAAGAGAGAAACACAGAAAAAAAAATACATACACATTCATAGATACACAAACCAAAGCACAAAGACATAAACACAGACACCCACAGAAACACTCACAGGAGGAAACATTTATGCACCTTGCATCCCCTAAATCAACAGTGTGTGACATGCATGATAAAAAAAAAATCAGAAATTAAGAGATCACTTTTTAAAGAATCATATTTGTAAATGGGCAAACAAAAATAATTCTGTGAATTCAAAATTGTACATCAATGATCTGGGGTTGACATATATTTGTTTGTTTTTTTCCCCAACCAAGAGCACCACTTCAAATATAGTGTACAAATGTTTCCATCTGTCAGCTGTACTTATGGATTTTGAAAATGCTGTATGGTCTTGGTGAAACCATAAGCTGTGGTACTCATACCATTAGATCTGGTTAAATGCAGGATTTAGGCTTGTTGGTATGTATTTCAAAATTAAGTCAGCTGTAGTGTAAACTGAACAGTTTTAAGTTAACCTGTCTCATTTCAAACACTGAGCAATCTTAGTCTGAGAGTATAACATTTTATGCAGATGTAAAAATCTTAGATAAAATGCCACCTTGCATCTGGAAAGTTCTTGTATAAAGGGGCAGTAAACTGGAATGTAATATATATATTACATTAGGAAGAAAGAGGATGGAGCTAAAACTGGCTCTGGACAACTGAATATGGTTACCACATATTCACCTAAATGTGAACATCTGATAAAATCTATGCGGAAACATTGGCCGGTGGTAGAGACTGATCCTACGCTCCCCTTTATGAGGACTCCTGCCCCCAAAATAGCATACCGTAGAGCCAATAACTTGAGAGACTTACTAGTCAAATCTGATCCTGTCAAGCATTACAGGAAGGATACATGTTTGAAGGCGGCGAAAATGGGCTGCTTCACGTATGGAATTTGTATTACGTGCAATGGGATGCTTAGGGGCAGTACATTTCAGCACCCGCATAATAATCACAGGTTTGAGATTAGACATCGACTGTCTTATACAAGTACGTTTGTGATATATATGCTGACATGCCCGTGTTCCAGGGTATATATTGGCAAGACGGTGAAAACCTTTCGTTAGCGTATGGCCAATCATCGTTGTGCCATACGTGAACCACTCATCAAGGGAGATTCTGAACAACCAGTGGCACGCCATTGTGGTCAGTTTAAACATGCTGTTTCAAGTTTGAGATCTATGCTTATAGATCATGTACCTTCCATGCCTAGGGGGGTAATCGAGGAAAATCGCTGCTTCAGCTTGAGAGCAAGTGGATCTATCGCTTGGATACCCTATCCCCGAAGGGCCTCAACACCTCCCTGGACTTTAGCCCTTTCTAGTAGGTCGAATGACACAGGATGTGACCCATTCTCCCAGACTATTTTCCATGGATATTGACCTATATGGTCTTTTCTGGGGTCTCACTATACACCAAAGTTTCTAAAATAATCCATTAAGACAGGAAGTATAATTTAAAAAAAACTTTCTTTTTCCTTTTGTATAAATTGTTGATATTAGTGTATGTATGGATAAGGCACTATTTAGGACAACCTAAGGAATGTATATAGATCAAGTGCAGGTTACAAGTGCATTTGACACATTTTGTATTTTGTTCTTTGTTTTTCCTTTGGGATACTGCATGGATCGGTTGTTATATGGGTGCTGCTGCGGATAGGGGTTTAGTTGCGATGTTATAGATATCCTGTGTGGATTGTATACTGTATTCCAAGTGAACAGACATCGCCTCATATACCTCTGTCCATTTGCAGCAGCAGCACCAAAACGTATATCCTTTATCCTACGAAAATATAACAGCTGATATAACCGACGCAGGTATGGGGGACATAACGTTGCGCACAATGATGCGCTCTGATGATGTCTGACGCCCAACCTCGATGGTGGTACACTGTGAGCTGTTAGGCAAACGAGAGGGATATATAAGGACACATTATTAGTAAGCTTGTCACTAGTTTTAGGTTATTTGTTGTATGTAACTTTTTGACATTTGAAAAAGGTGGAGCAATGCACCGAAACGTCATGTCTTTTTAACTTGATTGAATAAATTAATTTTTTATTTAAAAGACCACTGAGTGTCTGTACTGTTGGATGGACTTTATATATATATATATATATATATATATATATATATATATATATATATATATATATATATATATATATATACTGTATATAAATAAAAAAATGCAAATCTGCCAAGAGGGCATCTTCCATTTGTGTATTGAGGAAGAAACATTTCTGCATGGTTTTAAATATAGAATTTCTACAGCATTGCCAAACAATCATAAATACACTGCTGCTGAAAAAAAATGTGTTTTTATGGACCACTGGCCCCACCATACAACTACTACCACACTGAAGTTACAATCCGAAATTGCACAAAGAAATAAAAAAAAATTTACTAAGTAAGTCCTACCTCCTCTGCAAATGAAAGTGATCTGCCGTCTGACTCAGGCACACACTGTACATAATTAAGTGCCAAATCTGTCTCACACTGTGCATAATGGTTTAGTGCACACTCAGAAATAGTGATGTTGCGAACCTAAAATTTTGCGTTCGTGAACGGCGAACGCAAACCTCCGCAAATGTCCACGAACCGGGCGAACCGCCATTGACTTCAATGGGCAGGCGAATTTTAAAACCCACAGGGACTCTTTCTGGCCACAATAGTGATGGAAAAGTTGTTTCAAGGGGACTAACACCTGGACTGTGGCATGCCGGAGGGGGATCCATGGCAAAACTCCCATGGAAAATTAAATAGTTGATGCAGAGTCTGGTTTTAAGCCATAAAGGGCCTAAATCACCTAACATTCCTAAATTGTTTGGAATAACGTGCTTTAAAACATGAGGTATGATGTTGTATCGATCAGGTAGTGTAAGGATTACGCCCGCTTCACAGTGACAGACCAAACTCCCCGTTTAACGCACCGCAAACAACCGCAAACAGTCCATTTGCACAACCACGAGATCGATAGATTTGATAGATTGATACATAGATTACACAGATCAATAGATGCAATATACATTTGATAGATTCCAATTACATAGATCAAAAGATGCAATATACATTTGATAGATACGAATTACATAGATCAAAAGATGCAATTTACATTTGATAAATACGAATTACATAGATCAAAAGATGCAACTAAAATTAAATAACAATAGCAGACTGATGTAAAAGTTTTTGTTTTTTTTTAAATTTACACTAATGTTCCCTTAGGCCCTTACACAGGTTGGCACTAGTGGCACGCTGGCCTGGCAATTAAAATGAAATAACAATAGCAGACTGATGTAAAAGTTTTTTTTTTTTAATTTACACTAATGTTACACCAGATATAAGTGGTGGAAAACAGAGCTATTAATCACAGTATATGATGTGGGCCTGACACACAGGCCTGATGGAAAATGAAATTAGATTACACTAGCAAAATGATGTAAAAGTTTTTTTTTAAAATTTACACTAATGTTAACCAGATATCAGTGGTGGCACAGAAGAATTAATCACAGTATATGCTCTGATCCTCACACACAGGCTGACATGCAGGCAAATGCAAATAAAATTACAAAAAAAAAAAAAAAAAAAACGACTGAAGTTCTAGTCCTAAAAAGGGCTTTTTGGGCTGAAGTTCTAGCCCTAAAAAGGGCTTTTTGGGGTGCTGTCCTTACAGCAGAGATTAGATGAGTCCTTCAGGACTGTAGTGGACACTGAATACACTAGCCTAGCTATCTATTTCCCTATAAAATCACCAACAGCAGCACTAAACCTCCTCTCACTAAGAATGCAGGATGGTAATGAATCTAAAATGGCTGCTGCCCAGGAGCTGGGAGGGTCTGGGAGTGAGTGTCTGCTGCTGATTGGCTGAAATGTGTCTGCAGACTGTGAGATACAGGGTCAAAGTTTCCTCAATGATGTCAAATAGGGGGCGGATCGAACCGCGCATATGTTCACCCGCCGCGGCGAACGCGAACAAGTTAAGATCACCGGGAACTGTTCTTCAGCGAACAGTTCGCGACATCACTACTCAGAAATCCTCTCAAATGCTAATGCTTTACTCCTTGTAATAACATTTCCCATGCTCAATTAGCACTCTGCTGTAGTACCCACTGGTGGCTGCCAAAATTTAAAAAAAATTTTTTAGTTCTTGTGTCATGGGGCCCCCCTGGCCCATTGGGCCCCTGACAGGAGTCACCCCTGTCACCCCCTGATGGCGGTCCTGGGTTAGAAAGCACTTTAAGGTTTTGCACAATTTTAATTCTTTGATAAAAAAAGAACTGTGTGTGTGGAAAATAAATAACTTGAAGATAGTGCTAAGAACAGAGTTACTGTGCTAGATAACAGCATTAACCAAAAAAAATTGGAAATATTTGAATATATATAGAAATTCCACACCACAAATGGTCTTCAGCAACATGTAGATATTTTAAAGTGTTTTTTTTTTTTTTAAGGAATACCATGAATTTCACTATGTCACAAGATTTCTATTACAGTCAGAAACTGCGACAAGAAACCTCCTATAGAAAATAAGGTCTTTAAATACTATATCTTGTGTATTAAATAAACCACACAAAAGATCTTAAACAACAATAAACAAGACAAAACAAAAAATAAGATCTTGCTCATAATGATGTTATTCCTGATATAAATCACAAAACAAAAGTAGTGCAACTTAAAGGGACAGTTCACCCAAAAATATTCTTCCCTTTAAATTGTTCCCAATGATTAATTTTACCTGCTGGAGTGTTTTAAATTGTTTACAAGTAGCTCCTTTACCCCTAATTTGGCATTTGAAATAGCTGATTTAGCCTGTGGTATCCCCACCTATACTGAAAGTTTCTATACTGGAGTATATTCTATTGACAAGCCTAAGTAAACACAGCCAGCAGAAGAGATTACACTCTCAGTGGGGGGCATGATAGTTAACTAATAAAATTATAATTTTCCATTGTTCTCTCAAAGTATCGAGCTTTGGTTTTCTAGACAAATATAAGATAAGGAAGCAAGTGTGTGTACACAAAGTGATAACATAATGAGATCTGATATTACCTGAAGCTCAACCCATTGTAATAGGCTGTGGTTTAAAAGCACAAAATCAGCTACTTCATATACACAAATAAACCGAAAAATGCAATTTCTCATAAATGTTATACTCTGCAACTGGTATAACAAGTCATTGTAAATACATTCATATATAAAAAAAACTATTTACAGTGTACTGTCCCTTTAACATTGCAGAAATGCAAATATTAGTTAAATACAATATTTTATGAACACAATTGCCAAAGACTTTTCTAGATGTTGAGAAATCTGTTTTCTTGCGTTTCCAACAGCCAACAGTTATCATTTGCTGCATGATATATTGAGTATTTGGCTAATAAATATAATTGCATGTGTAAATTTAAAGGAACATGAAACCCATTTTTTTTTTCCTTTCATGATTCAGAAAGAGCATGCAATTGTAAACAACTTTCCAATTTACATATTTTATTTTATTTGCTTCCTTCTTTTGTTATCCTTTGCTGAAAGGTTTCTCTAGGTAAGCTCAGGAGCAGCAAAGAATCTAGGTTTTAGGTGCTGATTGGTGGCTGTATATATTAGGGATGCACCAAAATTTCGGCCGCAGAAACATTTTGGCCGAAAATGGCATTTTTGGCTATTTCGTTTTTCGATTTTTTTGCCTGTTATTTTTGGTAAAATTACTGTGTAGCATGTTTCAAATTTGATGCTAGCGTAGAGCTGCTGTTTAAGTTCATTACTTGACTTACTGTTCTGCATATAATGAGTTTTCTAGGACTATACTTTATTTGGAAAAAAAACAAAACTGTTAAATATGATTCTGTTACATAGAACTAAATGAAGAATAATACAGTATATTGATATTTAATATTGTTTTAAGTAGGGATGCACCAAAATTTTGGTTGCAGAAACATTTTGGCCGAAAATGGCATTATTTTTTGCCTGTTTTTGTATTTTTTTCTTGGTAACATTATTGTGTAGCATATTATTTTTTTAAGATATTTTTGTCCAATTTTAGTGTGTTACTTTCATTAAAATGACTCTAATTATGCAAAAAAAAAACTAAAAAAAAAATATTTGAAAAAATACATTTTCTGTATTAGTCTCGGTTTCGGTCCAGAATTTCCATTTCAGTGCATCACTAGTATATATACTGCACATATGTGACGTAATTAGCTCACCTGTGTGTTCAGTTACAAATAAGTAGTGCATTGCTGTGCCTTCAACAAATTATACCAAGAGAATGAAGCAAATTTTATAATAGAAGTAAACTGGAAAATTGTTTAAATCTGTATGTTCTACCTAAATCATGAAAGAACATTTTTGGTTTCATATCCCATTAAAGAACTATATATAGTGATGGACTGTAAAAAGAGAGGTGAAGAGAGGCTCAATGAATCTAGACCATAAACTCATAAGATCATCTACAGTGGGGGAAAAAAGTATTTAGTCAGCCACCAATTGTGCAAGTTCTCCCACTTAAGAAGATGAGAGAGGCCTGTAATTTTCATCATAGGTATACCTCAACTATGAGAGACAAAATGTGGAAACAAATCCAGACAATCACATTGTCTAATTTGGAAAGAATTTATTTGCAAAATATGGTGGAAAATAAGTATTTGGTCAATATCAAAAGTTCATCTCAATACTTTGTTATATATCCTTTGTTGGTTTGACAGAGGTCAAACGTTTTCTGTAAGTCTTCACAAGGTTGTCACACACTGTTGCTGGTATGTTGGCCCATTCCTGCATGCAGATCTCCTCTAGGGCAGTGATGTTTTGGGGCTGTCGCTGGGCAACACGGACTTTCAACTCCCTCCAAAGGTTTTCTATGGGGTTGTGATCTGGAGACTGGCTAGGCCACTCCAGGACCTTGAAATGCTTCTTACAAAGCCACTCCTTCATTGCCCGGGTGGTGTGTTTGGGATCATTGTCATGCTGAAAGACCCAGCCACATTTCATCTTCAATGTCCTTGCTGATGGAAGAAGGTTTGCACGCAAAATCTCACAATACATGGCCCCATTCATTCTTTCATGTACACGGATCAGTCGTCCTGTTCCCTTTGCAGAGAAACAGCCCCAAAGCATGATGTTGCCACACCCATGCTTCACAGTAGGTATGGTGTTCTCTCTCCTCCAAACACGACAAGTTGTGTTTCTACCAAACAGTTCTACTTTGGTTTCATCTGACCATATGACATTCTCCCATTCCACTTCTGGATCATCCAAATGCTCTCTAGCATACTTCAGACCTTCCCGGACATGTACTGGCTTAAGCAGGGGGACACGTCTGGCACTGCAGGATCTGAGTCCCTGGCAGCGTAGTGTGTTACTGATGGTAGCCTTTGTTACGTTGGTCCCAGCTCTCTGCAGGTCATTCACTAGGTCCCCCTGTGTGGTTCTGGGATGTTTGCTCACCGTTCTTCTGATCATTTTGACCCCACGGGGTGAGATCTTGCGTGGAGCCCCAGATCGAGGGAGATTATCAGTGGTCTTGTATGTCTTCCATTTTCTAATTATTGCTCCCACAGTTGATTTCTTCACACCAAGCTGCTTGCCTATTGCAGATTCAGTCTTCTCAGCCTGGTGCAGGTCTACAATTTTGTTTCTGGTGTCCTTCGACAGCTCTTTGGTCTTCACCATAGTGGAGTTTGGAGTGTGACTGTTTGAGGTTGTGGACAGGTGTCTTTTATACTGATAACAAGTTCAAACAGGTGCCGTTAATACAGGTAATGAGTGGAGGACAGAGGAGCCTCTTAAAGAAGAAGATACAGGTATGTGAGAGCCAGAAATCTTGCTTGTTTGTAGGTGACCAAATACTTATTTTCCACCATAATTTGCAAATAAATTATTTTCAAATCAGACAATGTGATTGTGTGGATTTGTTCCCACATTTTGTCTCTCATAGTTGAGGTATACCAATGATGAAAATTACAGGCCTCTCTCATCTTCTTAAGTGGGAGAACTTGCACAATTGGTGGCTGACTAAATACTTTTTTTCCCCACTGTAGTATGTCATCATTGGCTAATGTATGTGTGTATTACCCATGTGCAACTGTTTCATTCCAAAACCCCATTGGAATACTCATTAATAAGTCAAAAAGGCCAGTTTAGCAATTAGAGTGACCAGATCTGAGGGGGAAAATAGAGCAGACACTTCATCAACAAGACGCAACATACTCAAATTGAAAAGTAGGAATTATTAGACTAGGTTTTGGTTTTAGCATTTGAAACCATATATTTTAAAATAAATAATGAATGAAAATAATAGATGCCACTGTTATCAACGTCACACGCAACATTGCTGAAAACATGCAGATAACAAAATATAACAGGTGTAATCAACTGGAATTCCTACCAGGGGACAAAGGGACAGTGTGTTAAAAAAACGGGACAGTCCCATTAACAATGGGACATCTGGTCATTCTGGAAATTACTGATTGTGATCAGCTTGAATTTGAAAAATGGTTATCAGAGGCCTCATGTTTTTAATTGAAAATGTAAAAGATTACGATTCATGAGTAAATAAATCTACAGCCAATTCTTAAGCCAACACCTCACAATGGGCAAGATTATGTCGCGCAGCAAATCAGTATTGAAAACTCTGCACGCTTAATGGCTTTTTTGCATTTGCGATTGCGCAGCTATTAAAAGTTGAGAAACAACTTATTTTGCGCGCGAATTAAGCCGCGTAATAAAAAAGCAAATTTGCATGCGCGGTCACATATTCCCCATAGAAATCAAAGGAGAAGACAAATATTTTTAAAAAAAACACAAAAACCCTAATCTGTTGCGCAAAGCCTATGACGTATTCTCCACGAATAGTGTCAATGAAAATGCTAATATTTCATATTGCGAAAATGTTTTCGCAACAAAATGTTTTTTGTGTGCAAATTTTTTTTTAATTTTTTTTATTAGACAGTGTAACTGTACTTTGTAATGTTTTTTGGAAGTGTTATTTTTTGGAAGTGTTTCATGAAACTTTTTGTTGCGCAAAGCTGTTAACTACAGTTCTTCGAGCGAGGAAAGGATTGTTGCGTAAAAGGAGAATGCTCACATGCAAAATAGTAATCAGGGGTATTCATCTTCAACTTGCACTTAATGGTTAGTGTTACTGATTTCTTTTACATAGAAGCATATACCATCTATACTGGAAAACTGTTCCACAAATCCACCACTCTTCCTATAAAGTAGCACTTAATTTCCTGAAAGAGCATAAGAGTTTCACAACCATAAATATATCATTAATAGGGGACATGAACTTCTTTTTTTACAAACACAATTTCAGGACTGAACATTTATTATACCCTATTGGACTGTTTGTATCTAAGTAAAAATGGACACAGAAATAGTTAGAACCAAAGGGGTTTTATATGGGCAAAATGAAAGCATGTGTTCCATTAACATTTACTTTCATTATTGTCATAAAATTATTTATTGGCCTATTATTGCCATTTTGCACTAATACTGTATTTAATTACATGGAATGTTTCCTAGCTTAAAATGTTTCATATGATGCATATTATCTACACAAAGATTATATTTATATTTGAACGTTACAACAAAAGTCATCTGTATTTCATTATATAATACACAATAAACTAATGAATGACTGAATGGAATGTATAGATTGTTTAAATTGTATCAGAAAATAAATATTTTTACCTACATATAAAAAATACTTATTTCTGGATAACCACTAAAAATAATTTGGATGTATATTGTATTCTGTATATTTAATAAAGTATACTTGGGTAATTTGGTGACATTTGAAATATTTATCTTTAATACGTTTTCTTTTTGCAAGAACACTGATTTTTAAAACACATTTATTATTACGAAACACATATAAAATATTATAGAAAACATGGTTCTAGCAGTGTTCATTACAAATAGTTTGGAGGGATGTCATTGCAGTGGCTCTATTTAAGATTTAAAAATATTTTTAAATGTGCTATTAAAAATACTATTTATAATAGAAATACTAAAATAAACACAAAACAGAAATTAATCTTCAAATCTACAAAATTTGTGAACATTTTTAAGACCAAAGTTACTGAAAATGTTAAAATAGAAGAAATAAGTCGCCCTCCACAAGTAAATTTAAAATTAGGATAGAGAGAGAGAGAGAGAGAGACTGGGAGGCCTTTGTCTAACTTTGCACTTTCATGGTTTGCATGCCGTTGCTTTTAAAGATGACCTAATAAAGTACTAACTTTTTTAACTGGGACCACGATTGGATGTCTTCTTTCTCCTTACGTTTATATATATATATACACACACATACACAAACGTTTGTAGAAACCCCTTCTAATTATTGAGTTCGGGTGTTTCAGCTACATTGATTTTTAACAGGTACATAAGGAAATAAGGCCTTAAAACTTTTTCAGGGTAGAAACTTTGTTTTATTTATAAATTAATTGATCTCTAGATCAAAACACTTGTGGATTTGTGAATATTTGTCGGATAAGAAGTGGTTACGTTTTCCTGATTGTTAGGCTCCCTCTTCTGATATAAATATTTGTAATTTGTTTTTTTATGGCATGACTAAGGGAGTTATACCAAAACATTGCTATCTTAATGAATTATTCCCCTGAATAAAAGTATACACTGGAATTACCTTTTTAGTGTGCACTTTCACATTGGTGCTGGACAGATACATTTTGCTTATAGATCCATAAATACTAACACATAGCTATGAAATCTCCATAGACAAACACTGGCAGTACAATGGGTCATACTAAAGAGCTCAGTGACTTTAAATGAGCAACTGTAATAGGATGCCACCTTTGCCACAAGTCAGTTTGTAAAATGTATGCCCTGCTAAATATGCCCAGACAGCTGTAAGCCCATCCACTAAGTTGTAGACCATGTAAACTCACAGAGCGGGGCTATCAAGTGCTGAAGCCTGTAACATGTAAAAGTCACCTATCATCTGTTGCATCACTCACTACAGAGTTACAAACTGCCTCTGAATGCAACATCAGCACAAGAACTGTGTATCAGGAGCTATATGAAATGGGTTTCTCTGGATCAGAGGTGACACTTTAGGATATCTTAAGACATGTTTTATTTACTTTATATTCAGCCAGAGCTTGCAATATAGTTTTATGGCATGCCATAAAAATGGGTTGCTTTCTTGCCCACTATGGAAGTTTCCTAGTCAGAAATCTGACCTCAGGAAAAAAATGTATTTAATGGTGAATTTAACAAAATAAAAATTTTAATTCTACATGTGAGGCCATGCAGCAGAGTATTTGATAATATTTCTGCCATCTTCCTGGAACAGAGGCTATTCTAGTAGAGTTATAGGTCCTGATATATTCCTACTTTTTTTTTTTTTAACTGTTTTGCTTTTGTGTGTAACTGTGTTTCAGCTAGATTACGAGTTATGCGCGCTATAGGCAAATTAACGAACGCAGCAAAAGATGAATTATTTAACCCCCTATAGCGCAGCCATTACAAGTTTTTTAAAACCCGGCTTGTGCGTGTGATATGAAGTTTTTAAGCTCCATTCTGCACACAAAACAAGCGCTGTATTGACGGGCTCGTGCACGCTTTCCCCATAGACATCAAAGTCTAACACCTGCGATCACGGAAAGAAAAGCTCTGTAAAGCAGCCCCATTGAAGTCTATGGGGAAAAGAAAAGTTACGTTTAAACCTAACACCCTAACATAATCCCCACGTCTGAACACCCTTAATCTGCTGCCCCCAACATCGCCACCAACTAAATAAAGTTATTAACCCCTAATCTGCCGCTCCCGATATCGCCGCCACTATACTAAAGTTATTAACCCATATTCCACCGCTCCCCGACATCGCCACAACTAAATAAAGTTATTAACCCCTAAACCTCTGGCCTCCCACATCACTACCACTAAATAAACCTATTAACTCCTAAACCACCAGCCCCCCACATTGCAACAACCTAAATTTAACTATATTAACCCCTAAACCTAACGTAACCCTAACCTTAACGTAACCCTAACCCTAACACCCCCTAATTTTAACATAATTTAAATAGAGCTAAATTAAACTTACAATTATTAACTGAATAATACCTATTTAAAACTAAATACTTACCTGTGAAATAAAACCTTATTTCACAGGTAAGTTTGTATTTATTTTAACTAGGTAAACTAGTTTGTAAATAGTTTTTTAACTATTTACTAACTACCTAGTTAAAATAAATACAAACTTACCTGTGAAATAAAACCTAACCTGCCTTACACTAAAACCTACCATTACAAAAAATAACAAACATTATCCAAAACATTAAAAATTATTTATATTATAATACCCTTTTAAAAATAACCCCCCCCCCAAATAAAAAACCCTAATCTATAATAAACTACCAAGGGCCCTTAAAAGGGCCTTTTGTAAGGCATTGCCCTAAGTTAAACAGCTCTTTTGCTACAAAAAAATAAAACACCCCCTATCAGTTACAAAGCTCCACCCCCAAACTACCAAGGGCCCTTAAAAGGGCTTTTTGGGGACCTTAAAAGGGCCTTTTGTAGGGCATTGCCCTAAAGTTAACAGCTCTTTTGCTACACCCCCTATCAGTATACAAACCCCAAACCCACAAAATAAAAAGAAAGTAAAAACTAATCTACCCATTGCTCTAATAAGGGCATTTGTATGGGCATTTAGCTATGTTGCTGCCCGAGCCCTAATTTAAAAATAAAAACCCACCCAAAAACGAAAAAAATACATTACACAAAATAACAAACAAATGTATTCCTATTCTAATACCCATTTAAAAAAAAAAACTAATATAGAATAAACTACTAATGGCCCTTAAACGGGCCTTTTCTAGGGCATTGCCCTAAAGATATCAGCTCTTTTTCGGGGGGAAAAATACAAACCCCTACTAACATTACAAACCCCCACCCCCCCAAACCCACAAAATAAAAAAAAATATCTAAAAAACCTAGTGGGTCCATCCTGAAGACATTGAATCAGCCAATATAATGAGAGCTGCTTAAATCCTATTGGCTGATTCAATTTTTTCAGCCAATATGAATGCAAGGGACGCCATCTTGAATAGCGTACCTTGCATTGAAGATTCAGTGTACGGCGGCGACCGTATGAAGAGAATGCTTCACGCAGGATGTCTTCAGGATGGACCCACTTCGCACCGCCGGGATCAAGATAGAAGATGCCACCTGGATGAAGATTGAAGAGGCCGCCTGGATGAAGACTTCTTGTCGCTTGGATGAGGACTTCGCCGCCGGTATGAAGATTGAAGAGGCCGTCTGGATGAAGACTTCTTGCCGCCTGGATGAATATCGTTCAAGCGGGACTTCAAAAACTGTAAGTGGATCTTCGGGGGTTAGTTATAGGTTTTTTAAGGGTTTTTGGGTGTTTTTTTTTTAGTTTAGGGTTTGGGCATGTAAAAGAGCTAAATGCCCTTTTAAGGGCAATGCCCATCTAATTGCCCTTTTCAGGGCAATGGGTAGCTTAGGTTTTTTATTTTGGGGGTATGGTTGGGTGGTGGGTTTTACTTTTGGGAGGTCTTTGTATTTTTTTTTACAGGTAAAGGAGCTGTTTAACTTTGGGCAATGTCTTACAAAAGGCCCTTTTAAGGGTTATTGGTAGTTTATTGTAGGCTAGGTTTTTTTTATTTTGGGTGTACTTTTTTATTTTGATAGGGCGTTTGTTATTTTTTTGTACTTTAGTGTTTGTTATTTTTTCTAATTTAGTCTTTTTTATTTTTTGTATTTAGATCGTAGTGTTAAGATTTTTTTAATGTGTATTTTAGTTTGATTTAATTGGTAGTTAGTATAATTTTAGTTTAATAATTATATTAGTTTAATTGTTAGTTTAAACTTAGTTTTTTTAATTTGACAGGTAACTTAATTTAAATTAAGTGAAGGAAATAGTAATTTTAATATAAAGTTAGGGGGCCGTTAGGTTTAGGGGTTACTAGTTTAATTTAGTTTATTGCAATGTGGGGGGCTTTCAGTTTAGGGGTTAATAGTTTATTTTAATATATTTCATTGTGGGGGGTTTGCGGTTTAGGGGTTAATAGGTTTATTATAGTGGCGACGGTGCAGGGCTTACTAACTTAGTATAGTGGGGGCAATGTGGGCTGGACGGCAGATTAGGGGTTAATAATATTTAAATAGTGTTTGCAATGCAGGAGGGTGGCGGTTTAGGGGTTAATGTGTTTATTATAGTGGCGACAATTTCGGGGAGCGGTGAAATAAGGGTTAATAAATTTTATTAGTAGCTGTGATGTTGGGAGCGGCAGATTAGAGATTAATAAGTTTAATATAGTGTTTGCGATGCGGAAGGGCCTCGGTTTAGGGGTTAATAGGTAGTTTATGGGTGTTAGTGTACTTTGTAGCAGTTTAGTTATCAGTTTTATGTTACAGATTTGTAGCGTAAAACTCAGAACTACTGCTTTTAGATGGTGTTACGGATCTTGTTGTTTTAGGCTGTAACGCCGGTTCTTTAGCCAGAACGTAAAACTCGTAATGGCAGCGCTATAGGAATCCCATGAAAAAACTTAATTTTTAAGAGTGCGGTACTGACGTTGCGTTACAGGCTAAAAGGCTTGCGGTACAGCTACACCAACAAGACTCGTAATGGCTGCCTTGATGAACGCAGAGACTTGTAATCGAGTAAGGTGTTAATTTCTTTTTTTATATAAATGCACAGTGACTCTTTTTGTTTATAATAAATGTTCCTTTATTAAGTTTTGCCATTGTCTAATATTTGAACCATGTTACAGAAGAGATTAGAAATAACAGTATTGTGTTTTTTAGATTGATTTTTCCAAATTGTGTTTTGGTATTTTTTAAGATGTTAATCTGGTTTTTCCTTAGGGATTCCCATATAATAATCTTAAAGTGGTGGCAGCTGAGATAGGTTAGTGTGGGTGGCATTAAAGTGCAGTTTGGCCATTTTTCTGGGTCTAGTACAGATATGATAGTGTTTGTTAACCCTTGCACCCACTGAACTGAAGTCATAGGCTTGCCTGAAGTAGATAGACTGTGACAAACTGGTTAAGGGGAAAGGGTCAGTTAACTTTTTCTGTGACAAACTGGTGACTGTTGCAGGGTGGGTTAAACCCTGTACATCATAATGTTCTTTAGGCAACATTTATATGTTATAATACAGCTTTTACATGCAACCTAGAACCTAACGGTAGTTTTATATAATGTTTAATACAGTTATATACAAAATACAGTACTGTAATCAGAAAGGCAATATTTTTTTTAAATTGTTAAATAAATATAAACTAGCATTTAAATTCTAGAACACAGAAATCAAACCAAAGACACAGGCAGTGAAGATTTTGCAGTACTGCATATGGGAATTTGTATTTGTATATACAAGTAATTTAAAATGTATTTGTTCAGAGTAGATTGCCAATAAACTTAACCTATTTGCCATAACAAACATGGCTGACAATAGAGGCTGCATCCCTGATTACACAACAATGTCACTGTGCTATGCACTTTGATTTGATTTTGCTGCTTGTTGCACTCAAAATGCAAAGTTATTTATTTATTTTGTATCACTCGAGAGAGAGTCTAGTGCATTATAAGATATCGGTGCACTAAACCCCCCACATTATAGACTTATATGAGGGTTTACAGTAAAATTCATGCCGGCTCTGTTAAGATGATTTGGTCAGCATTTGTAACTGTCCAATTGCAGAAGCAAATTGTGTATTATTTTATGTGCGACATAATACTCCCAATGCTATCGATTGTGCTTGACTTATAATCTTGCCCTGTATGTTTGTGGTTTCTGTCTGTACTGAGCTTTGAACCAGTGATACTAATATTGTCTGTTTGTCACCTGCTCTGACTTTGGTTTCAGCACGGCCACCCTTAGCATTTCTGGGGACCTTGGCAATAATAAATGTGGGTGACATAAGTTGCCTTGCTAGCTCTGAATGCAAGTGTACAGGTTCCCTGGCTTACAACATTATCTGCCTGCAGAATTATAAATGAGGCCCTATAAGTGAGGTGGGAGAGAGGTATTACATTTTATAAAAATCTAAAATCAGTTTTTACATCTTCATAGAATTTATGTGCAAAATGACTCTTTGATCTGCTGATAAGTAATAAGCTTTTATGTTTACGGAGAACCTGGCTGGGATTTCTTAGCTTTAGTTATGCTGTAGCGTTCCTGCTTGTTACTGCACAGTAATGAATGCTTTGCCTATATTATCTCTTCCAGAGCCTCACAATAGATTGGCACAAGGGATTCCAGAATGATTTTTATAAGCTCGGGGATCTTATGTCAGTAGTTCTCACAGATGGTATCTATTGTGCTTGCATTTGAAAAACATGTTTTAACAGAATCAACATAACCTTTAATTATATACATGCATTGTTTCTGCATAATGGGCCTATGCGTTCACCTTTTAACCGATTTAATGGCGGCAGGGGGGGAAGTAGGCTTAGCACTGGCAACTTCTCTTGAAATTTATTAAAAATTTAAATAAATAAAACTCTATTTAAGTCAACAAATTATGCTCCAGATTCTTGTCTGAAAGCAAAGAGTAAAGCTGGAATGCATGGATGATAGAATTCTGTGGCTTTCTAGGAAAAGGAATAAGCATAGTTAATTCATCAATCCATACACTTATTTTAATATATGTAAGTGGACAATGAAACAGTATTTGGAACAATATGATTTTACTTTTGTGTGACGTGTCTGTGCTTTAAAAAGTAACTTTATTGTCTGGAAACTCTTTGGCGTATAGTGCCCATTTGTCAGTATAAGTGCTGCTATCTTTCCCGTAGACAGAGCTAATAATAGTTCTTGAGAAAGTCCCGACGATCGGGACGAAACACGTAGAACACAGCTCTTGTAGCTTCTATTTTTCACCCAGTGAAGCCACCGTAGGTCCTCGTGTGCAGTGAGCTCAGCACTAGGGGATATCCTATTGGTACTGAGCTGAGGGTGCGTGGAGGTGCGTCCCTGACGTAGCGGCTTGTGAGACCGGAATACCCGCAGCTATATTTATTAACATCGGACACTATAAACTGCGTGAGGATACTTGGAGATCCAAACAACAACAGCATTGTCCAAGCTGCAGGGTTACGAGGGTCAAATATAATATTGATGTGCCTGTTTTTACTTGAACTCCTGTGCGTACAATACTTTGTGTGCTTTATCTCATTAAATATATCTACACTTGAAATCGTGTCCTGCGCTTCTCTCCTCTCATCCTTTTTTAGAATTTGCACTTTTGAGATACGTTCTGTTAAGAGGAGCTGCGGAACATTCAGGAATTATAATTGCCGATTTTTCTGTTGTGGAGGATATTACGGACCGGCCTCTAATAAAGACACTAATTATCACAAGGACTTTGGTTTGTTCCACACTGTAATTTATATTATATTATATGCAGGCTTTTTATTAATTATTATTATTTATTGTTTTTTATTCATCATTATTAGTACTGTGTGATCAACACCTTATATATATTGGTTTTTGGTGAATTTACATTTATAGGGTATGTATTTTGCGCTATTTCATTGCTCTAGTTGAGTAATTTGAGAGCTAATAAGTTGACAACAAGAGAATCAGAACTGTTAGCGCTATACTTCTGGGGCTCAGCAGCTGATGATCAAAATTCTCATTTGTATTTCTCTTAAAGGGACATTTAAGGCATTTTTATATATGCAAAAAAAGAGAGATTTTGCAGCGCAAAGAAAAAAGATTGTTGGTTACTGGACTTAGTTAAATACTAAAACCCACTATCAGAGTAATCAAAAAATAAGTGAAATCAAAATTTGATTCTTTGAAATACCATTGACAACTACATTCACACAAAATAACTTTATTAGAAAAAAAAATTAGGGTAGTAGTCCGGCTGGACTAGTACTCACGCACACTCACACACATACGGTTTAAAACTTGCTGGAACTCAGACTGTGTAATCTAATCTGAATTGCACCTTATAAAATATACATCACTTCTTTACAGGAGGTATTAGAGTATTTGTGTATATATAAGTAATCAACCCCTGTAGGTGAGTGAGTATGTTATTAGCAGTGGTAGTGGAGTGTATCTGATAAGAACTTATACAAAAAAGCACCACAATAATATAGATAATATCCGATTAAATTTCCGGTTTATGTGCTAAAAAATGTAAAGTCTACAGTACACTCGATGTATATATGTTAGTCAAACAGTCGAAAGTAAAGCTGGTGGTTTACTGTGTTTCTAAAGTTTAATCATTGCCAGTATTGAAAAGTATGTTAAATTGGCATTAAAGGACCCCAGTCACAGCAAAGTCATTGGTGATTTAAAGTACGATATATACCTTTAAATTAATTAGAGAATCAAATGCACTTTATATGCATAATGCACATATGCATCATTAAATATAATATTAGTGTATGACTTGTACAACCAATTATTAACTTTGCTTTAAAAAAAAAAGGATAGAAATTACATTTTCAGTTCAACCTTGCTGAATAAAAATATGCCAACAGGTTACCCACGAATGGAAAGATATGCTGAGCTGAGCTAAAAAAAAGGGTCTCTTCTATAGCGGAGGCCTGTTTAACCATTAGCTGTCACTGGAGCTATAGTTCAACCTTGCTAAGTATAAATATACCAACAGGTTACCCACAAATGGAAAGATATGCTGAGCTGAAAAAAGGTCTCTTCTATAGCGGAGGCCTGTTTAACCATTAGCTATCACTGTATATAACTCTGAACACAGGCTACCCACGAATGGAAAGAAATCTGCTAATCTTAGACTGAAAAAGCGGAGGCCTTGTTTAACATTAACTGCCACTGTCTATAGGCGTAATCACTGCGGTGCAATTGGATATTGAGACTGAGTCAGCTATTAAAATCGAGGTTCCATAACCTCGTGCAGGTGCCCCTGACGCGCGTTTCACATAACGCTTCTTCAGAGGGGTACGCGCCGGCCGGACAGAGCGGGGTATAAAACGATCTTAATCCCGCCCCTGTTTAGCGATTGGTTCATTGCGGTAGGACTCAAAACAATTTGATTGGTTAGCATGCAATCATTACAATGACTGGCATTGATCAGATCCAATTGGATCATGAGCTAGCTGTAACATAGGACTTCAATGAAAAATAGGACTCAATGTGTCAATTATGCAGTACGTCAGCAAATTAATATACTGAAACAAGAATTACAGAATGTATCACAGTGTTACATTACTTATAGTATCATTAATTCTGTTGTTTATAGTGATATTTATTGAATTATTGTTATGTTAGCATAGATGGTCTTGCACGCAAAAAAGCGGAAGATGTAAACACAGTTTCCAATAGATGTAATATAGTGACAGTAAGTGAAAATGGCATTAAAGTGCCATAATCTTATTTAAAGTGATAGATCAGTGAACAAAAATGTGAATTGTTAGTGAGTGAAAACACTTGGATACATCTTTTTAACACTGTATACCCCAATGGCCTAAATTAATTCAACAACTATAATGTGTACTTATAGAAACATTTTTTATATTATTTTTTATTTTTTTATGTTTCTATGGATGGTTAGCTCAAATATCAACAAACTGTCCTATTAGGAATATCTCATTATACACAGACTTTCCTTTATATACTAGGTTTATATGTCCATAAACACTCTTAATACATCTTAGTTACTTTTCAACACTATTTATTATGTATTATCAGCATCACTTTTACATTTCACAAGCAAGCTGATTTCTTACCTTATTTATTTCAAATCTTTTTGAATTTTCACATATCAAAAATATTTTTGATTCCTCACTAAATAATTTTTACTTTCATTCTCCACTTAATAATTTTTCTTAAAAATATAAAAGAACATCTTTTTCTTTTTTCTCTTTTTTTCTTTCTAATACATGTCATAATTTATGCCATGTGTTATTATCGTGTTTTCACTCACTGACAATTCACATTTTTGTTCACTGATCTATCACTTTAAATAAGATTATGGCACTTTAATGCCATTTTCACTTACTGTCACTATATTACATCTATTGGAAACTGTGTTTACATCTTCCGCTTTTTTGCGTGCAAGACCATCTATGCTAACATAACAATAATTCAATAAATATCACTATTAACAACAGAATTAATGATACTATAAGTAATGTAACACTGTGATACATTCTGTAATTCTTGTTTCAGTATATTAATTTGCTGACGTACTGCATAATTGACACATTGGGGGGTAGTTATCAAGCCGTCAACCTCAAATACGCTGGAATTCCGCAGCGTATTTGTGGCGAGGCTGATTCGCCTTAGTTATCAAAGGCTCGAGACCGGCAAAAGTAGAATTTTGTGACGTAAACTTCGATCCGCCGGACTCAGTTCGACACAGATCGATTCTTACGTCACTCCAGATGTTCCGCACACAAGTGCGGCACAATCTCATTACTTTTGCTAGTTATCAAATGACTAGCAGGTACGCTCGGCACTTTTACGGCCCAGCGTACCTGGTTTTCAAACCGCCACCCCTGGAGGCGGCGGATCCCATAGGAATCAATGGGAGTCTGACCATAGCGAAAGTACAAGTTCGCTTCTGACAGACGTCCCATTGATTTCTATGGGAGCTGTCTGCACCTAACACCCTAACATGTACCCCGAGTCTAAACACCACTAATCTGCCCCCCCTACACCGCCGCAACTAAATAAAGTTATTACCCCCTAAACCGCCGCTCCCGGAGCCCACCGCAAGCTACGCTATACATATTAACCCCTAAACCGCCGCTCCCGGAGCCCACCGCAACTATAATAAATGTATTAACCCCTAAACTGCCGCTCCCTGAACCCGCCGCAACCTATATTAAATGTATTAACCCCTATCCTGCCCCCCCTACACCGTCGCCACCTATAATACATTTATTAACCCCTAATCTGCCCCCCCTACACCGTCGCCACCTATAATAAATGTATTAACCCCTAATCTGCCCCCCTACACCGTCGCCACCTATAATAAATTTATTAACCCCTATCCTGCCCCCCTACACCGTCGCCACCTATAATACATTTATTAACCCCTATCCTGCCCCCCACTATGCCGCCGCCACTGTAATCAAATTATTAACCCCTAAACCTAAGTCTAACACTAACCCTAACGCCCCCCTAACTTAAATATTAATTAAATAAATCTAAATAATATTTTTATTATTAACTAAATTAATCCTATTTAAAACTAAATACTTACCTTTAAAATAAACCCTAATATAGCTACAATATAAATAATAATTATATTCTAGCTATCTTAGGATTTATTTTTATTTTACAGGCATCTTTCAATTTATTTTAACTAGGTACAATAGCTATTAAATAGTTATTAACTATTTAATAGCTTACCTAGCTAAAATAAAGAGAAATGTACCTGTAAAATAAAAACTAACCTAAGTTACAATTACACCTAACACTACACTATACTTTAATAAATTATTCCTATTTAAAACTAAATACTTACCTGTAAAATAAACCCTAATATAGCTACAATATAAATAATAATTATATTGTAGCTATCTTAGGATTTATATTTATTTTACAGGTAACTTTGTATTTATTTTAGCTAGGTAGAATAGTTATTAAATAGTTATTAACTATTTAATAACTACCTAGCTAAAAGAAATACAAAATTACCTGTAAAATAAATCCTAATCTAAGTTACAATTAAACCTAATGCTACACTATCATTAAATTAATTAAATAAACTACCTACAAATAACTACAATTAAATACAATTACATAAACTAACTAAAGTACAAAAAAAAAAAAGCTAAGTTACAAAAAATAAAAAAATAAGTTACAAACATTTTAAAAAATTTTCCTATCTTAATTCCGAGTGAAGACGACTCAAGGTAGGATGATCTTCAGGGGATTAGTGTTAGGTTTTTGTAAGGGGGGTTAGGGTTAGATTAGGGGTATGTGGGTGTTGGGTTTTAATGTTGGGGGGGTTGTATTTTTCTTTTACAGGCAAAAGAGCTGAACTTTTTGGGGCATGCCCCCACAAATGGCCCTTTTAAGGGCTGGTAAGGTAAAAGAGCTTTGAACTTTATTTAATTTAGAATAGGGTAGGGCATTTTTTTATTTTGGGGGGTTTGTTATTTTATTAGGGGGCTTAGATTAGGTGTAAGTAGCTTAAAATTGTTGTAATATTTTTAAAATGTTTGTAACTTATTTTTTTATTTTTTGTAACTTAGCTTTTTTTTTTGTACTTTAGTTAGTTTATGTAATTGTATTTAATTGTAGTTATTTGTAGGTAGTTTATTTAATTAATTTAATGATAGTATAGTATTAGGTTTAATTGTAACTT
This sequence comes from Bombina bombina, assembly GCF_027579735.1. Classification (NCBI taxonomy): domain Eukaryota; kingdom Metazoa; phylum Chordata; class Amphibia; order Anura; family Bombinatoridae; genus Bombina; species Bombina bombina. The sequence goes on along the minus strand of NC_069500.1, from coordinate 673,318,430 downwards.
AGGTTAGGATTTATTTTACAGGTAATTTTGTATTTCTTTTAGCTAGGTAGTTATTAAATAGTTAATAACTATTTAATAACTATTCTACCTAGCTAAAATAAATACAAAGTTACCTGTAAAATAAATATAAATCCTAAGATAGCTACAATACAATTATTATTTATATTGTAGCTATATTAGGGTTTATTTTACAGGTAAGTATTTAGTTTTAAATAGGAATAATTTATTAAAGAATAGTGTAGTGTTAGGTGTAATTGTAACTTAGGTTAGTTTTTATTTTACAGGTACATTTCTCTTTATTTTAGCTAGGTAAGCTATTAAATAGTTAATAACTATTTAATAGCTATTGTACCTAGTTAAAATAAATTGAAAGATGCCTGTAAAATAAAAATAAATCCTAAGATAGCTACAATATAATTATTATTTATATTGTAGCTATATTAGGGTTTATTTTAAAGGTAAGTATTTAGTTTTAAATAGGATTAATTTAGTTTATAATAAAAATATTATTTAGATTTATTTAATTAATATTTAAGTTAGGGGGGCGTTAGGGTTAGTGTTAGACTTAGGTTTAGGGGTTAATTATTTGATTACAGTGGCGGCGGCGTAGTGGGGGGCAGGATAGGGGTTAATAAATTTATTATAGGTGGCGACGGTGTAGGGGGGGCAGATTAGGGGTTAATACATTTATTATAGGTGGCGACGGTGTAGGGGGGGCAGATTAGGGGTTAATAAATTTATTATAGGTGACGACGGTGTAGGGGGGCAGGATAGGGGTTAATAGGTTTAATATAGGTTGCGGCGGGTTCAGGGAGCGGCGGTTTAGGGGTTAAACTATTTATTTAGTTGCGGCGAGGTGCGGGATCAGCAGGATAGGGGTTAATAACTTTATTATAGAGGGCGACGGTGTAGGGGGGGCAGGATAGGGGTTACTAGGTATAATGTAGGTGGCAGCGGTGTCCGGGAGCGGCGGTTTAGGGGTTAATACATTTATCAGAGTTGCGGCAGGGTCTAGGAGCGGCGGTTTAGGGGTTAGTAACTTTATTGAGTTGCGGGAGGCTCCGGGGGGCGCCGGTATAGGGATAGAACAGTGTAGTTTAGTGTGAGTGCTTAGTGACAGGCTAGCAATAAAGCTGGGAAAAAGCCAAAGAGCAGCGAGATCGGATGAGTGATAACTCTCACAGTCCGCTGCTCATCGCCCCGCGGCTTTTTGACAGCTTTATTTGATAACTTAGGCGTATTTTTTCAGGTCCTCGGCGGCGAAGGTAGGCGAGCTTAGGCGGGCGTATTGGGCCGGCGAAGGCAGAAAAGTAGACGGCTTGATAACTACCCCCCATTGAGTCCTATTTTTCATTGAAGTCCTATGTTACAGCTAGCTCATGATCCAATTGGATCTGATCAATGCCAGTCATTGTAATGATTGCATGCTAACCAATCAAATTGTTTTGAGTCCTACCGCAATGAACCAATCGCTAAACAGGGGCGGGATTAAGATCGTCTTATACCCCGCTCTGTCCGGCCGGCACGTACCCCTCTGAAGAAGCGTTATGTGAAACGCGCGTCAGGGGCACCTGCACGAGGTTATGGAACCTCGATTTTAATAGCTGACTCAGTCTCAATATCCAATTGCACCGCAGTGATTACGCCTATAGACAGTGGCAGTTAATGTTAAACAAGGCCTCCGCTATAGAAGAGACCTTTTTCAGTTTAAGATTAGCAGATTTCTTTCTTTTCGTGGGTAACCTGTGTTCAGAGTTATATACAGTGATAGCTAATGGTTAATCAGGCCTCCGCTATAGAAGAGACCTTTTTTCAGCTCAGCATATCTTTCCATTTGTGGGTAACCTGTTGGTATATTTATACTTAGCAAGGTTGAACTATAGCTCCAGTGACAGCTAATGGTTAAACAGGCCTCCGCTATAGAAGAGACCCTTTTTTTTAGCTCAGCTCAGCATATCTTTCCATTCGTGGGTAACCTGTTGGCATATTTTTATTCAGCAAGGTTGAACTGAAAATGTAATTTCTATCCTTTTTTTTTTTAAAGCAAAGTTAATAATTGGTTGTACAAGTCATACACTAATATTATATTTAATGATGCATATGTGCATTATGCATATAAAGTGCATTTGATTCTCTAATTAATTTAAAGGTATATACCGTACTTTAAAATCACTAATGACTTTGCTGTGCCCGGGGTCCTTTAATACCAATTTAACATACTTTTCAATACTGGCAATGATTAAACTTTAGAAACACAGTAAACCACCAGCTTTACTTTCGACTGTTTCACTAACATATATACATCGAGTGTACTGTAGACTTTACATTTTTTAGCACACAAACCGGAAATTTAATCGGATATTATCTATATTATTGTGGTGCTTTTTTGTATAAGTACTTATCAGATACACTCCACTACCACTGCTAATAACATACTCACTTACCTACAGGGGTTGATTACTTATATATACACAAATACTCTAATACCTCCTGTAAAGAAGTGATGTATATTTTATAAGGTGCAATTCAGATTAAACTACACAGTTCCAGCAAGTTTTAAACCGTATGTGTGTGAGTGTGCGGGAGTACTAGTCCAGCCGGACTAATACCCTAATATTTTTTCTAATAAAGTTATTTTGTGTGAATGTAGTTGTCAATTGTATTTCAAAGAATTGAATTTTGATTTCACTTATTTTTTTGATTACTCTGATAGTGGGTTTTAGTATTTAACTAGTCCAGTAACCAACAGTCTTTTTTCTTTGCGCTGCAAAATCTCTCTTTTTTTGCATCTCACTGTACATTCTGATGTATATTACTGTTAATGGTTCTGGAACTTAAGGGTCACGAATATATAAATAACAATTTTGATTTATCCCTTAAGTTTGGATTAATATAACCCACCCAACTCTCCCTCAAAAAACCATCCTACAAATTTTTATATATGCACCTTAAATTAATAACTGTATTGCTGAGATCTGTATACATGTAAATGCCTAACCAGGGGACCTCAGTGTCTTGAACGCTTGAAATTGTATCCCCTATCAGTTACCAATTGAAGATATCACCTGCATCACTTTTGCTATTTTCTTGAAAAATGATTTTTACTTTCTTTTAATACTATTGCTAAGATGGTACTGCCCTTTTTCTGCATTAAAATAATTTAGAACTGTCATTTTTTGTTGTTGCCAAAACTACATTGTTTTGCAGTCCATGGACACACCCAGTGAAAAGCCTCTTGAATACTTTTTATCTTAGCTCCTTTGCTGTGTACATTTAGGGACAGAAAGAAATTAGATCCCTCATATATCAGACATAAACTGTGTAACACATGGGAAGGTCTATGGTTCTTCAATCCATGGATAAGGTTTCCAGGCGTCCCATATTCAACCAGACAGTTTAGTATGTTAGCAGGCTGTCCAGTAAAAAAATTAAAAAAATAAAATAAATACTGGACACTTAAAGTGAATGTAAGTTTTGATGCTAAAGTGCCCGTTTTTTAAAAATTTGATTAAAAACAGGGGCACTTTAATTCATCAAAATTTACATTTCACTCCTGTTGTGAAATAAAAACTTACCTTTTAAACTTGACAGCAGCTCCAGCTTCCTCCGGTCGTCGCAAGCCATTTCTGATGTCAGAAATTATGGATAGGTCATCCTCCAATCATGGCTTCCCCCCGGGGAAATCAGTGTCTGAACGCTGTGATTGGAAGAAGCCGGATTCCTCATTTTAGACCCAGGAAGAGGCTTTGCAACAGGTGGAGGAAGCTGGAGCTGCTGTCAAGAGTAAAAGGTAAGTTTTTTTTCACAACAGGAGTGAAATGTAAATTTTGATGAATTAAAGTGCCCCTGTTTTTAATCAAATTTTTAAAAACCGGGCACTTTAGCATCAAAATTTACATTCACTTAAAATTAAACTTTCATTATTCAGATAGAGAATGCAATTTTAAGCAACTTTCTAATTTACTGCTATTATCAAATTTTCTTCATTCTCTTGGAATCTTTATTTTAAAAAGCTGCAAAGTAAGCCAGCCCATTTTTGGTTCAGTACCTGGGTAGCACTTGCTGATTGGATGGTTACATTTAGACACCAATCAGCAAGCGCTACCCATGTGCTGAACCAAATATGGGCCGGCTTCTATGCTTACATTCCAGCTTTTTTAAATAAAGATACCAAGAGAACGAATAAAAATTGATAATAGGAGTAAATTAGAAAGTTGCTTAAAATTGCATTCTCTATCTGAATAATGAAAGTTTAATTTTGACTATACTATCCCTTTAAATGTCCATTTTTTTTAAAAGTCACTAAATGTAAGACCTTCTATGCCTCAATCTTTTACAAATATTGAGCATTAACAAGTTCTGTTTATGTGTGGTATTGGCAACTGAAGAGGTAAAATTATTGATTTATATGTTGCTGGCAGCCAAGGGGTAAAATGACTGCTCAGCTGTGAAATCTATACATGGTGGAATCTTGAGTGGGGGCTAAGGTAGATCTTTTGAGGAGGGGGGGGGGGGGCATTGTGTGACTCCACCTACCATCATGCCCAGTCTTCTACAGATTGTCCAGTAATTTTATGGAGAACTTCTGGCAACCCTTTCCATGGAATGCAATCTAGTGCCTCTGGGGACAGTAAAAAAATGCAATGTCCAGTGAAGGAAAATCAGGGGAAAAATAATTAAAGTGCATTGTAAAAGTTTTAAAGTACACTTAAAGGGACAGTCAAGTCCAAAAAAAACTTTCATGATTCAAATAGGGCATGTAATTTTAAACAACTTTCCAATTACTTTTATCACCAATTTTGCTTTGTTCACTTGGTATTCTTAGTTGAAAGCTAAACCGAGGAGGTTCATATGCTAATTTCTTAGACCTTGAAGGCTGCATTTAACAGTTTTTCACCACTAGAGGTCATTAGTTCATGTGTTTCATATAGATAACATTGAGCTCATGCACATGAATTTACCGAGGAGTAATCACTGATTGGCTAAAATGCAAGTCAGTCAAAAGAATTGAAATAAGGGGGCAGTCTACAGAGGCTTAGATACAAGGTAATTACAGAGGTAAAATGTGTATTCTTATAACTGTGTTTGTATGCAAAACTAAGGAATGGGTAATTAAGGGATTATCTATCTTTTAAAACAACACAAATTCTGGTGTTGACTGTAACTTTAATGCAGTAGACAGATGTTTGGTAAATAAAAATTCATTTTAAAATTGTTTTTATTTTAAACATTATATTTTTAGAATCCAAATCCATGACATAAATGTTTAGAGCATCACTTGCATTAGCTTGAAAATGTAATGACATAAGAGTTATGGCACTATAAATTAAATATCAACAATAAGGACCTAAATAATTATCTAAAAATCGCCGTCATGGAAAGAAATCGCACAAATACTTTAGTTTTGGTTTTTTTAGCATTGTTTAGCTTTCTCCCCTTCACACCCTCTAACCTGCATAGTGACATAAACAGCTTTCAAACTCAAATTTGCCTTTGTTATTATAATTATTTATGGAAATTAAAAGAAAAAAATATTTATGGATCTCACACAGACCAGAGAACATTAGAGAATTGGGTCCTTACTACTGTAAATTAAAGGGACACTGAACCCAACATTTTTTGTGATTCGGATAGAGCATGCAATGTTAAACAACTTTCTAATTTACTCCTATTATCAATTTTTCTTCGTTCTCTTGCTATCTTTATTTGAAAAAGAAGGCATCTAAGCTAAGGAGCCAGCCAATTTGTGGTTCAGACCCTGAACAGCACTTGTTTATTGGTGGGTGAATTTATCCACCAATCAGCAAGAACAACCCAGGTTATTCACCAAAAATGGGCTGGCTTCTAAACTTACATTCTTGATTTTCAAATAAAGATTCCAAGAGAATGACGAAAATTTGATAATAGGAGTAAATTCGAAAGTTTTTTAAAATTGCATGCTCTATCTGAATCACGAAAGAAAAAAATTGGGTTCAGTGTCCCTTTAACAGCATAGTATTGTAGGGGAGAATGTCTGTGTTCAAAGAATTTATTAAAATATGTATGCATAGTTGCAGTTATAATTTGTCAAATATGCCTTTTATTGTTTATTGCAGTAGACCTCAGAAAATTAAAAGTGACAAAAGTTTTTATTTTATTATTGTATGAAGCTTCTAAAGTCATCAGCTACAAATCAGATGTAGCTGCACTATTAAGAGCTATAACTTTATAATTTATACTAAATGTCAGAAACTAGTTAATAACTCCTTGTCTACCAGAGACGTCTCCAAATGTGCTGCAGCTCAATCTATAGCCAAATGGTTAAAGGTATATTAACAAAAAAAATATATGAAAAGCACTCTTTTGATACATTAAGAATACGTTTACATGAAAATATTAGATAAAGTTGTTTTATTTAAAAGACTGAAACTAACAGGATGTGAATATTTTGTGCACAGCTGGTCCGTCAGAATCTTACAGGCTGTTATGGAAAACTCCCACAGTTCTATTGGTAGACAGTGACATTCCATAATTAAAGCGAAAACTGTTTGTTTTTTTTTTGGTTTTTTTTTAACATTTTTATTGAGGCAAATAATAAAATAGTACAGAGCATAATAACCACAGATATAGGCCCCTAACCCGTAAGGGCAATTGTCAAAAGTATACAACACTGCCAATACAGTAAGCAGGACAAGCCATATTTTGAATCATTAATGGAAATTTACATTTCAATAACAATAGGTGTTATAGTACCAATAATCAGAGATACTATATAAGATGGTAATGCTTCCTGTGTGGTTAACAAACAAAAATACTGACCTCATGTTTTTTTAGATTAATAGCATATAGGGCCCTTTTTGGGTCCTCCAGACTATAAACATGTACATATATTATTGAAAAGATTATCAACCATAACTATAATGAAGGACTCTTATGTTGGTTTTAGGGGGAAATCGATGGGATCTGTGTCCCTTAGCTTAAGAAATAAGCTCCAAAAGGGGAGGGCGGAGCCTAGTAATATAAAAAAAACCAAGAACAAAAAGTAGAAGATAGTAAAATTGGACCTGGATCAGTACTAAGAGTGCATATATGACTGGGCGAATGTCATCCAAAATCTGTACTTCATCTATAGTAACATTTAAATCTCCCCCAAGCAGGAGAGTCTGACTATAGATAGATTCCTTAGCTCAGTACTAGTTAAAAGGCAGGCATGTAAACGCTTAGAGGATAAGCTCCCTTGGAAGGGGCAGGCGGGGTCTATTAACCCAAGACAAAAGAGAAATTAGACTTGGGCATGGACCAGTTCTGGGGGGATGAACGCTAAGAAATGCCCAATTATGATCATTATTATTAACTTCACTAACAACAACAATATCTATTAATTTGTGATTATTTCTGTCATGTCACAATGCTATAAAACTGCACAGCTTTCTCCGAACTTAACATATAGGACCTGTCAACAGCAAAAGGCTTATAAGGGATCCGCTGCCCCGGCCGCTGGCAGCATCATAGTTAACCACACAAAATCATCCTTGCTGTAATGTTGTTATGCAGACAGGTTAAGTCTGGGGTTTCTATCTGGTAGTATAGAGAAACAATAACCTAAGCAGATGCTCTATATCTGGAGTATATGACGTAGCATATCATGAAGCCTTATATCATTACCAAGTCTACAATAGAATAAACATAAGCTAGCACACAACCGCTCGGAAGCAAACTATATGCATATATAGGGAAGCACTGCGGTGTCTGATCACAAGTATTATATTGGGGCTATTGAAACAATAATAGTTTTGGCAGCATGGGAAATATCTATATAACCACTACCTTAGACATATAGAGTAATATATCATATAAAGCAATCCTATATAAGCAGAAGGAGACCTGTTGGAAGGCGTTATATTTAGACTAACATTCAATCTATAGATCTAGCAATAGAGGGCCATTTGTATTGTAGCTCCAATGTAGTAATCGCCCTTAGTGCTGAAATAACATGTGAACATATTTAAAACATATCTGCTAAACTGTGGACAGGTATACTTAAAAAAAAAAAAAAAAAAAAAAAATTTCACTTGTAACTTGAATGAAAACGTGAAACTACCGTTAAGAGTAAACTTTAACCTAGGGATTGGACTGTGCATATAAATCTTGCGTATTGGGCTACAATAGATAACAGAAGCAACATGACTCATCATAAACACAATAATTGTCCCATGTGTTGTACATAGTCTAGGGATTTCGGCATTATTGTTATCTTAGAAAGTTCCAGGCAAAACGACTATGATGTGCAGCGGGAAAATAGATGAGTATGTTATCATCTAACGGTAGGGGTCCCTAGGGCAGACCAGTAGTAATGGACATTATCTAGCCCACCCCAGTACTGAAAAACAAATGTCCCAAATAGATCATGTAGGGTGATGTCAATTCTCGGGGGTGTAATCTATCAGCGTCTTGTAGGAGCTTGTCTAAAGAAGTATATATGTGGAGTTGGATGTGTAGCAAGGTGATTTGATCAATAGCTGTTACCTTCGTTGGAGTACACCAATTGTCTATGGGGGTTAGGTCCTCTATGTAATAAGACTTATCTGCCAACACATCTTTAGCTCTACTGGGTATTGTATTCCCCAGTCCATGTTTCTGCCAATCTGCAGCTTGTCTGCGAGTGTCCGGTGCTATCATCGCATCATCGGGAGTATCTGCCGAAACAGCTTCAACTGTGATGGATATCACATGTCCCATGTCCCACTTCTGCCGATCTTCCGCTGATGTGTCAGGAACCAAAGTTTTCACCTCCTCGGCAACACATTCTCCTACCGCACCTTCAGGAGTTTCCATGATCTCCCAAGTGCCCCGATCTATTGCGGTCCCGTAGTTTCCTATACATCCAGGGCCCCTCTGAGCAGTAATACATCTACAGCATACCTCCTCTGAAATGACTCTAATCAGTTGTAATTCAACTAGTTGGAGAGCCCGCTCTAGGGATTGTATCACTGTATTGCTCCATATAGCAGTAGCCGCCATGTTGCCTGCAGGGTCGAATAGTGTCTTGCGTGTTAATGGGGCTAGAATGTAGTCAGCTTAGCCCAGTAGTAAACTGAAGTCCGATATCAACATGGGTACTTATCTCTCTATGCTATAGATCCGGTGTGGCTACGGATCGCTTCAAAAATTAAGATGTGTTTTCCAAGTAGCTCGGCAAAATGGCGTCAGTTGATCTGAATGCCGCCTCCACTCCTTTTCATTATTGTACTCCGTAGAGGTCTTCCATGGCTCAATCAGCTCCAAGCCCGGTAGCAAAAAGTCTAGAGACCCAAAGCTCCCTTTTTATCACAGATTCAAGCACTGTTCTGGTCTAAATATAAGTTTTATAATCAAGTTGTGCAGAGAGCTACAGACCAGCACGTCTGCCTCTGCTGCTAGTTAGCTCCGCCCCCCGCAAAAAATGTTTTTAATATTCAGTACAGAAAATTAATGTTTTAAAAACAACGAGCCATAATACATTTTAATATACCCTCTTTAAATGCAACAAAGAATATAACATAGTAATGTCCCTTTAAAGGGATATGAAACAGTGCTCCTTTATTAAAAACAATATGTTATAGCAAAATAAACATTAAAAAGACAGATTGTGTTCAAAACAGCAAACAACTTACTTGTTTTCTTGCAAAATGAGCAATTAGACATTTTCAGTGTAGCCAAAGCCTTTTGTTAAATAAGGAAGCTAGCATCATAAAACTCAAGTTCTATTGTCATGTGAGTTTTGAATAAAAAATGCTTGGGCAGGAAACTGATCTAGTGCAGGTGTCTCTTAGCAACCACTTCAAAGGTAAAGCTACTTCTTTGCCTTCCTGTAGAGACCACGGACCCCTTGTGGGGCTGTGACAGGAATTAATGGACCCTGCACAAATTAAGCTAAAAAAAAAGAAGTAAAAATTAAAACCTTTTTAAAATTATGAATAATACATAGTGCAATTGTTTCTATTAAGTATAACTCACTGCTTAGTGCTTGTTTTTATTACAACAATGAAACAGACTTTTTAAATCTTTTTAAAGACAGGCATTTGCTTTTACGTCCTGGGGACTGTACCTCTTTAAAGCAATTTGTTCATGAGTGTCATCTTACTTGCACACCGATATGGCTTCTGTAAAAACTCTATGAAAGGAACTGTTCATAACACTGTTTCATGTTGACACACAATGATCACTATTCATTATTCCGTGATGGGATACTCTCCTTGCCAGGGAAGATATTAGCACTGTGCAAACTGAATAGAGTTTAAATCTAACCACGCAACATTACACAACTTCTCAGTGCAGCAAAAAGTTCCCCCAAGAATGCAGGCACCAAATTCTAATATTTGGTTTGGCTTGGTGATAAAGATATGTTCTAAGGGTAATAATTCTTGCCAATTGCTGCTAAACAGAATTCCCCCACCTTAAAGACTAGCACCTCTTTGCCATTAAAACCATCCTAAAAAAAATAATTTATTCTCATAGATGTCATTACTTTGCCGCTTTTAATATAAATGCTTATTTCCTTTTTAATTTTCTCCTTTTTTTTCTCACTCGGTCCCAAAGACTCATTTGTCAAATAAAACCCCCCTTGCCTTATGTTAATATGTGTGTGTAGGAAAACATTTAGCTTATTCTTCAAGGATGAACTTTTGCACTGAAAGCACCTTCCCTCTGAGTTTCCTCCCACCCAAGTGAATGGAAAAAACACAAGAGCTTTGCTTGTCAAGCTGTGCATCAGCACAGGCTGTAAAAGGCAAGGCATTGCGGTTTAAGAAAAACAACTTGCATTGGTGCAGACATGCTGGATGCTGTAGATCTGCCATACCTACAGCTGGCAGAGATTAATGTGGCTGCATGGGAAACCATAAAGTCCCCCACACACCGCTCCCTATACAACAGTCCACACCTCTGGCAGTCTGGGAGCAGTGCTTAGTTGGAGCAATTGCACTAATAAAGCGAGTTGGAAAGTTGCTCCTTATTGGAAAGAAATAGTTCTTTTTGATCTTACTGGACGGGGCTCATGTGAAGAACATGAAAGTCTGACACTGAAACCTTGTTAGCATAAGCATTTCGTCCAGAAAAAAAAAAATGATTGGAATTTATTATTTTTTTCCCCTCTCTCTAAACTATAATTTTTCAAGGTTAGTGTGACATAAACCATAATCCAGTAGACTTCTCTTGTTACGACACCTTTATGACTGGAACTATTCATCAGAAGTTTTGGATTTACTGCTGTGAATTTGTTCCTTAGTTAATGCATTTGATTTAAACAAGCTTTTCATAGGTGTTCTAATTGGGTATTCTCATTATCTTGGCTGTAAGATCTTTATAACACGTCCACAGTGTTTTATATGAAGTTATGTATTTACCAATGTCTGTGGATACACAGGCGCACAAAAATATTATTAAAGGAAATAAATGTGACTTTATTTTGCATGCTAGATAATAAATATATGTATTGTCCTGACATCTTCTGGAAAATAATTTGGCAACTGGTAACAGATAATTAAAAAAATTATTTAAGTAGTGGTACATGAACTCTTATACTGAACAGTAGATAAATTAAGTTTTTTTTGTGGTTAAAAAAAGATAAACTTGTTGCAAAAGTAAAAATGATTATATATACCTTATTAGCAAAAACTGCACTAGCTTGCCACAAACAGAAAAATCTATATTAAAATGATTAATAATTGTGTGAAAACACATGCATTAAGGAAATAATCCTATAATATAAAAGGCCAAATGTGTTTGTCCGAAGCTGTCATGCGCAGTAGAGACAGCACGAGGACAAACACACCTGGCCTTAGAGTCTACCTGATCTGCTGCGGCACGGTGGGCATAAGTGGGCGGGCGTGGCCGGACGTGAGCGGGGGTGGGGTCGGGCGTGCGAGAGAGAGGGATAGGAGATAGAAAGAGAGGGGGAGAGAGCAAAATACATGGGAAAGAGCTAAAGAGAGGGTAAGAGAGAGCAAAAGAAAGGGGAAAGAGCAAAAAAAGAGGGGGAAGAGCAAAAGAGAGGGGGAGAGAAAAAATAAGAGGTGGGAAGATAGAGAGCAAAAGATAGGGGAAGAGAGAGAGCAAAAGAAGAGAGGGGAAGAGAGAGCAAAAGAAGAGAAAGGGGAGAGAGAGGGGGGAAGAAAAGGGGAGAGAGGGGGGGAGAGAGAGCAAAAGAGAGGGGGGGGAGAGCAAAAGAGAGGGGGTAGAGAGCAAAAGAGAGGGGAGAGAGAGCAAAAGAGAGGGGAGAGAGAGAGCAAAAGAGAGGGGGGGAGAGAGAGAGCGCACAAGAGAGGGGGAGAGCGAACAAGAGAGGGGGAGAAAGCAAAAGAGAGTGGGGAGAGAGCAAAAGAGAGGGGGGAGAGAGCAAAAGAGGGGGGGAGAGAGCAAAAGAGGGGGGAGAGGGGGAAGAGAGAGCAAAAGAGGGGGGGAGAGAGAGTAAAAGAGAGGGATGGAGAGAGAGCAAAAGAGAGGGGAGAGAGACAGAGCAAAAGAGGGGGGAGAGAGCGCAAAAGAGAGGGGGGAGAGAGGACAAGAGAGGGGGAGAGAGAGCGCAAAAGAGAGGGGGAGAGAGCAAAAGAGAGGGGGGAGAGAGCAAAAGAGAGAGGAGAGAGAGAGCAAATGAGAGGGGGAAGAGAGCACAAGAGAGAGGGGGGAGAGAGAGAAAGCAAAATAGAGAGGGGAGAGAGCAAAAGAGAGGGGGGAGAGCAAAAGAGAGGGGGTAGAGAGCAAAAGAGAGGGGAGAGAGAGAGCAAAAGAGAGGGGGGAGAGAGAGCGCACAAGAGAGGGGGAGAGCGAACAAGAGAGGGGGGAGAGAGCAAAAGAGAGTGGGGAGAGAGCAAAAGAGAGGGGGAGAGAGCAAAAGAGGGGGAAGAGAGAGCAAAAGAGGGGGGGGAGCAAAAGAGAGGGATGGAGAGAGAGCAAAAGAGAGGGGAGAGAGACAGAGCAAAAGAGGGGGAGAGAGCGCAAAAGAGAGGGGGAGAGAGAGAGCAAAAGAGAGGGGGGAGAGAGCACAAGAGAGGGGGGAGAGAGAGAGCGCAAAAGAGAGGGGGAGAGAGCAAAAGAGAGGGGGGAGAGAGCACAAGAGAGAGGGGGGAGAGAGAGAAAGCAAAAGAGGGGGGAGAGAGCAAAAGAGAGGGGGGAGAGAGCAAAAGAGAGGAGGTAGAGAGCAAAAGAGAGGGGAAAGAGAGAGCAAAAGAGAGGGGGGAGAGAGAGAGCGCACAAGAGAGGGGGGAGAGAGCAAAAGAGAGTGGGGAGAGAGCAAAAGAGAGGGGGGAGAGAGCAAAAGAGAGGGGAGAGAGAGAGCAAAAGAGAGGGGGTAGAGAGCAAAAGAGAGGGGGTAGGCAGAGCAAAAGAGAGGTGGAGCGAGAGAGCACAAAAGAGAAGTGGAACGAGAGAGCGCAAAAAAGAAGTGGGGCGAGAGAGCGCAAAAGAGAAGTGGAGCGAGAGAGTGCAAAACAGAAGTTGACAGAGAGAGCGCAAAAGAGAAGTGGAGCGAGAGAGCACAAATGAGAGGAGGAAAGAGCACAAGAGAGAGGGGGAGAGAGCGCAAAAGAGAGGGGGGAGAGAGCAAAAGAGAGGGGGGAGAGAGCAAAAGAGAGGGGAGAGAATGAGAGCAAAAGAGAGGGGGGAGAGGGGGAGAGAGCAAAAGAGAGGGGGAGGGAGCAAAAGAGAGGGAGGAGAGAGCAAAAGAGAGGGGAGAGAGAGAGCAAAAGAGAGGGGGTAGGCAGAGCAAAAGAGAGGTGGAGCGAGAGAGTGCAAAAGAGAAGTGGAGCGAGAGAGCGAAAAAGAGAAGTGGAGCGAGAGAGCACAAAAGAGAGGAGGAAAGAGCACAAGAGAGAGGGGGAGAGAGCGCAAAAGAGAGGGGGAGAGAGCAAAAGAGAGGGGAAAGAGAGAGAGAGCAAAAGAGAGGGGGTAGGCAGAGCAAAAGAGAGGTGGAGCGAGAGAGTGCAAAAGAGAAGTGGAGTGAGAGAGCGCAAAAGAGAAGTGGAGCGAGAGAGCGCAAAAGAGAGGGGTAGAGAGCGCAAAAGAGACGGGGAGAGAGCAAAAGAGAGGGGGGAGAGACCAAAAGAGAGGGGGTAGGCAAAGCAAAAGAGAGGTGGAGCGAGAGAGCACAAAAGAGAAGTGGAGCGAGAGAGCACAAAAGAGAAGTGGAGCGAGAGAGCGAAAAAGAGGTGGAGCGAGAGAGAGCAAAAGAGAAGTGGAGCGAGAGAGCGCAAAAGAGAGGAGGAGAGAGCACAAGAGAGAGGGGGAGAGAGAGAGCGCAAAAGAGAGGGGAGAGAGAGAGCAAAAGAGAGGGGGGAGAGAGCACAAGAGAGAGGGGGGAGAGAGAGAGCAAAAGAGAGGGTGGAGAGAGCAAAAGAGAGGGGGAGGGAGCAAAAGAGAGGGAGGAGAGAGCAAAAGAGAGGGGAGAGAGAGAGCAAAAGAGAGAGGGTAGGCAGAGCAAAAGAGAGGTGGAGCGAGAGAGTGCAAAAGAGAAGTGGAGCGAGAGAGCGCAAAAGAGAGGGGGAGAGAGAGCAAAAGAGAGGGGGGAGAGAGCAAATGAGAGGAGGGAGAGAGAGAGCAAAAGAGAGGGGGGAGAGACCAAAAGAGAGGGGTGGGCAGAGCAAAAGAGAGGTGGAGCGAGAGAGTGCAAAAAGAGAAGTGGAGCGAAAGAGCGCAAAAGAGAAGTGGAGCGAGAGAGCGCAAAAGAGAGCAGGAGAGAGCACAAGAGAGAGGGGGAGAGATAGAGTGCAAAAGAGAGTGGGAGAGAGCACAAGACAGAGTGGGAGAGAGCACAAGAGAGAGGGGGAGAGAGAGAGCAAAAAAGAGAGGGGGCAGAGAGAGCACAAAAGAAAGGGGGAGAGAGAGTGCAAAAGAGATGAAGGAGAGAGAGAGAGCGTAAAAGAGAGGGGGGAGAGAGAGCGCAAAAGAGAGGGGGAGAGAGCACAAAAAAGATGGGGGAGAGAGAGCGCAAAAGAGAGGGGAGAGAAAGAGTGCAAAAGAGAGGGGGTGAGAGAGAGCGCAAAAGATAGGGGGGAGAGGGAGCAAAAGAGAGGGGGAGAGAGAGTAAAAGAGAGGGGGAGAGGGAGCAAAAGAGAGGGGAAAGAACAAAAGAGAGGGGAGACAGAGCAAAAGAGTGGAGAGAGAGCAAAAGAGGGGTGGGAGAGAGAGCAAAAGAGAGGGGGGAGAGAGAGCAAAAGAGAGGTGCAGCGAGAGAGCGGGAAAGAGAGCAAAAAAGAGGGGGAGAGAGAGAGCAAAAGAGAGGGGGAGGGAGAGAGATTAAGGGGTGGGACCGATGTACTGCAAAAAATGGCCAGTGTGATCGGGCTTTAGGACTAGTAATATGATAATAGACTGTAGCAGTTCATGGTTTCTGTGCTTGGGTGTAATTTTTTTTATTTTTTTATTTAGTTGTCAAAATATGGCAATCAAAGCTTTTAAAGGAACATAAAACCCAAATATTTTCTTTTATGAATTAGACAGAGGATACATTTTGTCATTGGACTCAGTTTGCATTCCTGCTGCTGTCTCATCAGACGAGTATTAGAAGGAAGTACCTGATAGCCAATGAATATCAGAAGGAAGTACCTATTTTAGCACAACGTTGAGGGTGCTAACAAAATATTGCTGCAAATCTACATCAAGGCTGGTGCACAGTATTTGTGCAGAAAGTCATAATTTTCTCATTTTTATTGTTTAATTTATCATTTATTTTTTCTATTTGTCACCATTAGCTTTCTTGTTATCTACTTAGAGCAAAGCATATGTAAAAAGGGACAGCTTATGACTGTTGATATCTTTGAGAACTGTGGCCACTACAATATTGATTGGGGTGTCTAGTAGCCCCCAGCATCCCTTTAAAACCTTCACTGCTGCTGACTTTCTCATAAGGTACAACTCCTTTTGTTTCTGTGACGATTAGATTGAAGGCTGAATGTTTCATGTCAGTTTTCATGTGAAGGGAGAGACAGAATTTAGATGTCTATTTACATGCAAATCCCTTTCCAGTTTCAAGATGTGGATACCAGAATAAGAATCAATAGCAGCAGCCTCATGTTTCCTAGATTGGTCAGTGGATCAATGTGTTGCCCACAGCTATGAAGATTCTAAACATACTCATCGCTTCTGGATCCAAGGACTCAAATAAGTACATATGAGGATTTCCTTTATAGGCAAACAGATATTGGAATGCCTCTGGTACAAGAATGTTTCATTGTAATAAGTCCATCATTAAAGATCCCTTATTACCATGTATTAATATAGGTATCTATCTATCTATCTATCTATCTATCTGTAATTAGATTTTCACGAACACTAAAAATGCATTAATTATGTAGCTAGGGTTTTTGTCAGCCAGTTTTCCCATCAACGGTGTATAAGTAGCAGAAAATAGTATCTGTTTTTTCCCCCTTGATGTGTGTTAAAAGAGCTTGCCATTTTTTATTTTTTTTATGGACAGCAGACTTCCCTTGACAATTTGAAAAGTATGTTACTTCTTGCATTTAGGCAAAGGAACAGGTTTTATCTCAAACAAACTTTTATTTCTGTATTTCATGAAAGTGCAAGCAAATATTGCAGTGTACTGAAAGATGTGTTTTTATTAAAAAAAAAAAGCACAGATATTATGTGTCTGCACTGAGCTGCTCGCCGCCAGTCCAGAACTCACACCAGAGTAATTAACGGGGACGCTGCATTCAGAGTTCATTGGAACAGTCAGAAGTGGTGTTTGCATTTGGCATTTTCAAGCAGTGGAACACCAGGGTACGCATGCAGCTTTAACTTAAAGGGATATGAAACCCAAAAATGTATTTTGTGATTCAGACAGAGCATGCAATTTTGAAAAAGTTCCCAATGTACTTGTATTATCAAATGTGCTTCTTTTCCTAGGTTGGTGCCTGGAGCACTATATTGCAGGAAATTGTACTACCATCTAGTGCTCTTCCAAATGGATAACATTTGTGCAAAACTGCTGCCATAAACTGCTCCAGATACATGCACAATCCTGAGCTTATGCCCTTGCTTTCAAAAAAAGATACCAAGAGAACAAAAAAAAATATCATAATAGAAGTAAATTAGGAAAGTTGTTTGAAACTGCATGGTCTTTCT
Source organism: Bombina bombina (assembly GCF_027579735.1). Classification (NCBI taxonomy): domain Eukaryota; kingdom Metazoa; phylum Chordata; class Amphibia; order Anura; family Bombinatoridae; genus Bombina; species Bombina bombina. Next base: position 673,301,354 of record NC_069500.1, on the reverse strand, counting down.
GAATCATGAAAGAAAAATTAACTGTTCTCTTTAAGATGCATAAGTGGAAATATATATTAGGGATGGCCAACTGGAAGTCCAAAGCAGGGCCACAATGGTCCTCAGTACTATATTTATCCAGCCCCCTGGAAAAACAGCAGAACCAAGAATGTGTGCCTGTCCTTGCTTTGTTTGCTGGGTCTGGTGCAGAGTGTGTGATGCTTCTCATTTCCTGCATGCCCTCTTATGGCCAGACTGTTGTGCATCATCCGTGTGAGACAGGTTGCAATCTCAGAATTGTGATCTCATCACTTATTATTTAAAGGGCCTCTGTTCAGTATGCTTTGCCCTTGCGTTGTCTCAGACCTGTTTGTGAGTTCCTGTGTATTACCTGGCTAGTCTGACGGCTCTTCTGGTTCCTGATCCCTGGCTTGTTCCTGACTTTGCTATTCTCCTTGTTCCTGATTCCGACTCGTCTGACTACTCGCTTTGGCTCCTGACTCGGCTTGTCTGACTATTCGCTTTGGCTCCTGACTCGGCTCGTCTGACTACCAGCTCTGGTTTTGCCTCTTGGCTTGTTATTTGACTTGTGGACTTTTTATTATTTTTGTTATTAATAAAGGTGTGATTATTTTTGCACTTCTTGTCTCAGTCTGATTCCTGGCACCCTGACAGTGCCCTATGTCGGATGGAAGCATTAACACAACGTTAACTTACACCTACATGAAAAGAACAACTACACGCACTGTGCAAAATATTTGAATGGAAACCTGGTACTAAAAAGGAGCGGTAAACTACTTTTAGCTGTTGTCAACTTTGGTAGATTAGCTTCTCCGAACAAAGCAAATGGTGGAGAGAGTTTTGCTATTTATAAACAATTGCAATAAATTTGATGTTAAAGTGATATTAAACACTAAATACATTTCATTCACTCCCATCTTATTATGGATGTCACCATTTTGGATCCTAGAATACACTCCAGGTATGTGCAGGAAAGAGGCTGCACATGCACAAGCCTGTCAGCACAGGTGGGCAGGTAATCTATATTTCAACATAGTGGCACTCATGCCTAGAGTGAGGTGGGTAATCACCTAAATTTTGTGTTTATAAAATGTGTTTGGTGTCTAACCCCTTAACAACCAAGGACATGCCTGGCACGTCCTCTGGGGTTTCGTGATCGCTTCCAGCCGTTTTCAGGTTATTGCAGTTATGCCTCGATATTAAAGCATCCTGCAATAACCTTTGTTAATCATTTGATGCAGAGAGAGACACTCTGTGGTCCTTCTCTGCATCGGCCAGCGATGGTGCAGATCGTTGGTGGGTGGGAGGCAGGTGGGTGGCCCATCGCTGGAGCAGTTCCTTCTGATGTGGATCCGGTTCCTGTATTGCCGAGATGGCGTCGGGAGTGCGCAAGGGGGGGCGGGAGCATGCGTGCGCTACTTGGGGGAAGAGGGATCTGGGAGGGGAGGGTATTGAGGGGGGCAGCTACACTACAGAAAAATGTATTTTTATATAAAAAAATAAATAAAACCTAATTTTTTTAGCATACTGGGTACTGGCAGACAGCTGCTAGTACCCAAGATGGCGACAAATAGGTAGAGGGGGGAGAGTTAGAGAGCTGTTTGGGTGGGGATCAGGGAGGTTGGGGGCTAAGGGGTTATCCTACACTGAAGAATATATATAAAAAAAGCCTTTTATTTTAGTACTGGCAGTACTTAAGATGGCGGTGATAATTTTAGGGTGAGGGAGGTAAAAGAGCTGTTTGAGAGAGGTCAGGGAGGGATCAGGGGGTGGGATGTGTCAGGTGGGAGGCTGATCGCTACACTAAAGCTAATCCTGTAATCCTACAACCTATTATTATTATTATCAGGTATTTGTAGACCGCCAACAGGTTCCGCAGCGCTATGAATATGGGTGGTATATAAAAAAACGATTACAGGGATCAAATGAATGAAGGGTCCTGCCGAGAGTTGCACTGTTGTAGTCGGCTCTTATGAAGGTGGACTACAAACAGCTGGGCTCATAGGCTTACATGCTATGGGGTTTAAGGGGATAGCAGTGGAGATAGGAAAGTTAGTGTAGGTTGTAAGCGTCCCTGAATAGTAGAGTCTTCAGGGAGCACTTGAAGCTTTTAAAACTAGGGGAGATTCTTGTGGAGCGAGGCAGAGAGTTCCATAAGATGGGAGCCAGTCTTGAGAAATCTTGTAGATGGGAATGTGAGGAGGTAACAAGTGAGGAGGAGAGTAGGAGATCATGAGTGGAGCAAAGGGGGCAGGAGGGAAAGTATCTGGAGACAAGGGGGGGTAGTTATCAAGCCGTCTACTTTTCTGGCTTCGCCGGCCCAATACGCCCGCCTAAGTTCGCCTCACATCGCCGCCGCGGACCTGAAAAAATACGCCTAAGTTATCAAATAAAGCTGTCAAAAAGCCGCGGGGCGATGAGCAGCGGACTGTGACAGTTATCACTCATCCGATCTCGCTGCCCTTTGGCTTTTTCCCAGCTTTATTGCTAGCCTGTCACTAAGCACTCACACTAAACTACACTGTTCTACCCCCTATACTGGCGCCCCCGGAGCCCCCCACAACTAAATAAAGTTACTAACCCCTAAAACGCCGCTACTAGACCCTGCCGCAACTCTTATAAATGTATTAACCCCTAAACCGCCGCTCCTAGACCCTGCCGCAACTCTTATAAATGTATTAACCCCTAAACCGCCGCTCCCGGACACCGCTGCCACCTACAGTATACCTAGTAACCCCTATCCTGCCCCCCCTACACCGTCGCCCTCTATTATAAAATTATTAACCCCTATCCTGCTGATCCCGCACCTCTCCGCAACTAAATAAATAGTTTAACCCCTAAACCGCCGCTCCCTGAACCCGCCGCAACCTAAATTAAACCTATTAACCCCTATCCTGCCCCCCCTACACCGTCGCCACCTATAATAAATTTATTAACCCCTAATCTGCCCCCCACTACACCGCCGCCACTGTAATAAAATTATTAACCCCTAAACCTAAGTCTAACCCTAACCCTAACGCCCCCCTAACTTAAATATTAATTAAATAAATCTAAATAAATTAACTCTTATTAACTAAATGAATCCTATTTAAAACTAAATACTTACCTTTAAAATAAACCCTAATATAGCTACAATATAAATAATAATTATATTCTAGCTATCTTAGGATTTATTTTTATTTTACAGGTACCTTTCAATTTATTTTAACCAGGTACAATAGCTATTAAATAGTTATTAACTATTTAATAGCTTAGCTAGCTAAAATAAAGAGAAATGTACCTGTTAAATAAATCCTAACCTAAGTTACAATTACAACTAACACTACACTATACTTTAATAAATTATTCCTATTTAAAAATAAATACTTACCTGTAAAATAAACCCTAAGATAGCTACAATATAATTAATAATTACATTGTAGCTATCTTAGGATTTATATTTATTTTACAGGTAACTTTGTATTTATTTTAGCTAGTTAGAATAGTTATTAAATAGTTATTAACTATTTAATAACTACCTAGCTAAAAGAAATACAAAATTACCTGTAAAATAAATCCTAACCTAAGTTACAATTAAACCTAATACTACACTATCATTAAATTTATTAAATAAACTACCTACAAATAACTACAATTAAATACAATTACATACCCCTGAAGATCAGCCGAGCCACCGATGGAACCGAAGTGGACATCCGGAGCGGAAGAAGTTAATCCTCCAAGCGGCTAAGATGGCGTCCCCTCAATTCCAATTGGCTGATAGGATTCTATCAGCCAATCGGAATTAAGGTAGGAAAAATCTGATTGGCTGATGGAATCAGCCAATCAGATTGAGCTCGCATTCTATTGGCTGTTCCGATCAGCCAATAGAATGCGAGCTCAATCTGATTGGCTGATTGGATCAGCCAATCGGATTGAACTTGAATCTGATTGGCTGATTCTATCAGCCAATCAGAATTTTCCTACCTTAGTTCCGATTGGCTGATGGAATCCTATCAGCCAATCGGAATTGAGGGGTCGCCATCTTGGATGACGTCCCTTAAAGGAGCCGTCATTCGTCGTAGTCCGTCTGTGAAGAAGGTGGTTCCGCGTCGGCGGAAGGAAGATTCAAGACCCGGCTTGGAAGATGACTTTGCCCGGATAGAAGATCTCTTCAGCGCCTCTTTGAAGATGACATCGGCCGGATCGAAGACTTTTCTTCAGCGCCGCCTGGATGATGACTTCATCGGATGGAAGATTTTTTCAGCGCCGCTTGGAGGATTAACTTCTTCCGCTCCGGATGTCCTCTTCAGTTCCATCGGTGGCTCGGCTGAGTGAAGACAACTAAAGGTAGGATGATCTTCAGGGGATTAGTGTTATGTTTTTGTAAGGGGGGTTTGGGTTAGATTAGGGGTATGTGGGTGGTGGGTTTTAATGTTGGGGGGGGTTGTATTTTTCTTTTACAGGCAAAAGAGCTGTTTTCTTTGGGGCATGCCCCCACAAATGGCCCTTTTAAGGGCTGGTAAGGTAAAAGAGGTTTGAAATTTATTTAATTTAGAATAGGGTAGGGCATTTTTTTAATTTGGGGGGGCTTTGTTATTTTATTAGGGGGCTTAGATTTGGTGTAAGTAGCTTAAAATTGTTGTAATATTTTTAACATGTTTGTAACTTATTTTTTTATTTTTTGTAACTTAGCTTTTTTTATTTTTTGTACTTTAGTTAGTTTATGAAATTGTATTTAATTGTAGTTATTTGTAGGTAGTTTATTTAATTTATTTAATGATAGTGTAGTATTATGTTTAATTGTAACTTAAGTTAGGATTTATTTTACAGGTAATTTTGTATTTCTTTTAGCTAGGTAGTTATTAAATAGTTAATAACTATTTAATAACTATTCTAACTAGCTAAAATAAATACAAAGTTACCTGTAAAATAAATATAAATCCTAAGATAGCTACAATATAATTATTAATTACATTGTAGCTATCTTCGGGTTTATTTTACAGGTAAGTATTTATTTTTAAATAGGAATAATTTATTAAAGTATAGTGTAGTGTTAGGTGTAATTGTAACTTCTCTTTATTTTAGCTAGGTAAGCTATTAAATAGCTAATAACTATTTAATAGCTATTGTACCTAGTTAAAATAAATTGAAAGGTACCTGTAAAATAAATATAAATCCTAAGATAGCTAGAATATAATTATTATTTATATTGTAGCTATATTAGGGTTTATTTAAAGGTAAGTATTTAGTTTTAAATAGGATTCATTTAGTTAATAAGAGTTAATTTATTTAGATTTATTTAATTAATATTTAAGTTAGGGGGGCGTTAGGGTTAGGGTTAGACTTAGGTTTAGGGGTTAATAATTTTATTACAGTGGCGGCGTAGTGGGGGGCAGGATAGGGGTTAATAAATTTATTATAGGTGGCGACGGTGTAGGGGGGGCAGATTAGGGGTTAATACATTTAATATAGGTTGCGGCGGGTTCAGGGAGCGGCGGTTTAGGGGTTAATACATTTATTATAGTTGCGGTGGGCTCCGGGAGCGGCGGTTTAGGGGTTAATATGTATAGCGTAGCTTGCGGTGGGCTCCGGGAGCGGCGGTTTAGGGGGTAATAACTTTATTTAGTTGCGGCGGTGTAGGGGGGGGACAGATTAGTGGTGTTTAGACTCGGGGTACATGTTAGGGTGTTAGGTGTAGACAGCTCCCATAGAAATCAATGGGATGTCTGTCAGCAGCGAACTTGTACTTTCGCTATGGTCAGACTCCCATTGATTCCTATGGGATCCGCCGCCTCCAGAGGTGGCGGATTGAAAACCAGGTACGCTGGGCCGTAAAAGTGCCGAGCGTACCTGCTAGTTTTTTGATAACTAGCAAAAGTAGTGAGAATGTGCCGCACTTGTGTGCGGAACATCTGGAGTGACGTAAGAATCGATCTGTGTCGGACTGAGTCCGGCGGATCGATGCTTACGTCACAAAATTCTACTTTTGCCGGTCTCGAGCCTTTGATAACTAAGGCGTATCAGCCTCGCCACAAATACGATGCGGAATTCCAGCGTATTTGAGGTTGACGGCTTGATAACTAGGCCCCAAGGTCTGAGATATAGGGTGAAGCAATGCAATTGAGGGCTTTGTGTGTCAGAGTGAGAATTTTGTGTTTAATCCTGGAGGCAAGAGGAAGCCAGTGAAGGGATTGCCAGAGAGGTGCGGCAGATGAAGAGCGACGTGCAAGGAAGATGAGCCTGTCAGAGGCATTCATTATGGATTTAGGAAAAAAATATAAAGAAAAAAGAGCGCCCAAACGCATCTAAGTGCAGACTGAAAGTACAAATTTATTACACCAAGTAAAAATAACACATAAGAATCGCACTCACAATGTTAAAAAATAAAACAAGCAGTGTATTGTATCACCCGCTCTGTTCCCGGTCTCTTCCGCTCCAATGTCCCTGTGAGTGGCGTCAATGCCCCGGCTGTAGGTGGGTGTGTTAGGTTTTGGGCCAATCCGGTATCTTCTTCCGTGAATGGACTCCCCGCTATTGGTTAGTCTATGTGGGCGTGTAGTCCTGATTCGGATCCTCCTCCAGACAGTACAATGCGTCTCTCCACACAACAAATGTTATTATAAAAATAACATATACATATATAGAGACCTAAGTCCTCAGCCCGCTGGGTGTTATTCAATGGGTAGAAAAACACACCATTTGTTATTCTGTTAAGTCCGGTGAGGCCGCAAATGGTGTGTTTTTCTACCCATTGAATAACACCCAGCGGGTATTTCTAAACTCAGGACAACATTTAGAAACTATTTGGGTGATTTTTGGTGGTTGAAGATGTGTAGCAGATTTTGGGGGTCAAAGTTAGAAAAAGTGTGTTTTTTTTCAATATTATTTTAGAATGTCCATTTAATGGTGAGAGAAATGGTATATAATTTGTGTGGGTACTGTAAATGAGTAAGAGGAAAATTGCAGCTAAACACAAACACTGCAGAAATGTAAAAATAGCCCTGGTCCTTAAAGGACCAGTCAATACAGTAGATCTGTATAACCAACAAATGCATGATAAGAAGAGAATGCAATAGCACTTATTCTGAACTTCAAATGAGTAGTAGATTTTTTTTAAAGTTATGTCTATTTCCACTCCCCCTGTATCATGTGACAGCCATCAGCCAATCACAAATGCATATACGTATATGCTGTAAATTCTTGCAAATGCTCAGTAGGAGCTGGTGACTCAAAAAGTGTAAATATAAAAAAGATTGTGCACATTTTGTTAATGGAAGTAAGTTGGAAAGTTGTTTGAATCGTGAAGTTTAATTTTGACTTGAGTGTCCCTTTAAGGGTAAGAAAATTTTAAAATAGTCTGGTCACTAAGGGGTTTATGTCCCTTTAATATTTTTATCATTTAGAATTGGCTGATATCCTAAATCAACACAACAATCTTTTTAATATTTTTAGGAAATATTATATGTGTGTTTTATAACAATACATTTATACGCTGCCCATAAGGCCTTTTCATTTTTTATCAGTGGCACCCATATATTTTTATTGCCCATCACTCAAATAATTATATATTTAATAAATGTATACACTTTTTCTTTTGAATATGATTACTAAAGTGATGCTTTTCGGATTTCTCTACAGTAGTAGCTCTCTCAGGCCCGATGATCGAAAGTGCTGCAAGGCAGCAATATATTCAAAAGGGATCAGAGAGCGGCGTTTTACTATACATCACAATGGCAAAATATTTCAATCTGTGCATTACAGGTTGTGAGTAGGATGTCAGCCATGTTTGTCTTGTCACCTTTTTAGTGGCGAGACTTTCCAGTGTTAGTTAGTTAGTGTAGGTGTAGTTAGTTTGGTCACACAGGCATTATATGAAGTGTTCCAAAAAAGAAAGTGTGTTTGGTTTGTGTAGGAACACTTTAAATACACGCACCCCCACGCCCGCAGAAAGTGCAACAAGTGGCGATGTTTAGCTGATGTAGTGCTCCCCATTATATCCTATGGAAGACACATCGCCACTTGTCGTCCAGAACGGCAGTTTCTCATCAATCTGTCAATGCTTTGAACATCGGGGCCTCAGTGAGTAGAATCAAGATCTATATATGCAAGTGTATCTTACAATTGCTTTGCAAAAAGGGGTCATGAGGGCGTGTGTGTCATAGAAAAAAAATATTCAAGACTCATATTTTATTTTTTGAATATCATATTATTTAACATCCCCACTATTCTGTAAACCATGTTACAACATTTTTAAGCTTTCCAAGATAAAAAGTTTGTTCCTGCCATCACTTCATCAACACTCTCAAAACTCATTTCTTCAAAGGGATTCTTCAAAGGGGGCAAGATCTGGTGAATTATGGGCATGATCCAGCTATTCAAATCCATCTTCAGCAATGGCAGCCATAGCAGCAAAAGACTTGCGCACAGGAACATTGTCTTGTTGGAACAGCATCTTCTGACTCCACTTACCATGACAATTCTTTTTAATTCCTTTGCACAATTTTCCAAAATAAGGTGGCATGGTAGTCACCTGTTATGAGCTCTCCATACTGCAATCAAAAAATGATTCCCAAACAGTCCAAGTATCTGTCCTTTTATCTCTATTTCCTTATTACTGCTACCCTGCCTTTCAACACCTATTAGAATGATCCTTACACACATATGCAATCTCTCCAAAGTGTGGAACACAACCGTTATCATTCTCTGCACTAATCTCTGAGTGTGGATAATGTGTCATAAATTTGGGGGGTCCTTTTTGCAATGTGAATCCTTGGGAACCCCCAAACTACAGCAAGGAAAAGAGTAGTCTATTTCTTCAGTCACTGGCTCAGGGCTTTATCACATCATGCATGGTGATGCCACAGAAATCAAGGAACTCCCTGCTGAGACGACAGGAATTTCCTTGTTAGTGAGTGTGTGGCTGGGGGAGGACTTTAAAAGCTCAGCCCATATCTCAGCCCCTTGACCACTTACAGGGGCAAGAAGTGGAGTGTTATTTAACGCTCCAGCTAACTCTTTTTTTGTGTGCAAATCTGGTAGCACTCGTATTACAAGTTGAAAGTAAAAAGCTAACCCAATGCGTGCAAAAAGCCAAACTTAGAATATTGCAATTGCGAACTAATTCCACCATCAAAGTCAAAGGAGCAAAAAAAGTGGGGGGGGAAACCTACTTGCGTGCAAACACAATCGCATATTCTCAAGTGTGCTAACACGGCATGAAAATATTAATACTTTCACATTCCTATGTTCTTCACATAGAATAATATGTTCTATTTATTCATAAATACATATTTCTACATATGTCTGATGATATGTTGGTACAATGTATATCTATACATATATATATATATATATATATATATATATATATATATATATATATATATTATATACAGATATATATATAAAAATTCATTAAAATTATGGGGGGAGATAAAAAACTGAAATTAAAATCCTCCATGTCTCAAAATTAAATCAATGTAAATATTTGCATAGGAAATTAGCACATCTAGGCAAGTATCCCCGCTTGCTTTTCCCCAGAAATACCTCATATACAATGTTACCAATGCACAAGAGAATTCTGGGTAAGATATGCAAATTAGATATGCAAATTCTCAGTTTTTTTTGCTTCAAAATACTGTTTTAACACAGCTATCCTTTTAACAGGATTATTACAGCAAACCAGAAATCACTCACTAGACAGCCTGTTTCGTTCTTTTTATAACTCATCAGTAGGAGATAGATTTCTGGTTGCTGCACTGGTAAAGCTATTTTCAAGGTTAAACCAAAATTCATTAAAATTATGGGGGGAGATAAAAAACTGAAATTAAAATCCTCCATTTGCTGTAATAATCCTGTTAAAAGGATAGCTGTGTTAAAACAGTATTTTGAAGCAAAAAACCTGAGAATTTGCATATCTAATTTGCATATCTTACCCAGAATTCTCTTGTACATTAGTAACATTTTATATTAGGTATTTCTGGGAAAAAGCAAGCGGGGATACTTGCCTAGATGTGCTAATTTCCTATGCAAATATTTACATTAATTTAATTTTGAGACATGGAGGATTTTAATTTCAGTTTTTTATCTCCCCCCATAATTTTAATGAATTTTGGTTTAACCTTGAAAATAGCTTTACCAATGCAGCAACCAGAAATCTATCTCTTACTGATGAGTTGTAAAAAGAACGAAACAGGCTGTCTAGTGAGTGATTTCTAGTTTGCTGTAATAATCCTGTTAAAAGGATAGCTGTGTTAAAACAGTATTTTGAAGCAAAAAAACAGAGAATTTGCATATCTAATTTTCATATCTTACCCAGTATTCTCTTGTGCATTGGTAACATTGTATATGAGGTATTTTTGGGAAAAAGCAAGCGGGGATACTTGCCTAGATGTGCTAATTTCCTATGCAAATATTTACACAGACAGATATATACAGTATATAGGAATATATATTTATAAATAGAAAGAACATATTCAGCTATGTGCAGGACATTAGAATGTGAAATAATTACAGTAAATACACAATATAACACTTTATTTAAAATTAATATTGCAAACACATACAGGAGGAATTGAGGGCCCTATTCCCATAGGAATTTACAATCTAGAGGGATAGGAAGTTGAGAAACAGGAGGTGAGGACTGCAAGATTGAGAAAGATGTTAATGCAGAGTTAGATGAGTGAAGTGAAATTAATTTATTATTTAGTAGTGTGGTAGGCTTCTCTGAACAAAAAAGTCTTCAGGGAGCATTTAAAGGAAGAAAGACTAGGGCAAAGCCTGACAGCACGAGGGAGAGTGATCCAGAGGGTAGGTGCTGCATGACAGAAGTCCTGCAGTCTAGCATGGGAAGAGGTGATAGTTGAAGATGCAAGGAGCAGGTCATTGTTGGGTCTTAGTGGGCGGGCTGGAGTATACTTATTTATTAGAGAGGATAGGTAGTGGGGAGCGGCGTTGGTGAGAGCTTTGTATATATGGGTGAAAATTTTATATTTGATTAAGCTGTGAATGGGGAGCCAATGAAGGGACTCGCAGAGAGGAGCAGCAGATACAGAATGATGGGAAAGGTAGATTAGCCTGGCAGAGGCATTTAGGATGGATTGAAGGGGGGAGAGGCGGGAAAGAGGAAGGCCAGTAAGTAGGTTATTGCAGTAGTCAAGTCGGGAAATAACAAGGGAGTGCATTATTTGCTTTGTGGTGTTAGTGCTCAGAAAAGGATGAATCATGGAAATGTTGAGTAGGTGCTTGCGGCAGGATGTAGAAAGTGATTGGATGTGGGGGACGAAGGATAAATTAGAGTCAAGTGTAACTCCGAGGCAGCGGACTTGGGGCGATGGGGAAATGTGTATATATATATGTTTGTAAATAAATACACATATAATATATATGTACACACATATAAATAAATAAATGTACATACATATAGATATTTAGACATGTATATATACAGTGGGGGAAAAAAGTATTTAGTCAGCCACCAATTGTGCAAGTTCTCCCAAGAAGATGAGAGAGGCCTGTAATTTTCATCATAGGTATACCTCAACTATGAGAGACAAAATGTGGAAACAAATCCAGACAATCACATTGTCTAATTTGGAAAGAATTTATTTGCAAAATATGGTGGAAAATAAGTATTTGGTCAATATCAAAAGTTCATCTCAATACTTTGTTATATATCCTTTGTTGGCAATGACAGAGGTCAAACGTTTTCTGTAAGTCTTCACAAGGTTGTCACACACTGTTGCTGGTATGTTGGCCCATTCCTGCATGCAGATCTCATCTAGGGCAGTGATGTTTTGGGGCTGTCGCTGGGCAACACAGACTTTCAACTCCCTCCAAAGGTTTTCTATGGGGTTGAGATCTGGAGACTGGCTAGGCCACTCCAGGACCTTGAAATGCTTCTTACAAAGCCACTCCTTCATTGCCCGGGTGGTGTGTTTGGGATCATTGTCATGCTGAAAGACCCAGCCACATTTCATCTTCAATGTCCTTGCTGATGGAAGAAGGTTTGCACGCAAAATCTCACAATACATGGCCCCATTCATTCTTTCATGTACACGGATCAGTCGTCCTGTTCCCTTTGCAGAGAAACAGCCCCAAAGCATGATGTTGCCACACCCATGCTTCACAGTAGGTATGGTGTTCTCTCTCCTCCAAACACGACAAGTTGTGTTTCTACCAAACAGTTCTACTTTGGTTTCATCTGACCATATGACATTCTCCCATTCCACTTCTGGATCATCCAAATGCTCTCTAGCATACTTCAGACCTTCCCGGACATGTACTGGCTTAAGCAGGGGGACACGTCTGGCACTGCAGGATCTGAGTCCCTGGCAGCGTAGTGTGTTACTGATGGTAGCCTTTGTTACGTTGGTCCCAGCTCTCTGCAGGTCATTCACTAGGTCCCCCTGTGTGGTTCTGGGATGTTTGCTCACCGTTCTTGTGATCATTTTGACCCCACGGGGTGAGATCTTGCGTGGAGCCCCAGATCGAGGGAGATTATCAGTGGTCTTGTATGTCTTCCATTTTCTAATTATTGCTCCCACAGTTGATTTCTTCACACCAAGCTGCTTGCCTATTGCAGATTCAGTCTTCTCAGCCTGGTGCAGGTCTACAATTTTGTTTCTGGTGTCCTTCGACAGCTCTTTGGTCTTCACCATAGTGGAGTTTGGAGTGTGACTGTTTGAGGTTGTGGACAGGTGTCTTTTATACTGATAACAAGTTCAAACAGGTGCCGTTAATACAGGTAATGAGTGGAGGACAGAGGAGCCTCTTAAAGAAGAAGATACAGGTATGTGAGAGCCAGAAATCTTGCTTGTTTGTAGGTGACCAAATACTTATTTTCCACCATAATTTGCAAATAAATTATTTTCAAATCAGACAATGTGATTGTGTGGATTTGTTCCCACATTTTGTCTCTCATAGTTGAGGTATACCAATGATGAAAATTACAGGCCTCTCTCATCTTCTTAAGTGGGAGAACTTGCACAATTGGTGGCTGACTAAATACTTTTTTTCCCCACTGTATGTATCTCTATGTTAAAGTCCTTTGCCTGCTTTTTTGAGGCCTCATATTTTTGATCCCTTATAACTTTTGTTTGCAATTTTTAAAAAAATATTTTTTATTAGATGGTGTTATTATGGGGTTGATTTATCACAGGCTTCAGCAACCTACGACTGCAGGTTCCTACAAGAGAACCTGCAGTCTGTATTTATGAAGCAGCGGTCATCAGACCGCTGCTTCCCTAACCTCTTCGCCACCTGTTAGGTTGCAAATTTCAATTCAATTGACAGCTCCTGCATACACAACTTTGCCAATTTATGTCTATTATCAATTGTGCTTCTTTTTTTGGTATCCTTTGTTAATGAGTAATCATAGTTTAGCTCAGGAGCCTGCACATGTGTTGAGCCATCTGTCAGCAGTGCGTGTAACAATGTTTATAGCAATGTTTTATATTGTTATTGCAAACATGCTGTGATAGAATACTGAAGGCACATGCAAGCTCCTGAGCTCTTGGAAACCTACCTTGCTTTATACCTCTACAAAGGATACCAAGGGTACAACGCAAATTTGATAACAGAAGTGAACTGAAAAATTGTTAAGATTTACATGCCCTATTTAAAGCATAAGCGTTTGTCACATATAATGGGCTTAAAGGGACACTCAAGTCAAAATTAAACTTTCCTTATTCAGATAGAGCATGCAATTTTAAACAACTTTCCAATTTACTTCCATTAACAAAATGTGCAGTATTTTTATATTTAAACTTTTTGAGTCACCAGCTCCTACTGAGCATGTGCAAGAATTCACAGAATAAGCGTGTATGCATTTGTGATTGGCTGATGGCTGTCACATGGTACGTGTATGCATTTGTGATTGGCTAATGGCTGTCACATGGCACGGGGGGGTGGAAATAGACATAAGTTTTACAATCTATTAAAAAAATCTATTACTTAATAAAAATCTATTACTCATTTGAAGTTCAGACTGTGGCCCCTATTTATTAAAGGTCTTGCGGACCTAAACCGACAGTGCGGATCAGGTCCTCAAGACCTCGCTAAATGCGGAGAGCAATATGCTCTCCGCATTTAACATTGCACCAGCAGCTCACAAGAGCCGCTGGTGCAACGCCGCCCACTGCTGACTCGCGGCCAAGGGAGGTGTCAGTCAACCCGATCGTACTCGATCAGGTTGATTTCCGGCGATGTCTGTCCGGCTGCTCAGAGCAGGCGGACAGGTTATGGAGCAGTGGTCTTTGTGACCGCTGCTTCATAACTGCTATTTCTGAAACACGGGGCATCAAGCTCCATTCCCCTGTGTGCTATTGCACTGTCTTGTTATCTTGCATTTGTTGATTATGCAAATCTACTGTGTTGACTGGTCCTTTAACTCTTGTAGATTTGCAGCTTGTAATGTATTTTAACCCTTTGGCTGCTGGATAGTCCTATTAAAAATATGCTCTTGTGCAGTCCCTTTTTGAACCCAGTGAGATAACCTATTTGACTTTTCAATATGAAAATAATAATATGATGTCCAGGAAACTGCCCATTTATCTAGCTGAAAAAAAAACAGGTATAAAAGAATAGGGGGAAAACTTTTTAACTAATTTCCATTTTGTTTAAATAATAGAAAGGTTTGGAATTCAATTACATCCCTTTAAGTATTAATATTTGTGTTACGCAGCAGATCTCAAATAGCCTTGCCACTTACACTCATTAATAAAGACGCGTTTGACTGGCTCTAAACACAGGTAGATTTGAAAGCATAATGAGAAGCCATTTCTGATTATCCTGAAGTTACTTCATTGACTCTTATATTGCACTTCTGAGCATCTTATCAATTATGTACAAGGCAGATGGATATGTGGCTACGTAACTGCAAGGCATGAAATATGCACTGTTCCTCTAAAACACTGTAGGGAAACTGTTTATAAAGTATTTAGTATTGGTTTTTATAATGCACTGTTGACAACAGGAGACCACAAAGCTCAAAGATCAATCTCATTTTGGCCCATGATAATAAAGGCAAACTTTAAGAGCTCTGTGACAAATATCACTTAGGCAGCAGTCCTATAAAATGGGAACTTTTGTGCCAGAACCCAACCTGGTATTACATTAGGATTAGGAACTCGGAAATAGCTCTTTTCAGCCACTGCCAATGCTGAATAATCTCTCTCTCCGCGAGGTGGCATGCACCAGTGTTACTTCAGATGATCACAGGTTATAGAGCTAAATCTTTGTCTGTCAACCCCCACTTTCTCCGAGGCCTCATGGGATAAAGAGAAGGGAGATCCTGCTACTAATGCAGTTGCTCTCATCTATAGTTTAATGTTTATAAAAAATATTACTAATTATTTATGTAAAGGCTGCTTGAAGATATAGTTTCACAGTTTGACCCTAAATATATAAATGTATAAATAATATCAACTCGTTCATAGTTGTGTTTCTTCAATTTCTTCATCATATATATATATATATATATATATATATATATATACAAAGAGAAGTGCACTCACAGGAACGAACAACTGGCTCAATACCATTGTTAGCCTGTTCTATGGCGATTTACCACCTGGGTGCAACTTTTTAGCCCAGTAATGCTTTTCACAGAGTTGAACTTTCCTGTAGTATATCAGTCTGATCCCGCCTATTACGGTCAGTCCAGCGCCGAAATACCAGGCAATTCCTCTCTAAACAACTGTGTATGTATATATATATATATATATATATATATATATATATATACACACAGTCAGCCACTATATACATGTATGTGCATGTGTCTATATACATATATATATATATATATATATATATATATATATATGTATATGTGTGTGTGTGTATGTTATAAAAATGTTTTTACTTATGATATATGAATAATAGAGTTTTTATTAAAGGGCCATGATACCCACATTTTTTCTTTCATGATTTAGAAAGAGAATGCATTTTTAAACATCTTTCTAATTTACTTCTATTATCTAATTTGTTTTATTCTCTTGATATTCTTTGCTGAAAAGCATATCTAGATATGCTCAGTAGCTGCTGATTGGTTGCTGCACATAGAAGTCTCATGTGATTGGCTCACCCATGTGCATTGCTTTTTCTTCAAATAAGGATATCTCAAAAATAAAGTAAAATAAATAATAGAAGTAAATTGTAATGTTGTTTAAATTTGTATGTTCTATCTGAATCATGAAAGAAAGATTTTGGGTTTAGTGGCCCTTTAATTAATTTACTTATATGGCACTTTAAAAAAAATGTTAATGATTTGTGTAGGTTAAGAATATTGGGTATATATAGGGTTGCCACCTCAGCCATGTTTTCCTGGACACCTATGAGTTACACATGCTACAGGGTGTGCAGAGGGGAACATGGATTGCACCCCTGGACAACACACGAATAATGATTCTGGACAGCACTATTCATGTTCCTCCCTGCATACCCTGCAGCATGTGTAACTCATAAGTGTCCATCTATATAAACATTTTGCAAATGAATTGGAAGAGAGAGCATGCAGATAAGATGTGCAAATGTATTTTATTAAAAGGTTATGATAGATGTTTTCAGATATGTTTTATTTTGCTATGTGATCTGTAGCGTCACATTTATATTATGTGTGGTTAATGTAGAGATATTTTAATTATTACACTGACCTCTGTTCCATAATTAAAGAGACATTAAAAACAACTTGCTTTTGTGTAAATATTGTGCTTTGCCCCTTGCTTCTAAACCTGCTATTTAATTTGTAGCATAGGTTATAGAATTTGCTTGTTGGCCTCACTAGAGAGCATAGGAAAAGCACACTTTTACACAAAACAAAAGGTGTTTAATGTCCTTTTAAGCTGATGGGACTATGAGCTAGTTGCTAGCAGACCCTGAGGCAGTCACACCAAAATGCCATTAGAAAAGTTCCCTGTTACCTTTTAAAAGCAATGGGGCTTTCTGGAATGCAGATTCATGGAGGGAATGTAAAGTTTAATACGGCTACAACTCTCCAACTGAAGTGATGTTTACAATGTTATTACATATGCACAAGCACCGCACACACATACACACACATGCACACACACACACTTATACAAATAAATACACACATTCATGCACACACACACATACATATAAATACACACACACACTTATACATATAAATACACACACACATGCACACACACACACTTATACAAATAAATACACACATTCATGCACACGCACATACATATAAATACACACACACACACTTATACATATAAATACACACATACATGCACACACACACTTATACATATAAATACACACATACACGCACACACACACTTATACATATAAATACACACACACACACTTATACATATAAATACACACATACATGCACACACACACATACATATAAATACACACACATACACACACACACTTATACATATAAATACACACATACATGCACACACACACATACATATAAATACACACACACACAGTTATACATATAAATACACACATACATGCACACACACACTCTTATACATATAAATACACACACACATGCACACATACACACTTATACATATAAATACACACATACACGCACACACACACTTATACATATAAATACACACACACACTTATACATATAAATACACACATACATGCACACACACACACACACACATACATATAAATACACACACACACTTATACATATAAATACACACATACATGCACACACACACATACATATAAATACACACACACACACACACTTATACATATAAATACACACATACATGCACACACACACTCTTATACATATAAATACACACACACATACACACATATACATATAAATACACACATACATACACACACACACACACTTATACATATAAATACACACTCACAAGCACACATACACACTTATACATATAAATACACACATACATGCACACACACATACATATAAATACACACATACAGGCACACCAACTTATACATATAAATACACACACACACACACACACATGTGCACACACATATGTACACTCACACTAACAGTTATACATATAAATACACACATATACACTAACGTAAATATAAATACACACACACACATACATACACACACACACACATAAATATGTACACACATCCTGCAGGATACCACAAAGCACACTAAATGCTGTCTTGGGGCTGCTGAGAACAATATATGTAGATACATTGAGGATTTGTTTTATTTTTTACTTTTGCTAAGACACTATTGAAAGTTTTACAAGTTGGTGGCAATTTATGAGGAAACTATTCATGTTTTTATCTTTGAGGCTGTAGTGTTAGCCTCAAATAATCTGATGCTCAGTGACCTTGCAAAGACTGGCCGCAATACCTCTGCTGCAGTCCTAGATGCTACGGTCAGGCAGCCCACCGACCCACTAGGAAATCTTCCAGTGTCACGGAAGGCCAGTCCAGCCCTGGGTCCAGGTAGTGGATTGCTACTCTGGAGCTGACTTTTTATGAATATTTATATGCAGATAATAGTGTGATAACAAAATACTCTAAGACATAACAGCATTTTCTTACTGCACTTTAGTATCCCTTTAACTTGCCAGCTAGTAATAAGCTTGAAGATTTATATAAACCATGAAGTATTAAAAAGTATAAATTGTGCTCATGCAAGCAAAAATCTACTCTGTGATGCAAGAAAAATGGAGAGTTTTATTTAGTGTCTTGGATGTCAGGTAATACAGTTGACTCATCCATTTCTAACATCAGGGCCAAATAACTTCCTGAAGTAGAGCGAAAAAGGCTGCACCTTAGTGGAAATATTAAAACTCACTCTTTATTCATCAAAAGTATAAAAATCTGATGCAGGCAAGGAGCATCAAGTCTGACGCGTTTCACGCCCCCTAGTGGCGCTTAAAGGGACAGTCTACACCAGAATTTTTATTGTTTAAAAAGATAGATAATCCCTTTATTACCCATACCCCAGTTTTGCATAACCAACACTGTTATGTTAATACACTTTTTACCTCTGTGATTACCTTGTATCTAAGCCTCTGCAGACTGCCCCCTTATCTCAGTGCTTTTGACAGACATGCAGTTTAGTCAATCAGTGCAGACTCCTAAATAACTCCACGGGACTGAGCACAATGTTATCTATATGACAAACATGAACTAGTACTGTCTAACTGTAAAAAACTTTCAAAATGCTCTGAGCTAAGGGGCGGTTTTCAACGGTTTAGAAATCAGTTTGAGCCTACCTAGGTTTAGCTTTTCAAAAATACCACCAAGGGAACAAAGCAAATTTAATGATAAAAGTCAATTGGAAAGTTGTTTAAAATTGCATGCCCTAGGATGCCCTAGAGGTTCCGGTGGAGGAGGAGATACACAGGTGCTGCACAGGTGTTGCACAGGTGCTGCCTGGCTCGATACTCCAGTCCTCTAAACACTGGCGGTTTGTTTCCTCGTGCCCGGCCCCAAGCTATGGGGCTGTTTTCTCGACAGTAAGGAAGAGCTACTCTGGAATCCTACTCAGTGGTCTGTCATCTCACTGTTTCAAAGCCTATCCACCAGCTAATTGGTCCTGTTTTCCGGCCATTACCAGGAGCCTTTCCTTGTCACTAACAGGTGCACTGCTCTCCATCTCGGCACCAGCCCTAGGACACTTTTTTACCCCCCTGGCAGAGTCTTGTCATCCTTATCGGCTGTAGCCTTTTCTCCCCCCTCCCCGCGCTGCCCACCCCGCCAGATCAATCTTTAAAAATTTAACCCAGAGCCTTAACTTTACCTACCGCTCTGTCGGGGAGTCTTCTGTCTGGCATTCGCCCCACTCCCTCCCCCACCGGTGCTGCGTGGGAGGGGGCCGGGCCCAGCTTTGGATCGGGGACCCGGCGTGTGGGCTGCCTCTGTGTTGTCTTTGTTGCCTGCTGGTGTGTCGCTCGCTCCCCTCCCACCGGTGCTGCGTGGGGGGAGTCGAGTGTGGACGTTGCTGGGAACTGTGAGGCGGGAAGTGCCGGTGGTGTCCGGTTGGACCGAGCTGTGTCCTGGGAATCTCGGAGGCTCCCGATGTTGGTGGCGGGTGGCTGGACATCGCGAGGGGGTGAGTCTTCATACTACTGATATCCTGGTACACTGTATGTTAAACAGCAGCTTGTAAGTTTGGAGAAGAACTTTTAGAAGAGCGCAGAGAAGAAATTAAGAGGGGATAAATAACTAACTTCATCCATAAGGGCTGGTGGTGCTCAGTTTCTTGGAGGGCCACGGGTTGGGACAATTTAAGGACAAACGGATATAACTTGGGAGTCAGACAGGGACAATGACTAAACTACACACCTGCTATGTTACAGCACAACCCCATTTCAGAAGCATAGAACGGGCTAATAAGCAAGTGAAGAGGAGAGGTTAAAGGATACAGGATTTCCCGTTATCACACTCAAAGCTGTTGGCCTGGTTATTCTGTATAACTTTGTTTCCCCGGCTGCAACTGTTACAGGAAATGCAACATTAAGCCGATTTACACTTCATTTTTCTTGTTGCCTTTTTTTCTTTGTGTTATTTGCTATTGCTGTATTGAATTTACTAGTATATGGGTTTTTTTCTTTGTTATTTTGGCTCTACAGAGAAAAGGGGGAAAAAATGAAAAAAAAAATGACTCACTGATTTATGCCAGCTAAGCTCCTCCTCTGTAACGGCCAGCCAGGGTTAAATAGACTCTTAAGTTTTATTTCACTAATCAAGCCATAGACAGATTAGGGGTTTCAGTCTTAGAATATCATAACTCAGCTATGTGACACAAGATATTATAGTTCCAGGCCTAAGCCTTGAAAGTTAATTAATCCTTTAGCTGCTCAGTGATCAAATTGTCTTGGGTTTTTCTAATGAAAACCCAAGACAATTAAACCTTAAATAGTTAACTAGTAACGGGCACTAACTAAGGTTCTAGCAATTAATTGGTTAACATTGCTAAAACTTTCAAAGTAAATTCTCTGGCCCTAAATCCCTCACTCCTCCTGAGATCAAGGTTATTGACCCAGGACGAGGGGAAGCGAAAGTAAAGGGAAGTGCAGTAATAGAACTTACTTTATTCGCAGTTTAAGGCATTCCCCTTGAAATGTATTTTTCTTAAAGGTGTTGAAGTTCCGTATTTGTCTTGCTTAAGTCTTGAGTAGATTCTCGCAGAGAGTGCACCTCAGCACAAGTTCTCCTGTGCCTGTCTTTTCTGGTCCTCCCTCTAATATGTAGAGGTGGAGATCTACTTTACAATTTACCTTAGAAACTATTCCCTCTATAAAACTTCTCAGCATCCGAGGCCAGTAACTTAACTTAGGGCATAAAGCCCTTGGATCGTATTCCAGGACAATTCCCTGTGTGGGTTAGGGGCTGCTGTGAACTATTTCTTCTCTGTTGCTATTGCTTGTGGCGAGGTGAGTGAGTCTTATTCACTCCCTAACCTCTGGGGTTCTGAGTGTTCTTTTCCAGCCACTAAACTGCTAGTTAATTGGCACATCCCTAGCCCTTGCACTTCCCTGCACTTATCCCCTCTCACACCCCTTCCTCACTTTCCGCCCCCTCTTCTTAAATTATTATTGTTTTGCACTGGGAGGTTCTCCCCTTAGATTACTCTCTTCTTAATTCTTGCACATGGATACATTTCTCCACAGTCACGCTAATACCCACTCGCCAGCTATGGCAGCAAAGCACAGAGACAGGAGAGCAAAAAACACTCCTGATACTTTGCCTGAAACACAAGCAACCCCTGCTATCACACCCCTTTTGACCGATATAGTTAATATGCAAATCCTGGTCTCTAAAATTTCAGAGGCCCTAGCACCTAATTTTGATGCACTTAAACTGGAGATCAGACAAGACATTACACTTTTATCACAGGAAGTCAGACACTTTGCTAATAGAATTAATGAAGCCGAACAGAGGGTCTCAGACCTTGAAGATCTCACAGCACTTCATACAACAATACAGGCTAAACTTGAGGATCTCGAGAATCGTTCCCGTAGGAACAACATACGAATAATTGGGGTCCCAGAGGACAAGACTCATGAGGACTTAAACACCTTTGTCTCAGAGTTTCTGCCTCAACTCCTAAAAATTCCATCTAATCACCCTAAGATCATAGTGGAAAGAGCACATAGACTAGGCAGACCATGGGTAGATAATAAAGGCAACCACAGACCGAGACCCGTGATTGCAAAACTTTAAAATTTTCAAGACAAGGTCATTTTATTGCAATTTTTTCGTAAGAACCAGCCCATACACTCGGTGAATCTAAAATCCTCCTCTTTCAGGATTTCTCAGTAGAGACATCATCTAAGAGGAGGGCGTTAGCTCCAGTCTGTACCAAACTGATTCAACAGGGCTACCAAGCCACTATTGTCTACCCTGCAAAATTGAAAATCATAGATGGTGAAAATGTACGTGTGTTTAATAACTCATTAGAAGCTGAACAATTTTTGAAAGATTCAAATGTCTCAGGTTGACACCTGTCACGCCGAAAATAGGCCATTTATATGTTTTTTCTTCTTGGTGCTGTTTTTCTATTTTCTCTTCTTTCTTCTTTTATTTCCCTTTTTTTTCCCCCCTCTCTCCCCTTTTTTCCTTCTTCAGCTCGCCTTCTCTCCCCCCCCCCCCCCTCGCCTTCCCTTTTGTACCACTAATATTCGATTATAGGATATATTCCAGATGGCTAACTTTAAAGTAGTCTCCTGGAACGTGGGTGGTATATCTACCCCCATCAAAAGAA
This sequence comes from Bombina bombina, assembly GCF_027579735.1. Lineage (NCBI taxonomy): Eukaryota > Metazoa > Chordata > Amphibia > Anura > Bombinatoridae > Bombina > Bombina bombina. The sequence continues at coordinate 673,278,625 of NC_069500.1, read as the reverse complement.
AATCTATTCTCACACACCTGAGGATATTGGGGACTGACATAGCATTCCTACAAGAAACACACTCTATTCCAGAAGAGTCCTTGAAACTTAGATCGACCTGCGTGAAAGAAATATTTTTCTCACCGGGCGTAGGAAGGAGGAGGGGGGTGGCTATCCTGATAGGAAAAATAATTTACTTAGAGGTCATCCATAGCAAAGTAGACTCTGAAGGAAGATTTGTATTGATAAAAATTAAAATTTCTAAAAGGATTTTTACCCTGTGTAACATCTATGCCCCCAATAAACTTGATCTAGTTTTCTGGTCCAGGTTACAGGCCAAAATTCTTTCTGTCCACGAGGCTCATCTGGTTCTCGGTGGAGATTTTAACATGTCTCCCCACTGCCCATTGGATAGATTAAGATACTCTACTAGAGTGCTCAAACACAAAAGGGACAATTTAGAAGCCAAATTATTGAAATCAATTATGCAGAACCTTGCAATCAAGGACGTGTGGAGACTTCAGAATCCCGATGTCAGGGATTTCACTTGCCTATCCAGGGCACACAAAACATTCTCAAGAATCGATTTATTCCTTATCAATGAAAGATTAACCAGGTCAGAAGTAAAAGCAGGCATATTACCAATCTTTCTGTCAGACCATGGTCCAATCTACCTGGAGTTTCAGTTGAACCATTCCAAAGATAGAACAACACGTTTTATTTTTCCCTCATTTCTTACGTCTGATCTGACATTTTAAAACTGGCTTAAACTTAAATTCTCTGCATATGTTCAACATAATCAGGCTCACATAGGCTCCCCTCTGGTCTTCTGGGAAGCTGCGAAGGCAGTCCTTAGAAATTATAGCCTACAGTGCCCTGAGGTCTAAGAAAATAAGAGTAAAAGAGAAAGAAATTACTAATTCAGTTATCAACTCCTACAATTCCTTTTTAATGGAGAAATCACCCAGGAACTGGGCGAAATACATTAGAGCTAAAAACGCTAGGGACACATCTGCGGTTTTCCAGGAGACACAGAGGGACCTAAAACTCCAAGCCAGACTATACAGATTTGGGGACAAATCTGGCAAACTTCTGGCCAATTTGGTCAAAAGAGAGAAAAAGTCATCTCTGATTGAGAATATTCAACAGGATAGCATTTTTCTCGAGAAACCTGAAGAGATTGCTGAGGCATTTACCAGATATTACCAGGACCTCTATTCTTCCAGGACTTCAAACTTGGCTCAAGCGATGCAATTTTGGAGCGAAATTTCTTACCCCAAAATTTCAGTTGACATGGCTAATCTTCTCAATGCCCCAATTACGGAAACAGAAATTATAAAGACCATCACAGATCTTTCCCCGAATAAAACACCAGGTCCAGACTGCTTACCAAATGAGTTTTACAAAATTATGAACAGCGAGATTGCTCCTTACCTTAATAATCTTTACAATAGTATGTACGTTGAGGGAGATCCAGTGGCAACCTCTTTCTCTGCCTCTAACACCATTTTAATTCTGAAGGGTGGGAAAGATCCCTCTCTTAAAGAATCGTATAGACCTATAACTCTTTTAAACGGAGACTATAAAATTCTGTGTTCCATTATTGCTAGGCGATTACAGTTGGTACTTGTTAATATTATCCATCCAGACCAGGCTGGATTTCTATACAAACGAAATTCCTCAGCAAAAATTAGAGAAGCCTTGGTGGTCACTGAATATTTCAGGACTAGGGAGATGTAGGGGAGCCGGGGGAGGAGGGTGTCCCTGACCTAGCTATTGTCTCCATAGATGCTGAGAAAGCATTTGATTCAATCCACTTCGACCACCTTTTTACTTCACTAGCCAACTTTGGCTTCAGGAGAGAGTTTCTCAAATTTATTACTAATTTATACAAAGAACCATATACAAGATTGATCGTGAATAATATTGTGTCCCCGCAGATAACTCTTGGGAGGGGAACCCGACAGGGATGCCCTCTTTCTCCCCTGCTCTTCAACATCTCAATTGAGCCCCTGGCAATTATGGTCAGACATCAATTACCAGGAATCAAAGTAGGTAATAAGACTATAAAAATTGCGCTTTATGCGGATGACCTATTGTTATATTTATCAGACACTCAAACTAGTATTCCCAAACTCCTGGAAATCACTGCTCGTTTTGGGTCCTTCTCGGGCTATAAAATTAACTAAATGAAATCAGAATTATTATGGCTCAGAAAGAATAATAAATCTCTCTCCAATATTCCTTTCAGTCTGGTGAAAGACTCTCTTAAATATTTAGGAATCTTTATTCCCTCTACACCAGGGGACCTATATGACCTCAACTTTACTCCAATCCTTCGAAGCATTAGGGAGAAACTTAAAAACTGGCAGACCCTCCCAATATCTATATCCGGTCGGATAGCCTTATTTAAAATGGTTTTATTGCCAAAAATTCTATACATATTACAGAACACCCCATTAATTCTCTTGGAAAGGGATGTCAGGCTCCTTAACAGCGCACTCAGCAAATTTATTTGGCAGGAAAAAAGACCAAGGATATCTCCGTCTAAACTATCACTTCCAAAAGAAAGGAGAGGTCTTGCATTACCCGATATCCGCTTATATAACTATGTGTTCCTTGTACGAGTAGTGGCTGACTGGATTTTTCACAGTGATTATGTAGTAGATAACTTATTAGAGGAAAACATTTGCTACCCCTACCTCCCACCAACATTAATTCATTGCCCACCTAAAGAGCTACCAGGGGAAATTAAAATACTCAAAACCTTGTCCAACCCATTAAAGGCCTGGTGGAAGGTGGGGAATCTCTTGTCTCTAAATTGTAAGATTTCTCAATTTCTCCCCCTACAGGGTAATCCAAAATTTCCTGTAGGCTTAAACTCCGTTATATTTAAGAGATGGCACATCCTGGGTCTGAATAGGGTAGAACACCTTATTAATAAAGAGAGAAAATGTATTAAGTCCTTTGACGAACTAAAAAAGGAATTCAAAAATAAACAATAAGGAATTTTATGCATATTTGCAAAGCAGGCATTTCGCCACAGAGCTATTGAAAGAGACAGGCTGGAGTTGGTCCCTGGGTAAACTGGAAAGTTGGCTCACATTGTTTAAAAATGGAAATAGGTCTATCTCTCTGTGCTATCAGCTGATGAATCTTAGCAAAGGTGAACCGGAGCTAGACAGGATCTCTTCACTGTGGAACCAGATGATACCTCATTCCAATATTGACAATAAATTAATTAAATCATCAATTCAGAAAGTCGCCCAGGTTACGTTATCAGCTACCTGGCGGGAGATGCATGTCAAACTCATACACAACTCTTATTTTACCCCCAAAAAGGGATGCAAAATCCATAATTCCAGTTTTAACAAATGTCCAAAATGTCGGTTGCCTGCAGCTGATATAATGCATATGATTTGGGAATGCCCCAAAATAAGGAACCTATGGTGGAAGCTAGAATTCTGGCTCAGTAAAACCCTCAAAATCTTTCCCGTAAAATTAACACAGTTACAGATCATATTTGGTATTATAAATCATAACTCACAACATGTAAATGATAAAGTGTTTTTTTTGTCCATATTGGCAACCAGATACCTCATTTTCAAAAACTAGAAATCGAGAACAACACCATCTATACCAGAGATTAAAAACTGCCTAAAAAACAATGTTTGTTAGAACAAAGGGACACTAATCTAGACAATGATTCCGACATCAGACAATTTTTTGGTAAATGGTCAGTGTTTATTAAGTCCCTGCCCAATACGGAAATAGATGACCTGATTTTCCCGTTTAGAAATTCCGAACTAGTACTCTTGGGTGCCTAGTAATAATTAAGGAAGAGAGACAAGATTCAATAGGCCTCCTCGGATGTCCTAGACTCGAATCACCTGGCCAATCAGGCGGGTGGGGGTAGGGAATGGGAGGGGGTCCCCCCCTTTTTCTTTTTTTTTTTCTTTTTCTTTCTTTCTTCCTTCTTTTTCTTTTTTTTTTTCCTTTTCCTATTTTTTTTTTCTTCCTTGGTTGCTACTTGAGGAAATTGTTTATATAGAGATAAAAATTTAGCAGAATACAATGTTCAAAGGTTTGAGTTAACTGCAAGATGAGTTTGATTTGTCTTAATCCTGATATTCTATTTTTGTGATTTACCGCTGATATGAAAATAAAATATTTTTTTTAAAAAATTGCATGCCCTATCTGAATCATAAAAGTTTAATTTTGGCTAGACTGTCCCTTTAATCATAGACTATCACAGTGCCTGCATTGGATTTTTATACTTTTGATGAATACAGAGTGAATTTTTAAATTTCCACTGAGGTGCAGCATTTTGTGTTCTACTTCTGATGCATTGTTTAGCAGGTGGTTAGCTGCATATTGAGGCTTGCACCCTGCCGGTATCAGCAGAAGATTTGATGTTTGACGTCATCACCGTGTGCCGTATAATCCGAAAGTGATGCCACGAGCTGGTAGCGACCGAGGATCTCTTTGTGCCAAATAACATCCTCTTGGTCCTGTTTGCTATGAAGGCACTTGCGCTGCATTTCTCTGTAGTTCATCATTTGAGTTTTGTTTGCTAAATTATTTTGTAATAAGTTAATTTATCTATATCAGCTATTATGTTTAATTTTCAAGGATGTGAATTTTTGCAGTATTGTGTAAGAAATTGCTCAAAGGATTTTTTGCCTTTCCAGATAACACTACAGATCCTACCTGCATACTCTAAATAAAGACATTTCACCCTTTCGTAATACACTGCTAAGGTCTTATATGCTGATAGAAATAAAATGTGAGGGGTTTGAATACATAAAAGGCTTTCATGTACAATTAATATTTTAACTGATTTCTCTCTAAATTCCTGTACTCAGATTTTAGAAATTGTATTAATGGAAGCAAACATTTATACTTCTTAATAAACAAGATTCAAATAACCATTCATTTAGCAAGATAAGTACCACAGAGCACAATATATATATTGGTTGTATTGCTATGGTGGCCCCTAGAGGCTAAAGGCCCAAATATTCTCTATCTATTGTTCCCAGGACTTTACAGGTACATAATAAATTATGTCTGTCATTGTGAGACTATACATGTGTGTGTATGTTATTTTCATTGTATTTGTGTGACTCGTGTATGTATGATTATAGACAATAAAGACCACTGTCTAGAAAGAGTGCATGGTTGTCCTGAAAGGGGGGAAAGGAGTAGCTATATGCCCCTCGAGGATGCTTGATGCCAGTGAGCCCTTGTTTCTATTATTATTTTGTTTGTTTCAACAAACAGAAAAATAAACAAGGAAGGAGATGTTTAGTTAGTGACTACTGAGTTTGCCCGGAAGCCCCTCACACTTTTTGGAACATGTTATAAACACTGAATAAAACACAAAGACGAAAACCACCCCTTGTGTTGCCAGTGGAGAGAGCAGAACATTTTGGGAGAAAGAAAGGGGGCTGGTATTATACATTGACTAATAAAACCTGTAGGACTCAGGTAGGACAAAACTGATATAACAATCATAAAACACTATAAAATATTGTGTCATAAATTGTAATTGTGTGACAGCTGTGTAATTAAAAGGACATTAGACACATCACAGAAAAAAAAGCCTGTAACTCACAATATAAAAATGACTTTTTTTCAGAATCCCCCCCTGAGAAGATACTGAGATTTTATTAAATGTCTCATTGATTCACAAACTATACGTCACATTGAGAGAATATATTAGTTTATGAAGTCAAGAAATGTCACCAACAATGATCAGATAATTATTTTAGAAGCACTGTGACTTATTTAATTGCTGTGGGGATTGAAGAGTTGGTTGGTTACAAATGCACTAATTGGATGGCAGGATATTAACGATCACCTCAGCGCATCTCATAATGGCATGTGTGAAGACTGGGGCCTGTTCTCATCCAGTATATCTAATATAAAAATCACAACTCTGTTCCTTTTCATGTTTTCACCTTTAGATAACTCAAACTACAGTAATATAAGTCTAATTTAATTAAGCAAAAAGAAGTCTAAAATGGTATACAGATGGGTTTGAGTCATCTCTCTATAATATGGTTAAAATGGGTATGAATATTCCTTTCAGCAAAATATCTTTTTTTTTTTATTATTCAGCTGACCTTCTCTTTAATTTCAATTTTTTTTTAAAAAAAATTGTAAACATTTGCTTGTATATATATTGCTGCTGCATGAATTCCACATTCACCCCTGTGCTGTCAAAAGGTGAAAGAGCAAATTCCATTAAAGGGGCATGTGCCAATGGTATGCTGGGGCTGGACAGCTCCTGGACACTATTAAAATGCACACAATGTGCTTAATGGGACATTGTACACTAGATTTTTCTTTGCAGAAATGTTTTGTAGATGATCCATTTATATAGCCCATCTGGTTGTGTTTTTATAAAAATGTATAGTTTTGCTTATTTTTGAAGAACATTGTGCTGGATTTTCAGACTCCTAACCAAGCCCCACAGTGCCAGATGAATACATGAGTTTACAGACTTTTGCAGGCTCCTGTTTATGTTATCTGTCTTTTCATATGCAGGGAGGGGGAGTGTCTGCTCTTTTTGTTTACCCATCCCTTTTCAGTGGGAGTCTCAGACTACCTCATCAACACTGCTAAACTGGGAGCTTCTAAGTAAGTTTTTAAAAGGTTTTATACTGAATTTTTAGATCAGTATCTGTGCATATTCTTCTTTCTATATAGTAGTGCCTATTACAGGCAGTTAAATGAAAATTGGTGTGCACTGTAACTTTAATGAGGCTGCTCTAGCCATTTTTTTTCTTGAACATTGAAACTGGTAGCTCTATAATGCCCCCAGGTGCCAGTCTGAGGAATACTTAGCTGCTGATTGGTAGGTATGTTCCCTTATACTAGCTTGATTGACAGGAAAACAAGCGCTTGTGACATACCCACCAACCAATGCTCATGAAAGCTCCAAGATCAGCACTGAGCATGTGCACATAGTGCCCGATTTTGGTGTGAGAATAGCTAAAGCCTTTATATTTTAAAAGGTGGCAATACAGGCCCGGGTATTACAGGTTACAACTGTTAATTTTGGATACCAATGGAATCATACGTTATATAGAAAGGTAGGTTTTACTTAATAATAAATCCTTGTCTTCAAAATCAAAGTGATGTACATTAGGAGAGATACTTTTAGTAAATATGCATAAGCAGGGACCCATCCACGTGAGTAAGGAAAGAAACAACAATCTTATGCGACTCATCCAGCACTTTCTGTATACCAGGTATATTGTATAGAAAACACTGCCTTAGCAACTATGATCCAAAGTAAATTTTATATATGCATGTTATACATATAATCACAGAAGAAGTAAGTGCACTCTGAATCCAGGGCGCTGCAATATCCTCCAATTCAAAAGTTAACCAGCAGCACTCCTTAGGAAAAAAATACCTTTATTGTATGATGTGGGTCACCAATAGGGAGTGCTGTTGGTTGTTGACTTTTATATATGCATGTCATACAGCTGACAGGGTAATTAATGATGTTAAGAGGCCATAAAATTATTACACTTCCTCATTGAGAACATCTTTATCTTGAAACAACACAGTACAAAATGCTTGTGCCTATAAACACTTTTGGGCATGATTTATCAAGCTATTTCGGACAGGGGCGTACATATGTGCCCCTGTCCACTGCAGCTTGCCTCTGGTGGAGTGTATTCCGCTGGCAGAATTCAGCATTGCACAAGAACGCTATTTTGTGCTCTTGTTCAACGCGGCCCCTGCCCGCGCACAGCCAATCACGCAAGGGCAGGAGCTGTCAATCTCCCTGGTTGGACGAGACCGGGGAGATTGAATTTCTTCACCTAAGAGGTAGAGAAGAGTTAGGGAAGCAGCGGTCTGATGACCACTGCTTGATAAATACGGACTGCAAGTTCTCTTGTGAGAAGCTGCAGTCGTAGGCAGACGAAGCCTTTGATAAATCGACCCCTTTAAGTGATGGTAAACTCTTCCCTTTTTAAAATCAAATCCTGAATGTAAGTGATATTTTAGATGGAGTTCAACTAATTAGTTGTAATGAAGTTGTGCTATAACTTACTTTTTGCCGCCCAGTTAAAAACTCAATTTTTCTGTGAGCTAACGGTTTAAATTGTTCTCCAGTCAGCACTCCAGCAACACCAAAAGTGCCATATGGGGAGAGTGCTGATTGAAGAAAAATTCAAACCTTAGCTCACAGAAAAATTGACTTTTGAAGTGGGCGATGGATTGCAGGGTTTTTGGATTTCATATCTATATTAAAAAGTAAGTTACAGCGTGTCTTCTGTACATCTGATAAATTAAACTCCATTTAAAGTATCACTAACATTCCGAATCTGATTATAAAAAGGGAAGCGTTTAACATCACTTTAAGGAAAGCAAATAGTACTGTTATTTTAGGCAAAATTTGAACATTCATTGTTGTCTTATTACATGATGATTGCTATAGTTGAAATCATATATATCATGAGTAATCTCTTTGATTGCAAACATAAGTTTAATTATTTATAAAACCCACAGAGAGCTTCAAGGGATACTAAACCCAAATTTTAAGCAACTTTCTAATTTACTCCTATTATCAATTTTTCTTTGTTCGCTTGCTATCTTTATTTGAAAAAGGTTTGGTTCTGTACCCTGGATAGCGCTTTCTGATTGGTGGCTACATTTAGACACCAATCAGCAAGTGCTACCCAGGTGCTTAACCTAAAAGGGGCTGGCTGCTAAGCTTTCATTCCTGCTTTTCAAATAAATATAGCAAGAGAACGAAGAAAAATTGATAATAGGAGTAAATTGGAAAGTTGCTTAAAATTGCATGCTCCGTCTGAATCATGAAATTGAAAAATTGGATTTAGTATCCATTTAAATTGCAGATCTTAAACACCTAATTTATTTTTTTTAAATAAACATGTAAATATAGATGTATTTTCCATGTATAAGGTGTACGCACCTGTCTACTTTAAGCAAATTATGCTACATCATAAATATATTAATGAAATTGCTTGTGTGGAGTAGAATGTAAAGGAAGTAGTGAGCCTTCCGGATATCATGGTATTTGCTTTGTTTAATATCTGTGACTCTTTCATAACCTTGGGGAAAGATCCCATTTATATCTATAAGAAGAATTCTAATTTTAACATATGTCTGAGCTTTAGACGTGCTCCAGTAGTTTGGATACTTTGGAGTCTTTGAGGAATTTTCAATATTATAGTCATATAGTCATTGTATAATAAGTATTAAAGCCATTGTAGCTGGTTAATGGCCATTCACATGAGCGATAATGGCTATTACAGTTTAGGGAATATATATATATAACCAACAAGATTAATGGTAGACAAAAAGTTAATACCTTTTAGCATATTAGGTTCTGCCTGTAACCCAATTCTAAGTTCTCCTTTTGCATAATATCAGCTCAGCCCAAATTGCAAATAGACACAGAAACATACATTGATGGATTTAAAGTTCTCACTTGGACTAAGCTGCGAAAATGGAACTACTGCTACTTTAGTAGTGTAAAATAAACTGCCCACTGTCTCAGACTTCATGGAAACATATTGTTCATCTTTGTGTGTTATGTTTGAGTATTATTTTTTTATGTGTCAGGAAGATGTAGATTACTTTGATGTGGAGAGGGCAGAATTTTTGTTATTGTTATTGGTTCTAATATTGGAAGAACATATAAAATAAACACACTAAACATATTTACGTTTTAAAGGGACATAAAACCCAAAAATGTTGTTTTACTATTCCACCAGAGCATACACTTTTTTAAAACTTTCCAATTTACTTCTATTATTTAATTTTCTTTGTTCTCTTGATATGCTTTGTTTAAAAAATATCTCTAGGTAGGCTCAGGAGCTGGGAGCTTATCATTGGCTTATCAATGTGTTCAGCTAGTTCCCAGTAGTGCATTGCTACTCCTTCAATAAAGGATACTAAGAGAATGAAGCAAAATTGATAAGAGAAGTAAATTGAAAAGTTGTTTAAAATTGCATGCTCTATCTGAATCATGAAAGAAAAAAATTGTGTTTCATGTCCCTTTAAATTGAGAATTACATTTTGAGTTTTATGCCACTTTAAGCTCTGATAAGTTTGGATTTGTGAGAAATCTAAGCAACCTGCTTCTCTCCATATTCATTAAAGATAATTTCACTTAGAACCTGGCATTTCCTGAGCACCCTTTCTGTGAGCTAATTACATATGGTGTAGTTCTATAGGCCATAGTCTAAATTTACAAATTGCACAAGTGTTTGGATCAAAAATTACAAAATAGATTGAAAATACATGTTATTTTATTAAGAAATGTCCTAAACTAATTACAACTACACATGCAGAGATAGCAGTAACAATAATCTGGTGAGTAGTAACCGTGCTACTATAGTTGTACCCAACTGTTTAAAGTCCCTTTAATACTGTCTGTGTCACCAGTTCTAATCCTGACAGGGATGTTTTCATTCTTGATTAATATAACTTATTTATCAGATGCAGTTAAAGTGATAGCAAGGTCAAAAATGAAATGTGCATGGGTCCATTTTAATTTGAAATATAAGCGAATTTGCAATAATCTCCCATTACCAAAAATGCTTCTAGTAAAAGATATGAGTTTTTTTAGCAGTATACGTACATATCCCGCGATGGCCTGTACACCATTATTTAACCACTATGGGGCATATTTATGAATGTGCGAGCGCTGTTGGCATTTATCATTGCAACAGCAGTTCTTGTGAGCTGCTGGTGCAATGCCGCCCCCTGCAGATTCGCAGCCAATTGGCCGCTAGCAGGGGGTGTCAATCAACCCGACCGTATTCGATCGGGTAGATTTCTGTCCGCGGCCTCAGAGCAGGCAGACAAGTTATAGAGCAGTGGCTTCATAACTTCTATTATGAAAAAAGAGGCATCAAGATCGATACGGAGCTTGATAAATATGCCCTTATAAATGCTCAGAAATGTATCTGTGATGTGTATTGCTTCTGAAGGCGTAATTTGTGTCATACAAACTACTGATGGCCCTATGAGAGGGAGTGATGTTTAAATACTGGTGCACAGGGCGTATGCCACAGAAAAACATTCATAACTTTTATTAGAAGCATTTTTGCTAATTGAAGTATATTGCACTAAAATGCATTTATGTACATTTCATGTTTTACCTTTCTATCCCTTTAAATATTTGTGTCTTCTATTATTATGTTTATCAATAATTAGTTCTCTAAGAAACAGGACTCTATCATGTTTATTTTGTATTCGTTTGCCTATTGCTTTGTCTTTTTTTATTATACTCCCCTGTATGTCACTGTGTAATCTGTTGGCGCATTACAAATAATAATAAAACAAATAAAATAATAAAAATGATGATGATTATATTATTATTATTACTATCATTCTCATCAATATCATCATGATTATTATGACTACAAATAGAGATATTTAACAGTGCTGTATCTTAAAGTTGGATTAGCAAAATACAAGATTTCTGAAAGCCCATTACATCAGACCCTTCAAGATTCAGGTAAGTTATTCATTAGGGTATTCATGTCATAGAAACCCATTTTAAATCATATCCTGTCTGAAAATGAGTAAAGATGTAAATATTATTGGAAACAAACATTGATCTACTGATATTAATTTAAAAGAGGCTAAGCATATGAAATTGAACGTAAAACTAGTGCTGACTTCCTGTTGTAGCAGCAAATAAATCCTCCAAGACTTGGTTCAATTAACCTTTGCTCCAATCAGCTCTGCATGAAATGCAGGAAGTCATATTAGCCAGATTCATACACTGTAACAGTCACAGATTTCATACCAATATATCTTGCATGTAAAGGCATAACTTCTGGTTTTAGTTAAACCAAATCATAGCCACAAGAAAAAAGTCATTTAAATGTTTGTAGATTATTAAGTAGAGAGGCCAACATTTTTTTATTAGAGGAAACATTTTTATTTGAAACACTTCAAAAATACAGTTTATATATTGTAAACCTTTTATGTAAACACAGTATTTAATTTGTTTTTTATAAGATGTTTCTTCCTTTTTAATGATCATGTTGTGTTATAAACATTTATCATGAGTATATTATATGTATCCTAGATATACTGAAATAAATTAACAGTGTTAGATGTTTTTTTGTTTTTAATTTTTTTTATTATTATTTACATAATTATTATTTTGCATAAAAACGCAATAACAAACAAAAAATATCAAAATATAGTTGTTGTCTTTTTTAGATTTAGTTGTAAAGGTAATTTAAAAAATGTTATAGATTCAATTAGTTATAGTGGGGGGAACCTGGATATTAATAGAAGACACTCTTTAGCTTATTGTTTAAAACAGGTCAAGTAACACAAATGCACTCACACTGCTGTTATATAATTGTGCTAGACATCGCTTAACTATGTGCAGTAGTATAATCTGGAATGCAAGGGGTTAACTGCAGCAAAACATGCTGGCTAGGGATACTGAAGCGATGCACAAAATGTACTAATATGCTGCGTCTATACATTATAATCCCTGAGCCCAGGTGCAAGGTTTTTTACATCAAAGGAAACTAACAGAGGAAAAAATAATTGGGAAGTCACATAACAATGCATCTTAATTACAATTAAGAGAGAGAGAGAGCAAGATACAGTGTTCATCTTACCCATTTTTACATTTGTTTCTCCTTGGTGAGTCTGCTCTCTGCTGGTGTTGAAGAAATGGATCGTTATCTCCCGTTTACCCCTGAAATATTTTCCTCTTCTTTGTCCCTCTCATTTTTTTGTCCTTTATATCTATTCTAGTACCCTATTTCCTCCTTCATCTGTTTATTTCACCCTCTAGATCTTAGATTTTGTATTCTCTTTATTAAAATGAAGAAAAACTGTCATTCATTTGAAAGAACATTAAGTAAACATAGTTGGATTAGTTTAAGTAAACCATGTTATATTTAAACTAGCAGGGACTACATGTTGTATACTGCTGTATACTTGCTTATTGGTTGAAATGGGCAACACCCATTGCTCTGTTTTTGACCAAAATAAGTTCATTCAGAAAAGGAACATTTAAAAAAAAAAAAAAAAACATTAAAAAATTTTTTTAAAAACATTTGAGGGAACAAAAAAAAATGTTCACTGTTTCATGTATATCTTTTTGCTTTAGGGTTGATATAGCAGACCTGCCAACTTTGAAAAACAAATTGTGGTGTGCATTAACTAAAAAAAATACTGCAAATGTTTATAGTAAAAATTTAAATTTGTTATAACTAAGGTGTCATTAGATAGTTGAAAATATGAATTTATTGTACTTTTGATAAATATATTCCATATTGCCTATTCAAATTGTTTGATTTTATACCCCAAACACACACGCATATATAAATCCAATATCTTTATTGACAAATGTTTGTAAGATGTAACTATTTCAATAGCATTCTAATGATTTTTATGTCACAGAACCATATTAGACATTAGATATGACACATATAAACATGATGCACATTTCAGTTCTTAAGTGTTCAATTGTAAAACATATTTTTTTCTTTCTTCATTTTATAGTGTGGTTATAATCCATAGCGTAATCTAGAGTACAGCAAATGAATAGTGTGACAGCTCTGAAATAAGATACATTTATATAACATAACCAGCCATTCACCATTGACTTAAAACAATTTATAACAAAAAAAAACTGTACATTGCTCAAAATGCTGAATTGTGGTTCCATATTTAAATGTTTGGGACACTGTTCTTGAATAAGGTTGACTATATGAATAGAGTGGCACAAGAATACAGTACAAAGGAAACGATTACAAAAGCGGAATATACTGTATATCCATATACTAATATTTGAAACTGCACGTTTGATGCTGCACTGAAATAAAATCACACATTGTTTTAGTTTAAAGGGACATATTAATGCTCTAATAACACATTTTATTATCACAGTGTTGCTTGCATATAAGTATGAGTTTAACTCTTGCAAACTTGTAAATACAATCAATAAGTCATCTCCCTAGCACCAATATACTATTGGCACTGTATGCAGGTAAAATACCCTGTATGGTAACTGCCACTACCAGTTCTGCTGAAAGAGTATTCCATGTACCAACTGTACTGTCTGTTAATTGTGAAATTATACCTATTTTGTGTTATATTCTTAATACAGATATGTTATACAATCAAATGCGAGCAGTAGTATTTGCACTTTTAAAACAAAATATATTTGATTAGATTTTAGATATTACAGTATTTTTACCCTTTATCCTCTAACCTCTAATGCATTTATGAGTATAAAGTCATAAATTGCTTTGTGTGTGTGTGTGTGTTTTTTCTATATTTCATCTGCCACATCAGCAGGGACATATGTGCTGGCGTCATGCAGGGTAACAGATGTTGCGATGAAGAATGAAGGTAGATGGCAAGCAGAAGGGCACAATTTAAAGTATGTAATGTGCCTATGCATTATGGGATTGTGTGGTTTCTTACTGGTTGCACTGGGATGCTTTGATGCTGTCCTCCTTAAGGTAACATTACAACCCCTTTCTCTTGCTGGCAGTACTTATAACCATGTGTGCTTTACTACGTCAGCACGTCACATGTGGGACACAAGGCACAAGGGTGCTGCCCTTTGTGAAGGCCTAAAAAAATATCAAAATACTTTGCAAGATAATCAGCTGTTGATCTTTTTATTATTATTATCATTTATATTATCATTAACATTAAAGGGCCATTATTGTCAAAGTATTATATACTCTAATCCGTTAGAGCATGTCATTTTAGGACTATGAATCCAAGACTACTGTGTGTTTAACCCCGGCAAAGGGTTTAGACACACAGAAGAAATACTGCTCAGGACTTGTCTTGAGTGTAAAACACTTATGATCAGCAGCACCAGTTCCACATCTGAGTCATGTGACTAGCACTGCTGATTGGATCAGCAGCGTTTTCTGCACGGGACCACAGTAGCAATTAGCTAGCGGTAGCAATTAGCTAGCGGTAGCAATTAGCACTTATAAAATTAACCAGAGATTTTAAACAAAACTGCACTTAGCATTTTTTTGGGGCTAAAGTCAGCGGTTGTAGGGTGTTAGAAAAAAAAAAATAGCACTGAAACCTTTACATTGGGGTTTATGGGAATATAATTATTATTATCTTATTATTTTTATCGGTTATTTGTAGATTGCCAACAGATAAACATAGCAGTTAGCTCTTATGAAGGTGATCTGCAAAACAGTTGGACTCTTAGGCTTACATGCTAAGGGGGTTCATGGCGGGTAGTAATGGAGGAGAGGAACTGGTATTAGTAAATGTTAGTGTAGGTTGTATGCATCCCTGAACAGTAGAGTCTTTAGGGAGCGCTTGAAGCTTTCAAAACTAGGGTAGAGTCTTGTAGAGCGAGGCAGAGAGTTCCACAAGATGGGAGCCAGTCTGGAGAAGTCATGTAAACTCACTGGAATGTGAGGAGGTAACAAGAGGGGAGGAGAGTACAAGGTCGTGAGCAGAGTGAAGGAGATGGGAGGGAGAGTATCTGGAGACAAGGTCTGAGATGTAGGGTGGAGCAGTGTAGTTGAGGGCCTTGTATGTCAGAGTCAGAATTTTGTGTTTTATCCTGGAGGCAAGAGGAAGCCAGTGAAGGGATTGGCAGAGAGGTGCAGCAGATGAAGAGCGACTTGTAAGAAAGATGAGCCTGGCAGAGGCATTCATTATGGATTATAAAGGAGCTAGGCGGTAGCTGGGGAGACCAGAGAGGACGGAGTTGGAGTAGTCGAGGTGGGAAAGGATGAGAGAGTGGATTCAAATCTTAGTTGTGTCTTGTGTAAGGAAATGTCTAATTTTAGAGATGTTTTTAAGGTGGAAGCGGCAGGATTTAGCCCAGGACTGAATATGAGGAGTGAAAGAAAGATCTAAGTCAAATGTGACCCCAAGACATCGGGCATGCGGGGTAGGGGTAATGATGGAGTTCTCGACAGTTATAGAGAGATGGGGGTGGAGATTTTAGAAGAAGGAGGGAAAATAAGGAGCTCAGTTTGGGAGAGATTTAGCTTAAGGTAGTGAGAGGACATCCAGGAAGAGATGTGAGAAAGACAGTTAGTGACACGGGTTAGCAAGGAAGGAGAAAGGTCTGGTGCAGAGAGGTAGATTTGGGTGTCATACGCATACAAATGATATTGAAACCCGTAGGATTTTATTAAAGATGCTAATGATGATGTGTAGACTGAGAAGAGAAGGGGACAGAGGGCAGAGCCTTGCGGTACCCCAACAAAAAGTGGTGACAGGGCAGAGGAAGCCCCAGAGAAGGCTACACTAAAGGTATGGTTAGACAGGTAGGAAGAGAACCACATATACACATATTAACACATAAATATATATGTATATAGTCATATACATATATAATTACACTTTGCTGCCATTGCTACACTACTTACCCCCTTCGCTGCGCTAGGTTCTCATGCCATGTATCACGGCATGAGAACGAGGCTCCCATTAGATTGGAGTTCGCATTACTGTCAACTTTAGTGATATTTAGCGCTCCACTTGTAATCTTGCCCACATTAGGCTAGGAATTAAAGTTTTAAAATAACAGGCTCTAATGGATTCAAGCATGTAACTTTTTGACTATAATGGCTCTTTAAGGAGAAAAAAAACAGACTGGTCATCTTAAATAGGTCTTAAAGTAATGGTAAAGTTGCTCCATATTAAAAGCTGCATTGGCAACATTTTTATAAACAACTATGAGTTTCATTCATCATTTTTTTAATTTCAAATATTATTCAAGTAATTAGTAAATTACACCTTACATTCTATTGTCCCGCATTCCAACCCCCTCTATCTAGAGCGCATGCGCACATCTTATTTCATTGGGAACAAGCCTGGTTGCACATAGGGAACAAGCCTGGTTGCAAATAGGGAACAAGCCTGGTTGCTTATGTAGAGAGCGGGTGGGATCGCTCTCTACATCAGAATACAGCATCAGACCAGGAAGTCTATGGAGGGCGGAGCGAGGTGCGGTGCATACTATAATTAAAAATGTTAAAAAAATTGTTTAAAAAAAAAAAAATTATTATTACAACTTAGCGGTGTAAGTAATTAAAGAAAAGGCTACCTGCTTGAATGATCGATGAGGCAAAACTTTGCCATCACTTTAATCTCAGTAGTGAGAGCCATTATGCTGATCAGATTTTGACCATCATTTAGCTTAAAAGAACATTCTGGTGCAAAAAATGATGTGCTGTACTTTGTTAAAAAATAGCAATTTTTGCACTATTGAGGCCCCAGCTCTATTGTTTAACCCATTTGCGGGAGTTAAACACATTGAACTGGAGTTCTCTGATATCATGCTGTAATGAATAAGAGCACGTCATTTCTGCAGTAAATGCTAAAGTTCTCTCAGGAGCCGCAAGCACAGTTCCTGAGCAGAATACAGCTGGTGATTGTCGGCAGTCATGTGACTGCTGCTGCCTCATAAGCTGTTTCCGATTCAGGACTAGCAATTCTCTGCAGCTGTTGAACAATACTTTAACTTTGTGTTTAAACCCATGCAGAGTTAATCACATAGAATTGGAGGACCAATGGTGCAAATATTGCCTGCTCTAGCAAATTAAAATGACTTGAGAAAAAGGGTATTGTTGTAAGGGGTTTTCTAGACCACAGAATTGTAGGTGTGATGAAAGTTGACAAGGAACTAAATACAGTGGGCGCAATCACATATATACGGCGCAGGTTTCGGCGCAAGCGTGGAACCCACGCCGCCTGTAATTTCACCTTGCACATCGGGGTATTACATATACTGCGCCGTTAGATGCTAAACTGGCGTAAGTAGGACAAACTGGCGATCCTCTGAAATGTGCGCAAATACACATTTTAGTCGTCGCAAGTAACTTACGCCAGTATTTTATCCATGGAAAGTGTCAATAAAGAGTAGTTTTATGCAAATTAGGCTAACACTAGTAAAAATTAACCGCAATTTCATATAAAAATGCGACACGTAATCATGCTATTCAGAATTCATATATAAACCCATATATAAAGAGATGAAGGTAATACAATTATGATTTCCCATTGTTCTCTCCTCCAAGTATTGTTGATTGTTTTGAGAAGAAATTTAAAGTAAATAAGCAAGTATATGTCCACAATGTGATAAAGTACCTACAAGCTCAATTCATTTGATTATGTTGTGGCTTCAAACTATTTCAAATACACAAATAAACCTTAAAAAAACAATATCATAGTATACTGTCCCTTTAACCTTGAGATGCTGCTTAAAAGTATGCGTTTGTTAAGGCTTCCAGGGAGTTACGTTGCTTTTTTAGTCAGTGCAAGGGTTCCTGCGCCTGCAATTTGTGGCGAGATAAGAATGGAGTAGATTTTCTGAATTCTGCGCGCGTAAGTCCTTACGCTGTATATTGGATACCAAATTGCGCATCTGTTCTATGTTAGTCTATGGTTAAAAAAAATACGTACGAAGGGTGAAATATACGCGCGTAACTTGTATGCTACGCCGTATATGTAATACCAAAATTGCGTAAAATCTGACGTCGCCGGCTTTTGCGGGCGACGCTGCATATTTAATGGAGGCCAGTGTATCTAGGTTTCAGAGGTGGGGGAACCACATCTTCTACTTACAGCTGGCACAGGTGTGGTTTGTAATAATGAATAAGGTGCTTAGAACTTCCACAACCTTCCCAGGACCAGCACTGGAACCTGTGCATAGAGTCACCGTATGAGGAAAAAGGAAGAATTACACAAAGTCAAAATTACACAGAGAGACCCTGTTTTTGAATAAGAAAATATAATTTTCTCATTGAAGGTTTTTATTTCTCTCTCATTGTATTGACTGTGTGAGGTCTCCAAAGATGCAAATTTCTTTGTAATTTCAACATCAAGTAATTCAGTTTATAAAGGAAAATCTTATAATTGTCAAAACAACATTAAGTTATTGTTATTACAAGAGCAAAAAAACGAAATACACAGTACTTACGTTTATTTTTTATGTTTTTATATTTTCTCATGACACTATGTAAGAACCCTATCCATACTGGCTTCTTGCAATTATTTAGGGAGCAGGTAAACTGTGTAGTCAAGGGGGCCGATTTATTAAGCTGTCAACCAGCTTATTCCGCTCGAGCCTTCAGGCTCGCCAGAATCAGGAATTAAGAAGCAGCGATCCTAAGACCGCTGCTCCTTAACTCTTCCGTCACCTCTGAGGTGGTGAACAGCAATCAGCCCGATCGAATACGATCGGGTTGATTGACACCCACTGCTAGCGGCCGATTAGCCGCAAATGTGCAGGGGTCGGCATTGCACAAACATTTCACGAGAAATGCTTGTATTTTGATAAATGCCAACAGTGTAGGCTGTCTGCATTTATCGATGTGCGGCAGACATGATCTGCTACAGAGGATAATGTCCGCTTGCACTATGATAAATTGTCCCCAATGTGTTACCTTACAATAGCTGGAAAAAGGTTGAATTGTGTTTTTTTAAAACATTAATGGGATATAAAGTGCAAAAATAATAATAATTAATATTACAGGTAGCCCTCGTTTTACAACGGTTCAATTTACACCGTTTTAGAATAACAACCTTTTTTTCCAGTCATGTGACTGCTATTGAAAAGCATTGAGAAGCAGTGCATTTATTAAAATAGCCAGTAGGTGGAGCTGTCCACTTGTGTTGCAGCAAAGCCAAGCAAGCTGAAATTAATCAGTTTAACCAGACCTGAGCTATCAAGCAGATTTCAAAGGAACAAGATCTTCCTGTCTATAAATCAGTCCAGATTGGAATGCATAGAAAGAACTGTTTGCAGAAAATTGCAAGTGAAGTCTGTGTTGTGTGATTATTTTATTAGGTGTTTAATGCTGTTTAGCAAATGTTTTTGTTCATTTAACTTAGTTTAATTATATATTCTGTGTTGTGTGATTATTTTATTAGGTTTATAATGCTGTTTAGCATTTAAAGTCTTCATTTCAAAGCTTTAAAAATAATGTATTAGGTGTTACTTATGACAATTTTGAGAGGGGCCTAGAACCTATCTCCCTCACTTCCAATTGACTTACATTATAAACTGGGTTTCAATTTACAACGGTTTCGATTTACAACCATTCCTTCTGGAACCTAACCCCGGCGTAAACTGAGGGCTACCTGTATTGCACTTTTGTTTGTATATAACTGTGTGTTTAACCCCTACAAAGTCATCTACATAGAAGCAATGCACTACTGTGAGCTAGCTGAACACATCTAGTAAGCCAATGGCATGAGACAAATATGTGTAGTCACCAATCACCAACTAGCTCCCAGTAGAGTACACATTGTTCTTCAACAAAGGATACTAAAAGCACAAAGTAAATTTGTAAATAGAATTTAATTTAAAAGTGACTTAAAATTACATATTCTATCTTAATCATGCAAGTTAACTTTGATTTTCCTATCCCTTTAGAAGTCGGAGAGGGAAGAGATTGACTGGTGACAGGGTTCACTACAATTCTCATCCACTGAGGGGCGCTACTAAGATCACCTTGTAGTGCCCCCAACTACTCAGGTTTTCCTCTATGCTGTGTGCTCAGATGTATTGTGTTTATCCATGATCCAGTGTATGCCGCACATGCCACATGTGTTTCAAATATAATTCATAAGCATATATTGTGCCTGAATATGTGTTTATGCAACCTAAAAAAGATATTTGTTAATAT
This sequence comes from Bombina bombina, assembly GCF_027579735.1. Classification (NCBI taxonomy): domain Eukaryota; kingdom Metazoa; phylum Chordata; class Amphibia; order Anura; family Bombinatoridae; genus Bombina; species Bombina bombina. The sequence continues at coordinate 673,257,983 of NC_069500.1, read as the reverse complement.
TTGTATCTGTATGGATTATGTGTAATGTGAATTTAAAAAAGAATATATACAGTATTTCTTAGGAAGTGAAAAGGTTAAGATTTTATCAAATCTAATAAAAAATGTTATGAAAACTTTTAAATGGTTTTCAGATTACAACAAATAAAATATAAACACTTCATTTTCTTTCATATCTTCAAATGTTTTTTTTCCAAATATATATTAACCCTTTAGAAAGCAGAAAGGACTTCAGCACATTGCTATTTTAAAGTGTTGCAGCATTCGGTGGCAGAGTAAGTTGCTAAACATATTTTTTATAAACTTAAAGGGACATTGTACGCTATTTTTTTCTTTACATAATGTTTTGTAGATGATCCATCTATATAGTCCATCTAGGAGTGTTTTTGTAAAAAGGTATAGTTTTGCTTATTTTTATATAACATTGTGCTGATTTTCAGTCTCCTAACCAATCTCCTGTTTGTGTAATGGGTCTTTTTTATATGCAGGGTAGGGGGAATGTCTGCTCTTCCTGCTTTCCCATTTCAGTGGGTGTCCCAGCCTAACCTCATCAACAGTGCTAAACTGTGAGCTTCTAAGTAAGTTTTTAAAAGGATTTATACTGGATGCTGTTATATGAAAATTGGTGTATACTATCCTTTTAAGAGGTTGTATTAAAAGAAAAAGTATGGATTTTAACAGTTTTAAAATAGATGCATTTGTGAGGTTGAAAAAAGTAATATCAAGAGGGAGAGTTCTAAACTCCACATCAAAATAAATACGTGATAATTCTGTTGTTTTAATAATCTTATTTACCTGTTGCTTTTTTTATGCTGTGGAGGGTGAAATGTTCCCTTTTAAACTGTTCTCTATAAACATACTTTAATGTGTATTATTATTATTATTATTATTTTTATTGACGTATTCATAATGAGATATACAGACGTTAAAAACAAAAATTCACCAGCATATTCATACATAGATTGTAAATTACAGTTACAAAGTTCAAACATGTGTAAAACAATAGTCCAGAATAACTACTGAAGGTGAAACAATAAAGAATATACCTCTTATTTTAAATTAAGTTAATGATTAAAGGGATACTAAACCCAAATGATTTCTAATTTGGTCCTATTATCAATTTTTATTCGTTCTCTTGCTATCTTTATTTAAAAAACAGCAATGTAAAGCTTAGGAGCTGGCCCATTTTTGTTTGAGAACCTGGGTTATGCTTGCTTATTGGTGGCTTAAATGAAGTCACCGATAAGCAAGCACTATCTAGGGTGCTGAACTTAACATGGGCTCATAAGCTTTACATTGCTGCTTTTTCTAAAAAAGATAGCAAGAGAATAAAGAAAATGATAATAGTTTCCACACAAGCCTTCAAAAAAATTGGGTTCAGTATCCCTTTAAGGAAAATTCCTCTAGAAAGAGACCACATTTGTGCCTTGTAAAAAATCGACTGGTTATAAAAATGGAACTTTAGGCAAACATAAATTTAAGAGTCAATTTTGGGCCCAAAGTAAGTAGAAAAAGAAAAATGAAAATAAAGAGTGTTAATAAACCAGAAGAAAACTGGTTAATGAACACACCTGAAAATGTTCTGAAATACTAGTTTAAGATTTAAATATACCATTAACATTATGGGCCAGATTATAAGTGGAGCGCAAAATATCACTTACGGTAAAGCTAATGCGCAGGTATTACAGGTGAGGTGCAATGCGAATGCAACCTCATGTTCACATTGCACAAAATCATTGTGCTCACGAGAGCGCGCTTCCATAGGCTCCAATGGGAGCCTTGTTCTGATGCCGTCATACACGGCACAGAACGTAAGTGCAGCGAAGGGTGTAAATCACGCAGTGATGGGCAGCAAATGTAAATATATATGTATATTCTTATTTATATATATATATATATGTGTTAATATGTGTATATATAAATATATATATATACATTTTATGAAGCTGTATTTTATTGCTGCTATGCTGGTGATTAAATTTTTTAAATAAAAGCCGTTTAACTATTTTGAACCCTGTGAGTATTTTACATTGGTTTTAACCATTGTATTTAAGCATACAGCCAGGTTCCCTAAGAGACACAGCACCACCAGATTAACACCCATACTATCTTTGTAGCAATGATGTTGTGAGAATCAATGTGCACTCCATGACACAACTGATTAACTCTAGCAGTTAGCGTTATACAGAATTTACTTTCAAAATGCTCCAAAATAGATTTGATAGCTCCATATAGCTCCTCCACCATCATTGTTGCAATAAAATTGTATATATAAACTTGTGCTTTTTACCCTGTCTAAGGGGTGGGCCTATTCACTGACACGCTGCTGAAGGCCTTCAACAGTCCAGATTGGTGATGTTAAATAAACTGTAGATATGGTAGTATCAAGCTTTTACAGGATAGAGTTCTGAACCAATCACAAAGGTAAAAAGTATATTAATATAACTGTGTTGGTTATGCAAAACTGGGGAATGAGTAATAAAGGGATTATCTATCTTTTAAAACAATAACAATTCTATGGCTGACTGTCCCTTTAACCTCTCATAACTTAAAGTGAATGTAAACTTTCATGAATTAGTGCCTGGTTTTTAAAAATACTATTAAAAACAGGGGCACTTTCATTCATGAAATTTTACATTGCACTGTATTTTTACAAATACCTATCTTTCTCTTGTGCAAAGCTGGATCGCCGATCCCCCGCTTGCAGTTCCTCTGTACATACGTCACCAATGGACGAAACCGGCTTCCTCCAATCATGGTTTCCCCCCCGAGTGTCCATCTCGTGAGGCCACGCTGTGATTGGAGGAAGCCAGTTTTGTCATTGCTGTACTAAGTACAGCAGGAGAAGCAGGCGGGGGTCAGCAATCCGGCTTTGCACAAGAGAAACGTAAGTATTTGTAAAAATATGATGCAATGTAAACTTTCATGAATGAAAGTGCCCCTGTTTTTTATAGTATTTTTAAAAACCGGGCACTAATAGTTTACATTCTCTTTAATATTGCACATGTTTAAAGCAGAGGGAGCTTTTTAACCCCTTAATGACAACTGACGTACCAGGTACGTCATGCATTAACAACCAGTTAATGACAATAGACGTACCTGGTACGTCAGTTGTCTAAGAGAGTGCTGGAAGCGATCGCAATCGCTTCCAGCAGCTCTTAGGGTATTGCAGTGATGCCTCCATATGGAGGCATCCTGCAATACCTTTTCAGAAGACTCCGATGCAGAGAGAGCCACTCTGTGGCCCTCTCTGCACCGGTAGCGATGGTGCCGGTTCGTTGGTGGGTGGGAGCATATCAGGGAGGCGGGTGGGCGGCCCATCGCTACCCGGCATCCGGTTCCTGTAAGTGCTATGTGCACGCCGGGTGCCGGGAGCGTGCGTGGGCGCGCGTGCGTGCGATTAGCTGGCCACTGACACCAATGAGAAGGGAAGAGGGGGGAAAAATAATTTAAAAAAAAAATATATAAGGATCTGGGAGGGGGAGGGGGTTGGGGTATTGTGGGGGGCTGCTACACTACAGAAAACATTAAAAATTGCAAAAAATTGCAAAAAAAACACTTGTTTTTGGGGCAAATTGGGTACTGGCAGACAGCTGCCAGTACCCAAGATGGCGGCAATTAGGTAGGGGAGAGGGTTAGAGAGCTGGGGGATCATGGAGGTTGGGGCTAAGGCAGGGGTCCATCACAGCTAAAACATTTTATTTTTTTTTATTAAAAAAAAGAAAAACTCCTTTTATTTAGTACTGGCAGACTTTCTGCCAGTACTTAAGATGGCGGGGACAATTGTGGGGTGGGGGAGGGAAGAGAACTGTTTGGGAGGGATCAGGGGGTGGGATGTGTCAGGTGGGAGGCTGATCTCTACCCTAAAGCTAAAATTAACCCTGCAAGCTCCCTACAACCTACCTAATTAACCCCTTCACTGCTGGGCATAATTTACGTGTGGTGCGCAGCAGCATTTAGTGGCCTTCTAATTACCAAAAAGCAATGCCAAAGCCATATAAGTCTGCTATTTCTGAACAAAGGGGATCCCAAAGAAGCATTTACAACCATTTGTGCCTTAATTGCAGAAGCTGTTTGTAAATAATTTCAGTGGGAAACCTAAAGTTTGTGACAAAATTTGTGAAAAAGTGAACTTTTTTTTTTATTTGATGACATTTGGCGGTGAAATGGTGGCATGAAATATACCAAAATGGGCCTAGATCAATACTTTGGGTTGTCTTCTAAAAAAAAATATATACATGTCAAGGGATATTCAGGGATTCCTGAAAGATATTAGTGTCCCAATGTAACTAGCGCTAATTTTGAAAAAAAGTTGTTTGGAAATAGCAAAGTGCTACTTGTATTTATGGCCCTATAACTTGCAAAAAAAGTAAAGAACCTGTAAACATTGGGTATTTCTAAACTCAGGACAAAATTTAGAAACTATTTAGCATGGGTGTTTTTTGGTGATTGTAGATGTATAACAGATTTTGGGGGTCAAAGTTAGAAAAAGTGTGTTTTTTTCAATTTTTTCCTCATATTTTATATTTTTTTTATAGGAAATTATAAGATATGATGAAAATAATGGTATCCTTAGAAAGTCCATTTAATGGCGAGAAAAACAGTATATAATATGTGTGGGTACAGTAAATGAGTAAGAGGAAAATTACAGCTAAACACAAACACCGCAGAAATGTAAAAATAGCCATTGTCATTAAGGGTAAGAAAATTGAAAAATGGTCCGGTCATTAAGGGGTTAAGTAATTTTTTATTTCATTCTGAATAAAGTGTAAGTGGCAGCAACATGGAGGAGATCCTGTATGTGTGCCTATCTAGATCAGTATAGTATCATAAATACATAGATGCTTAATGTCAACAGGTTAAATCTGCAGTTATGTTTGCCCAAATAATAGTAAATAATTAGCTAATTTAAATTAAATATAATTTTAGTATGGATGTTTTATTTTAGTTCAAAGTATTTCTAAAATTAATTTATCAAATGTATTGAATTTTAATTGTTGGGCACCCCTGCTGCAATACACTTTATTTAGGAAATGTAAAGTGCATAAAGGGCTAGCTTAATACATCTGGCTGTAATGTGTTTTCAATCTGCATAACCCAACTTTAAATTGCATTTTAGGATTTGTAGTACTGTTTTGATTTGATGACAAATAAGTTAGAGCCAGAAGAACCATATATCCCAGAATCCCCAGTTCATTGGAGGACCCTGGTGCAAGCCAGTCACATGGCACACAGAGGTCAGATGACACTAGAGTATCTCAAGAAATGTTTTTCAGTCAGGGCTACGCATGGAGGGCAGCTAAAGACACAACACTGCTTATGAGGTATTTACATGTCAGGAACTGATTGCACTGACCTGCTGAGGTATTTAACAGTTAACAACTAACAATATCACTGCCACTTGTTATAGATAGCAGAGAAATGCATGTTTTTATTCTTATTATATGCATTTATTAGATTTAGTGTACTCTTCATTTAGACAAGGTAGCCCTGATAGGTCAGCATATTCCTTAAAATTAAAATGCTGTGGTTTACATTTTATTTTCACTAGAATGTCCCTATGAATAGCATAAGAGCAACTGTTTTCTTAAGGGGAAATAAAGATACATCTTGAAATCTAGTGCACTGTTTAGCTTAAAGGGACATGCCACCCACATTTTTTCTTTTATAAATTAGAAAGAGAATGCAATTTTAAACATCTTTCTAATTTACTTATATTATCTAATTTGTTTTATTTTCTTGATATTCTTTGATGAAAAGCATATCTAGATATGCTCACTAGCTGCTGATTGGTTGCTGCACATAGAAGCATTGTGTGATTGGCTCACCCATGTGCATTGCTCTTTCTTCAAATAAGGATATTTAAAAAATGAAGCAAAATAAATAATGGAAGTAAATTGTAATGTTGTTTAAATTTCTATTCTCTATCTGAATCATGAAAGAAAGATTTTGGGTTTAGTGGCCCTTTAAGAATGTGGTCTCCAGCATGGCCTTCCTATATATCTATTAACTTTATTTAATGCATTATTTAGCAATACTAAAATTGTTTTTGCTGTGTAAAGGTTTTGTGACTATAAGCAACAAGTAAATATATATGCAATTGCAAACCCATCTCTTTACTAAAGTCTATTTCCTGGGGGGCTGCTTACATATATTACATTGTGAAATCATTTATTAATGCAGTAAAACTGAATTATCAGAGTTACTCAAGCAAGGAGAAATGCTTTATGGCTTGAAACACTGAATTGCTGCACTAATAAAGTAGTTTGCTTTTTTAAGAGATAAAAGTTGAAAAAAAATGAAATGCTTCAGTGTGTTAGAGCATTTTATTATTGTATCTTTGCTTGCATGTGATGTGTTAAAGATGTTGAAAACACAAAGTCTACTTCTGAACAGCAATGCAGTATTGGGACTTTAGCTGAACAGGTCTAAATAGCCAATGACAAGAGTCGTATGTGTTTACCCACCAATCACCAGTTAGCTCCCAGTAGTGTATTACCAATTCTGAACCTAGTTATTTATATATGCTTTTCAATAAAAAATTATGTTTCAAAATAGTAAAGTAAATTAAAACATTTTTTTTAATTGCATCGTCTATCTAAAGCATGAAAGTTTAATTTTGCCTTTCATGTCTCCTTATGTTTGTTGTCTGCAAAGCTTATGTTCTGTATATAAAGGCATAGACAAATGGTGGCTACTTACCATTTCAGCCAAGTGCATTCATCCTGAGATTAGCCGACAAAATTACTTTTAAATTAAAACAATTTTTAAGTAAAAATGGCGAGGAACTCTTAAGTGACATATAGGCAGCTGTTCTGATCTGTTGAACATATATTATTTCTATTTCTGAGAATTTGTGAAAAAATGAGAATACCAAGTCAGTATGTTTTAATTTTATCCTTCTGAACAATGCAAAATGAACCATGAAATAACAGTAAGCATAAAATGATATACAGAGATGCTTTTTTTTTACATTGACTGCTCATAGATTTTTATTTTTAAGAGTTCTCGCTTTACATTTATTAGTGATCTCTGGCCTGACCCACTCAATAAGCGTTTTTATTTCCCTGCAGTAGAAACGTGCATCTGGTCCTTACGTCACTGATAATATGCTTTATTAATTATATTCACATTTCCATAAGTGTTTTCAAATATCATTATATTTGGAATTATGATTATGTACTGCAGGAGTTTAATTACTAAGAAATAATACTTCACTAATGATCAAATTTGCATCTATTATGAGAATAATTTAAGACTAAGAAACAAAACACCTGTAGCTGAACTGTAGGAGTCTTATAGAGTTCAAGATTTTTAGGACAGATATTTGATGAGTGTTCATGCTTGATACCTTGATATTACTCCCTCATTTTTAAATGTGTTACCTAAGCTATTGGAGAGATCTAGTTTGTGTTTTAAAAAAATAAAGATTGAAAATTGATGAGGGAGTCTGTACATTTTTTCCCACTTTTATGAGACCTAAAGACTCATGATAGATTAGATGCCATTAAAAGAAAATAGAGAGATTCTGGATAGAATATTACAGACAAAGAGCTAAAGATATGTTGACATTCAATTTTTTGGAACATCAATGTTTTTTTTTAGAGCAGTTGCTATGCACCCTTTTCATTACTTTGTGTACTGTACATGTCCAGTGTTCTATATAGGAGAGAGGTAAAGGTGAGAGAAAGGAACATTACAAAAAGGTAACAATATGTTGTAGAAAATTAGCTTACATTGGGCCAGATTACAAGTGGCGTGCGATTTAGTGCTTTCGCTCACGCACAAACACTGCTAGAAGTAAACTCTTAACACGCACAGTATCTTTAGGACTTCAGGGGGTCGATCCGATATAAATCGTCGCCCGCAAAAGCCGGCAACGCCAATATTTGCGCGGATTTGGTATCACATATACGGCGTAACCTAGAAGTTACGCCCGTATATTTCTGCCGTCGCCCGCAGTTTTTTGGGCCATAGGCAGGTATACCAAACCCGCGCAGTTTGGTATCCAATATGCAGCGTAAGGACTTACGTGGCGAAAATGGAGAAAACTTACTCCATTTTCACCTCGCCACAAAAAGCAGCCGTAAGAAGCCTTACGCTGACTATTGGAGCCCCGTAACTCCCTAAACTAACTAGAAAATAAACCTAACACCTAACGCATGCGCAATGTCTATCTCCCTGTCAATCGCGATCTGCTAAAATAAACCTAACACCTAACGCATGCGCAATGTCTATCTCCCTGTCAACCGCGATCTGCTAAAATAAACCTAACACCTAACGCATGCGCAATGTCTATCTCCCTGTCAACCGCGATCCCCCCCCCCCCGAAATCCCTAATAAAGTTATTACCCCCTAAACCGCCGCTCCCGGACCCCGCCGCCATCTACATAAACTAACCCCCTACTGTGAACCTCTAAAACCGCCGCCATCTACCTTATCTATCCCCTAATCTGACCCCTTACACCGCCGCCACCTATATAAAAATTATTAACCCCTAATCTAATCCCCTTACACCGCCGCCATCTCTATTAAAATGATTAACCCCTAATTTAATCTACCTACCCCGCCGCCAGCTATATTATCTATATTAACCCTAAGTATATTATAGTTAATATAGGTATTACATTATATATATTAACTATATTAACCCTAATTATATTAGGGTTAATATAGTTAATATAGTTACTATAGTATTTATATTAACTATATTAACTCTATCTAACCCTAACTAAATTTATATTAAATTAATCTAATTCATTTATAAACTAAAATATTCCTATTTAAATCTAAATACTTACCTATAAAATAAACCCTAAGATAGCTACAATATAATTAATAATTACATTGTAGCTATGTTAGGGTTAATATTTATTTTACAGGTAAATTGTTAATTATTTTAACTAGGTATAATAGATATTAAATAGTTATTAACTATTTAATATCTACCTAGTTAAAATAATTACCCAATTACCTGTAAAATAAATCCTAACCTAAGTTACAAATACACCTACACTATCAATAAATTTAATAAACTACAAACATCTATCTAAAAATACAATTAAATTAACTAAACTAAATTACAAAAACAAACAAACACTAAATTACAAAAAATAAAAAAAAGATTACAAGATATTTAAGCTAATTACACCTATTCTAAGCCCCCTAATAAAATAATAAACCCCCAAAATAAAAAAAATTCCCTGCCCTATTCTAAATTCAACAAATTTCAAAGCTCTTTACCTTACCAGCCCTTAAAAGGGCCTTTTGTGGGGCATGCCCCAAAGAATTCAGCTCTTTTGCATACAACAAATACAATACCCCCCCCCCCATTACAACCCACCACCCACATACCCCTATTCTAAACCCACCCAAACCCCCCTTAAAAAAGCCTAACACTACCCCCCTGAAGATCTCCCTACCTTGTCTTCACCACACCGGGCCGAACTCCTGATCCGATCCGGGCGATGTCTTCCTCCAAGCGGCAAAGAAGAATTCTTCCTCCGGCGATGTCATCCTCCAAGCGGCAAAGAAGAATTCTTCCTCCGGCGACGTCTTCCTCCAAGCGGCAGCAAAGTCTTCATTCTTCCGGCGGCGTCTTCAATCTTCTTTCTTCGCTCCGCCGCCGCGGAGCATCCATCCCGGCCGACTGCTGAACTTGGAATGAGGTACCTTTAAATGACGTCATCCAAGATGGCGTCCGCCGAATTCCGATTGGCTTATAGGATTCTATCAGCCAATCGGAATTAAGTTAAAAAAATCTGATTGGCTGATTGAATCAGCCAATCAGATTCAAGTTCAATCCGATTGGCTGATCCAATCAGCCAATCAGATTGAGCTCGCATTCTATTGGCTGTTCCGATCAGCTAATAGAATGCGAGCTCAATCTGATTGGCTGATTGGATCAGCCAATCGGATTGAACTTGAATCTGATTGGCTGATTCAATCAGCCAATCAGATTTTTTTAACTTAATTCCGATTGGCTGATAGAATCCTATCAGCCAATCGGAATTCGGCGGACGCCATCTTGGATGACGTCATTTAAAGGTACCTCATTCCAAGTTCAGCAGTCGGCCGGGATGGATGCTCCGCGGCGGCGGCGGAGCGAAGAAAGAAGATTGAAGATGCCGCCGGAAGAATGAAGACTTTGCTGCCGCTTGGAGGAAGATGTCGCCGGAGGAAGAATTCTTCTTTGCCGCTTGGAGGATGACATCGCCGGAGGAAGAATTCTTCTTTGCCGCTTGGAGGAAGACATCGCCCGGATCGGATCAGGAGTTCGCCCCGGTGTGGTGAAGACAAGGTAGGGAGATCTTCAGGGGGGTAGTGTTAGGCTTTTTTAAGGGGGGTTTGGGTGGGTTTAGAATAGGGGTATGTGGGTGGTGGGTTGTAATGGGGGGGGGGGGTATTGTATTTGTTGTATGCAAAAGAGCTGAATTCTTTGGGGCATGCCCCACAAAAGGCCCTTTTAAGGGCTGGTAAGGTAAAGAGCTTTGAAATTTGTTGAATTTAGAATAGGGCAGGGAATTTTTTTTATTTTGGGGGTTTATTATTTTATTAGGGGGCTTAGAATAGGTGTAATTAGCTTAAATATCTTGTAATCTTTTTTTTATTTTTTGTAATTTAGTGTTTGTTTGTTTTTGTAATTTAGTTTAGTTAATTTAATTGTATTTTTAGATAGATGTTTGTAGTTTATTAAATTTATTGATAGTGTAGGTGTATTTGTAACTTAGGTTAGGATTTATTTTACAGGTAATTGGGTAATTATTTTAACTAGGTAGATATTAAATAGTTAATAACTATTTAATATCTATTATACCTAGTTAAAATAATTAACAATTTACCTGTAAAATAAATATTAACCCTAACATAGCTACAATGTAATTATTAATTATATTGTAGCTATCTTAGGGTTTATTTTATAGGTAAGTATTTAGATTTAAATAGGAATATTTTAGTTTATAAATGAATTAGATTAATTTAATATAAATTTAGTTAGGGTTAGATAGAGTTAATATAGTTAATATAAATACTATAGTAACTATATTAACTATATTAACCCTAATATAATTAGGGTTAATATAGTTAATATATATAATGTAATACCTATATTAACTATAATATACTTAGGGTTAATATAGATAATATAGCTGGCGGCGGGGTAGGTAGATTAAATTAGGGGTTAATCATTTTAATAGAGATGGCGGCGGTGTAAGGGGCTTACATTAGGGGTTAATAATTTTAATATAGATGGCGGCGGTGTTAGGGGCTCACTTTAGGGGGTTATAGATATAATATAGCTGGCGGCGGGGTACGGGAGCGGCGGTTTAGGGGTTAATAACTTTATTAGGTTGCGGCGGGGTAAAGGAGCGGCGGTTTAGGGGTTAATAGCTTTTTTATTGTTAGGCTAGTGAGGGGGGATAGCGGATAGAGGGTTAGACAGTGCGGGCTATGTTAGGGAGGCGTGTTAGACAGTGCGGGCTATGTTAGGGAGGCGTGTTAGACAGTGCGGGCTATGTTAGGGAGGCGTGTTAGACAGTGCGGGCTATGTTAGGGAGGCGTGTTAGACAGTGCGGGTGTTTTAAACTTTAGTCAGGTTTTATAGGCGCCGGCAGTTTCTAACGTGCCGCAAGTCACTGGCGACGCCAGAAATTTGTACTTACGCAGATTTCTGGACATCGCTGGTTTGTGAGACTTACGGCACGTTAGCATCTGACGGCGACTTATATGGGATGGCTCGAGTTGCGAGCTGAAACTGCGGGCGACGCCGGTTCCCTCGCTTGCGCCGCAAACTGCGATCGATATCGGATCGCGCCCCAGATATCGCAACCGAGCTAACTTCTTCCCATAGACTTACTGTTCGTGAGCTAATCTGACACAGCGTTAGACCAACCACTAACCCGACGGTAGTTATGAATATATTACATTACAATGTTCTTCACATAGTAGATAATGTTCTCTTTGTTTTTTAAATATATATATATATATATATATATATATGATGTATTTTTTGTAAAATATATATATCTATACCTGTATATCTGAATATATATATATATATATATATATATATATATATATATATATATATATATTTAAAGGTATATACAGAAATATCTATTTAAAAATACATAGAACTTTTTCCCCTATGTGAAAAACATTGGAATGTAAAATATTTGCAGTACATACACAGTAAAACACATTAAAAAATATTAAAATTTATTAAAAACAATTTCATGTTTTCAGGTATTTGAGTGGAAAAGACTCCAAAGTATACATATATATGTATATATGTGTGTATATATATATATATATATATATATATATATATGTGTTTGTATAAGTATGTATATACATATTATGTCCACAAATAAACATAAATACACATGTGTGTATATATATATATATATATATATATATATAGTTCCAGAAGGTTTAGGACTCACGAGTCCTCTAATGTCCGGGGGGCTCAGCAAACAGTAGTAAACATAAAAGGAAAAAAAGCAGGCACTCTCCGTGTTTTTAACACCATAGTATTTAATCCATAGTAGTGACGTTTTGGGGTTTCACCCCCATCTTCAGACTTACATCTGAAGACAGGGATTAAACCCCGAAACGTCACTACTATGGATTAAATACTATGGTGTTAAAAACACGGAGAGTGCCTGCTTTTTCCCCCTTTGAGATATATATATATATATATATATATATATATATATATATATATATATATATATACACATGTGTATATATACATACAGATCCAATGAAGAATGCAAGGTTCCAGCCGTGAGTGCAGTAAAAGAAAGTCTTTATTTAAATATTTAAAAGCATTGTAAACACAACTTGTGAAAAATCCAAAAAGGCGACAGATCAGGTCTTACGCGTTTCAGCCCACAAGAGCCGTAGTCATAGACCTCTGATCTGACACTGCATCAGCTAAAACCTATATCTTGGTAATTGGTTCAATTCAAATCACCTTTGCCTAAATTGGTTAACCACTTTAACCCTTTACTTACTTGGTAATATACCATTGTTTATTTGTCATACCGGGTAAAGTGTAAGTGTATTTGCTTATATATATATGGTCTCCTTTGGAGTCTATTGTTTGTGCACCGCCTAAAGATGAAAGTGTATATACTCTTATCAATGTGTTTATGGCTTATTGTATAGCCAGGGGTAATATACATGTACTTCTATGTCTTTGTAGGCTTGCACTTATTTTTGGACCCTATGAGATAATATATATTTTCTATTAGGTATTAGGTGTTAATACATATACAGTAGTTATAATTTCTTGTTCGTTCAATTATATTGTATTAACTTAAATTAATAAATCCCTGATTAACTCTAAATGTTAACAATAAGTATAGGAAGGTCTAGAATAATACATTTACTCCCAAAAATTAATGAGGTTAAATCTGGAATTGAATCCATGAGGTATGTGTGTTTTTAAACGAAACATCCTGTAAATTTCCCTTTTACTTAGGATTCTATCTAAATCACCCCACCTAGAGTTTAAAGTCACTTTTTCTATAATGGTCCATCTTAGTGATTTAGTACTTCTGCCATGTTCTTCTATGAAGTGTTTCACTACTGGGAGTAATTTGTCCTCTCTTTTTCTACTTTTCATTGTGTCTTCCATAATACTTGAGAGGTGCTCTCTTATGCGTGTTCTTATCTCTCTTAGCGTTTTACCAATATTGCAGATTACAGAGATTATATCATCTAAAAGGTATACTACCCCTTTCTCTCTGCAATTGACGCATCTCTCTATCTCAAAGATTTCTGCAGTTGTGGCAGAACGAAAGGTGTTCCTTGTATCCGCATGTTTACAAGCTTTACACTCACTAAAGCCACACTTATGTAGCCCTTTAACTTGTAGCTAAGACGATTGTTTATTTTTAACTTTTGGGACTGTGGGTGACACTATATTGCCTATGGTCCTTCCTCTTCTATACGTGAAGAGACACTTTGTACTAATTTAGCTAGGCTAATATCTGCTTTAAGAATAGGTAGATGTTTCTTTATTATACCACAAATTATTATATTGTGGTGAATATTGTGTGACAAACTTGATACTGTGTTGATCTTTAGAATATCTTAAATTTCTGTTCAAATTTTTGTTTTTGTTTTTGATAGCTCCACTTGGTCTGTCTTGGACATTGCTAAACGAACATTCTTTATGACTTGTCAATTATAACCCCTATCTTTCAAATTTGCATCCAAAACTGCTGCCTCTTTAATATAATCAATTTGGTTTGTACAGTTTCTCTTAACTATCATATGTTGACCTTTTGCTATGGCTTTAAATTTCTCTTTTGGGTGATTGCTGTTTGCATGTAGGATCGCATTCTTTGAGATAGGTTTTCTGTATAACGTTGTTTCCACACATTTTTTGTTTGTATTTCCTTTCAAAGTGAGATCCAAATAATGAATTTCTTTTTTCTGTACTTCGTGTGTAAATTTTACTCCTATTTTATTACTTTCCTTCCCATATTAAGATAAGGTCATCAATAAATCTTTGATACAACATAATGTGTTGTTTAAATGGGTTTCCATCCGCATAGATGTGGCACAGCTCCCATCAACCCATAAAAAGGTTGGCGTATGAGGGGGCAAATTTAGCCCCCATAGCTGTGCCACATCTCTGCAGACAGAACACCCCTCCATAGCTGAAATAATTATGGGTTAATAAATAGTCAATTACCTTCATTAGGTAATCTTGAAAGGCTTTTTCCAAATTGCTACGTCTAGCTAGAAAAAAATCTCACTGCTTGTAGGCCTTGTTCATGAGGGATTAAACTGTAAAGTGAGACAACATCCAATGTCACCCACTTACTTTGACTGGTCTATTTCTCTTGTTAAGTGTATCCAGTCCACGGATCATCCATTACTTGTGGGATATTCTCCTTCCCAACAGGAAGTTGCAAGAGGATCAGCAGAGCTGCTATATAGCTCCTCCCCTCACTGCCATATCCAGTCATTCTCTTGCAACTCTCAACAAAGATGGACGTAGTAAGAGGAGAGTGGTGTATTATAGTTAGTTTTTTAACTTCAATCAAAAGTTTGTTATTTTTAAATGGTACCGGAGTGTACTGTTTCATCTCAGGCAGCATTAGAAGAAGAATCTGCCTGTGATTTCTATGATCTTAGCAGAAGTAGCTAAGATCCATTGCTGTTCTCACATATTCTGAGGAGTGAGGTAACTTCAGAGAGGGAATGGCGTGCAGGTTTTCCTGCAATAAGGTATGTGCAGTTAATATTTTTCTAGGGATGGAATTTGCTAGAAAATGCTGCTGATACCGGATTAATGTAAGTAAAGCCTTAAATGCAGTGATAGCGACTGGTATCAGGCTTATTAATAGAGATACATACTCTTAAAAAAGTGTAATATAAAACGTTTGCTGGCATGTTTAATCGTTTTTATATATGTTTGGTGACAAAACTTATTGGGGCCTAGTTTTTTTCCACGTGGCTGGTTTGATTTTTGCCTAGAAACAGTTCCTGAGTCTTTCCACTGTTGCAATATGAGTGGGAAGGGCCTATTTTAGTGCTTTTCTGTGCAGCTAAAAATACTGACAGAGACATTCAGCTTCTTCCTGCATGATCCAGGACATCTCTGAAGGGCTTAAAAGGCTTCAAAGTCGTGTTTGAGGAGGGTAACAATCACAGTAGACTGTGGCAGTTGTTGTGACTGTGTTTTAAAAAACGTTTTTGTCATTTATTATTCTGTTTTTATTATTAAGGGGTTAATCATCCATTTGCAAGTGGGTGCAATGCTCTGCTGACTTGTTACATACACTGTAAAAATTTTGTTAGTGTAACTACCTTTTTTCACTGTTATTTCAAATTTTGTCAAAATTTGTTTCTCTTAAAGGCACAGTAACATTTTTTATATTGCTTGTTAACTTGCTTTAAAGTGTTTTCCAAGCTTGCTAGTCTCATTGCTAGTCTGTACAAACATGTCTGAAACAGAGGATACTTGTTCATTATGTTTAAAAGCCATGGTGGAGCCCCATAGGAGAATGTGTACTAAATGTATTGATTTCACCTTAAACAGTAAAGATCAGTCTTTATCTATAAAAGAATTGTCACCAGAGGGGTCTGTCGAGGGGGAAGTTATGCCGACTAACTCTCCCCACGTGTCGGACCCTTCGCCTCCCACTCAAGGGACGCACGCTAATATGGCGCCAAGTACATCAGGGACGCCCATAGCGATTACTTTGCAGGACATGGCTGCAATCATGAATAATACCCTGTCAGAGGTATTATCCAGATTGCCTGAATTGAGAGGCAAGCGCGATTGCTCTGGGGTTAGACGAGATACAGAGCGCGTAGATGCTGTAAGAACCATGTCTGATACTGCGTCACAATATGCAGAACCTGAGGACGGAGAGCTTCAGTCTGTGGGTGACGTCTCTGAATCGGGGAGACCTGATTCAGAGATTTCGAATTTTAAATTTAAGCTTGAGAACCTCCGTGTATTGCTTGGGGAGGTATTAGCTGCTCTGAATGACTGTGACACAATTGCAGTGCCAGAGAAATTGTGTAGGCTGGATAAATGCTATGCAGTGCCGGTGAGTACTGATGTTTTTCCAATACCTAAAAGGCTTACAGAAATTATTAGTAAGGAGTGGGATAGGCCCGGTGTGCCCTTTTCCCCACCTCCTATATTTAGAAAAATGTTTCCAATAGATGTCACTACACGAGACTTATGGCAGACTGTCCCTAAGGTGGAGGGAGCAGTTTCTACTTTAGCAAAGCGTACCACTATCCCGGTTGAGGACAGTTGTACTTTTTCAGATCCAATGGATAAAAAAATTAGAGGGTTACCTTAAGAAAAAGTTTATTCAACAAGGTTTTATTTTTCAGCCCCTTGCATGCATTGCGCCTGTCACTGCTGCGGCGGCATTCTGGTTTGAGGCCCTGGAAGAGGCCATCCATACAGCTCCATTGACTGAAATTGTTGACAAGCTTAGAACTCTTAAGCTAGCTAACTCATTTGTTTCTGATGCCATTGTTCATTTGACTAAACTAACGGCTAAGAATTCCGGATTCCCCATCCAGGCGCGTAGGGCGCTATGGCTCAAATCCTGGTCAGCTGATGTGACTTCAAAGTCTAAATTACTCAACATTCCTTTCAAGGGGCAGACGTTATTCGGGCCTGGTTTGAAAGAAATTATTGCTGACATTACTGGAGGTAAGGGTCATACCCTTCCTCAGGACAGGGCCAAATCAAAGGCCAAACAGTCTAATTTTCGTGCCTTTCGAAATTTCAAGGCAGGTGCAGCATCAACTTCCTCTGCTTCAAAACAAGAGGGAACTTTTGCTCAATCCAAGCAGGCCTTGAAACCTAACCAGTCCTGGAACAAGGGCAAGCAGGCCAGAAAGCCTGCTGCTGCCTCTAAGACAGCATGAAGGAGCGGCCCCCTATCCGACAACGGATCTAGTAGGGGGCAGACTCTCTCTCTTCGCCCAGGCGTGGGCAAGAGATGTTCAGGATCCCTGGGCGTTGGAGATCATATCTCAGGGATATCTTCTGGACTTCAAAGCTTCTCCTCCACAAGGGAGATTTCACCTTTCAAGATTATCTGCAAACCATATAAAGAAAGAGGCATTCCTAAGCTGCGTACAAGATCTCCTTGTAATGGGAGTGATCCATCCAGTTCCGTGGACGGAACAAGGACAGGGGTTTTATTCAAATCTGTTTGTGGTTCCCAAAAAAGAGGGAACCTTCAGACCAATTTTGGATTTAAAGATCCTAAACAAATTCCTCAGAGTTCCGTCATTCAAGATGGAAACTATTCGTACCATTTTACCCATGATCCAAGAGGGTCAGTACATGACCACAGTGGACTTAAAGGATGCCTACCTTCACATTCCGATTCACAAGAATCATCCAGTTCCTGAGGTTTGCCTTTCTAGACAGGCATTACCAATTTGTAGCTCTTCCATTCGGGTTGGCTATAGCCCCAAGAATTTTTACAAAGGTTCTGGGCTCACTTCTGGCGGTCCTAAGACCGCGAGGCATAGCGGTGGCTCCTTACCTTTCAAATTGCCAAATCTCATACAGAGATAGTTCTGGCATTCCTGAGGTCGCATGGGTGGAAAGTGAACGAAGAAAAGAGTTCTATCTCCTCTCACGAGGGTTTCCTTCCTAGGGACTCTAATAGATTCTGTAGATATGAAAATTTACCTGACGGAGTCCAGGTTATCAAAACTTCTAAATGCTTGCCGTGTTCTTCACTCCATTCCGCGCCCCACGGTGGCTCAGTGCATGGAAGTAATCGGCTTAATGGTAGCGGGGATGGACATAGTGCCATTCGCGCGCCTGCATCTCAGACCGCTGCAATTATGCATGCTCAGTCAGTGGAATGGGGATTACACAGATTTGTCCCCTCTACTAAATCTGGATCAGGAAACCAGAAATTCTCTTCTCTGGCGGTTATCTCTGGCCCATCTGTCCAAGGGTATGACCTTTCGCAGACCAGATTGGACAATTGTAACAACAGATGCCAGCCTTCTAGGTTGGGGTGCAGTCTGGAACTCCCTGAAGGCTCAGGGTTCATGGACTCAGGGTTCATGAGCAATTTTCAAAGCTCTTCTGGCTTGGCCTCAGCTAGCAACACTGAGGTTCATCAGATTTCAGTCGGACAACATCACGACTGTGGCTTACATCAACCATCAAGGGGGAACCAGGAGTTCCCTAGCGATGTCCGAAGTCTCCAAGATAATTCGCTGGGCAGAGACTCACTCTTGCCACCTGTCAGCGATCCATATCCCAGGTGTAGAGAACTGGGAGGCGGATTTTATAAGTCGTCAGACTTTTCATCGGGGGAATGGGAACTCCATCCGGAGGTGTTTGCTCAATTGGTTCTCCGTTGGGGCAAACCAGAATTGGATCTCATGGCGTCTCGCCAGAACGCCAAGCTTCCTTGTTACAGTTCCAGGTCCTGGGACCCAGAAGCGGCACTGATAGATGCTCTAGCAGCGCCTTGGTTCTTCAACCTGGCTTATGTGTTTCCACCGTTTCCTCTGCTCCCTCGTCTGATTGCCAAAATCAAACAGGAAAGAGCATCGGTGATATTGATAGCGCCTGCGTGGCCACGCAGGACCTGGTATGCAGACCTAGTGGACATGTCATCCTTTCCACCATGGACTCTGCCTCTGAGACAAGACCTTCTAATACAAGGTCCTTTCAATCATCCGAATCTACTTTCTCTGAGACTGCATGGAGATTGAACGCTTGATCCTATTTTTGGGGGGGCTTTTTTATTTTTATAGGGCTATTGGATTAGGTGTAATTCTTTCTTTTACAAGATATGCCGAGTCCACGGGTTTCATCCTTACTTGTGGGATATCCTCCTGCTAACAGGAAGTGGCAAAGAGCACCACAGCAGAGCTGTTACATAGCTCCTCCCCTAACTCCCCCCCCCAGTCATTCTCTTTGCCTATACTAGTAATAGGAAGGGTAAAGTGATAGTGGTGACAAAATGATAGTTTTAATTTCTCCAATCAAGATACCATTAAGGACTCTTGGCAAACGGTCCCTAAGGTGGAGGGAACAATATCTACTCTAGCTAAGCGTACAACTATACCTATTGAAGATAGTTGTGCTTTCAAAGACCCTATGGATAAAAAATTATAGGGTCTTCTAAAGAAATTATTTATTCACCAGGGTTTCTTGTTACAACCTGCTGCCTGCATTATTCCAGTAACTACGGCGGCGGCTTTTTGGTTTGACGCCCTTGAAGAGTCTCTGAAAGTAGAGACGCCCCTAGACGACATTTTAGACAGAATTAAAGCTCTCAAATTAGCTAATTATTTTATCACTGATGCTGTTTTTCAGATTACTAAATTAGCAACAAAAAATGCAGGTTTTGCAATATTGGCGCGCAGAGCGCTATGGTTAAAATCGTGGTCTGCTGATGTATCATCAAAGTCTAAACTGTTAACTATTCCTTTCAAGAGTAAAACTCTGTTTGGCCTCTGTTTGGCCCTACCTCAAGATAAACCTCTTAGGAAGGGTAAACAAAATAATTTTCGTTCCTTTCGAAATTTCAGAGGAGTACCCTCTGCATCCTCTTCCACCAATAAGCAGGAAGGAAATTTTGCGCAATCCAAGTCTGTCTGGAGACCTAATCAGACCTGGAATAAGGGTAAACAAACCAAAAAGTCCGCTGCTGCTACCAAGACAGCATGAAGGGGCAGCCCCCGATCTGGGACCGGATCTAGTAGGGGGCAGACTTTCTCTCTTTGCTCAGGCTTGGGCAAGAGATGTGCAGGATCCCTGGGCATTAGAAATTGTGACCCAGGGGTATCAACTGGAATTCAAAAATTTTCCCCCAAGAGGGAGATTTCATCTTTCACGTTTGTCTGTAGACCAGACAAAAAGAGAGGCGTTCTTACATTGTGTAAAAGACCTCTATTCCATGGGAGTAATTTGTCCAGTTCCAAAACTGGAACAGGGACAGGGGTTTTACTCAAACCTTTTCGTGGTTCCAAAAAAAGAGGGAACTTTCAGACCTATTTTGGATTTAAAGTTCCTGAACAAATTTCTCAGGGTCCCATCGTTGAAGATGGAGACTATTCGAACAATCTTACCAATGATCCAGGAGGGTCAATACATGACCACCGTGGACCTGAAGGATGCGTATCTTCACAATCCTATCCACAAAGATCATCATCAGTTTCTAAAGTTTGCCTTTCTGTAAAAGCATTATCAGTTTGTGGCCCTTCCCTTTGGGTTGGCCACAACTCCAAGAATCTTCACAAAGGTGCTAGGGTCCCTTCTGGCGGTCCCCAGGCCGCGGGGCATAGCAGTAACGCCCTATCTGGACGATATTTTGGTTCAGGCGTCAACTTATCATCTGACCAAATCTCACACGGACATTGTGCTGTACTGGTCTCTTGATCCATTCTGATAAGGTGGTTTTACGTACTAAACCTGGATTCCTTCCTAAGGTTGTTTCAGATAAGAATATTAATCAGGAAATTGTTGCTCCTTCCTTGTGTCCTAATCCTTCTTCTAAGAAGGAACGTCTATTACATAACTTGGATGTGGTCCGTGCTTTAAAGTTTTACTAACAAGCGACCAAGGATTTCAGACAAACCTCCTCTCTGTTTGTAGTTTATTCTGGAAAATGTAAGGGTCTAAAAGCTACGGCTACCTCTCTCTCTTTATGGCTGAAAAGCATCATCCGCCTGGCATATGAGACTGCTGGACAGCAGCCTCCTGAAAAAATTACGGCTCATTCTACTAGAGCTGTGGCTTCCACATGGGCTTTTAAAAACGATGCTTCTGTTGAACAGATTTGTAAGGCTGCGACTTGGTCCTCCCTTCATACTTTTTCCAAATTTTCCAAATTTGGTACTTTTGCTTCTTCTGAGGCTATTTTTGGGAGAAAGGTTCTTCAAGCAGTGGTGCCTTCCGTTTAGGTTCCTGTCTTGTCCCTCCCTTTCATCCGTGTCCTAAGCTTTGGTATTGGTATCCCACAAGTAAGGATGAAACCCGTGGACTTGGCATATCTTGTAAAAGAAAAGGAAATTTATGCTTACCTGATAAATTGATTTCTTTTACAATATGCCGAGTCCAAGGCCCACCCTGTCATTTTAAGACAGGATTTATTTTATTTTTTCAAAACTACAGTCACCTCTGCACCATTTAGCTTTTCCTTTCTCTTCCTATACCTTCGGTCGAATGACTGGGGGGATGAGTTAGGGGAGGAGCTATGTAACAGCTCTGCTGTGGTGCTCTTTGCCACTTCCTGTTAGCAGGAGGATAATATCCCACAAGTAAGGATGAAACCCGTGGACTCGGCATATCGTAAAAGAAATCAATTTATCAGGTAAGCATAAATTTCCTTTTTTTATTTTTGATAATTTGATTTGTTATTTTTCGTAATTTCGTGTTTGTTATTTTCTGTAATTTAGTCTTTTTTATTTTTGTAATTAGATACTTTGTTATTTTATAATAGTGTTAAGATTTTTTAAATGTGTATTTTAGTTTTATTTAATTGGCAGTTAGTTTAATAGTTATATTAGTTTAATTGTTAGTTTAAACTTAGTTTTTTAAATTTGACAGGTAAGTTTTATTTTAATTTAAGATAGTGAGATTGTAATTTTAATATAAAGTTAGGAGGGCGTTAGGTTTAGGGGTTACTAATTTAAATTAGTTTGTGGGGGTTTTCGGTTTAGGGGTTAATAGGTTTATTTAGTATATTTTGTTGTTGGGGCTTTCGGTTTAGAGGTTAATAGGTTTATTATAGTGGTGGCGGAATTAGGGGTTAATAATTTTAGTATAGTGGGGGCAATATGGGCGGACGGCAGATTAGGGTTTAATAATATTTAAATAGTGTTTGCAATGCGGGAGGGCGGCGGTTTAGGGGCTAATAACTTTAGTATAGTGGTGGCGATGTCGGGGAGCGACGGAATAGGGGTTAATAATTTTAATAGTGGCGGAGATGTCGGGAGCGGCAGATTAGGGGTTAATAACTTTAATATAGCATTTGCAATGCGGGAGGGCCTCGGTTTAGAGGTTAATAGGTAGTTTATGGGTGTTTAGTGTACTTTGTAACACTTTAGTTATGAGTTTTATGTAACCGTTTTGTTGCGTAAAACTCATAACTACTGCCTCTAGATTGCGAAACGGATTTTGTATATATACTAATTGCCTTTATTTCAGCACTTTTCCATGTAAGTTCTGGGTAGAATATTATGAGTAACACCCACAATATTTGTTGTTGTTTTTTTTGTTTCTTTGTTTTTTAACACAGGTTTCAAATGCTTAGTAGGAGCTGGTGCCACAGAAAGTATGCGCATAAAAAGACCAAGCACTATTCCAAGAATGAGCAGCTCTCATTTTACAATCATTTGTTTGCACTCTTTAAAAATACCAAAAACTACTGTCTGTAAAAGATCTAGTGCAAACAATTGTAAAATATATACTTAGGAGCGTGCATGTGTCTTGAGTGCTATATTACAACAATTTATAAATTAGCTCAATTCACTTGCATGCTCTTCAACAAAGTAAATTAAGAGAACACAGTAAATTTGATAATAGGATTTAATAGCAATGTTTTTTTGTTGGGTTTTAAATGTCAAATTATCTCAGTCATTTAAAATTAAATTTTGACTTTCATGTCCCTTTTTATGTCCCTTTAAATTCGGTAATGTATTAGTAACTCTTCCTTGATATATACTGCTATAGAGTAAGTATTTGCATTTGGAACATAATCGTGATGATCCGATTGCGGAAGAATTTGGCCGCTCGCGGATTTCATGTGCAACACATTGAGATCTGTGCAAATCTTAGTGTGTTGCAATTTCACAAGATTCTTCTGCTCATGCATCTTTAATATTTACTTTATCAGATTTAGGACCCTTGTAGGTACACAAAGAGGTTAAGAAAGCCATTGTATTGAACCCAGCAACCAACAGGATGCACTTATAAACCGTAGCACCACAGAGTGAGTGCACTGATGGAACATTAGAACAATGTTTGTTTTTGCTTGGGAAACCCAAAATTGATACGATCCCGTTATTAATGCAGACAGTTTATTAATACTTCATTAGCATTTCTATCTACTGACTATAAATCAGAGTATTTTTTTTTCAGTAAACCACATTCACAAAGGGCCGGTATTATCATAATGACAAGGTTTGTAGTATCGGTGGTTTTGTACAGTGCTGCGGCCTGTATTATGTTTATAATTTGTATGCCGAGGAAAGTGTTTTTATGAATTTATCTCAGTAGATAATATACTACTATTTGGAACATCTTAAAGGGACATTAAAGTAATTTGTTATGCATTGTATATCTAGGCAGTCAAGCAGTGTTGTAAACAATACTGTTAATTGGTATGTTCTTTTAAAGGGACATTCTAATGCAAACAAGACATGCTTCAATTTTTTATTCAGATAGCACATGCAGTTTTAAACAATATTTAAATCTTCTTATTTTATCAAATTAGATTTGTTCACTTGGTATCCTTTGTTTAAAAGCATGCCTAGGTACTCTCAGGAGCAGCAATGCACTACTGGGAAATATCTGCTGTCTAGTGGCTGCACTTATATGCCCATTGTCAATGGCTCACCCATGTGTTCAGTTAGCTCCCAATAGTGCATTGCTGCTTCTTTAACAAAGAATACCAAGATAATAAAGCTATTTTGATAATAGAAGTAAATGAGAAAGTTGTTTACAATTTTATGCTCTAGCTGAATCATGAAATACAATTCTTAAATATTCATATGACTTTATCAAGTACTAGGCGATAAGTCTGCCCATAGGGCTGTCTATTTTGTTAAAGTGAGGTCCATCTATCTATCCCTGTCCCTATCCCTCTATCCCTATTCATCTGTCCCTATCCCTCTGCCCCAATTTCTCTGTCCCTCTGTCCCTATCCCTCTGTCCCTATTCCTCTGTCCCTGTCCCTATCCCTCTGCTCCTATCCTTCTGTCCCTGTCTGCCAGTACCTGGAGCTCCTGAAGCTTTCTCACGCTGCAGGCTGTGCCCGCAACTGGTGACGGGGGCGTTACAAGCGTGATTATATTATAGATGTGTGTGTTTCAAATTTGATAATACTAGTTATAAAGCCTTGTAAAGGAAGTAAAAAACCACAGAATATGTCAAGTCGAAAGTTGTTAATGAACTTAATGGAAACAGAGTAATTATTGTTTTTCGTCCCACAAACAATTAACCCACAATATAAACTCATAAATATTAAGCTAGGGTCAGTAATACAAACATTACATGCTGTGACAACTTAGAACATGCATTTTTTTTGCTTTAGAATGTCCCTTTAACTATGCATTAGGGAGGGAGTAGAGAAAGAACACTTTTTGAGGATAAATTACAAGAAAAGCAATGCAAAATACATTGGAAATGTACACTCCATTGTTTTTACTATACCTAATTAAATAATTTGACTTCTTTAAAGTGCTATTGGATCCCATTTTTCACCCATTGTACATTCTTCTTTATTCTGTTTCACAACTGCCATAAAATAAGGTGTTAAACCTTACCCTATTTGCACTCCACTCGTAATACCAGCACATGCAATTTGAAGTAGCCCGCAATGCGAACACAACTTTGCATTCGCACTGCATGGAAGATTTGCGCTTGAGACACGGCATGAGAACCTAGGGCAGCGAAGGGGGTAAGTCGTTCAGCGATGGGCAGCAGATTGAAATATATATGTATATGAATATATAAATATTTGTGTTTATATGTGTATATATACACATATTAACACATAAATATATATGTATATAAGCATATACATATATATTTACAAGGAACACACAGTTCCCATAGACCACAATGTAAAGGCACCCCACACCAGCCAAGTTTAACCCCTCATAACTGATTATTGCAGTTATTTTAATAAAAACTAAGAATGCTATTATTTTTTTATTTTTTTAACCCCTTAAGGACAACTGACGTACCAGGTACGTCATGCAAAAACAACCAGTTAATGACAATAGACGAACCTGGTACGTCAGTTGTCTAAAAGAGTGCTGGAAGCGATCGCAATCACTTCCAGCAGCTCTCAGGGTATTGCAGTGATGCCTCGATATGGAGGCATCCTGCAATACCTTTTTAGAAGACTCTGATGCAGAGAGAGCCACTCTGTGGCCCTCTCTGCACCGGTAGCAATGGTGCCGTTCGTTGGTGGGTGGGAGCGTAGCAGGGAGGCGGGTGGGCGGCCCATCGCTACCCGGCATCCGGTTCCTGTGAGTGCAATGTGCATGCTGGGAGCGTGTGGGGGGGGGCCTGCGGGGGCGCGCGTGTGTGTGCGCGCGCATTAGCCACTGACGCCAATGAGGAGAGAGAGGGGGGGAAAAAAGATTTTAAAAATGTAAATATAAAAGGATCTGGGAGGGGATGGGATATTGTGGGGGGCTGCTACACTACAGAAAAGGTTTAAAGTGCAAAATAAAAAAAAATACTTTTGTTTTTGGGGGCAAACTGGGAACTGGCAGACAGCTGCCAGTACCCAAGATAGCTGCAATTAGGTAGGGAAGAGGGTTAGAGACCTAAGGGGGGATCAGGGAGGTTGGGGGCTAAGGCAGGGGTCCATCACAGTTAAAATATTTTATTATTTTTATTTAAAAAAAAACAAAAAACACTTTTTATTATGTACTGGCAGACTTTCTGCCAGTACTTAAGATGGCGGGACAATTGTGGGGTGGGGGAGGGAAGAGAGCTGTTTGGGAGGGATCAGGGGATGGGATGCGTTAGGTGGGAGGCTGATCTCTACCCTAATGCTAAAATTAACCCTGCAAGCTCCCTACAAGCTACCTAATTAACCCCTTCACTGCTGGGCATGATTCACGTGTGGTGCGCAGCAGCATTTAGCAGCCTTCTAATTACCAAAAAGCAACGCCAAAGCCATATAAGTCTGCTATTTCTGAACAAAGGGGATCACAGAGAAGCTTTTACAACAATTTGTGCCATAATAGCACAAGCTGTTTGTAAATAATTTCAGTGAGAAACCTAAAATTGTGAAAAATGTAAAAAAAAAAATGTTTTATTTGCTCGCATTTGGCTGTGAAATGGTGGCATGAAATATACCAAAATAGGCCTAGATCAATACTTGGGGTTGTCTACTACACTACACTAAAGCTAAAATTAACCCTACAAGCTCTCTAATTAACCCCTTCACTGCTGGGCATAAAACACGTGTGGTGCGCAGCGGCATTTAGTGGCCTTCTAATTTCCAAAAAGCAACCCCAAAGCCATATAAGTCTGCTATTTCTGAACAAAGGGGGTCCCAGAGAAGCATTTACAACCATTTTTGCCATAATTGCAGAAGCTGTTTGTAAATAATTTCAGTGGGAAACCTAAAGTTTGTGACAAAATTTGTTAAAAAATGAACTTTTTTTTTATTTGATCGCATTTGGCGGTGAAATGGTGGCATGAAATATACCAAAATGGACCTAGATCAATACTTTGGGTTGTCTTCTAAAAAAAAATATACACACGTCAAGGGATATTCAGGGATTCCTGACAAATATCAGGGTTCCAATGTAACTAGCGCTAATTTTGACAAAAAAAGTGGTTTGGAAATAGCAAAGTGCTACTTGTATTTATTGCCCTATAACTTGCAACAAAAGCAAAGAACATGTAAATATTGGGTATTTCTAAACTCAGGACAAAATTTATAAACTATTTAGCATGGGTGTTTTTTGGTGGTTGTAGATGTGTAACAGATTTTGGGGGTCAAAGTTAGAAAAAGTGTGTTTTTTTCCCTTTTTTCCTCATATTTTATATATTTTTTTATAGTAAATTATAAGATATGATGAAAATAATGGTATCTTTAGAAAGTCCATTTAATGGTGAGAAAAATGGTATATAATATGTGTGGGTACAGTAAATGAGTAAGAGGAAAATTACAGCTAAACAAACACAGAAGAAATGTAAAAATTAGCCTTTGTCCTTAAGGGTAAGAAAATTGAAAAATGGTCTGGTCATTAAGGGGTTAAACCAACACAACACTTTGTGGGCAATTGGGGGACATTTAGAAAATTAACAATAGATCTGAACTCTAGTAGCAATAACCAGCTACTTTTAATGGCTGGCTATTTATCGCACGTCCGTAAACGGGCGATTTTGACTGTTTATGGGCGCACTATAAATTAGCCTCCGACTTGTAATCTACCCCCAAACTTGTAAACTGGAACAAGGATTCGTGACCATAAGTTCAATAATGTATGCACTGCTGTCAATGAATTTGTATTTAGTGTGCATGGAGGTGTCTCCTATAAAAAGTAATTCACGAAGGGGCAATCTTGTTTATGGGTCTCTTATCAAGATACAAAGCAGCAAAGCATAAGGGTCAGGATTTACAGTTTAAAACAGATTAACAATGAAACTTGTAAAAAAAAAAAATCATAAGTGTTTTGCATAGAAACTTATAGTCACCATTTTGTTTTTAGTTCACATCAAAATGGAAATGGCCATAGCAAACAAGAGAAATAAACTTTGTTTTAAAGCAATTCTAGTGAAAGTTCCAAACAACCACATAGCGATGGAAAAAGAGTGCACAGTTTGCCCATATTGACAACCTTAAATATGTATTTAGGACTACATTACGAGGGGCGTGCTAACTGTTACACTCATAATAACACTAATAAAAATTATTTAAAAAAAAAATGCATAAAAAAGTTATAGGGTTCAAAGATATGACGTCTCAAGTGTTAGAAAAAAAAGACTGCAAAGGGCTTTAACATAGAGATACATACATACACACTTGTCTGTATATGTATGCATATATATATATATATATATATATATTTATATATTTATTTATATGTGTGTAAGTATGTATTTTTGTTTGTATTTACAGACATATATACACATATAAATACATATATACATATGTACACACACATAAACATATATATATATATATATATTTATAAAATTGTATGTGTGTGTAATATATATATATATATATATATATATATATATATATATATATATATATATATATATATATATATATAGACATAAGTGCATTGGAACCCTTTTTAGTCAAGTAGCTGAAAACATATTTACTAAAGTGTTTAACTGTGTTTGTACTGTAAATATTTCACATCCCAATGTTCTTCACATAGGAGATTATGTTCTAAGTATTTTTAAATATATATATATATATATATATATATATATATATAAAATCATATTGTGCTTAGAGGAATATGGCTGCACTTCAGTGATGAGGCCCACAGAAGGCTGAAACGATCATCTGGGGTTGTCATGTTCCTTGTTCAGAAGAGAATTGCCTAGTATTTCGGGGCTTGACTGACCTTACTCGGCAGGATCAGACAGATATACTTCAAAGTTTTCTGTGAAAAACACAAACGTGATAAAAGAGGGTGCTCCTGGGTGGTAACTCGAAATAGAACAAGCTACTGAGCTGTTGTTCGTTCCTGGTAGAGAGCTTCTCTCTTTGTATGCATTCATATATATAGATAGATATAGATATATATTTTACCAAAAATACAATCAGATATGTATAGAAGTATGCATTTATGAATAAATAGAACATATTCTTCTATGTGAAGAACATTGGAAAGTGAAATATTAATATTTTCATGTTGGGTTTGCACACTTGAGAAAATATGATCGGGTGTTAGTTTTTTCTTTCCCATTTTGCTCTACATTGAAGTCTATGAGGGTATACGTTAACACAGTCATGATATTCGAAGTTTGGCTTTTTGCGCGCGTCAGGTTAATACTCATGCAAAAACATTTTACTTTCCACTTGTAATACGTGTGCAACCTTACTTCTAGCGGATATAACGTGTGAGCAAGAGCGGTAAATAGCGTTCCACTCGTAATCTCGCCCTCAGATGGGTAAGCAGTGGTACGGATTGAACCGGATTGCAAAAGTATTGTGAAAATGTATTGTGATTGCCGAGAACTTTTTGGCTCCACAGGGTAAATAGGAATTTTTATCGAGAAAATGAAAAGCCATTTACGAGTGTGAGTATCAAGCAATATCAAACTATTTTTAGTTGATACGCCTTTATGTCCAGAAAAGAGCCGAAAACGCTGCTCCCAATAGATTATGATCAAGGCTTGTATGTACAGTTTGTATATATAATAGTTGTTTCTAACTGCCCTAATGAAGATTTGGTTCCGTAAAACCCTTGTAGATATCTTTCTGTTTATACTTCTATTTACCTCATTGCTTACAATTGAATTCTTCAGCAAACGGATAGAGAACATTTTTGTAGCATGTTTAGGTGCAGATTAGTATGGTAGAGAAACTTTCTTGCACCAAGATTACAAGTTTTGCGTTATGGTGCGGAACGGCTATACCGCTGAACAGTTGGGCATTGCGCTTGAAATGGCAGGTCTCCCGTATTATACGTCGCTGTGGTATAGCTATAATGGAAGTGTTTTAGCCTGTAACGCAACGATCTATTCCGCACACAAAAAATGACTTTTGAGTGTGGGTTTTCATACCGCTGTATTACAGGTTGTTGCGGTCCGGCTAAAATGCTTGCATTATAGCCTATACTGCCCTGATCCATTCCGCTATCTGAGACCAGTAGTTATGTCTTGTAAAAACAATTTACAAGACAGAGACTTTAAGTACGTTTTTACCGCAATCTGTGTTATTAGTCTGCAGTTTACTTTTTAATGACTTTCAATTTCAAGTGTCCCTGCAAACTAGATAATGAGATGGAGTAAAACTTGGTAGTTGTTAGATGTTCTCTTTAAGAGCTGCACTATACAAGGCCACCATTATTTACTATTGAACACATGAATGTCTCAAAATCATCCTTTCTAAATGTCCATAAAATAATCACATGAAAGTTTAAATATTCATACAAATCTGTCCATACAAGTCTTTATTAAGAGAATCAAATCATCTCAGCAGTTCCAATCTTGTAAATAAAACAATGTTTCCAAAAAGAACACTTTAACCCGAGGGGCAGACTGCAATAAGTTATCTATTGCATGCACATTATCATCCTGCACTGTCTCCTTGCAACAATGAAAACTCACTCAGCCTGAAATGGAAACTGGGTGACAAGGATAAATGGTGGTTTTGTTGGTTTATTCCTACATACGCCCTCTAGGATTACAAGAATGACAACAGACAGAATATATTTTATGAGTATTTGATGCAGTTATAGGCAAGGACAGTTTTTAAAAACATATTCTTAAAGTGAATGTAAATTTTGATTCTAAAGTGCCCGGTTTTTAAAAATTCGATTAAAAACAGGGGCACTTTAATTCATCAAAATTTACATTTCACTCCTGTTGTGAAAAAAAACTTACCTTTTAATCTTGACAGCAGCTCCAGCTTCCTCCACTTATCAATCATTTCTGACATCAGAAATAGCATGCAACGACCGGAGGAAGCTGGAGCTGCTGTCAAATTTAAAAGGTTTTTTTCACAACAGGAGTGAAATATAAATTTTGATGAATTAAAGTGCCCCTGTTTTTAATCGAATTTTTAAAAACCGGGCAATTTAGCATAAAAATTTACATTCACTTTAATGTGTTTTTTTTTTAATAAACTTTATTTTGAAAGCTTTACAAGAGTAGATAGACATAAGAGTATGCACAGGATTTGGTTATTAATACAAGGTTAAACTTCTTTCACAGTAATGGATTTGTTATTAGTCTATTTTCTCTTGTAAGGTGTATCCAGTCCAAGGATTCATCCATTACGTGTGGGATATTCTCCTTCCCAACAGGAAGCTGCAAGAGGATCACCCACAGCAGAGCTGTCTATATAGCTCCTCCCCTAACTGCCACCTCCCAGTCATTCTCTTGCAGCTCTCGACAAGGGAAGTAGCTAGAGAGATGTGGTGCATTAATGTAGTTTATCTTCAATCAAAAGTTTGTTATTTTCAAATGGTACCGGAGTTGTACTATTTTAGCCTCAGGCAGAAAGTTAAAGAAGAGTCTGCCTGTGGTCTTTGATGATCTTAGCAGGTTGTAACTAAGATCCATTGCTGTTCTCACACATAACTGAAGAGATGGGTAACTTCAGCTCGGGGAATAGCGTACAGGGTCTCCTGCTCTGAGATATGTGCAGTTTTAAATTTTTCTAGAGAAATGATATGCTAGAAAATGCTGACAATACCGGATTTATTTAAGGTAAGCCTGATTACAGTGATTTAATTACGACTGGTATCATGCTTGCTGTAAAGGGTAATATTTTTCTTATTTACTCACATTACTGAATAGATATAACGTTTGCTTGAAAGTGTATGAACGTTTTACATATTGGTGATAAAACTTTATTCTGGGGCCCAGTTTTTTCCACATGGCTGACTAGATTTTGCTAGGGATAGTTTTTTAAGGCCCTCTCGCTGTGAGTACAGGTTGGGAGGGGCCTATTTTCGCGCCTAAATTGCGCATTAGTTTTTGCAGTTTGAGACATTCAGCTTCCCTGAAGGAGTCCCCTGAACATTTAGGACCTCTCTAAAGGGTTTTTGTGCATTCCAAAGTCGTTGTATGGGCAGGTAGGGCCACAGTAGAGCTGTGGCAGTTTGGTGTGACTGTTTAAAAACGTTTATATCGTTTTTTTGATCCGGTCTTGAAACTAAGGGGTTAATCATCCATTTGCAAGTGGGTGCAATGCTCTTTTAGCCTATTATACACACTGTAAAAATGTCATAAGATTTACTGCTTTTTTCACTGTTTTGCAGTTTCTGTGATTGTTTTTTTCTCTTAAAGACACAGTATAGTTTTTTTTTGTTTTTTTTTTGTTTGTTCACAGTTATTAAAGTGTTTTCCAAGCTTGCTGGTCTCATTACTAGTCTGTTTAAATATGTCTGACATAGAGGAAACTCATTGTTCATTATGTTTAGAAGCCATTGTGGAACCCCCTCTTAGAATGTGTACCAAATGCACTGATTTTACTATAGATTTCAAAGACCATATTCTGGCTTTAAAAAATGTATCACCAGAAGAAATTGACAAGGAGGAAGTTATGCCGTCTAACTCTCCCCACGTGTCAGATCCTATAAATCCCGCTCAGGGGACGCCTAGTACATCTAGCGCGCCCATTGCGTATACCTTGCAAGACATGGCGGCAGTTATGAATCATACCCTTACAGAGGTATTATCTAAACTGCCAGGATTGCAAGGAAAGCGAGACAGCTCTGGGACTAGAATAAATACAGAGCTCGCTTTAGTAGCTTTGTCTGATACACCCTCACATTATACTGAAGCTGAAGCAGGGGAGCTTCAATCTGTGGGTGAATTTTCTGATTCAGGGAAGATACTTCAATCTGATTCTGATATGTCTACATTTAAATTTAAGCTTGAACACCTCCGCGTATTTCTCAGGGAGGTTTTAGCAACTCTGGACGACTGTGACACTATTGTAGTCCCAGAGAAATGATGTAGATTGGATAAATTCTATGCAGTACCTACTTACACTGATGTTTTTCCAATCCCTAAAAGGTTTTCTGAAATTATTACTAAGGAATGGGATAGACCAGGTGTACCGTTCTCTCCCCCTCCTGTTTTTAAAAAGATGTTTCCTGTAGACGCCGCTACACGGGACTTATGGCAGACGGTCCCTAAGGTGGAGGGAGCAGTTTCTACTCTAGCTAAGCGTACCACTATCCCTGTCGAGGGCAGTTGTGCTTTTCTAAATCCAATGGATAAAAAATCAGAGGGTTACCGTAAGAAAATTTTTATTCAACAAGGTTTTATTCTCCAGCCTCTTGCATGCATTGCCCCAGTCACTGCTGCTGCAGCTTTCTGGTTTGAGCCCCTAGAGGAGGCTCTACAGGTTGAAACCCCGTTGGAAGATATTATTGACAAGCTTAGGGCCCTTAAGCTAGCCAATTCATTTGTTTCTGATGCCGTTGTTCATTTAACCAAGCTAACGGCTAAAAATTCAGGTTTTGCTATTCAGGCGCGCAGGGCGCTATGGCTTAAATCCTGGTCAGCTGACGTGACTTCAAAGTTTAAACTTCTCAACATTCCTTTCAAAGGACAGACCCTATTCGGGCCTGGACTGAAGGAGATCATTTCTGACATCACTGGAGGAAAAGGTCATGCCCTTCCTCAAGACAGGTCCAACAAATTAAGGACCAAACAGTCTAGTTTTCGGCCCTTTTTGTGTCCAAGGGTTATCTTCTGGAATTCAAAACCTATCCCCCAAAAGGGAGATTTCATCTCTCACTTTTATCTGCAAACCAGATAAAAAGAGAGGCATTCTTACATTGTGTTCAAGACCTAATTATGGGAGTGATCCACCCAGTTCCGCAGGAGGAACAGGGGCAGGGCTTCTATTCAAATCTGTTTGTAGAAAGAGGGAACATTCAGACCAATCTTAGATCTCAAGATCTTAAACAAATTTCTCAGAGTCCCATCCTTCAAGATGGAGACTATTCGAACCATCCTTCCTATGATCCAGGAGGGTCAATATATGACTACCGTAGACTTAAAGGATGCTTATC
The DNA here is from genome assembly GCF_027579735.1 of Bombina bombina. NCBI lineage: Eukaryota > Metazoa > Chordata > Amphibia > Anura > Bombinatoridae > Bombina > Bombina bombina. The sequence continues at coordinate 673,224,038 of NC_069500.1, read as the reverse complement.
TTCACATCCCGATACACAAAGATCATCATCGTTTTCTCAGGTTTGCCTTTCTAGACAGGCACTACCAGTTTTTGGCTCTTCCCTTCGGGTTGGCCACGGCACCAAGAATCTTTACAAAGGTTCTAGGGTCCCTCCTAGTGGTCCTAAGGCCGCGGGGTATAGCAGTAGCCCCTTACTTAGACGACATTCTGATACAGGCGACGACTTTTCTGGCATTTCTGAGGTCCCATGGGTGGAAGGTAAACGAAGAAAAGAGTTCTCTATCACCTCTAACAAAAGTTACATTCCTGGGGACTCTGATAGATTCGGTAGAAATGAAGATTTACCTAACGAAGGCCAGATTGTCAAAACTTCTAGACTCTTGCCGTGTTCTTTATTCCACTTCTCGTCCTTCAGTGGCTCAGTGTATGGAAGTAATCGGTTTAATGGTAGCGGCAATGGACATAGTACCGTTTGCCCACCTACATCTCAGACCGCTGCAACTTTGCATGCTCAGTCAGTGGAATGGGGATTACACAGATTTGACCCCTCTACTAAATCTGGATCAAGAATCCAGGGATTCTCTTCTCTGGTGGCTATGTCAGGTCCATCTGTCCAAGGGGATGAGCTTCCGCAGGCCAGATTGGACTATAGTAACGACAGATGCCAGCCTTCTGGGCTGGGGTGCAGTCTGGAACTCCCTGAAGGCTCAGGGCTCGTGGACTCAGGAGGAGACACTCCTTCCGATAAACATTCTGGAACTAAGAGCGATATTCAATGCTCTTCAGGCTTGGCCTCAGCTAGCTGCGGTCAGGTTGATCAGATTTCAGTCGGACAACATCACGACTGTAGCCTATATCAACCATCAGGGGGGAACAAGGAGCCCCCTGGCAATGTTGGAGGTTTCAAAGATAATTCTATGGGCAGAGGTTCACTCTTGCCATCTCTCAGCTATCCATATCCCAGGAGTAGAGAACTGGGAGGCGGATTTTCTAAGTCGGCAAACTTTTCATCCGGGGGAGTGGGAGCTTCATCCGGAGGTATTTGCCCAGCTGATTCAACTATGGGGCAAACCAGAACTGGATCTCATGGCGTCTCGTCAGAACGCCAAACTTCCTTGTTACAGGTCCAGATCAAGGGATCCCCAGGCAGCGCTGATAGATGCTCTAGCAGCGCCCTGGTCCTTCAGCCTGGCTTATGTGTTTCCACCATTTCCTCTGCTCCCTCGTCTGATTGCCAAGATCAAGCAGGAGAGAGCTTCAGTGATTTTGATAGCTCCTGCGTGGCCACGCAGGACTTGGTATGCAGATCTGGTGGACATGTCATCCTTTCCACCATGGACTTTGCCGCTGAGGCAGGACCTTCTACTTCAAGGTCCCTTCAAACATCCAAATCTAATTTCTCTACATCTGACTGCTTGGAGATTGAACGCTTGATTTTATCAAAGCGTGGTTTTTCCGAGTCGGTCATTGATACCTTAATTCAGGCTCGAAAGCCTGTCATCAGGAAAATCTATCATAAGATATGGTGTAAATATCTTCATTGGTGTTAATCCAAGGGTTACTCATGGAGTAAGGTTAGGATTCCTAGGATATTATCCTTTCTCCAAGAAGGATTGGAGAAGGGATTGTCAGCTAGTTCCTTAAAGGGACAGATTTCTGCTCTGTCTATTCTTTTGCACAAACGTCTGGCTGAGGTTCCAGACGTTCAGGCGTTTTGTCAGGCTTTAGTTAGAATCAAGCCTGTGTTTAAACCTGTTGCTCCGCCATGGAGTTTAAATTTAGTTCTTAAAGTTCTTCAAGGGGTTCCGTTTGAACCTTTGCATTCCATAGATATTAAACTTTTATCTTGGAAAGTTCTGTTTTTAGTAGCTATCTCCTCAGCTCGAAGAGTTTCAGAGTTATCTGCTTTACAGTGGGATTCCACTTATCTGATATTCCATGCAGATAAGGTAGTTTTACGTACCAAACCTGGTTTTCTTCCTAAAGTGGTATCTAATAAGAATATCAATCAGGAGATTGTTTTTCCTTCACTATGTCCTAATCCTTCTTCAAAGAAGGAACGTCTATTACACAATCTTGATGTGGTTCGTGCTTTAATGTTTTATTTACAAGCTACGAAGGATTTTTGTCAAACATCTGCTTTGTTTGTTGTCTACTCTGGACAGAGGAGAGGCCAAAAGGCTTCGGCAACTTCTCTTTCTTTTTGGCTAAGAAGTATAATCCGCTTGGCTTATGAGACTGCTGGCCAGCAGCCTCCTGAAAGAATTACAGCTCATTCTACTAGAGCAGTAGCTTCCACATGGGCTTTTAAAAATGAGGCCTCTGTTGAACAGATTTGTAAGGCGGCGACTTGGTCTTCGCTTCATACCTTTTCTAAATTCTACAAATTCGATACTTTTGCTTCCTCGGAGGCTATTTTTGGGAGAAAGGTCTTACAGGCAGTGGTGCCCTCCGTTTAAGCGCCTGCCTTGTCCCTCCCTTCATCCGTGTCCTATAGCTTTGGTATTGGTATCCCACAAGTAATGGATGAATCCGTGGACTGGATACACCTTACAAGAGAAAACAAAATTTATGCTTACCTGATAAATTTATTTCTCTTGTGGTGTATCCAGTCCACGGCCCGCCCTGTCATTTTAAGGCAGGTGTTATTTATTTTTAAACTACAGTCACCACTGCACCCTATAGTTTCTCCTTTCTCTTGCTTGTCTTCGGTCGAATGACTGGGGGTGGCAGTTAGGGGAGGAGCTATATAGACAGCTCTGCTGTGGGTGATGCTCTTGCAGCTTCCTGTTGGGAAGGAGAATATCCCACAAGTAATGGATGAATCCGTGGACTGGATACACCACAAGAGAAATAAATTTATCAGGTAAGCATAAATTTTGTTTTTTGTTTTGTTTCTCTCAGAATGTATGTTAAAAAAAAATTATGTTGTAAACTGTACATGAAACTAACATAGAAGTTCTAATGTATTCATACAGTAGAGGGGTGTGGCAAGGTACTAAAGGATACTAATTGTGATAACCCTGTTATATATTATTGCTTCTTACTTGGAGGCATTAGAGGTAATGCTAAAGGGGATTGTAAGTTGAACCTCCAGGGAAGAGAGAGTGAAAAGGAAAAGAAGGAGTAGAGGTCCATAAATTTAAGTGATCATCTGAAAGAAAATTGTCAAACCTCAGAGGAAGGGAAAAGACTGTATAAGAACTTTGCTTCAGAATTCTAGTTTTAATGTCATGGTATTTAATTGGAAATAGTGAAAGACGATACGTGGGTAAAATCTTCCTAACTAGAAACTCAGACCCAGGAGGTTGAATAAATACAGTGTAGTACAGGCTTGTTATCACTAAACCACATATATTTTTATTCACTCCTTGAAGTACAGTACTCTCCATAGGTCGAGGGAAAGTACATTAATATTCACATTAAAAAAAAAAAAAAAGGTAATTATATGATTCTAATTGTTTAGTACAATAATTCACAATGCACTAGTAAAATTTCGTTTTTTTGTTGTTCCTTATATGCACTTCCTTTATGGAAAAATTTATAACACAGGTGAAGCACCATTCACCCACAATACCTGTCAAACCAAAAGATAAAAAATCTAGGATCATAGACACTAGTTCTGATCTAACTGAGACATATCCTGCCCCATTTGATACCCAAGCGCTAGTACTTCAGTTAAGCAATATATTTACCCCACAGTTTGACACAATAAAGATAGAGCTTGTAGGTATATCGGCAGAATTAACCGCATTAAATACCGAAGTGAAACAATTTGCTAATAGAATGACAGAAGCAGAGAGTAGGATCTCTGATCTGGAAGACTTAGTCAATACACAGGAAGTAACCTTAACAACACATGTAACTAAACTTCAAAATATACAAACTCGTCTGGAGGATATCGAAGATCGCTCCAGACGAAATAATATAAGAATAGTAGGGTTGCCGGAGACCCAGGAATATATTGATTTAATGGAATTTACAAGTAAGTTACTGCCCCAGGTCTTAGGATTTCCTCCTGATCTTCTTCCTTTAGCCATAGAAAGAGCTCATAGAATAGGCCCCAAGAGATTTGGTGAAAATATTACCACAAGACCTAGAACGTGTATCTTTAAATTGTTGAAATTTCAAGATAAGGTAGAAATGCTAAGATTGTACAGGAACAGAGAGGAACTTAATATACAAGGTAAAAAAACTCCTATTATTTCAAGACTTCTCCAGTGAGACAGTACAGAAAAGGAAGATAATGGCCCCACTATGCACAACGATGATCAAAAAGGGGTTAAAAGCTTGGATGTTATATCCAGCAAAAAATATAGTTGAGGAAAGTGGTAATAAATATATTTTTACTGATGCTGGTGAAGCAAAATAATTTATAAATACTAAAATAGGTGATCTGGGATGAAATAATTAGTAGGACATAGGTGTAGGCTGAATACTGCTATAATCATAATAGAAAACTCCTTGAAGTAGGTTCCTTTGATGAGTCTATGCGGAATATACAAAGCAGGATATATAAATTTAAGTATGTTTTTAACTCCCCTTTCTTTTTCTCCCTTTTTTTTTGTGTGTCCCCCCCCTCCACGACTACCCCCCTATGGAGGATCTGTCTGAGGGTGAATTAACACAGTTTTTATGATAAATAGAGAAAAATTAAAACATTCTGTCCTGGAATATAGGGGGTGTCACCTCCCTGGCCAAATGAAAACTTATAATTAAAATGATGGGTAAACAAAACCCAAGTATTGTTTTTCTCCAGGAAACGCACCTAAAAGATATAGAAATTCCCAAACTAAAAATAAAATGGGTTGGTGAAGTGATAGCGACCCCATGTATTAATAGGAAATCAGGGGTAGCCATTCTTTTTAATACAAATTTAACTTACAAAATCCTTAAAACAGAACTGGACATTGATGCAAGATATATTATTCTACATCTACAAATTAATGGAATAGAACATGTATTGTGTAACATTTCTAAGGAATTTTGGGAAAACATTAAGGGTAAATTATTTCCGTATATATCGAACAATCTTATCCTGGGGGGTGATTTTAATATGTCCCTATGACCAGTTCTAGAAAGATCTTCTAAAAAAAATATGAAGGAGTATAATAGACATGATAATTTTTTTAAAAGTTTCTGCCATAAACTTAAGTTAGTAGATATATGGAGGATTAAAAACCCTAATTTGCACGCCTATACATGTGAATCAAAAACACATTGATCCTTTTCTAGAATAGATTTCCTGTTTGTAGCAGAATCTCTCTCCATTTCCAAAGTTGAACCACAAATAAGTGATATTACCATATCTGACCACGCGATCATTTCTCTTTTATTTTTTCCAGGAAATAACCAAAAACCAGAAAACCATAATATTTCTTTTCCATGTTATCTCTATAATAACACTAAATTTGCCTACTGGTTGAAACAGAAATGGAGAGAGTACTCCACTCATAATAGTACATATCATAATAAGATAGAAACCTTCTGGGAAGCATCTAGGACAGTATTGAGGGGAGAAATTAAATTATACATACACACAAGGAAAAAAAAGCATTAGCAAGGGAAAGGCAACTTGCAAACCAAGTTAAAAATTCATACATGAAATATCTCAATGACCCATCTGACATAAACTGGGGAAGTTATAATAATGCAAGACAGGAAAGGGATATAGATTTAAAACAAAGATCATATCAAGAAGAGGCAAAGCTGAATATAAAGTTTAAAGGATTTTATTGCTGCTCAGTCAAATATCTGGCCAAATTAATTAGGAATAGGAGGAAAATAAACTATATACTAGCAGTTAAAAAAGGAGATCAGAGATACACGGATCTTAAAGATATTAGTAAAACCTTTTTTTCATACTACCAGCAGTTATATACGGATACTTAAAGTAATAATTCTAACCAAGAAAAATTTTGGTCACAAGTTAAATTACCGAAGGTAACTGATGAACAATTGGCAATACTTAATGCACCAATAACATGTCAGGAAATAGCAAAAACCATTAAAAAGGCTAAATTAAATAAGGCACCAGGCCCGGACTGTCTACCCATAGAATATCTTAAAATACTGACAGAAGATATTAATCCTAATCTGGAAAAACTTTTCAATCATTATTTTTCTAATAATAATCCAATATCAACTTATTTTTCAGCGGCCAATATCACTCTAATACCTAAAAAATGGAAAAACATAGAAGAGCCTGCTTCGTATAGACCAATATCGGTTTTGAATGCAGACTATAAAATATTAATGTCTATAATATCAGCTAGATTAATGGGTAGCCTTGACAAAATTATACACTCAGGCCAAGTCGGTTCTATGGCATCAAGGAAATCATCTAAAAACATTTGTAAAGTTACAACTTTTTTAGACTATATGTGGAATGCAGAAAACACCAGTAAGAAAAAGTTAACCTCGGATACAGCTCTACTTACATTAGATGCTGAAAAAGCTGTCGACTCTATTGAATGGGAATACTTGTTTAGTGCACTGGAAAGATTTGGCTTCAAAAACAATTTTCTTCAATTTATACATAACATATATAGAAACCCGATATCCTATATATTGATTAATGGTTCATTAACTCCTGGAATTCGGTTAAAGAAAGGTACTAGGCAAGGGTGCCCACTTTCCCTGTTACTTTTTAATATAGCGTTGGAACCCCTGGCTATATGGTTAAGGGATGTATATGAGGGAATCCCGCTATTTACTCAAAAATTAAAGGTCTTATTATATGCAGATGATCTGCTGATCTTTCTTTATAATACAAGGTGTTCAATTCCCCTCATCCTAACGAATTTGAATTTTTTTTAGTACCTTCTCAGGTTACAGGATAAACTGTGATAAAAGTGAGCTAATGTGGGTGCGAAAGACAAGATCTAGCATACAAGAATTCCCATTTAAAGTCGTAGAGTCGTTAACATACCTAGGTATACACCTACACAAAAACCCACAAAACTGGTACAAATTAAATTTCCATACCCTTTTTCAAAAGATAAAAAACGATTTAGGAATATGGACGTCTCTGCCATTATCAATATCTGCAAGAGCTAGCCTAATTAAAACAATTGTTTTTCCACAGTTACTATATCCATTACAGAATATTCCACTGCTCTTAAAAAAAGTAGATATAGGTAAAATACAAACAATGTTTACAAAATGTATTTGGAAGGGCAGTAAAGCAAGTATATCTTTAAATAAACTAATGCAGAAACGTAGTATGGCAGGCTTAGCAGTACCTAATATTGGTCTGTACAACGTAGCAGCCTTGGCTAAAGTGGAAATTGATTGGCTGGCAGATACTAGTTGGTTCTCATCACCTGATATGGAGGGTTATATCATCTATCCACTTGCCCTGAAAGCCATTTTACATAATCCTCCAAAATAAATGGCCGATAAGGTAAAAAGCTTAATTACTTATTAATAATATAGTTAAAGCATGGCAAAAATTTTGTGATCTAAGCGGCATAAAATACTTGTTTACTGAGTATTTACCAATAAGGGGTAATACTGAGTTTATCCCAGGTAGCACGCAGAAAGTATTTAAGACATGGGAAGAAAAGGGGTTGAAAGATATTGATCAAATCATAGCAGATACAGGTTACATAATAGCTTATGAATTTCTTTCTCTGCAATTTGACCTCGCCAGAAACAAATTTTTTTCTTACCTACAAATAAGACATTTTATTTATGATAAAGGGTGGGGTACGGGCAGAATGATGGATTGGTCAGACAATCGGGAGTTACATCAATTTCATTACTCTATAATATAATGCTGGCCAAACAGAGTCAAATGTATATAGATAAACTGAGTAATGCCTGGATACCTCTTTTGCCTGATATAGATCAAGAGAAAATTAAGGCAAGTTTTAATGCACTAGAAAGGTTTAGGATCTCAATAAGTTGGAGAGAATCCCATATGAAATTGTTGAATAATTATTATCTCACCCCTTATAAACTTGGGAAGATGTATCCAATATACATATCTACCTGCCCACGATGTGCTTTTCCAAAAGCAGATATTCTACACATGTTTATTCAATGCCCTAAGATTCAGCAGTTTTGGAAGAAGATTATTTTCTGGCTCAATAAAACTTTTAATGTTGATATCATGTTAGAGCTGGAAGAAATTATTTTTTTTAAATCTTAAAGGATAATCAATCTTTACAAAATAATGTGTTAAACACAATAATTCTGCTAACTAGACATCTCATATTGAAATTATGGAAAGCAAAAACAGCCCCAAACTTCTCATTTTTTATTAGGGAATTACAAAATTTAAATAATATTTGAATCTTTTCACTTACAATTAGCGGGGGGGGGGAAAAAAAACTTCATCCTAGGTTGGCTTCCCATAATTAAAACATATTCTCTTCAAGTCCAAAAACAGATATTAAGCCCTTTCTTAAGCTCGGACAGTTTTGCAGAGCTTGTATTATTGGATCTATTTCCAGCGGGGTGGATCTCACTCTCTAGAGAAGTATAGTAATACCCAGAAGGGTTGTGGGTCATATTGATAGATACCCATCTAATATCCAGCAGTAAGTTATTAGTGGGTAGGGTGTGGTGTAGGGGGGGGGGGGCAGAGTCTCTCTTTTTTTTTTCCCTCTTCCTTTTCTTTTTCTTTTCTCCCAGCTGATTGTTTGAGTTCAAGTATACAGATATAACCAAAATATCAGGAAAAAGTGTTCATAACTATAAAGTATACATTACGTCAATTGTTTAAAATACCTGCCAAGTCGGCATCATATTTCTGTTTTTGTTTGTTGTGTCTTTCTTTGTATACATTGATTGTGATATAAGTCATGGAATGCTGACATGGTATCTAAATCTAGATTACTATCTTTCCAGGGTAATAATTTATTTGGTTCTCAGTTGGACTCTATTATTTCCACTATCACTGGGGGGAAGGAAGTTTTTTTGCCCCAAGATAAAAAGTCTAAGGGTAAATCTAGAGCTTCTAATCAGTTTTGTTCCTTTCGTCAGAATAGAGAACAAAAAACCACTCCTTCCCCTAAGGACTCTGGCTCCAATTGGAAGCCATCTTCAAGTTGGAATAAATCCAAGCCTTATAAGAAACCAAAGCCAGCCCCCAAGACTGCATGAAGGTGTGGCCCTCAATCCAGTTCAACTGGTGGGGGCAGATTGAAATTATTTCAAAACATTTGGGCAGATTCTGTTCAGAATCAGTGGATTCAGAGCATTGTTTCTCAAGGGTATAGAATAGGTTTCAGAGTAAGACCTCCTCTGAGAAGATTCTTCCTCATGTTCCAACAAATCCTGTGACAGTTCAGGCTTTTCTGAAGTGTGTTTCAGATCTGGAGCTTTCAGGGGTGATTATACCAGTTCCACTTCAGGAACAGGGTCTGGGGTTTTTATTCCAATCTATTCATTGTCCCAAAGAATTACAATTCATTCAGACCAGTTCTGGATCTGAAGTTTTTGAATCGTTTTGTAAGAGTCCCAACTTTCAAGATGGTGACTATAAGGACTATTCTGCCTTTTGTTCAGCAAGGTCATTACATGTCCACAATAGACTTACAGGACGCTTATCTTCACATTCCGATTCATCCAGATCACTATCGGATTCTGTGATTCTCTTTTCTAGACAAGTATTACCAATTTGTCGCTCTTCTATTTGGTCTAGCGACAGTTCCAAGAATCTTTTCAAAGGTTCTCGGTGCCCTTCTAGCTGTATTGCGGTGTTTCATTATTTGGACGATATCTTGGTACTGGCTCAATCTTTTCATTTAGTAGAATCTCACACAAATCAACTAGTGTTGTTTCTTTAAAGACATGGTTGGAGGATCAATTTACCAAAGAATTTCCTCAGACAAGGGTCACCTTTTTAGGTTTCCAGATAGATTCAATGTCCATTACTCTGTTTTTAACAGACAAGAGACGAATGAAATTGGTTTCAGCCTGTCGAAACCTTCAGTCTCGATCATTCCCTTCAGTGGCTATGTGCATGGAAGTTTTAGGTCTCATGACTGCAGTATCGGACGCGATCCCCTTTGCTCGTTTTCATATGAGACCTCTGCAGCTTTTCATGCTGAATTAATGGTGCAGGGATTATACTTGGATATCACAATTGATATTCTTAAATCCCAGCATTCTACTCTCTCTGACTTGGTGGTTAGACCATCATCGTATTATACAAGGGGCCTCTTTTGTTCGTCCTTCCTGGACTGTAGTCTCAACAGATGCAATTCTTTAAGGTTGGGGAGCTGTCTGGGGGTTTCTGACAGCACAAGGGGTTTGGAATCCTCTAGAGGCGAGGTTTCCAATCAATATGTTAGAACTCCGTGTTATTTTCAGGACTCTTCAAGCTTGTCCTCTATTAAAGAGAGAACTTTTAATTCACTTTCAGACAGACAATATCACAACTGTGGCATATGTCAATCATCAGGGAGGGACTCGCGGTCCTTTAGCAATGAAAGAAGTATCACAATACTTTCTTGGGCGGAATCCAACTCTTGTCTAATTTCTGCGATTCATATCCCAGATGTAGACAATTGGGAAGCGGATTATCTCAGCCGTCAGACTTTGCATCCTGGGGAGTGGTCTCTCCATCCAGATGTGTATTTTCAGATTGTACAGATGTGGGGTCTTCCAGAAATAGATCTAATGACTTCCCATCTAAACAGGAAACTTCCCAGATACCTTTCCAGGTCCAGGGATCCTCAGGCGGAGATGGTGGATACGTTAGCAGTTTCTTTAATTGCTAGTTTAATAGTTATTAGTTTAATTGTTAGTTTAAACTTAGTTTTTTTAATTTGACAGGTAAGTTATAATTTAATTTAAGATAGGGAAATTTAAATTTTTAATATAAAGTTAGGGGGGCGTTCGGTTTAGGGGTTACTAGTTTAAATTAGTTTATTGCGATGCGGGGGGCTTTCGGTTTAGGGGTTAATAGCTTTATTTAGTATATTTCATTGTTGGGGGCTTGCGGTTTAGGGGTTAATAAGTTAATTATAGTGTCAGCAAAATTAGGGGTTAATAACTTTAGTATAGTGGGGGCGATGTGGGCGGGCAGCAGTTTAGGGTTTAATAATATTTAAATAGTGTTTGCGATGCGGGAGGGCGGAGGTTTAGGGGTTAATAACTTTATTATAGTGGCAACGATGTTGGGGAGCGGCGGAATAAAGGTTAATAAATTGTATTAGTGGCGGCGATGTTGGGAGCGGCAGATTAGGGGTTAATAACTTTAATATAGTATTTGCGATGCGGGAGGGCCTTGGTTTAGGGGTTAATAGGTAGTTTATGTTTAGTGTACTTTGTAACACTTTAGCTATGAGTTTCATGTAACAGTTTTGTAGTGTAAAACTCATAACTACTGCTCTCAGATTGCGAAACGAATAGGGTGTAACGCAAGCTTTTTAGCCTCACTGCAAATTTTGTAATGGCTGCGCTATGGAAGTCCCATGAAAAAACTTAATTTTTACGTGTGCGGGACTGATGTTGCGTTACAGGCTAATAGGCTTGCGGTACAGCTATACCGACATGACTTGTAATTTTTTTCAGCGTTAAAACACAAACGCAAAACTTGTAATCTAGGTGTTAGTTAATTGTAAATACTTTTGCAAATGTGTTTATGAGTAAAGCCCTCAATACATTATAGTTTAGCAGTAGTGGATAATAGTCTAATGGTGGTTTAGTCTGTGGTTTAGCTTTTTATGATGTTTTGATTGGAAAAAAACAACAATATCTACACTTTCTTTAAACTGCCACATGATAACAATATTTCTATACCTTAGTGGGGACAGTTTGTTGCAAATTACTACAGTGCAAAAAAAGTTAAATATGGCAGAAGTGCTGCAGTAAAAATGTCTCTTTGTACAACTAAGCTTCCTTGTGGAGTTTTAATATCTGATAGAAGCACTGTGTCACTCAGTGTATCATATCTTCCAGAAACCTGCACGTCCATTATCCTGTGCTATCCCTAGAGCAAATACAAATGACATTTCCTGAATTCATGCATAAAACATCACGGAAGACATGGATCAACATTTGTAAGAAACCGTTAAAATGTTTGGTAGGAATGAAAAAGATACAAAATAAAATAAAAAATACACAACTACTAACAAATAATTCAAAGATCAGCAACACTTTTTAAAATGATCAGTTTAGGGAATTGCTGCTAGTAGAGCGTTCAGGAATAACCAGAAATTGTTTTTTACTGGTGGAATTGCTCGTTTTCCCTGCAGCCTTGTTAGTTCACACTATCACAGATGCAAATTTCTCACAGCTAATTCACATGCATGTGAACACAGAATATGGTATTCTAAAATATAGTAATATGGTAGAATACGAGATGATCTTTTGGAAAAACCATTAAATATGTAAATGGTTGTTCAGCAATGTAAGAATAGATATAGAAATTTAACCATTTTATACATTTGCTCTGAATGAGTGCCCAGTTATTAAAAACGGGGGCACTTTCATTCATGAAAGTTTACATTTCACCCGTTTTCTTTAAATACTTACCTTTTCTTCTTGAAGCCGCTCCAGTGCTTCACCAGCCCGTCGCAAGCCTCTTCATATGTCAGCAATGACGATTCCGGCATCCTCCAATCACGGCTCCCCCCTTAACCCCCCCGCGGGAATCATTGCCTTAGACAACGCCGGGATTGGAGGAAGCCGGTTTTGTCATTGCTGGGTAAGTTAACCTGCAAGAAGCAGGCGGGGGCATAGTTCCAGAATCTTTATGCAGTTTAATATATGTGTATATTCTTTGTTGTTCTATTAGGGATTTAGGGCTCCCTTAACTGTTGAGCGGACCCCCTATAGCAGGGGCTGTCAATCATCCCGATCAAACCTTTTAGGTGTCGGGGCAGGTTAAGGAGCAACAGTCTTATGACTGCTGCTTCTTAGCTTTTGTTTCAGTTGATCCTGAAATGACAGGCCTCCGAAGCAGTAACCGCTGCTTTATAAATGGATCCCTTTGTCCTTTTTATATTGTCTTTTGTAATAAAGTCCACAAGAGGGGGCAACAGTGGGCAAACGTCCCACCTGGCTTGGCACATGTCTAGAGTCTTATCCTGTGGATTGGCAGTAAAATAACATGTGACTACTTATTGAAAATAATCTCCCATTTTAGCTCTTCACATGGACAATTTGGAGAGTTTTTATGGGTAAACTCTGCATCTGTGACACTACCTCAGCCAAAAATAAATAGAAAAGCAGATATGTAATATGCTTTATTGCAGATGATTACATTATGTATTTTTAGATAAATATTTTCTGCATGTTAAAATGTATGTCATTTTATAATTAACTTTGAAAATCAATAAATATATATCTAATATATATATATATATATATATATATATATATATATATATATATATATATATATATATATATATATATATATAGTGCTACTAGGGGTATGGGACACACAGATATTATAAGGGTATTGCGTTATGTGCTGGCAATCCTAAATGTATATAACCAAATTAGTTAGAAAAGAGCTCTACCAAATCAAAAGAGCTAAAGCGGATTACTGGCCGCACCAAAAACCACCCTTACAGTATACTTGGAAATGACATCCTAAACAGGTTTGCTGAACATACACATTTTAATAAAAACATAGTGTTCTTAACACTTAAGTGCCCGGTATTAGAGATGGACTTTCTCATGAGTCGGTACTAACCCTGCATATGCTAGCCAACTGACATCAGTAGTGCACTACACCTGCAATCTGTAATTTGATCATTGCCATTTTCTCAGCATGTATCTTTGTGGCTATGTTTTTATTAAAATGTGTATGTTCAGCAAACCTGTTTAGGATGTCATTTCCAAGTATACTGTAAGGGTGGTTTTTGGTGCGGCCAGTAATCCGCTTTAGCTCTTTTGATTTGGTAGAGCTCTTTTCTAACTAATTTGGTTATATATATATATATATATATAACAGCCACATCAGTCAATTCCGGTGTCTCTTGTCCCTTTGGTTATCACTTAAACTATGTAAAAATAAGCAAATATTTTTTTTATATGACACAGATATTTGGTTTATGGGGAAAACTTCTATTATGTTTATATTGTATTGGAAATTGAGAGACAGAAACAGAGATTAACCCTCCAGTCACCAAAAAAACAAAAACAAAAATAGTATTGTAAAAGAAAGCAGAAATAGAAAAATCATACCAACACCAAGATATTAAATATCCCTTCACTGACTCCCAAAGAATTTGTTTTACAATGAATCCTTGAAAAGGAAGTTTGACAAAGTATATCCTATACACCTGAAATACATTTTTTTTTATCAAGGGGGCTAAGAGATGTATAAACCACGTTTCTCTCCGTAGTCCCAACCTGAACCATGAATCACTGGCTTGGTTTTTAGGAGTTTTTTTTTTTTAAATAAAACTTTTAATATTCCAGCCCTCACATCATTCCCTAACAAATTAGAAATATTTGACCTTACCAAAAAAACAGACTCTTAAAAACCTGAAGAAGATAAGCGATTTAACTTTCCTACAAAAGAGATGTCCAATAAGGATAAGTAAAAACAAAACAATAAAACATTTAAGAAAGGTTTGTCCTTACAGCTTAAAGCTATAAAACAAGAAAATTTCATAAAAACATGAAAAGTTTGATCCAGTACAGGTTCCAGCAAAGTCTGGACCATAAATAGGCTTAAAGGGACAGTCTAGTCAAAATTAAACTTTTATGATTCAGGGCATGCCATTTTAAACAACTTTCCAATTTACTTTTATCATTAAATTTGCTTTGTTCTCTTGGTATTCTTTTGCTTAAAGCTAAACCTAGGTAGGATCATATGCTGATTTCTAAGCCCTTGAAGGCTGCCTCTTATCTCAGTGGATTTTAACAGCTAGACAGCTCTAATGTTAATGTGTGCCATATAGATAACATTGTGCTCACTCCCCTGGTGTTATTAATAAATCAGCACTGATAGGCTAAAATGCAAGTCTGTCAAAAGAACTGAAATAAAGGGGCAGTCTGCAGAGGCTTAGATACATGGTAATCACAGATGTAAAATGTGTATTAATATAATCGTGTTGGGTATCCAAAACTGGGGAATGGGTAATAATAAGGACTAATGTCCTTTAAAGGGACATTAAACACTAACGGCTAGATTTAGAGTTTGGCGTTAGCCGTCAAAACCAGCGTTAGGGGCTCCTAACGCTGGTTTTGGGCTACCGCTGGTATTTAGAGTCAGTCAGGAAAGGGTCTAACGCTCACTTTGCAGCCGCGACTTTTCCATACTGCAGATCCCCCTACGCCATTTGCGTATCCTATCTTTTCAATGGGATCTTTCTAACGCCGGTATTTAGAGTCTTGGCTGAAGTGAGCGTTAGAAATCTAACGACAAGACTCCAGCCGCAGAGAAAAGCCAGGAGTTAAGAGCTTTCTGGGCTAACGCCGGTTCATAAAGCTCTTAACTACTGTGCTCTATGTACACTAACACCCATAAACTACCTATGTACCCCTAAACCGAGGCCCCCCCACATCGCCGCCACTCTAATAAAAAATTTTAACCCCTAATCTGCCGACCGCACACCGCCGCAACCTACGTTATCCCTATGTACCCCTAATCTGCTGCCCCTAACACCGCCGACCCCTATATTATATTTATTAACCCCTAATCTGCCGCCCCCAACGTCGCCGCCACCTACCTACAATTATTAACCCCTAATCTGCCGACCGGACCTCACCGCTAATTTTAGGATTCATATTTATTTTACAGGCAACTTTGTATTTATTTTAACCAGGTACAATAGCTATTAAATAGTTAATAACTATTTAATAGCTACCTAGTTAAAATAATTACCAAGTTACCTGTAAAATAAATCCTAACCTAAGTTACAATTAAACCTAACACTACACTATCAATAAATTAATTAAATAAATTACCTACAATTATCTACAATTAAACCTAACACTACACTATCATTATATTAATTAAATAAATTACCTACAAATACCTACAAATAAATACAATTAAATAAACTAACTAAAGTACAAAAAATAAAAAAGCTAAGTTACAAAAAATAAAAAAATAATTTACAAACATAATAAAAATATTACGACAATTTTAAACTAATTACACCTACTCTAAGCCACCTAATAAAATAACAAAGCCCCCCAAAATAAAAAAATGCCCTACCCTATTCTAAAATTAAAATTGAAAAGCTCTTTTACCTTACCAGCCCTTAAAAAGGCCTTTTACGGGGGCATGCCCCAAAGAATTCTGCTCTTTTGCCTGAAAAAAAACCACACAATACCACCCCCCAACATTATAACCCACCACCCACATACCCCTAATCTAACCCAAACCCCCCTTAAATAAACCTAACACTAAGCCCCTGAAGATCTTCCTACCTTATCTTCACCACGCCGGGTATCACCGATCGGTCCTCCAGAGGGTGTCGAAGTCTTCATCCTGTCCGGCAGGAAGAAGTCCAGAAGAGGCTCCAAAGTCTTCATCCTATCCGGGCAGAAGAGGAGATCCGGACCGGCAAACATCTTCATCCAAGCGGCATCTTCTATCTTCATCCATCCGACGACGAGCATCTTCAAGACCTCAGGCGCGGATCCATCCTCTTCTTCCGACGTCCTAACACAGAATGAAGGTTCCTTTAAGGGACGTCATCCAAGATGGCGTCCCTCGAATTTCCGATTGGCTGATAGGATTCTATCAGCCAATCGGAATTAAGGTAGGAGAAATCTGATTGGCTGATTTAATCAGCCAATCAGATTGAGCTCTCATTCTATTGGCTGTTCTGATCAGCCAATAGAATGTGAGCTCAATCTGATTGGCTGATTGGATCAGCCAATCGGATTGAACTTGAATCTGATTGGCTGATTCCATCAGCCAATCAGATTTTTCCTACCTTAATTCCGATTGGCTGATAGAATCCTATCAGCCAATTGGAATTCGAGGGACGCCATCTTGGATGACGTCCCTTAAAGGAACCTTCATTCTGTGTTAGGACGTCGGAAGAAGAGGATGGATCCGCGCTGGAGGTCTTGAAGATGGAGCCGCTCGTCGTCGGATGGATGAAGATAGAAGATGCTGCTTGGATGAAGATGTTTGCCGGTCCGGATCTCCTCTTATGCCCGGATAGGATGAAGACTTTGGAGCCTCTTCTGGACTTCTTCTTGCTGGATAGGATGAAGACTTCGACACCCTCTGGAGGACCGATCAGTGATACCCGGCGTTGTGAAGACAAGGTAGGAAGATCTTCAGGGGCTTAGTGTTAGGTTTATTTAAGGGGGGTTTGGGTTAGATTAGCGGTATGTGGGTGGTGGGTTGTAATGTTGGGGGGGTATTGTATGGTTTTTTTTTACAGGCAAAAGAGCAGAATTCTTTGGGGCATGCCCCGGAAAAGGCCCTTTAAAGGGCTGGTAAGGTAAAAGAGCTTATCAATTTTAATTTTAGAATAGGGTAGGGCATTTTTTTATTTTGGGGGGCTTTGTTATTTTATTAGGGGGCTTAGAGTAGGTGTAATTAGTTTAAAATTGTTGTAATATTTTTATTATGTTTGTAAATTATTTTTTTATTTTTTGTAACTTAGCTTTTTTATTTTTTGTACTTTAGTTAGTTTATTTAATTGTATTTATTTGTAGGTAATTTATTTAATTAATTTATTGATAGTGTAGTGTTAGGTTTAATTGTAGATAATTGTAGGTATTTTATTTAATTAATTTATTGATAGTGTAGTGTTAGGTTTAATTGTAACTTAGGTTAGGATTTATTTTACAGGTAATTTGGTAATTATTTTAACTAGGTAGCTATTAAATAGTTATTAACTATTTAATAGCTATTGTACCTGGTTAAAATAAATACAAAGTTGCCTGTAAAATAAATATTAATCCTAAAATAGCTACAATATAATTATAATTTATATGGTAGCTATATTAGGGTTTATTTTACAGGTAAGTATTTAGCTTTAAATAGGAATAATTTATGTAATAAGAAATAATTTATTTCGTTAGATAAAAATTATATTTAACTTAGGGGGGTGTTAGTGTTAGGGCTAGATTTAGCTTTAGGGGTTAATAACTTTATTATAGTAGCGGTGAGGTCCGGTCGGCAGATTAGGGGTTAATAATTGTAGGTAGGTAGCGGCGACGTTGGGGGGGCAGATTAGGGGTTAATAAATATAATATAGGGGTCGGCGGTGTTAGGGGCAGTAGATTAAGGGTACATAGGGATAACGTAGGTTGCGGCGGTGTACGGAGCAGCAGATTAGGGGTTAAAAATAATATGCAGGGGTCAGCGATAGCGGGGGCGGCAGATTAGGGGTTAATAAGTGTAAGGTTAGGGGTGTTTAGACTCGGGGTTCATGTTGGGGTGTTAGGTGCAGACATAGGAAGTGTTTCCCCATAGGAAACAATGTGGCTGCGTTAGGAGCTGAACTCTGCTTTTTTGCAGGTGTTAGGTTTTTTTCCAGCTCAAACGGCCCCATTGTTTCCTATGGGGGAATCGTGCACGAGCACGTTTTTGAAGCTGGCCGCGTCCGTAAGCACCGCTGGTATTGAGAGTTGCAGTGGCGGTAAATATGCCTGTACGCTCCCTTTTTGGAGCCTAACGCAGCCCTTCTGTGAACTCTAAATACCAGCGGTATTTAAAAGGTGCGGGGGGGAAAAAGCCAGCGTTAGCTACGCGGGTCGTTACCGACAAAACTCTAAATCTACCCGTAATTCAATGCTAGATAGAATGAAGCATTCAAAGAAAAGATTAGTCTAAGAATAACTTGTAGATGTATTTTTAAAAGTTTAATTAGCTGTTTAAATATTGACAAAATAAGTTTTAAGTTTTCAGGGTCAATTTATCAAGCTCCGTACATATTTTGATTCCCCATGTTTCCGGCTAGCCTTTAGGCTCGCCAAAAACAGAAGTTATGAAGCAGCGGTCTAAAGACCGCTGCTCCATAACCTGTCCTCCTGCTCTGAGGCGGCAGACAGAAATCAACCCGGTCGGTCGCATACGATCAGGTCGATTGACACCCCCTGCTAGCAGACGATTGGCTGCGAATCTACAGGGGGCGGTATTGCACCAGCAGTTCACAAGATGTGCAGCGGACATGGTACGCTACATCGTATCATGTCCGCTCGCACTATAATAAATTGACCCCTCAGTGTCTATAAAACAATGGGAGCTGCCATGTTGTAGCTTAGTTTACCTTCTCTGCTGTAGCCAATTAGGGACAGTTATAAATAGGTCCCTAGAGTGTGCAGCAAAAGGCTGTGCGGAATATAACAGTGTTCTGCACTTCTCTTTCTAACAGGAACTGAAAAGCTCACAATTTAAGAATGGAATTACAGTAAAAGAGGACAAAATAAATAATGAAAGTATATTGCAGACTTTTTTTTTAAAATATATGATTTACCATTTTATATTACTATTTCGTAGGGGTAGATCAGGGATGATTGACACCACCTGATAGAAGCTGATTCCCTGCAAATGTGCAGGAGGTGGCATTGCACAAGCATTTTACAAGAAATGCTTGTGCAATGTTATATGCCGAACGCTGTCGCATTTAGCGATGTCCGTCCGCCATATAATAAATCTACCTCAAAGTGTTTAATGTCACTTTAATGACTTAAAAAATAGGAAAAGGAAAAAAACTTTTGAAAATAGGATATTGTTTTTTTTTTTTTAAATGTAAAGAATGAACCCTTCAGCGCTTCTACCCCTTTAATGATTCACACACACACACACACACTATATTGAAAATGGTTCTACAAGACTGAGTTATTTAGTGCATAATAAATCCTAGTTTTATTTAGCTTTATTTTTATGTCTTCACTGTGTGATTGACAGCTTCTTTTTAACTTCCCCTTCACCTCTCTATTCCACATTACCTTTTGAAACACACAACATGTTCGGATACCATATATATCCATCCAATGTTTCCAGGTCTGTGTGTATATGTATGTTTTTATTTTAACATTAGAAATACATTTCTTTATTACCCTGCAAATAATAAAGACAATGTGCTTTTTTACTAGAAGAGGTTAGACACCACAAGCACAAAGAAAAAATATGTAATCTAAATATATTTAGTAACAGTTACCCTATTCAATAAATCATCTTTTCTAGCAGATCATACACCTTCTTACTGACCTTTTTTCCCTTTTTTTCACTCCAAATTATTGAACTTGCATTATTATTAGAAAATGTTTCAAATAAACGCTGAGTGTTTATAACTGCTTATTACATTTTGACAAGGCCACAACTTTTGAGTAGGCAAATATAGTGGCCCAATTTAGGGCCAGATTATGAGTGGAGCGCAAATGTTTGCAAGCTAGTGATATCAGGTTTTCGCGCTTGTTTACGCACAGGTTAAATCACGCTGGTATTGCAAGTTGAAAGTTAACCTCGGCTGGTTTGTGTGTCCTCAGAGCTCTGGTTAACTGTTTCGCGAAACAAAAAACTGTCACAAAACACATCAAAAATACATTACAAAGTACAGTTACACTGTTAATAACACCATTTAGTAAAATTATTTTATATACATACATGTATATGTATGTATATGTAAATGTCTATATATGTGTACCAATGTATTTATGAAATTATATGTGTATATATGTATTTACAGACATATTTACACATATATAGCCATATATAGAAGTGCATTGGAGCCCTTTGCAGTTAAAGGGACAGTCTAGGCCAAAATAAACTTTCATGATTCAGACAGAGCATGTAATTTTAAACAATTTTCCAATTTACTTTTATTACCAATTTTGCTTTGTTCTCTTGGTATTCTTAGTTGAAAGCTTAACCTAGGAGGTTCATATGTTAATTTCTTAGACCTTGAAGCCCACCTCTTTCAGATTGCATTTTAACAGTTTTTCACCACTAGAGGGTGTTAATTCACGTATTTCATATAGATAACACTGTGCTTGTGCACGAGAAGTTATCTGAGAGCAGGCACTGATTGGCTAGACTGCAAGTCTGTCAAAAGAACTGAAAAAAGGGCATTTTGCAGAGGCTTAGATACAAGATAATCACAGAGGTTAAAAGTATATTATTATAACTGTGTTGGTTATGCAAAACTGGGAAATGGGTAATAAAGGGATTATCTATCTTTTAAAACAATAAAAATTCTGGTGTAGACTGTCCCTTTAAGTAGAATATGTTCTAAGTATTTCTAAATAGGTATTCCAATATATATCTGTGTATATATATATATATATATATATATATATATATACACACACACACACACACACACACACACAGAGAGAGAGAGAAGCACACTCACAGGAACAAACAACCTGCTCAATACCATTGTTAGCCTGTTCTATGGCGATTTACCACCTGGGTGCAGCTTTTTAGCCCAGTAATGCTTTTCACAGAGTAGAACTTTCCTGTAGTATATCAGTCTGATCCCGCCTATTACGGTCAGTCTAGCACCCAAATACTAGGCAATTCCTCTCTGAACAAGGAACACAGCAACCCCAGACGATCGTTTCGGCCTTCATTGGGCCTCATGAGTGAGGTGTAGCCATATTCCTCTAAGCACACTGAGCAAGGAATCCACGTCTGGTTTCCCCTTTTTCCCATAGGGAGACTAAATACAAACAGAGAGAAGCACACTCACAGGAACGAACAACCGGCTCAATACCATTGTTAGCCTGTTCTATGGCGATTTACCACCTGGGTGCAGCTTCTTTTAGCCCAGTGTGCTTCTCTCTGTGTTTATTTAGTCTCCCTATGGGAAAAAAGGGGAATCCAGATGTGGAATCCTTGCTCAGTGTGCTTAGAGGAATATGGCTACACCTCACTGACGAGGCCCAATGAAGGCTGAAATGATCGTCTGGGGTTGCTATGTTCCTTGTTCTGGTATTTGGGTGCTGGACTGACCATAATATCAGACTGATATACTATAGGAAAGTTCTACTCTGTGAAAAGCATTACTGGGCTAAAAGAAGCTGCCCCCATGTGGTAAATTGCCATATAACAGGCTAACAATGGTTTTGAGCCGGTTGTTCATTCCTGTGAGTGTGCTTCTGTCTGTGTTTTTATATATATATATATATATATATATATATAAATATATATATATATAGATATAGATATATATTGTACCAAAAAACATCAGATATATGTAGAAATATGTATTTATGAATTAATAGAATACATTCTTGTATGTGAAGAACATGGCATGTAAACTATTCATATTTTCATGTCGGGTTAGCGCTTTTGAGAATATGCGATCGGGTTTGCAAATTGGGTGTTAGGGTTTTTATCCACTTTTTTTTCTCCATTGACGTCTATTGGGGAATAGGATATTGCGCACACGATATTGTAAGTTCGGCTTTTTGCACGCATCGGGTTTGTTTGAGAGCAATAACGTTTTACTTTCAACTGGTAATACCAGTGCAACCCGATGCACCCCAAAAGTTTACTTTTAGCGCTATGGCAAAATCACTAAATAGCTCTCCTCTCGTAATTTGGCTCTTAAACAGGAAAATCTCTTTGTTTTATTTTGAGCAAGCCTTTCAAAATGTTCTGTTTTTTTTTTTAACAGAAGATGCCCTTTTTTACTGAACGAAAACAAATGTTAGATCAATTAGCAATTAAATGATTACTGATTATATAATCACTTTTTAATAGACGTGCATTTGGCAGTTTTGTTAACTGCTGAATGTGGAAGAAGGCGGCCGCTCACGCCATTGGGCTCTTTTCGGAGCCAGATTTCTACTTGTGAAATTGCAACACACTAAGATCTGGATTTGCACAAATCATAGTATATTGCACTTTCACAATAAGAAATCTGGCTCCAAAAAGAGACGAATACCTCTAGTGGCCGGCGTCTTCCACATTTGGCAGTTAACAAAACTGTCTACTTTTTAATGTAAAAAATACATGAATGAAAATAAATTCTACGCATCTATAATACATATGTGTCAAATTCTCAATAGCTTGGTGAGGGTCATAAGAGTCATTTATCATGTTTTGATTAAATGATATAGAGACATTCTCCAGCTTCGGGCACACACTCAGCCCTTAATCATGCCTGAGTGTGTCCCGAAACTTTACTGTATGTTGGTGGAACCTGTGTCAAAATAAAGGTCTTTTAATTTACCACAGCTGGAGATTTTTTCTTATATGGATATGTTGATAGGCATGGTTTCCTACTTTTACTTATAAATGAATTAGAGAGCAATGTTCTCATTTTATTTTTGGAGATAAAAAGTTATTCCATACCTCCCCACATTTCTATTTTTTTCCCAAAATTATGAGATTTGGTGTAAGGGCCTCACTGACCAAAAGAAGTGCAATCTGTGGTGGTTCAGGGTGGTTAGCGGGCAGCGTTATCAAGATTTAGATGGGTTTATAGCCTTCCAGGACAGAGTTTGAATATTCTAGTACAGAGTGTTTTTTTCAGGAAATGTAAGCTCAATTTAGGATCATCATTCAAATTGTAGGACAATCCGGGGATATGATATTGGTAAAAAAAAATAACTCCAGTGATATTGACAGTGTATGATCAATTGTTCTGGCTCAATGGTGTTTTACTGGCTGTAACTTCCAAAGCCCATTTGTTACAAAACATGCTGCAGCTGAGGACATTCTAGAGATGCAAAAGTAGGAAACAAGCATATTTTAAAGGGACATAAAACCTAAAAAATTTCCTTTCATGATATAGGTAGATCATACAATTTTAAACAACTTTAAAGTTTACTTCTATTATCAAATTTGCTTCATTCTCTTGGTATCATTTGTTGAAGGAGCAGCAATTCCCTACTGGTTGCTAACTGAACACATGGGATGAGCTAATGACAATAGGCATATATATATATGCAGCCACCAATCAGCAGATAGCACCCAGATGCTTTGCTGCTCCTGAGCTTACTTAGATAAACCCTTAAAAAAAGGATAACAAGAGAAGGAAGCAAATTAAATAATAATAATTGCGCTTATATTACAAGTTGAGCGATTTATGCTATAATTAAAGTTTCACAAAATCCATCAAAAATACATTACAAAGTACAGTTACACTCATAATAAGACTGTCTAATAAAAATTATTTTAGAAAAATATTGTACAAAAAAGTTATAAGGGCTCAAAAGATATGAGAGCTCTTGGGTGTCAGAAAAAAAAGCCGCCAAATTGCTTTAACATAGAGATACCTACAGATACATTGCTAAAGATATATTTATATGTATATGTACTGTATGTGTGTATATATATTTTTTATATATATATATATATATATATATATATATATATATATATATATATACTGTGTATATGTATATATATATATATATATAAATATACAGTATAAATATATATATATATGTTTAGCTGTGTACTGTAAATATTTCACATTCCAATGTTCTGCACATAGCAGAATATGTTATATGTATTTCTCTTGTTAAGTGTGTTCAGTCCACGGGTCATCCATTACTCATGGGATATATTCTCCTTCCCAACAGGAAGTTGCAAGAGGATCACCCAAGTAGAGCTGCTATATAGCTCCTCCCCTCACATGTCATATCCAGTCATTCTCTTGCAACCCTCAACAAAGAAGGAGGTCGCGAGAGGAGTTGGAGTTTTTACTTAATTATTCTTCAATCAAAAGTTTGTTATTTTAAAATGACACCGGAGTGTGCCGTTTTTTGTATCTCAGGCAGTATTTGGAGAAGAATCTGCCTGCGTTTTTCTATGATCTTAGCAGACGTAACTAAGATCCGCTGGCTGTTCTCGACATTCTGAGGAGTAGGGTAACTTCAGAAAGAGGGGAATAGCATGCGGGGTCCCCCGCAAATGAGGTATGTGCAGTACATTATTTTCTGGGAATGGAATTGACTAAGAAAATACTGCTGTTACCCATATGATGTAAGTACAGCCTTAAATGCAGTAGTAGCGACTGGTATCAGGCTGATAAATGTATGCGCAGTTGAGTTATTTTCTAGGGACTAGAATTTGACTGAGAAAATACTGTTAATTCTGAAATAATGTTTAAGCCTTATCTGCAGTGGAAGCGACTGGTAGCAGGCTTAGTGATAACTTTGCATGACATTCAAAATGTTGTTTTTAAAACGTTTACTGGCATGTTATTCGTTTTGTGAGGTACTTTGGTGATAAATCTTTTTGGGCATGATTTTTTTCCACATGGCTAACGTATTTTCTGCATAGAAACCGTTATATCAGGTCTCCCACTGTTGTAATATGAGTGGGAGGGACCTTGTTTTAGCGCCTTGTTGCGCAGTTAAAATTCGAGCACAGTCTTCCTGTTTCTTCCTCCTTGATCCAGGACGTCTCTAGAGAGCTCAGGGGTCTTCAAAATTCGTTTTTGAGGGAGGTAATCAGTCACAGCAGATCTGTGACAGTGTGTTTGACTGTGATAAAAGCGTTAAATCTTAATTTGATATCCGTTTTTGGGTATTGAGGGGTTAATCATCCTTTTGCTAATGGGTGCAATCCTCTGCTAATTAATACATTTCTCGTTAAGAATTGTTGACTATAACTGAATTAGTTTTCTTTGTTATTCAACTGTGTTTTTAAAAGGGCTGCAGCGTTTTTTATATTGCTTGTAAACTTATTGAAAGTGATTTCCAAGCTTGCTAGCTTCATTGCTAGTCTGTTTAAACATGTCTGATACAGAGGAATCTGCTTGTTCATTATGTTCAAAAGCCGATGTGGAGCCCAATAGAAATATGTGTACCAATTGTATTGATATTACTTTGAATAAAAGTCAATCTGTACCGATAAAGAAATTATCACCAGACAACGAGGGGGAAGTTATGCCGTCTAACTCTCCTCACGTGTCAGTACCTGCGTCTCCCGCTCGGGAGGTGCGTAAGATTGAGGCGCCAAGACATCAAGGCCCTTACAAATCACTTTACATGATATGGCTAATGTTATGAAAGAAGTATTATACAATATGCCCGAATTAAGAGGCAAGCGCGATAGCTCTGAGTTAAGGACAGAGCGCGCTGATGACACGAGAGCCATGTCTGATACTGCGTCACAATTTGCAGAACATGAGGACGGTGAGCTTCATTCTGTCGGTGACGGTTCTGATCCGGGGAGACCGGATTCAGAAATTTCAAATTTTAAATTTAAGCTTGAGAACCTCTGCGTGTTACTAGGGGAGGTGTTAGCGGCTCTGAATGATTGCGACACGGTGGCAATCCCAGAGAAATTATGTAGGTTGGATAGATACTATGCGGTACCGGTGTGTACTGACGTTTTTCCTATACCAAAAAGGCTTACAGAAATTATTAGTAAGGAGTGGGATAGACCCGGTGTGCCCTTTTCCCCTCCTCCGATATTTAGAAAAATGTTCCCTATAGACGCCACCACACGAGACTTATGGCAGACGGTCCCTAAGGTGGAGGGAGCAGTTTCTACTTTAGCCAAGCGTACCACTATCCCGGTGGAGGATAGCTGTGCTTTCTCAGATCCAATGGATAAAAAATTAGAGGGTTACCTTAAGAAAATGTTTGTTCAACAAGGTTTTATATTGCAGCCTCTTGCATGCATTGCGCCTGTCACGGCTGCAGCGGCATTCTGGTTTGAGTCTCTGGAAGTGGCGATTCGCACAGCACCATTGGATGAGACTTTGAGCAAAGTTAGAACGCTTAAACTGGCTAAAGCGTTTGTTTCAGATGCCGTAGTGCATTTAACCAAACTTACGGCTAAAAATTCCGGATTCGCCATACAGGCGCGCAGGGTGCTATGGCTTAAATCCTGGTCAGCAGATGTAACTTCTAAGTCTAAACTACTTAACATTCCTCTCAAAGGGCAGACCTTATTCGGGCCCGGCTTGAAGGAAATTATTGCTGACATTACGGGAGGTAAGGGCCACACCCTTCCTCAGGACAGGGCCAAATCAAAGGCCAAAAAGTCTAATTTTCGTGCCTTTCGTAACTTAAAGGCAGGAGCAGCATCAACTTCCTCCGCTCCAAAACAGGAAGGAACTACTGCTCGTTACAGACAGGGTTGGAAAGGCAACCAGTCATGGAACAAGGGCAAGCAGGCCAGAAAGCCTACTTCCGCCCCTAAGACAGCATGAAGACAGGGCCCCCTCTCCGGAGACGGATCTAGTGGGGGGCAGACTTTCTCTCTTCGCCCAGGCCTGGGCAAGAGATGTACAGGATCCCTGGACGTTGGAGATTATATCTCAGGGATACCTTCTGGATTTCAAAACTTCTCCTCCACAAGGGAGGTTTCATCTGTCAAGGTTATCAACAAACCTAGTAAAGAAAGAGGCATTTCTACAATGTGTACAAGACCTCTTAGTGATGGGAGTGATCCACCCAGTTCCGCGAACGGAACGAGGACAAGAGTTTTACTCAAATCTATTTGTGGTTCCCAAAAAAGAGGGAACCTTCAGACCAATCTTAGACTTAAAAATCTTAAACAAATTCCTAAGGGTTCCATCGTTCAAGATGGAAACCATTCGGACCATCCTGCCCATGATCCAAGAGTGTCAATATATGACCACAGTGGACTTAAAGGATGCCTACCTTCACATACCGATTCACAAAGATCATTATCGGTACCTAAGATTTGCCTTTCTAGACAGGCACTACCAGTTTGTAGCTCTTCCCTTCGGGTTAGCTACGGCCCCGAGAATTTTTACAAAGGTTCTGGGCTCACTTCTGGCGGTACTAAGACCCCGAGGCATAGCGGTGGCTCCGTACCTAGACGACATTCTGATTCAAGCGTCAAGTTTTCAAAATGCAAGGTCTCATACAGAGATAGTTCTAGCATTTCTGAGGTCGCATGGGTGGAAAGTGAACGTGGAAAAGAGTTCTCTGTTACCGCTCACAAGGGTTCCTTTTCTAGGGACTCTTATAGATTCTGTAGAGATGAAGATTTACCTGACGGAGTCCAGGTTATCAAAGATTCTCAATGCTTGCCGTGCCCTTCACTCCATTCCAAGCCCATCAGTAGCTCAGTGTATGGAAGTAATCGGCTTGATGGTCGCGGCAATGGACATAGTGCCATTTGCGCGCCTGCATCTCAGACCGCTGCAACTATGCATGCTAAGTCAGTGGAACGGGGATTACTCAGATCTGTCCCCTTTGCTAAATCTGGACCAGGAGACCAGAGATTCTCTTCTCTGGTGGTTGTCACGGGTTCATCTGTCCGAAGGAATGACCTTTCGCAGACCAGATTGGACGATTGTAACAACAGATGCCAGCCTTCTAGGCTGGGGAGCAGTCTGGAACTCCCTGAAGGCTCAGGGATCGTGGACTCAAGAGGAGAAACTCGTACCAATCAACATTCTAGAATTAAGAGCAATATTCAATGCTCTTCTAGCTTGACCTCAGTTAGCAACGCTGAGGTTCATCAGGTTTCAGTCGGACAACATCACGACTGTAGCTTACATCAATCATCAAGGGGGAACCAGGAGTTCCGTAGCGATGTTGGAAGTCTCGAAGATAATTTGCTGGGCAGAGTCACACTCTTGCCACCTGTCAGCGATCTACATCCCAGGTGTGGAGAACTGGGAAGCGGATTTTCTAAGTCGCCAGACTTTTCATCCGGGGGAGTGGGAACTACACCCGGAGGTATTTGCTCAACTGATTCGTCGTTGGGGCAAACCGGATCTGGATCTTATGGCATCTCGCCAGAACGCCAAGCTTCCTCGTTACGGATCCAGGTCCAGGGACCCAGGAGCGGTGCTGGTAGATGCACTTGCAGCCCCTTGGGTTTTCAACATAGCTTATGTGTTTCCACCTTTTCCGTTGCTACCTCGACTGATTGCCAGGATCAAACAGGAGAGAGCATCAGTGATTCTGATAGCGCCTGCGTGGCCACGCAGGACCTGGTATGCAGACCTAGTGGACATGTCGTCCTGTCCACCATGGTCTCTACCTCTGAAGCAGGACCTTCTAATTCAGGGTCCTTTCAACCATCAAAACCTAATTTCTCTGAGGCTGACAGCTTGGAGATTGAACGCTTGATTCTATCAAAGCGTGGGTTTTAGGATTCGGTTATTGATACATTGATACAGGCTCGGAAACCTGTTACCAGAAAAATTTACCATAAGATATGGCGTAAATATTTATATTGGTGTGAATCCAAGAGTTACTCATGGAGTAAGGTTAGGATTCCTAGGATATTGTCTTTTCAACAAGAGGGTTTAGAAAAGGGCTTATCCGCTAGTTCACTAAAGGGACAGATTTCTGCTCTGTCTATTCTTTTACACAAGCGTCTGGCAGGGAATCCAGACGTCCAGGCTTTTTGTCAGGCTTTGGCTAGGATTAAGCCTGTGTTTAAGGCTGTTGCTCCTCCGTGGAGCTTAAACTTGGTTCTTAAAGTTCTTCAGGGTGTTCCGTTTGAACCCCTTCATTCCATTGATATTAAGCTTTTATCTTGGAAAGTTCTGTTTTTGATGGCTATTTCCTCGGCTCGAAGAGTCTCGGAGTTATCTGCCTTACATTGTGATTCTCCTTATCTGATCTATCATTCAGACAAGGTAGTCCTGCGTACTAAACCTGGGTTTTTGCCTAAGGTTGTTTCTAACAGGAATATCAATCAAGAGATTGTTGTTCCATCATTGTGTCCTAATCCTTCTTCAAAGAAGGAACGTCTTTTGCATAATCTAGACGTGGTCCGTGCCCTGAAGTTCTACTTACAGGCAACTAAAGATTTTCGACAAACTTCTTCCCTGTTTGTCGTTTACTCGGGACAGAGGAGAGGTAAAAAGGCTTCGGCTACCTCTCTCTCTTTTTGGCTTTGTAGCATAATACGTTTAGCCTATGAGACTGCTGGACAGCAGCCTCCTGAAAGAATTACAGCTCATTCCACTAGAGCTGTGGCTTCCACTTGGGCCTTTAAAAATGATGCCTCTGTTGAACAGATTTGCAAGGCTGCAACTTGGTCTTCACTTCATACTTTTTCCAAATTTTACAAATTTGACACTTTTGCTTCTTCTGAGGCTGTTTTTGGGAGAAAGGTTCTACAGTCAGTGGTTCCTTCTGTTTAATGTTCCTGCCTTGTCCCTCCCTTCATCCGTGTACTTTAGCTTTGGTATTGGTATCTCATGAGTAATGGATGACCCGTGGACTGAACACACTTAACAAGAGAAAACATAATTTATGCTTACCTGATAAATTTATTTCTCTTGTAGTGTGTTCAGTCCACGGCCCGCCCTGTCTTTTTGAGGCAGGTTCTAAATTCTAAATTATAACTCCAGTCACCACTGCACCCTATAGTTTCTCCTTTCTTGTCTTGTTTTGGTCGAATGACTGGATATGACATGTGAGGGGAGGAGCTATATAGCAGCTCTGCTTGGGTGATCCTCTTGCAACTTCCTGTTGGGAAGGAGAATATATCCCATGAGTAATGGATGACCCGTGGACTGAACACACTACAAGAGAAATAAATTTATCAGGTAAGCATAAATTATGTTTTTTCAATAGATATTCCTATATATAGAGAAAAAATAACTCATTGTGTAGTTCATGCAGGAAAGGATTCTGGGTAAGATTTGCAAATGAGGTTCACAATGACACACTTTTTTACTTCGAGTCTGCTTTTACATGTATATATATATATATATATATACAGTACATACATATACATCTGTATATATCTATACCTATATAGAATCATATATCTATATATATATGATTATATATAGGTATAGATATATACACAGATATTTATATATAGGAATATCTATTGAAAAATACATAGAACATTTTCTGCTATGTGCAGAACATTGGAATGTGAAATATTTACAGGTTTAAATATATATTTGTTTAAAAAACATCAGATATATGTAGAAATATTTAATTATTAAGATTAAGAACATTGGAATATGAAATATTCATATTTTCATGTTGGGTTAGTGCAATTGCGAAAATGCTATAGTGTTTGCTCGATAGTCGGGTGTTTTTCCCTCCCACTTTTTTTCTCCATTGACATCTATGGGGGAATACCTGAACGCGCAAAATATTTTTTTTTTAAACCTGAACCCAACTAGTGAAAAAAGCTTAACTCTAGCTGAGTTTTTGCGATCGTTAAAATGCAATATGCCGCGCGACTTGTAATCTAGCCCATAATGTTTGTAACCACTTGGCTGTAATGCATTGCTACTCAGTTTGTTGTAGTCAAATTGTTAAATTGAAGGTCAATTTTCATGTGAAAGTGCCCGGTTTATAAAAAAAACTAATAAAAACAGGGGCACTTTCATTCATGAAAATTGAAATTTCACCCGTTTTCTTAAAATATACTTGCCTTTTCTTCTTGAAGCCGCTCCAGTGCTTCACCAGCCCGTCGCAAGCCTCTTCATACGTCAGCGATGACGATTCCGGCATCCTACAATCATGGCTTCCCCCTGGGGGAATCATTGCCTGAGGCAAAGCCGTGATTGGAGGAAGCCGGTTTCGTAATTGCTGGGTAAGTAAACCAGGAAGAAGGAGGTGGGGCATTGTTTCAGAACGGCGATCTGGCGTTTCATACGAAAAAGGTATTTTTAAAATACGGTGCAATGTCAATTTTCATGAATGAAAGTGGCCCTGTTTTTAATATTTTTTTTTTAATTTATATATTTTCACTTTCACATGAAAATTGACCTTCAATTTAAGATTTTTTTTTGCCAGTTACTAAAACCCATTTTCTTCTGTTAAGTGTGATCAGTCCACGGGTCATCATTACTTCTGGGATATTACTCCTCCCCAACAGGAAGTGCAAGAGGATTCACCCAGCAGAGCTGCATATAGCTCCTCCCCTCTACGTCACTCCCAGTCATTCTCTTGCACCCAACGACTAGATAGGATGTGTGAGAGGACTATGGTGATTATACTTAGTTTTATATCTTCAATCAAAAGTTTGTTATTTTAAAATAGCACCGGAGTGTGTTATTACCTCTCTGGCAGAGTTTGAAGAAGAATCTACCAGAGTTTTGCTATGATTTTAGCCGGAGTAGTTAATATCATATTGCTGTTCTCGGCCATCTGAGGAGTGAGGTAAACTTCAGATCAGGGGACAGCGGGCAGATGAATCTGCATAGAGGTATGTAGCAGTTTTTATTTTCTGACAATGGAATTGATGAGAAAATCCTGCCATACCGATATAATGTCATGTATGTATACTTTACACTTCAGTATTCTGGGGAATGGTACTTCACTAGAATTACACTGTAAGAAATACATAAAGCTGTTTAATAACTAGAGATTATGTTTAACGTTTTTGCTGGAATGTAAAATCGTTTTCATTTGCTGAGGTACTGTGTGAATAAATGTTTGGGCACTATTTTTCCACTTGGCAGTTGCTTAATCTGTTTTCTGACAGTTTCTGTTCTCCCTCACTGCTGTGTGTGAGGGGGAGGGGCCGTTTTTTTGGCGCTTTTACTACGCATCAAATATTTCAGTCAGCAACTCATTGTATTCCCTGCATGATCCGGTTCATCTCTACAGAGCTCAGGGGTCTTCAAAACTTATTTTGAGGGAGGTAATTTCTCTCAGCAGAGCTGTGAGAATTATAGTTTGACTGAGATAAAAAACGTTTATTCTGTAATTTGTTTCCTGCTTTCAGAATTTGTTATCTTTGCTAATGGGATTAAACCTTTGCTAAAGTTGTGTTGTTTACAAGGATTGAGGCTATAACTGTTTCAATTTATTAATTTTCAACTGTCATAGATCTTCTGTGCTTCTTAAAGGCACAGTACGTTTTAATATTATTCTAATTGAATTGTATTTCCAAGTTGCAAGTTTATTTGCTAGTGTGTTAAACATGTCTGATTCAGAGGATGATACCTGTGTCATTTGTTGCAATGCCAAAGTGGAGCCCAATAGAAATTTATGTACTAACTGTATTGATGCTACTTTAAATAAAAGTCAATCTGTACAAATTGAACAAATTTCACCAAACAACGAGGGGAGAGTTATGCCGACTAACTCGCCTCACGTGTCAGTACCTACATCTCCCGCTCAGAGGGAGGTGCGTGATATTGTAGCGCCGAGTACATCTGGGCGGCCATTACAAATCACATTACAGGATATGGCTACTGTTATGACTGAGGTTTTGGCTAAATTACCAGAACTAAGAGGTAAGCGTGATCACTCTGGGGTGAGAACAGAGTGCGCTGATAATATTAGGGCCATGTCAGACACTGCGTCACAGGTGGCAGAACATGAGGACGGAGAACTTCATTCTGTGGGTGACGGTTCTGATCCAAACAGACTGGATTCAGATATTTCAAATTTTAAATTTAAACTGGAAAACCTCCGTGTATTACTAGGGGAGGTGTTAGCGGCTCTGAATGATTGTAACACAGTTGCAATACCAGAGAAAATGTGTAGGTTGGATAAATATTTTGCGGTACCGACGAGTACTGAGGTTTTTCCTATACCTAAGAGACTTACTGAAATTGTTACTAAGGAGTGGGATAGACCCGGTGTGCCGTTCTCACCCCCTCCGATATTTAGAAAAATGTTTCCAATAGACGCCACCACAAGGGACTTATGGCAAATGGTCCCTAAGGTGGAGGGAGCAGTTTCTACCTTAGCTAAGCGTACCACTATCCCGGTGGAGGATAGCTGTGCTTTTTCAGATCCAATGGATAAAAAGTTAGAGGGTTACCTTAAGAAAATGTTTGTTCAACAAGGTTTTATATTGCAACCCCTTGCATGCATTGCGCCGATCACGGCTGCAGCGGCATTCTGGATTGAGTCTCTGGAAGAGAACATTGGTTCAGCTACTCTGGACGACATTACGGACAGGCTTAGAGTCCTTAAACTAGCTAATTCATTCATTTCGGAGGCCGTAGTACATCTTACTAAACTTACGGCGAAGAATTCAGGATTCGCCATTCAGGCACGCAGGGCGCTGTGGCTAAAATCCTGGTCAGCTGATGTTACTTCTAAGTCTAAATTGCTTAATATACCTTTCAAAGGGCAGACCTTATTCGGGCCCGGGTTGAAAGAGATTATCGCTGACATTACAGGAGGTAAAGGCCATGCCCTGCCTCAGGACAAAGCCAAGACTAGACAGTCTAATTTTTGTTCCTTTCGTAATTTCAAAGCAGGAGCAGCATCAACTTCCTCTGCACCAAAACAGGAAGGAGCTGTTGCTCGCTACAGACAAGGCTGGAAACCTAACCAGTCCTGGAACAAGGGCAAGCAGACTAGGAAACCTGCTGCTGCCCCTAAAACAGCATGAATTGAGGGCCCCCGATCCGGGATCGGATCTAGTGGGGGGCAGACTTTCTCTCTTCGCCCAGGCTTGGGCAAGAGATGTTCAGGATCCCTGGGCGCTAGAGATAATATCTCAGGGATACCTTCTGGACTTCAAATACTCTCCTCCAAGAGAGAGATTTCATCTGTCAAGATTGTCAACAATCCAGACAAAGAAAGAGGCGTTTCTACGCTGCGTACAAGAGCTCTTGTTAATGGGAGTAATCCATCCAGTTCCACGATCGGAACAGGGACAGGGGTTTTACTCAAATCTGTTTGTGGTTCCCAAAAAAGAGGGAACTTTCAGACCAATCCTGGACTTAAAGATCCTAAACAAATTCCTAAGAGTTCCATCGTTCAAGATGGAGACTATTCGGACAATTTTACCTATGATCCAAGAGGGTCAGTACATGACCACTGTAGATTTAAAAGATGCTTACCTTCACATACCGATTCACAAAGATCATTATCGGTACCTAAGGTTTGCCTTCCTAGACAGGCATTACCAGTTTGTGGCTTTTCCATTCGGATTGGCTACAGCTCCAAGAATCTTCACAAAGGTTCTGGGTGCTCTTCTGGCGGTACTAAGACCGCGGGGAATCTCGGTAGCTCCATACCTAGACGACATTCTGATACAAGCTTCAAGCTTTCAAACTGCCAAGTCTCATACAGAGTTAGTGCTGGCATTTCTAAGGTCACATGGATGGAAGGTGAACGAAAAGAAAAGTTCACTCGTTCCACTCACAAGAGTTCCCTTCCTGGGGACTCTTATAGATTCTGTAGAAATGAAGATTTACCTGACAGAGGACAGGCTAACAAGACTTCAAAGTGCTTGCCGCACCCTTCATTCCATTCAACACCCGTCAGTGGCTCAATGCATGGAGGTAATCGGCTTAATGGTAGCGGCAATGGACATAGTACCCTTTGCACGCTTACACCTCAGACCACTGCAACTGTGCATGCTAAGTCAGTGGAATGGGGATTACTCAGACTTATCCCCTTCTCTGAATCTGGATCAAGAGACCAGAAATTCTCTTCTATGGTGGCTTTCTCGGCCACATCTGTCCAGGGGGATGCCATTCAGCAGACCAGACTGGACAATTGTAACAACAGACGCCAGCCTTCTAGGTTGGGGTGCCGTCTGGAATTCTCTGAAGGCTCAGGGACAATGGAGTCAGGAGGAGAGTCTCCTGCCAATAAACATTCTGGAATTGAGAGCAGTTCTCAATGCCCTCCTGGCTTGGCCCCAGTTGACAACTCGGGGGTTCATCAGGTTTCAGTCGGACAACATCACGACTGTAGCTTACATCAACCATCAGGGAGGGACAAGAAGCTCCCTAGCTATGATGGAAGTATCAAAGATAATTCGCTGGGCAGAGTCTCACTCTTGCCACCTGTCAGCAATCCACATCCCGGGAGTGGAGAACTGGGAGGCGGATTTCTTAAGTCGTCAGACTTTTCATCCGGGGGAGTGGGAACTTCATCCGGAGGTCTTTGCCCAAATACTTCGACGTTGGGGCAAACCAGAGATAGATCTCATGGCGTCTCGACAGAACGCCAAGCTTCCTCGTTACGGGTCCAGATCCGGGATCCAGGAGCAGTCCTGATAGATGCTCTGACAGCACCTTGGGACTTCAGGATGGCTTACGTGTTTCCACCCTTCCCGTTGCTTCCTCGATTGATTGCCAGAATCAAACAAGAGAGAGCATCAGTGATTCTAATAGCACCTGCGTGGCCACGCAGGACTTGGTATGCAGACCTGGTGGACATGTCATCCTGTCCACCTTGGTCTCTACCTCTGAAACAGGACCTTCTGATACAGGGTCCCTTCAAACATCAAAATCTAACTTCTCTGAAGCTGACTGCTTGGAAATTGAACGCTTGATTTTATCAAGACGTGGGTTTTCTGAGTCAGTTATTGATACCTTAATACAGGCTAGGAAACCTGTTACCAGAAAGATTTACCATAAGATATGGCGTAAATACCTATATTGGTGTGAATCCAAAGGTTACTCTTGGAGTAAGGTTAGGATTCCTAGGATATTGTCTTTTCTACAAGAAGGTTTAGAAAAGGGTTTATCTGCTAGTTCATTAAAGGGACAGATCTCAGCTCTGTCCATTCTGTTACACAAACGTCTGTCAGAAGTTCCTGACGTCCAGGCTTTTTGTCAGGCTTTGGCCAGAATTAAGCCTGTGTTTAAAACTGTTGCTCCACCATGGAGTTTAAACCTTGTTCTTAATGTTTTACAGGGCGTTCCGTTTGAACCCCTTCATTCCATTGATATAAAGTTGTTATCTTGGAAAGTTCTATTTTTAATGGCTATTTCCTCGGCTCGAAGAGTCTCTGAATTATCAGCCTTACATTGTGATTCTCCTTATTTGATTTTTCATTCGGATAAGGTAGTCCTGCGTACTAAACCTGGGTTCTTACCTAAGGTAGTTACTAACAGGAATATCAATCAAGAGATTGTTGTTCCTTCTTTATGCCCAAATCCTTCTTCAAAGAAGGAACGTCTACTGCACAACCTGGATGTAGTCCGTGCTCTAAAATTTTACTTACAGGCAACTAAGGAATTTCGACAAACGTCTTCTCTGTTTGTCATTTACTCTGGGCAGAGGAGAGGTCAAAAAGCTTCCGCTACCTCTCTTTCTTTTTGGCTTCGTAGCATAATTCGTTTAGCTTATGAGACTGCTGAACAGCAGCCTCCTGAAAGAATTACAGCTCATTCTACTAGAGCTGTGGCTTCCACTTGGGCCTTCAAGAATGAGGCCTCTGTTGAACAGATTTGCAAGGCTGCAACTTGGTCTTCGCTTCATACTTTTTCCAAATTTTACAAATTTGACACTTTTGCTTCATCGGAGGCTATTTTTGGGAGAAAGGTTCTTCAGGCAGTGGTTCCTTCTGTATAAAGAGCCTGCCTATCCCTCCCGCCATCCGTGTACTTTTGCTTTGGTATTGGTATCCCAGAAGTAATGATGACCCGTGGACTGATCACACTTAACAGAAGAAAACATAATTTATGCTTACCTGATAAATTCCTTTCTTCTGTAGTGTGATCAGTCCACGGCCTGCCCTGTTTTTAAGGCAGGTAAATATTTTTTAATTTATACTCCAGTCACCACTTCACCCTTGGCTTTTCCTTTCTCGTTGGTCCTTGGTCGAATGACTGGGAGTGACGTAGAGGGGAGGAGCTATATGCAGCTCTGCTGGGTGAATCCTCTTGCACTTCCTGTTGGGGAGGAGTAATATCCCAGAAGTAATGATGACCCGTGGACTGATCACACTACAGAAGAAAGGAATTTATCAGGTAAGCATA
This sequence comes from Bombina bombina, assembly GCF_027579735.1. Taxonomy (NCBI): domain Eukaryota; kingdom Metazoa; phylum Chordata; class Amphibia; order Anura; family Bombinatoridae; genus Bombina; species Bombina bombina. Next base: position 673,186,603 of record NC_069500.1, on the reverse strand, counting down.
AATTATGTTATTTTGCATATATAAATTAAAGGCTAGCAGGTAACAGGCTACATAGATGCCAGTCTCTTGGCACCTTTTGGTAAGGTCTGTGTGAACACTAAAACATGATTTACAGTTCTACATATCAACAGCCATAAGTGAGATATGAGCCAGCATTGTGTGTTGCAATCTGAATGAAATGGCATAAGGATTATAGTGGGATAGGAAAATACAGGGCCAGATAAAGCTAGCTCCGGGGCTGCATAATTGTGCCCAGGGCATAGACTGGACAACATTCTCCCAAAGGCTCAAAACTAAGTACAATACAATGTTAAATTATTATTTTTTTTTATTATTTTTTATTTTAATCTTTGCAGTTTACTTTATATTATTTTTTCTGATTTTCCTGTAATTTAACTAATTGGAACCCAGAACCCTGGCAGTGTAACGTGCTGCACAGTGATTGGTTAATATGTTCATGTGCACATTTATAACTGTTGTGAATTAACAGCATTTAAAATAATAACATGATGGCAAATTTTGGAACTTTTTTTTTTAAAAAAACATTTATTTTATATGCAGATTTGATGCTATGCATTGAATAGTTTATAATGCATTAGTAAAAACAATTGACTTGAGTGTTCCTTTAAGTGCCAACTGTCATTTTCGGCTATGTATGAACCAACTGTAAAAACCTCCACTTACACAGTCACCTTATATGGCCTTATCTGTATTTTCCTGTTGTAAGTAGAAAATAACACGTAAGAAAGCTTCTAGATGACCAGTAGGCTTGTATTTTGCATTCTATTATTGATTACCGTAGGGAAGATTACTCGTCTGTCACATAATGAGTTTCAGTTATGTGTTGAAAATGTGACACAAACTGATTTATACCACATTAAAAACTGTGCTACATAGCTCTGACATTACTAAAGTGCCATATACAGTGTTCTCCACAGAAAACATTGCTAGCTTGGTGGCATTATATAAAGAAGGAGGGTGAGAGCAGTGGTCAGTAAAAACCTGCCGGGTGATGTGCCCATCAAATAGGTCCTGGGGTGAACACTGATAGTACCACTACAATACTATTTTAAGCTCTCTTTATCTTAGCTATAAAGAGCACAGTTTTACACCTGAGATACATTCGCACATTCATTCATTACAAAAATGCTATGTTCTGTTCATTTAAATATTTTTTAGTATATTCATTCCAGCTTTCTTGCAGTGGCTAACTGAGATCTAATATAATATTTGGAGAGATATCCTTTTATTTTGTGCAGTGCAAACTCTTTTTATTTGTGCAGTCAAATTAAATGACAGTTGTCACTATCTCTGTTATACAAATGGAAGTTTTCAGCACTATACAAATAAATAATAATAATTAAAAAAAAAGTCAGAACATCACAAAGTGCAACAATTACTTCTCATAGGCTAGTCATATTTCATTTTCAGCCAATGATGTTTGCTAATTCTAAATATGATGGATGTATAGATTATACCTGTTGTGTAATATTACCATGTTAGCATCACATAAGGATTCTGTCACGTTTTTCCTCAGCAAATATTACACTTTGACTCTTTTCTACCTGCAACCTCTGCCTAAGGAGATCACATTTGGACGTATTAGGCTAGTCTGCCTAATAACCCTTGCACAGACCATATTGATTTTCCAAGTGAGGGTTTATCAACTAAATAAACTTGGAGTTGGTATCTTAATAAACTGCTTCTCTCTGTCTGTCACATTTAGTTACAGCGCTGAGCAGTTTAGGAGGTTGAGGGGGGTAAGGGGGAGAGGCTAATTCTGTTACAGATTGTTCACAGCAGGGTCTCCAAATTAGCCCTTTGTTTTGTAATGCCACCTTGCCTGGGCTCGCTTTCAGCACATTTCTCAGTTTTACCCTAATGAGTTGCAACACTGATAATGTGGCTGATGATCTTTCATTGATTTCACTATCACTTGCTTGTCTGGTAATTGATCCGTTGCTGAGCCTCTAGTTAATTATATCGGCTTTGACATGGCCTAGTCTTCTGGGAATCTCAAGTCTTGCAGAATAACAGTTTTAATAAAACAGTCTATTACGGCAGGTACTTTCTCTTGTATGCCATTTGAATATATATATATATATATATGTGTAAATATATATATATATATACACATAGATACAGTCACACATTAAGACTGTACGGTAGGGAATGCAAGGGGTGGTGGAGGGGGGAGGTGTGGGAGATAGATGGAGAGAAGAAGAGAGAGAGAGAAGTGAAGAGGGAGGGAGAGATGCAGAGGAGAGAATATAGAAGGAAGCCTGCTATTGACAGTGTCCTTAAGCCTCCCTCAAATAACAGCCATTAGTGGGAAGGTCAGGAGCTGAGCAGGCAGCTTGACTGAAGCATTGAGTGCCACTTCAGAAATCAAGAGGCTAGCAAATTTTACAGGGAGTTTAAATGGCTAATATCTGGCTGTGAAAGCACAGCCACTGTTGGCACAATCGACTCACAGTTTTTATTCTTCACTAAGGGGGGTGTGTGTGTGTTTTGTGGGTGTGCAAGTGTGTTTGTATGTGTGTGTGTGTGTGTGAGTGAGTATGTTGATGTTTCGTGGGTTTGTATGTTTGACTGTGTGAGTGTGTTAATATGTGTGTTTTGTAGGTATGCATGTGTGTGTGTGAGTTTGTGTGTGTGTATGTGTGTGAGTTTGTGTGTGTGTATGTGTGTGTTTGTGTGTGTGTGTGTTTGTGTGTGTGTGTGTGTGTTTATGTTTGTGCTTGTATAATTTTATATCTTTGGAATTTAAGGATTTTTTTTAAGTATATATTTTTTTTTAGCTTTTGCATCCAAGACATTGAATCAGCCACTTGTGAGACTTGCTTTGTGTGTATGTCTAATGGTGGTGAACCAGAGAAAAGTTTAACAGAAAAGCTTTCAAGAGATGTGGGATGAGAGAGGAAGGTACATTTGTGTCAACATAGCGTAGGTTTTCTCATCTGTCCTCATTGTTCACTAATGACACTGAGCAGTCACCCAGGCTCTTTGCTCTTGTCTTGTGTTTGTTTTACAGGGTATGGATACAGCTTTATTGTTATCCTGCAAATAGGGAGAAAGTGCTGCTTTTTCTCCATTCTCCTACTGCAAGTCTGTGTGTTTTATTACAAGATGAATTTACCTTGACTTTTTTCTTTTCTAAAACTAACTTTTAGTACAGATGCTTCTAATCTTGCTTCTCTCTGGCAAGGATTCATTTTTAGAAATTGTGTTAACACATTGATGTGCAGGTTAATTGTGTGCTATAACAAGAGGTGCAGATTAACATTTTACATAAGAAACATTAAAGAACAATTCTTTGAATACACTTTTGAAGTCACTTATTTAGAATAATTTCATTTTCCTTTTGTTTTCTAGTATATGATTGTTAATATATACAGTTTCTTCATAGTTAAAGCTGCTATGTTTATTTTTTCTTCCATATTTAGGAAACAAAATAAATCAGGGTGTTACCATTTAAAGAAATAGGTGCTTAGAACGGATTTTGTACTTCAGTAAGATGGGTTAATATTATTATTATTATTTTTTATTGTTTTGCTTTTTTTTTTTATATATATTTTTTATTTCCCATTTAAACCTTCCTCAGTGATTCTGGAGAGAGAAAATAAGTGGGAGTTTTTCTCTCCTACTTGCCGGCACAAATAGTTTATTACATTTTACTTGGAATGTAATATCTTTAGCAGGGTAAGAAAGAAAAAAAAGAAAAGCTAAATACAAGGAACTGTGTGGCACAGACATGTGTCAGATGTGACATTCTTAACTTGACAGTATTGCTGAAGAAAAGCAGGAGATAAAAAAATGAAAGGGCCAGAGAGCCTTTCCTCCCTGCTGCCTGTGATCAGTGAGCTCCTTAATGTGTGTGCGCGTGTCTATGTGTATATGGGTATCTGTAGGCTGAGAGAGGTTAGTGCAGGATGTCATTTGGTTCCTGACAGTGGAGCAGTGCTGTTGACTCTGTGCTCTTCTATCCAGTGACATCCTTTAGCTGTTCATTGGGGTCTTCTGCATTTGTTCCCTTTCTTCTCTATATGCACACCTGAAAGGCAGCTGTTAGGCTGAGCAAAAAAGGAACCTTGGGGAGTCACAGTCCATGCATAAATGATAGGGGTATCTGTGAGGAAGGTGCAAAATAAGCTCAGCATTCCCCCCTCCTTCCCTGCTTCTTCACCTCCCACCCACCCCCTTCCTCATCCTCTCCTAGGCTTTTTTTTTTTTTTTTTACTCTTTTCCTAAATGAAATGCAGCCTACATGCAGCTCTGTAACTACTCTACACTTGTGCTACTACTGAATGCCAAGAGGCTCAAAAATCCACCTTCACTTTTCAGTCAGAAGAACCAGAAGTGGATGTGAGAGAAAGAGACACTCAGAGAGACAGACAGCGAGAGAGGAGGGTGAGAGACCGGACTTTCAGAGACTTTTGCCCTGACAACCCCATGCAGTTCGGTACGAGGACGCCGGCAAGCGAGCCCGGGTACATGGGGGCATGGCAGAACTGTGATGCTAACCTTCTCTTCAGAATGTCCCAACAGGTGAGTCATTTATATTCATTTCTTTTATTAACTAAGAGCTTTATAAAAAATATATGCTTAAATCTTTGTTTATCTTCACATGCAGATTTATATATTGTTGAAGTGTCCAATTTTTTTTCCTTATTGATCACTTTTCCCTTATACCTGTCAAAACTATGCTACTAGCATTGATTGTTATTTCTTGTAGTGTGGCATTATTTGCTTTCCTGTAATTACTTCTTTATTCTTTTTCTTAAAAGAAAATAGCATTGACTTTGCAAACGAAAATAGATTATTTTAGAAATGGCTTGCCTAAGCTCCACATTCTTGTGTGTTGTTCAGAAAAGTGAAGAACTAAATAAAGCCGTTGATGAAATGCGAAACAATTACCCCACAGCATCCTCTCTGCGAAAGTAATCAAAAGTGGAATTAAAACCACATCCACTCTTTCCATCTTCCCCTCCCTGATTTCGCAGTGATAGAAATTTCAGGGGCCCCTCTCTTAGGATCCTAATTGACTTCATGTGGTAGAGAACAGCTTTCTGCAGTTCTTGGATGAGCTGAAGTGTAGCGTTGTTTAAACTGCTTACGGCACAGAGCTGATAGCTCAGTCATTTGAGATTTTTTTCTCTTTATTTTGCTCTTTTTTTTAACTTCATTTCCAGTTTTTTTTTTCTTTATGCTTCTTGGACACATATGTTTTTATTTCCCATGGTTTCTTTACAGTTAACCCTTTCTGCTTACTTTTACACAAACTAACAAATGTATATAGACATACTTTTTTCCATTCTTTTTTCACTCACACTGAGAGGCTGTATCTTGCCGTCCTCTCCTGAGCTTTTCCTGCCTTGGGGGCCACCTTAAAGGCAGCTTGGTATGTTGCTATTGACGGGAAAAGCTGAAATGTTATTGCGAGGCCAGTAACAAATGATAATTAATCACACAAGCTGGTGTCTCTGTACCATGCACTTAGTGATACACACACTCAACTAGCTTCATCTCTTGCACAATCTTCTTGGCAAACTCTTTATAAAAAATAATAAAACAATAACAACAACACATAAAACATAAACTTTATGAGGTGGCCAAGATTCAAACAGAGAAAAAAGTTTAGACAATAATTTTAAATCAATTTACCTCTAAGACTGTTACTTCATTGTGAAAAGAAATACAACTGTGGCATTTTGAGTGTATGAACTAATATTTAAAATAATTATATAGAGATGATGCGTTTGTGTTTTTGTTTGTATAGTTTGTTATTTTATTAGGAGGTTGTTGTTGTTGTTGTTGTTGTTTTTATATGTATATATTTGTATTTGTGAGTGTGATTTGTCAAAGTTTACAATGGCCTGAAGCTACTATAACAGCATTAAAAAAAAAGATCAGTAGGACATTTCAAAACCTGCTCAAGTATTGTAGTTTTTTAAAGCCCAATACTTGACATTTTCTTTTTTTTTTTAAAGCCATATTTTGATATCTCCTGTAGAGGGACCCTGATTACAGCTGATAATACCGTAAGCTGATATGAATCTCTAACGAACTTGAGCATTCACTTCAATACTTAATACTGCTATCAAACTAGAAAGATAGCAGACATTTAGACTAAACGAGGACATCTGTCTGTGTGTATATATGCATATGAATATACATACGTATGTGTGTGAGAATGTGTGTGTAAATATATATACACATATATAATCACACTAAAGTTCTAGGATAGGATATATATATATATATATACACACAGATACTAGATGACAGAAATGCTAAAGTGTTATATAGAATATATATCTTTATATAATAGATCTACAGTTTTGCAGTAGTTAAAATGCCATTACTTATTTGTTGCTGTTGTAAACAACAGTCGTTGTCAATATGTTAGTGAACATAAAAAGCACAAATGCTGATATTACCAAAGTATCTAATAAACTGCACCAGCTTTATGTTTTATTTAAATTAAAGCAATAATGTGCTCTTCTTTTTTATTTATGTATTTATTTTTAAATCAGTTTTATATTGAAAAGAATAATGTTTTGTTTTTCATCTGAATAGTTAACTGAAATGATTCCAAATAATGATCAATTGATAAATTGCTATTGAGCCTCAGTATGAACGATTGCCTGTTAGGCATTAAAAATCCGGAGAAATAAATTTAGACCAAAGCAATCTCAGCAATGCTAGAGAACGTCTAACGAAAATAAACATATAAATTAAGGATTGTGGTAGAGAAAGGAAGTTGTATTAAATTAGTTCCGGTTTTGGAGATTAAAAAGCTGAGAGAATTGGGACAACTTTTATTATGGGTTTGATAATTTGTTACTCGTGTTAATGTTTTGGCAGCGAAAACCATATGTATAACTGTAGCTGTAGAAATTTGTTTTGTGGCAAAGTGTATGATGGAAAACTGGTTATAAATTTAGTAAAAAAAATTGTATTTATTTTTTTTTGTTTTGTTTTTAAATCTACTTTATATATAACATTTGCATTGTTTATTTTAATTCTATGTTTTAGTCAGGAGATGCAAAAATACAAAATGTTAGATGTCTTCAACCTAAACAATTTTATGCATTCCATCAGGTGTATTCTCCTAAGTAAGGATTTTATCTGACACGAGTTTTGTGTAAAAATAATTTATAATAAATACTAACACAACCAGGTTCCTCACAAAAACAAAACATTCATATACCAAAAACATCTTCCCTTTTTGAGATTTCAGTAAACTCATTTTGGTGTTTGATGTCATCAGATAACCTAAAACAACATTCCACATTGATAAACGTCTTAATAAGCATTTGAAAATTATATAAAGTAGAAGATACAATACATTTTCATGCATACTTAGTTCCCCAGCATTCCTTTTATAATGTAAAGACCATGTCAAATATACAAATGTATAGATTGTGTATATGCTTTTTATTTAACCTCCGTGTACTGCATTTATACAATACCTTTGCATTTTCTCTGCTGCAGTTAAGATTAACTAATAATAAAAAAATATAAATACGTTTTTATACAGGGAAAAGCATTTAGGTTCTGGATCAGCAGAACACTTGAGTTTTAATTTATAATAATATTGTAGAATTCTATCTCATAAGTCCCCTAGTTTTTATGTTCACATTCTTAAAGCTTTCAGGTCCAGAGCAGAATCAACTTGTTTAACATATAGTCACATTTTTCATCACCAAAATAACTGATAACCTAAAAGGGCATTACAGTGAACTATGTTTGAAGGGAGTAATTCTGGGTCACTTTGAAGAATGACAAGTGGAGAATGACCAGAAACTCTTTGCATGTCCTTCTCTGACTTATGCCTGGTCACCCCAACCTTTCCTGGCTTCATCTGGCAGAAATATGTTGGGGCAAACAGGGAGGGGTTGAAATTCAGAGCAGCATGATACCAGACCTTAGTAGTGATGGATAGAAAAATAAAAACTGACAAGAGAACCCTTAATTGTTTCTGAATGTGTTTTAGTACATTGTTGTAGAATCCTTAGTTCCCCTTTAGAAGATATGCATGTAAAGTGGGTTAAAATATGGCTTCATGTTTTAGGGTTTTTTCAACAGCAACTCACACTTTTTAATTAATTATTTAATTTAATTTTAATTTTATTGTTTGTTGTTGTTTTTTTGCTTTCAATAGCCTTTATTTTCTAGCTGGAATGTTTAGGCTTTTAAGTTGTTAAAAAGGAAGTAATAATGTTAAAGAATTTATTTTTAAGTATTTCAGTCCTTAAATACATTGCATCTGATATTGATCTATTTATCTATCATTATCTAGCTATACATCTATCTTAATTTATTTATCTATCTTAAATTATCTATCACTATCTAGCTAAATCGATCTATCTTTATTATATTGTGTTTTTATAACAGAGCATATATTTACACCTATATATATATATATATATATATATATATATATATATATATATATATATACATACATACATACATACATACATACATACATACATACTGCGAAACACCTTTGTGTTGTGTGTCACATTATCAGAAACTTTAAATAAGTAAACTTAAATGGAGTTATTAGAAATAAATATATATTTATCTATTATCTTTCTGTCTGTCAGTCTCTCTATCTATCTATCTATCTATCTATCTATCTATCTATCTATCTATCTATCTATCAATCTCTTTTTATAAATCTATCTCTTTGTGCTATTTGTTATATCTATCTATCTATCTATCTATCTGTCTATCTAACTATATATTGAGAGAGAGAGAGTTTTGTATTTTAAAAGTCCTTTCTATGGGCGGATTATGTTTGTCTACTGTTTCATTGTCAGAATGTCAAAACTGCTATGACAGTAAAAGAAAGGTACCACACTTCCAGAATGCTTCAGAGATTGGCACTCATACCTTTTTTTCACAGTTAATTAAATGTAATACAGTGACCAAAATCTTACTTAAATATATGCAGTGCCATATTTTCACAGGAATCCCATTGGATATAAAGGGGTACTCTGCCAACATGGACCCCATGACTAGTGCAGGTGCATTCAGCATAGAAGGTGTTAAATGTTGTGCAGTAGAGAAGGGGTGGGGTGTATAAAGGAACAAAACTACCTCCATATACAGTAAAATAAACACAAAAATCTTAACTAAACATGGTTAACAGTTCATTGCATAGCCATAGAGCAAATATTAACAGTGTAATTTAATTGTGTTATTAAAGAATCGCCTTCTGACAGACACATGCTGTGTCTTTATTTAATGTCATGTTAATGTTATTAGCAGTGACATATTTTGTTCTTTCAATGCATTATACCCCCTCATTAAGTCATTGTGTTATCACCAGAGACATCAGCATCTCTGGAAGATCATACAGAATAAAAACAAAAATGTTACACAACCTGTATCTTCATTAGCATAACTACAGCTAGTCTTTTGATTTTGTGATTTTGGGGAGTTTTTTATATATGTTTTTTTCTAGGTATCTTATCCACTATCTTTCGGCTTTTTCATAGTTTAAATCATTTACATTATTCAGATGAAAGTTTTAGAAAATGCCCTACTATTTTTTACTTATTTTATTGTCTTATGTTTTTTTTTATTACAGTCTCTTCTTAAACTAAACATGAAACAAAATGTTTTTACTTGTTTACTGTATATATTTTATTTTCAAAAGCATAAATATATTGGTAATAATTTTTTTTAAAACAATTACAAGAGGCATAATAATTTGTGACTTTTTTTTTTTAAATTGATAAATCTACTTTTTTGAAGTTTTGCAACCAGTAGAAAAAACATATTAAATTGTCCTGATAGACAATGAATATCGATAAAAACATGATTTTATGTCCCAAATACAAGTTTACTTAATGTACTGTGACAAAGTATAGAATAACATATAAAAACAGAAAATAGATAATTAACAATTGGCTTCCAGATTCTATTTAAGGGGAAAAAAAGAAAGAAGCTATGATATTGTATTTAATACCATAATATTATCTGCAGCGTTGTTCAGTTTTAGAACATTGTATGCAAGTGCAAGAAATTACATAAATAAGATACTCAGATTCTGGCCATTTTTGCAGGAGTTTACAGTCTAATGAGGAAAGGGATACCCATGAAACACAAGGTGATTGCAGAGGTAGTTTATAGAGATGTAAAGGAATTTGCAGTATAAGAGGAAAATGACAATAATTCACAAAAAAAGAAAGAAAATGTTTTATTTCACGTGCAGATTTAATGACACACCTGAACAGCAGTTTTATAACCATGTTTAGATTTGGAATGTTACATATGATGGTAGAACTGACCAGATTGCATCGTAACTACATTACGGGAACAGCTACCAAATACACATACGTAAAGTCATCAGAGTAGCAGAACTGTGCAGGATTCAATGTTAGAACAAAAAGTTGTGCGTTATTTTGTTATATATCTCAATCGGTAAAACATAAAAAGAGAAGACATATCGTTTCTCTGTTTTTTAGAATATAGTGTGATTTATATTTTTATTCATATTTGCTTTTCAGGCTGTCTCATTTGTTATAATTAAGTAGCGTCTCTATATGTAATGACTTGCAAAAGATTTATGAAAGAAAATGACAGATAAATGCTTAAATGGTTTATTTATACCAGATATTTGTCAGATTTATTTCAGGTTAAGTAATTTGTTTACCAGTCAGTCGCAAATGGATGTGGAATATGCTGAATATTTGCAGATTTTATTTTACAATTTTTAATGTTATTTTGGCTTTGTTTAAATGTCTTTGTGATACCTCACAGTAGTGCATTTACATTTTACATTTACACTTCAAGTAAAACAGTTATGAACATGATGATTAAAGTAAATAGACTTTGTGTATATTTGTGTGTGTGTGTGTGTATACATATATATATGTGTGTGTGTGTATGTATATATATATATATAGATATATGTGTATGTGTGTGTGTGTATATATATATATATATATGTATGTGTGTGTGTGTATACATATATATATATATATATATATATATATATGTGTGTGTGTGTGTATGTATATATATATATATATATATAGATATATGTGTATGTGTGTGTGTGTATATATATATATATGTATGTGTGTGTGTGTATACATATATATATATATATATATATATATATATATGTGTGTGTGTGTGTGTATGTATATATATATATATATATATATTTGTGTGTTTGTGTGTATACATATATATATATATATATATATATATATATATATATATATATATATGTGTGTGTGTGTATATATATATATATGTATGTGTGTGTGTATACATATATATATATATATATGTGTGTGTGTGTGTATGTATATATATATATATATATAGATATATGTGTATGTGTGTGTGTGTATATATATATATGTATGTGTGTGTGTGTATACATATATATATATATATATATATATATATATGTGTGTGTGTGTGTGTATGTATATATATATATATTTGTGTGTGTGTGTGTATACATATATATATATATATATATATATATATATGTGTGTGTGTGTGTGTATACATATATATATATATAAAACTTAAAACCATGTGTGCAATGCTAGGTTTCAAGTTTCAACATCTTCAACACTGTCAGAAACCACTCTGTTATACCTGTCTATTCAGGTATTTATTAAAAATAATCTGAACACCTTTTGGCAACAGATGCAGGCAGTGCTGGAGTTAATTTTATGTCTGCACTAAGGACACCAATTGAACCTAAGCAGAGCATTCTCACAAACAGAAGCTAAATTCTTACACTAGATCAGCCCTCAGCTAAAAGCATCAGATCACTGAAATGATGAACAAGTGTTGTCAGTAGCTCTGATCACTGGATAACAATAACAGCATGTTTCTGTTTGTTGTGATGTTTGCTTCTTTGCAGTTTTCTTTTTATATGTTAATGCACTTTATTTCAGCCTTCATATAACTGCATTATGCGTCTGGCATAAAAGATTGTAGGTTGGCTATGAGATGTGAAAATCAGTTGTCAGGAGCTTCATAGGCCAGTTATCTGCATACAAAGTCACCATAAGCTGTTTATCCCTGATGCTACATTTTGGCCAAGATTTTTTATTTTTTTTTGTGCAGCAAGGCATACAAAGTTATATTCGAGATTTGTAAATGTGTATTTTATTCTGGCTCCTATATTTATCTATAACTCAGAACCAGAAATGATATATATAAAATGCATTCAGAAAACCAATAGACTAAAATATTACATTAGTTGCAAATGAAAATAACATTAAAGGTTAATGTGACGTAAAATTAATAACTTTTTTTACAAACATATATGTATTAAGCTTTATATATATATATATATATATATATATATATATATATATATATATATATATATATATGTGTGTGTGTGTGTGTATATATATATATATATTTATATATTGTGTGTGTGTGTGTGCGTAAATATATGGGGAGAACACTGCATATATATATATGATATATATATCTGTGTGTGTGTGTGTAAATATATGGGCAGAACACTATGTGTGTTTAGATAGACTGACAGACAAGCAGATAGATTAGATTCATATTAGTGTTACAGATTAATTTACTATTAGCTGAAACTGATCACAAAGGAGTTTGATAAAATTAGCTTTATAAATAGACAATACTTTAGAACAGCCTTGATAGAAGTTGCATTAAAATCATTCTACAGATGTGTGACAGTCAGTTGAGTTACTATATCATGTAACTGTCACCTATATAGAACTTCTTTGAATGAATGGGTAATTTTGTGCATGTGGTCACTTATGTAAACAAAGCAGAAAAACATAAATACATTCATTAATGACAGATTTGTTATATGCTGCAGATTTTTCATCAGTATATTTTGTACATTATCTGCGGTGCTATGTTATCTAGGTCTGCAATGTTGTTTACTTAATTAACTTTGTTGACATGCGTATATAGAGATGCCGCATTTGTCTTTTATATTGTTATAAAATGGACAGCCTTCAGGCTTGGGCTGCCATTCGATACACAGAGAAGCTGATTTTCTTTGGATGTTAGAGTTTAAATGAATGAATGAATGAACGGAAACAGGAGAAGGGAACCATAATATAATACTAGATAACTATGATTGGCCTGTATTACTGATAGAATATTCTGTTTCGTTGAATTACAGTTCTGGTGATCACATTTATTGAAATCATTGGACCTGAAACCAAACCCTAGTAGTCTGACCTAATAATATTGCAGCTTACATCACATATGTACTCACAGACGCATGCATACGTCCTCACACAAGTGCATATGTACTGAAACACACACACATGCATATGTACTCAGACAAACACGTACATATGTACTCACACGTGTACTCACATTTGTGCATATGTACTCACACACACACGTGCATATGCACTCACACACACGTGCATATGTACTGACAAACACACATGTATATGTACTCACACACACGTGCTTATGTACTGACAAACACACATGCATATGCACTCACACACACATGCATATGTACTCACACACACATGCATATGTACTCACACACACATGCATATGTACTCACACACACGTGCATATGCACTCACACACACGTGCATATGTACTGACAAACACACATGCATATGCACACACACACATGCATATGCACTAACATACACATGCTTATGTACTGACAAACACACATGCATATGCACTCACACACACATGCATATGTACTCACACACACGTGCATATGTACTCACACACACATGCACTCACACACACATGCATATGTACTCAGACAAACACGTACATATGTACTCACACGTGTACTCACATTTGTGCATATGTACTCACACACACACGTGCATATGCACTCACACACACGTGCATATGTACTGACAAACACACATGTATATGTACTCACACACACGTGCTTATGTACTGACAAACACACATGCATATGCACTCACACACATATGCATATGTACTCACACACACATGCATATGTACTCACACACACATGCATATGTACTCACACACACGTGCATATGTACTCACACACACATGCATATGTACTCACACACACATGCATATGTACTCACACACACATGCATATGTACTCACACACACGTGCATATGCACTCACACACACGTGCATATGTACTGACAAACACACATGCATATGCACACACACATGCATATGCACTAACACACACGTGCTTATGTACTGACAAACACACATGCATATGCACTCACACACACATGCATATGTACTCACACACACATGCATATGCACTCACACACACGTGCATATGTCCTCACACACACATGCACTCACACACACATGCATATGTACTCACATGCACTCACACACATGCATATGTACTCACACACACATGCATATGTACTCACACACACGTGCATATGTACTCACACACACATGCACTCACACACACATGCATATGTACTCACATGTACTCACACACACGTGCATATGTACTCACACACACGTGCATATGTACTCACACACACATGCACTCACACACACATGCATATGTGCTCACATGCGCTCACACACATGCATATGTACTCACATGTACTCACACACACGTGCATATGTACTCACACACACATGCACTCACACACACATGCATATGTGCTCACATGCGCTCACACACATGCATATGTGCTCACATGCACTCACACACATGCATATGAAAGGGAGAGTAATTTCTTTATTGATGCTTTTTTACCTTCATATAGAACATTATGGTGAGAAGGAAATATAGATCTTGATACCAAGTGATCTAACTCTATGGTTATGTAAGACTAAAGTGTAGCACATTACTGTGCTGCTCAGTTCTGTAGCTGGCTATCAGGTCTATAGTGTAAAGTAAGAATTAATACAGATCATATAATGTCATGTCACTAAGTAAAAAGCATTGATAGATAAACGTTAGAACCTTTATTTGACTTTTTCCCATCATTTTTATGTGACATCTGAAAAACGTTTAACTTTTTTTTAGAAAAGCATAGATTAAACTAGATAATTACTGATACTGTTCTGTTGCGATTAACATAACATTACAAGTCAGAGATCATTCTCCACTGTACAGAGGTGTAATTAGGATTAACCAACATTATAATAATCATAATAATAACACTATGTGTTTGTATAATTTACACTTCATGAGTAGAGTTCTTTGGCTAGAATCAGATATATTAATTTGAGAGAGGGAGAATTCCACACACTGAATAGTTTGTAGATCTTGAATCTTGTTCCAGTAAACAACCCAGTTACTCCTGTCAGTCTGTCAGCATCAGCATTAGGCAATCAGCATTTCCCCCACACACACATATTGCATAAATATAACAGTCTAAACAAGCATTTGATAAAACGTTAAGACCCACATTATACTAATTTACAAGGAACCTGCTATAAAATATTATATTACACCAACTTCCACCAAACCTAAACAATTTCCGCCACTCTGTTAAACAGTAATGGCTGTGGTGTTTATTTTGCTTCAGTTTTTTTTTTGTGTGTGTGTGTGTTTGAGGATTTGTTAGACTAAGCAATTTATGGCTGTTTACCAAATAAATTATTTTGCCTGGCTTTCCTAAGGAAAAAAATATGCACCAAAAACATTAAAAAAACAAACATAAAAAAATAAGTACTAGTTGTACTTAGTATTTAGTTTCCAGGTGTTATATGTTCTTCAGATCCTCTAGAATTGGAAATTTCATATTGATTACCTATTACCATCAAACACAGATAGATAGATAGATAGATAGATAGATAGATAATAGACTGACAGATTGATAGAAAGATAGATGAGAGACAGATAGATAGATGAGCGATATAGAGATAGATGAGAGACAGATAGAAAGATAGATAGATAAATGAGACAGATAGATAGATGAGCGATAGAGAGATAGATGAGAGACAGATAGAAAGATAGATAGATAAATGAGACAGATAGAGAGATAGATATCATAAGCCTCCATCCTTAAAAGAAAAGAACATTATTACACCATAAGATGCTCTCGTTCTCACTGGCTATGTCCAATTCATGAGCTGCCCGGTGTTAATGACAATGTGGGGGTTGTGTTGATGACAAAATTAGGAAGGGACACTGATGTAAAAACCCATATGATTTAACAAATGAGAGCACTTTATTTTTATATGTAAATATATATTTTTTTTACCATACAAGTTTAGCATGACCAGTGCTTTTTTATTGTCATAGAGTCTAAATGCTTTTCCTTATTCATATTTTAACAGGAGTGGAAAGCTAATTAAAGCAGTGCCTTGGTCTGTACCCAGGGCCGCACTCATAGTTCCTCCTTCTTATCTGACAGGTTTTTATGCCAAAGAGAGCTATCCCTGTCAGACCAGCCGCTGTCAGAGGCATCCCTGAGTATTTGTGGGGTGAACTCTTGCTGGGCAGAGCTGGCAGGCTTATATCACCACCAGCAAAAGCTTTCCTCAGTCTGCCAGGTCACTGTGACACTGTGGGGCTGATTGTAAGAGAACATCTTGTCTGCCACAATGCAAACCTGGCGTCGACTCCAGCCGAGTAGTCGCACGCTTTTGGTAAAATGCTGTATATAAGCACTGGCTAGTTCTTTTTTATTTATCCTAACAAGGCAGAAATCCAGCAATCTGTTTCTAAGAATGTCTTCCTGAAAAACCACCAGATCTATTGCTGTCTATATTGTGGTGCTGGAATGGGATGAAGTGCATTGATTTAATCTATATGTGCATTTTTTAAAGTATCAGCTGCAGATCGGTTCAGCTGTTAACTGTTTTGCTGCCATAGAGTTAGTTAGACAGTGTCTGTATAAGGTTGAGACATTTAGATCAACTCATGTTTAGCCTAATGTTTAATCAAAATAGATTATCCACTTCAACTAAAAATTTTGTACAAATGCTAGCACCAGCATTTCACATAAATTAGACTGTAGACAGTTTTATATCAATAGCAATAAACAAATCTCTAAAAAAAAAAAGGGGAAAAAACAAAATAAACCCAAAATATTTTGAAAGTAAAATAAAAATACAGCCTTTTTTAAAATAAAAAATAGTAAATACAAATCTAATTTTATATGCTGTGCCTAATATTTGGGTATTGTAATAGGGTAAATATATTGAATTTAAGTTCACTTATACACTCAGTTGCCTTCAAAGTGGAACTGCCCTGCACACAATAGTTTTGTAGCATACTTGTATTATACAGTATGCACTATTGTGTAGTTTTCATTTGTGTATATGACAAATGTTGTTGCAAAATATAGCTTTAGAAATATCTGAATAATATGAATACACACACGTGTGTATTATTAAATGTATGACAGCACTCAGTGTGGCATTCAGTGTTTCTATAACATGAAACAATATATGTGATATTAAAAACACCAGTTATACTGTTAACCAGAATAATCTAAACTAAAATAAAATAATTTACAAGATTAAGGGAGGCCTAAATAGAAACAAATTTAATAGTTTTGGGTTTTAATGGGCACAGCTCACCGTTAAATGATCTATTGTTAAAGGCATCATACGCTAAATATCAGTTTATTTGTAGGTAAACAGACTGCTCGTTTGAACTCTTCTTTAGTATGTGCTGTTTGTCATGCCTGCCTGATACATGAAGGAACAGTTGCCGTTCAATTCACGCAGCATTCTGCCACAAAGAGGCAGAGTGCATCAATGCTGCGATCAGTGACTGCCAACTGCTCTAATGAATGAGAGGCTACTGACAGCGTGATTATATTTTCTAGTGCTGCCACATCTGACACCCCTGTGCTCCGCGATGCCCATGCAGTTTTTTTTCTAGCTAATGAGTTATGGATCTGTTTATTATAAAATATTAACTATATAGTTTCTTCATAAGTTCATTTATATGGTAATTGTTTTAAATCTAAAAGTGCTTTATATACAGTATGTTGTACTTTTATTTACATTTGTAGTTTTTTAAGAGCTTACAGTTATATGTACTGAGCTATGTATTTACTAAAATGTACAGCTTATTAAACATATATTTTCTGTATACTGTCTAAGATCCTGTGTGAAATAACAGCTGATCATTATTATCGTCTATATTTAACTTGACAACAGGTTACGTAGTGCTGAACATTTAATGTTGAAATAAATTGCATTACAAAAGGTAAAGAGATAATATGAACATACAGACAAAAGATGATCGATGGAAATTCTTAAAAAAAAAAAAAAAAAAAAAAGCAAAGAAAACCTACAAAATTGTAGCTGCTGAAATATAAAAAAATATTTTAATTGAAAACAAGCTTGGGATTTATCATGTGTTTAGCTCCATATGCCAGGATTTTATTGAGAATTTTGTCTGCACTATTCTCTATACTTCTTTAACAAGAAACTGTAAAAATGTTTGAACATTGACCTAACATTTAAAGGAGGAATCTGAAACTCATGTAAATTGCCTAAATTATGAATATACATTTTTTTTTAAAAAAAAGGTGTGTGCCCTAAGTTAAATCTTCACTGACAATATAAAACGTATTTATGACGTATACTTGCTATACAATGCTACAGGTCTTATCTACTGGGGAATTCTGCCTTTATTATACAAAATTATATTTGTTTACAATCCATTTATTAGTTATTAGTTTGCTTTATTTTTCTATATAGCAGCTATTGTGGTTTATTATAACCAACACTGAAGTTGTGATGTTTTTCACAATACTAGACAATGGTGGAGATTCACTAGTCTTACTATTAGATGTATCAGATAGATACGTTTCTTTCTTTAGCTGTTTCATATAGACCATGATTGGTCCGTCAACTTGTTTATTCTGAGTTATAATAATCTTGCTGTGTGGCATTGTATTATGACTAAAATGAACAATTGCCTTCAAGACTATACAGAATGCATCTACCATGTGTTTCCATGAGCTACTGTGAACCTGGGTGTTGTGTGAACATTTCCAGTTCATGGTAACCTTACCATAACCATATTCATTTTATATCAGGTGTATGCTTGTGTAAAGCCTGTCACAGAATAGAATTAATCATGACTTGTGGAAAGACAATTATTTCATATTTTATACATTTAAAAAAAAAAAAAACTGTGGAACTGTAAACATTTTAATGTATTTAGTGTATTTTGTGATATTTTTTTTGGAATGGTTTGGTTTAAGTTGCATATTCTATTCTTTGCTGTGCTCAAATCCACATTTATAGTTTTTAATTAACTAAAAATGATTAGGCTTTATGTAAGAAAAATACAGTATATGTTCATATAAATATTTTTTATGTTTTGATGTTGAACTTGTTTTTTACACAAACCCCCTGTAGCTCTTTTGTCTTTGTCAATAGCGCTTACAGGAGGTGTATGAGCCACAGAGCTTATTCTGCCTTTGCAAATGCGCAGTGATTGCTGGAGACCGCCTATATAACGTCACTCGCTAAGCAACTGGGGGATGAAGCACACCAGTTTGCTTTCTTGGAGCCTAGCAACTTTTATTTAAAAAAATAATTATAATAATATAATTTCTATGTATAATTTTTCTTTAAAGACTGTGATACAAAACATGTTCAAATTACTCTGGCATTAAATTAATGTTTCTGGCATTATTAGTGCTCTCTCTCTCTCTCTCTCTCTCTCTCTCTGTTTAGTATGTTAAAGGGACAGCATAGTAATTGTATTTATTTGTTTTCTTTTAAGGTGGACATTTAAAATGTATTAAAGGGATACTGTAGTCAAAAATTACTTCCTCATAGTTCAAAAGTATACATTGAAATAAAGACATTTTCAATGCCCATCATGTTTCAAATACTGATGTTTCAAATTATAATCTATTTATCTCTGAAATTTTAAATTTTTCCAAACTCACTAACTTTCTATCCATTACTGATTTTCAATCCGGGCTGACAACTCCAGTTGGAAGATGGCGACTCTTCGACGCGATGCGCATGCCCGAAATAGCTAAACGTCATTGAATATGTCACTGCATGCGTTATTTAGAATCTTGTGTTGCTAATGTCGGCTTCTGTGCCGCAATATGCGAGAGTACACAAATCAAATTGCGCATGCGTAGGTTGACGCAATAGGATTATAATTAGATGCAAATACTCGCCATCCGATTGTTCAGTGTGGTATAAAGTGTACGGCCCATATTCTAGGGGTGGATGAAGTGATGTCATGCAGATGAAATAAAACTTTCTTTTACTAAGAAATGGAGCTTTGTTTCAACACAGAATAAGGTAGATTAGATTTGTGTGATAAATGTAATTTAAAATATACGGTCCGTTTAGCATATAAAAAACAAAAGTTAGTAATCCTTTAAACTGCTGAGTGCTACTACACTAGAATGGTTACTACTCGCTGTGTTATCATTTGCTTCCTGTTCCTGCAGCTGTCTTTAAAGTATTTCTCTTATTTTAACCCCCTACAATTATTAGTTAGTGAAATTTTGCATCTTCACACTGGGCGCCACCATCTTGTAAGTTATATTTGTTATGTAACTTTTAAACTGTGTTAACAACTGCATATAAGTAACTATTCTGCTCTCTATTATGTGAGCTAAACTGAAGTGATAGGTGCAGCTGCCAAAAAGCAGATCTGTGAAAGTGCAGTGCTCCTATCACGTGATGCAACAATACACAAGCTAAAAGATGGCGGCACCCAGTATAAGATGCAGAACTTTACTAACTGGATTCTGTAATGAGGCTAAATAAAAGAATTGCTTTAAAGAGCGCTGCAGGTACAGAAGGGAAAACTATATCACAGTGAGTAGTAACCATCCTACTGTAGTTGTACCCAATTGTATAATGTCCCTTTAAAGGTTTTTTTTAATGCATTTTCTTGTCCTGGAAAAATTATTGTTTTCTTTGTAGTCTTGCAGAGTCATGTCTATGAGATTGTCCCAACAACCAATGAGCATTAGCCAGAGGTACACAGCTGATACTGCAGTATTATTTGAGATTAAAATTTATTTTGAGTCAGAAACAAATATTTTCAACAGGTTTACGTTACTCCTTCTTAATAGAGTTACTAGACCTGTGTCCGTATTAAAGGGACAGTGTACTTAAATAATGTTCACTGTCCCTTTAATACGGACACAGGTCTAGTAAATCACCTCAAGCAGACATTTTCTATTCCAGATCTTTTTTTTTCTCTTAGACCATAAGTGAACTGCTGGCATTAACATGATGTGAGTGTTTATGTACACTGTTCACCCATGCTCTTTTGAGATAAGTTTGTTTATAAAATGTCCTGTCTGCATATTGGACAGTTCATTCAGAAATTCACCCTGTAACTGACTGGAGTTCAATTCCTTAAAAAATATATAATAAATAAATAAATAAATGACCCAGCGAAAAAAAAACAACTAAAACAGCATCCAGCTAGCAGTCCTACTAACAAGAGAGCTCAGAAGAA
Organism: Bombina bombina; assembly: GCF_027579735.1. Taxonomy (NCBI): domain Eukaryota; kingdom Metazoa; phylum Chordata; class Amphibia; order Anura; family Bombinatoridae; genus Bombina; species Bombina bombina. The sequence goes on along the minus strand of NC_069500.1, from coordinate 673,165,196 downwards.
GGACGATATGGCTTATTTTACACAGCAAGGAGTTGCCTAAAATTGATACTTTCAAGTAAATAGAAACTGTCTAAGAAAATAAAAATCCTAGTTTTATTTTTATATGTTGAAATTAGTTAGTAAGTCTGACCACTTTATTCAGAGGCATGATGAGCATTTATTTGTCTTCCAGCTCTCCAGCATCTGTTTGAGATCAGTTTGTCAGACAGAACCTTATCTGTTAAGTGATTTTACTAACCAAAGAGAGGGATCACTTTTTTTTTTTAAATTTAACCCCTTTTAACTTAATGGTACATTGTACTGTAAAGCTTTCTCCCCTTTAATTTGTTTCCAATTATTCACCGTGCCTGATAGAACATGTTCACAAATAACACATTTACATTTATTTTTTCATTTGATGTTTTTAATACTGTAGCACAGGCTATAGAAAAGCTATGTAAACAAGAGACATCAACAGAAAACAATCTCCCAATTTGAAAGTGTTCTTGAAACTGCTTTGAATACAATTACATTTTACCAGCTGTTTGCTTGAATACATTGTCCTTTTAAGTATGAAATCCATTGTCTCTTTAATATGATCAGTATTACAGGATTTGAAATGATGAAGGAGGTTAGCATTAACAGCAAAGTGGGAAATGAATGGAAGAGATCAGGCTTAAAATTGTTCACCAAAAATTGTATATTTTCAAAATTGTCAAAATTTGTTTGCAGATTACATTATAATAAATTGTATTAAATATGCGCAGCCTAAATTGTAATTTAAGTAAACTAGATGTGTAAAAAATTCATATATAAATTCTTACTAATAAGTACAAAATACAAAACGTAATTGTTATTTTTTTCCGTAAAACATGGGCGCTCCATGGGGCTATATGAACTTGTCTCTCAAATCCCAGCATAATCCTCTAAACATTTTCGCCCTACAGTTCTCACAGTTTTTTCTTGTAAATTAAAAGGTGGCAAGTTTTTATCAAAATATTCAAAACACTCTGAAAGTAAAACATATGAATACAAAAAAGTGGAGATTTTAAGGTATAGTGCACTGAAAACAGCGTAATTTGATTTGCATTTGGCGTAATATTAAAGTTTAAACATACGCCTGGTTCTCCCTGTGTACTTTGTCGTCCACTGCAAACTTTTACAAAGCAGAGAGCTCTCTATTTCTGTGGGTCATCTTGCTACTCGCAGTACCCCCCCCCCCCTTTTTTATTAGAATCCCATGAGGGCTGCGAGTGTTGGCATGGAAAACCACTATAGACTGGCTTTTTTTTTTTAGAATTTGCCCCTTAGGATGTTTTCTTAAAGGGATAGGATAATTTTAAATACATTTTTTAAACATGTTCTGTTAAGCAAAGATGCGTCTATTTAAATTATCACTAGTTTAAAGGGACACGAAACCCAAAATGTTTCTTTTGTGATTCAGATAGAGAATAAACTTTCAAACAACTTTCCAATTTACTTCTATTATTTAATGTGCTTTATTCTCTTGGTCTCCTTTGTTGAAGAAACAACAATGCACATGGGTGAGCCAATAACATAAGTCATATATATGCAGCATCCAATATGTGTAATACAGTTTTGTGTTGTTTTGTTTTCTGTGTGCCGTTGTCAATGACTATTATTTTTCTGTGCTGAAGCTAATTTAATGCATTTTTTTTAAAATAACTCTCATTTGTCTTAGATGCAACTGTTAGAAAGAACATGTTTATGATTTTATTTTAAACTAAGATCAGCTCACCAGAGTAACTGTTGTGTGAGCAGTTACCCTTCATCTGCTCTTTTTATTTTTATATACATGGTGAAAAAAAAAACAGCCAAACAGAATCATCAGTGCTGATTTTACACTTTGGTTTACTGTTAGCTTGTGCATTTTTAACAGTAACCTTACAATATTTCACCATGATGTCCCAAGCTTTTCCCAGTAGGCTTCCTTCCTTGCAAATCTCAGGACAAGAGTCCTGATTGTATCTCTAGTCTCTGTGAAATGGTATGTAACTGCTAAGGACATTTGGAGGTATAAAATCTTCCTTTTTTACATAGAGATGTTCATGTGATATTACCTGGTCAGCTTCTACAGATATGGAACATCCCTTTAAAGCATTGGTTTTCAAACCTGTCCTCAGGCCCCCCTGAGCAAATGGGTAACATGTTCCTTTAAGATTTCTTTTTTTGGTGCTACTATGCAGTTTGATTACATTTGCCACTTGTGGTAGTGAAACTATATACTAGATATACATATATGGTCATCAAGCAATATCAATTAAGCTGCCGTTTCAGACTGTTTATCGTTGATGCCCTGTCCTGCTTATGTGCATCTGTGAACTCTTCAAGCCCTCCTGGCTTTCTGTGAGTTAAGTCCAGCTCCCCCTGTCCTGCTATGCTACGTTAGAGCAATTGACATAGCTGAAATGCCTTGTGCAGCTGGTGGCATATGACTGTCATTTGCAAGCTGGGATGTGAAGAAACTTCATACAATGGGCATATTCATGAAACGTTTCTTCTTCTTGCTGCGCTGTTAGCGTGTCCTCTCGCGTGTTACCTTATCTAAAGTTAGTTTGTTTTTTTTACATTTGGGAACTTGCAAGAAATGAAAACCAGCAGTCTGTTTCAGAATTGGTGTAGTGTAAAGAATTTCTGCTGGAGCTGTATTTTTGTTGTCAGTATAATAAACTGTCTTGGAACAGAGCTTTGTGCGTGTTTAACAGATGTACAGTTCATCAGCGTTGTATGTACGGTTATATTAGAAACTAGGCTTAAATCAGCAAACAAGCAAACTGTACTTAGGTTTGTAGGTTTTATTACCACATAAAACATTGTTTTCATATGAGGACTATGAAAATAGTAAACACATTAAAGAGACATAAAACCCAAAGGTTTTCTGTCATGTTTCAGATAGAACATACAGTTTGAAACAACTTTCCAGTATACTTCTAGTATCACATTTACTTTGTTTTCTTGTTATCCTTTGTTGAACAGCAGGAAGCTAAGCTCAGGAGTGTGCACGTGTGTGCAGCACTTTGTGGCAGCAGTTTTGCAACAGTGTTATACATCAGCATGAACACTAGATGACAACACTATTTCCTGTCATGTAGTGCTCCAGACATGTGCATGTTACCGATCTAGATATCCCTTTAATAAATAATAACACGAGAATAAAAAAGCACATTCAATAATATAAGTAAATTGGAAACTTTTTTTAAATTGTATTCTCTATCTGAATCATGAAAGAAAGAAAAAATGGGTTCCATGTCCCTTTAAAGGGATAGGAAAGTCAAAATTAAACTTGCATGATTCAGACAGATCAGGTCATTTTAAGACACTTTTAAATTCACTTCTATTTTCAAATGTGCTTCATTCTCTTAGTATCCCTTGTTAAAAAATGAATTTGCACATATCATACACAAGTGGGAGCTGCTGCTAATTGGTGCCTGCACACATTTGTCTCTTGTGATTGGCTAACTAGATATTTTCAGCTTCCTGTCAGTAGTGCATTACTGTCCCTACAGCAACGGATAACAAGAGAATGAAGAAAATTCTATAATAGAATTAAATTGGAAAGTTGTTTAAAATTGTATGTTCTATCTTAAGAAAATTTTGGGGTTTACTATCCCTTTAATGAATTCTACGGTCCTCATCAAATAAATGTATACTTTAAAATATAAATAATATGGTGTGTTTTTCTAATTAGTTTTCTAATCAGAATATTCTGTGCATCAGTTGTTGACTTGGTTGTCTTATATTATAGTCATTTTAGAAACAAATATTTTCTGTTAGTCAGGCTTTCTCATTTAAATGGGTTAGTGAGTAATTGGAGCTATATATTATTATTTGAATTCTGTTACTTCTTTATTAGTTCACTATAGTACAGTGTTCATTTATTTCCCCCCCAAAAAAATTTCAAGATATACACCATGAACTCATGTTCTTTTTCTCTGGAGGAATATAGTGTTTAATTAAAGGGATTCAGACAGAGCAAACCATTTAAAAAAAAGTTTCCAATTGTATTATCACATTTGATTTGTTCCCATGATATTCTGTGTTGAAAAGATACCTAGGTAGGCATCTGGAACACTACATCGCAGGAAACAGTGCTGCCATCTAGTGCTCTTGCAAATGGTAATATTCTTGCAAAACTGCTGCCATATAGTGCTCCAGAAATGGGCCGTCTCCTAAGCACGCATCCCTGCTTTTCAACAAAAGATACCAAGTGAACAAAATCTTTTTGATAATAGACTTAAATTAGAAAGTTGTTTTAAACCACCTGCTTTATCTGAACCATGAAAGAAAATGTTTGGGTTTCACTGTACATCCCTTAAACCTGCAAGAGAGGCTTATGATACAGATAAGGATTGCTCTACTACACAGACCAGACTTTTTAAATGTGCAAAAGGGACACTGCAGCTGATCCATTGGGCAGCAGTAGTGCAATGGGTGCATTCATTTTCCCCATGGCTTTAACAGCAGGTTAAACACATGGGGCAGATAGAGAGTAATAATCAGACTATAAACTGATCTAGCATAATAAAGTGGCTGTTGTTTTGGCTGTTATTGCCATGTAAGCATTTTAGAACTAGTCATATGAATGAGAGTTCATAAACATTTTAAAGTGACTGTTCTCTCCACAATTACAGAAATAGCCTTGCTATATTTTGTTAACTTTAAATCCAGATCGCATGTATCTTGTTTTAAAAAGCCTTGATATGCTAGCTTGCTTTTATGCATATAGATAGATATGTTTGTGCATATATATGTGTGTGTGTGGCTTAAATGTTAACCAAACATAATCTAAAAATATGATCAATTAAATTATGTTAAATTTATACAGCTAATTTGTGCTTTGGATAGCAGAAAATTTTATAATATTAGAAAGGATTATACTGCCCCCACTTAGGTACTTTTTTTCTGTGGAGAACTTTGATAAATATAGACAAGTATATCCCAGGCACTGACATTATATTTGCTATTTTTACATTGTTTAATAAGATCTAGCCTCTTGTACGAACTATATTTGTGTTACAGCTTTGAAAAATAAGAAAAAATAATAACTTCCTCACTGTCAAGTATTTAAAATTAGCAGTGAAAAATATAATAAAATTATAGATTTTAGCTTTGCACTAAGCACATATAAATTGACTGTAATCACACATACACATTCCTAAACGCCATCAAGCACCATTTCCTAAAAAACTATTAGGGTGACAAGTATATTATTAGACAACATTTCCCTCCTAAAAAGCATCTGTAACATTTGATTACCTGATGCAGTTTTAGCACCTGTCTTTTTTTTTTAAGTCACTGACCGTTATAGTATAATATTTTCATTATGTTCTGTAAATACACTTATAGTGCTAAATTTTTAGAAGCAGGAGAGTATAAGGTGTTAGCTTTACAAAGAACAGCTTGAAAATACAATTATCCTCTTTTAGATTAATCAAACATTCATTTTGTTTTCATGGTCTTAGGATTGTCACTTTTATGTTTAAAAATTGACTTTTCTTCAGTGTCATAAATAGAGAGCTTCACCTGTGTTGGTAGATTTGTCCTTCAGTACCACCTACCACTTTACCTATTCCAGTTATATCATAGTTTGTTAGAGACATTGGTGTGATTTGATAAAATAAGGCACTGGGTTTAATCACAAGTTATTCAATACTTAAGAAAGATACAAACTTTAATTTAAAATGTAGCATATACATTGAAATAAAGATTGATTAATTAGATGACTGGAAGGAGAGCATAACACTTATATATTTGTCTCTCCAGAATGAATCTCTATGTATGCGGGTTCATGGTGACAGTAGAATTCGCTGTGCGCACATTTGAAGGGCAGAGGAAATTGTTTTCCCAGGTATTTGCTCTGATTAGATAGTGTGAGATAATGTAAGATTTGATTGGCCAATACTATTGCATGCTTGTAGATGTAGTTTACTAATGTTTCTTTTTATTTGGGGGGGGGGGGTCTTTGAACTACAGCTCCCCATGTCTTCTTAATAACTTTACATTAAATGGACAAAAGGGACAAGAAGGAAAGGCTCTAGAAATATTATCTCATGGAGTAGTATAAAGTTTGTCCTTAATTGGGGAAAGGAGAAAAAACGCTGAGGAATAAATGTCCTACTAAGGAGGTATTTCAAGGATACATAGATGTATTTAGGAAAACATGACAAATAAATGTACAATACAAGAAACTGAAACAAACAGTACACAAACAAAAAACTGTAAAATTACATTAAGAACACAGGTGTGAACTAAGCACCTACTAAAATTGGAATTGTTAGATACAGATGCTGCAGTGTTTTTTGTTGTTGTTATTATTTTACTAAAATACAGTATAATTTGTGACTGACATAAAAATGTGCTTGTTTATTTGTCCCTAATGAGGCTTAGGGGCCGAATTATCAAGCTCCGAATGGATCCTATACGATCTGGCTGATTGACACCCCCTGCTAGCGACCGGTTGGCCGCGAATCTGCAGGGGGTGGCATTGCACAAGCAGTTCACAATGATAAATTGCTGTCAGCATTTATCGATGTGCGGCGGACATGATAGGCTACACTGTTTCATGTCTGTCCGCACTTTAATAAATCGGCCCCTTAGACTTGCTAGCGCAGTTTTAGGGCCTAGGGTGAACGGTTTTGGAATTGCCTCCTTTTTCTTAATACAAACCCATATAGAGACCAGGATTTTTTTGTGTGACATAGAATGTAATATTACACAATAGTTCACAGTATATAATTTGATATAATTGTATATTTGAATTTTATTAAAGGGACAGTTAAGTCAAAAGTAAACTTAATTGAATTGGGTAGAGCATAAAATAGTTAACAATTTTCCAATTTACTTCTAAAATGTTTATAGCAACAATTTTTATAGCAATGTTATACATAGTCACAAAGACTGCTGCCAAAGAATGCTACAGACACTATGGTAGCAACTATGTATACATTTGCTATAAACATTGTTGCAAACACTACTGCTAGATGGCTAAAAGCAGATACACACACTCCAGAGCTTGCCTATGATTATTCTTTAATAAAGGATATCAAGGGAACAAAGCAAAATTAATAGTAAATTATAAAGTGTATTAAAATTGCATGCTCTGTCTGAACCATGAACATTTTCAGTTTACTGTTCTTTTAATCTACTGCTTGTGGTGCCATGTGCATACAAGAAGTCTGATATAAATTTGATATACATAAATAAGTGCAAAACGTTTAAGACACTTGACAATAATACTGTCTATCTGGTATTGTTCTTATGGTCAGTATAGTTCTCACACCTCCCTAACAGGTCAGATTTTCAGGATATCTGAACTGGAGCACAGGTGAAATAATCAGTTAATTAATAAACATGGTTAATAACCTGCTCACCGAAGTTAAAGCTGAAAACCTGGCCTGTTAGGTGTTGTGTTGTTAATTTTTAACTAGAAGTTTTGAATTACCTGAATCATTAAAGGGACATTAAACCCCAATTTTTTCTTTCATGGTTCAGATAGAGAATACTATTTTAAACAACTTTCTAATTTACTTCTATTATCTAATTTGCTTCATTCTCTTGATATTATTTCCTGAAAAACATATCTAGATAGGCTCAGTAGCTTCTGATTGGTGGCTGCACATAGATGCCTCATGTGATTTGCTCACCCGTATCCATTGCTATTTCTTTAACTAAGAATATCTAAATAATGAAGCAAATTAAATTATAGAAGTAAATTGGAATGTTGTTTAAAATTGTATTCTCTGCCTGAATTACGAAAGAAAAACTTTGGGTTTAATGTCCCTTTAAAATGTGCTTCTGGTTCTGTATCTGAAAGAAAAACTCTAGGGTGACCTCCCATGTGATAAAGTTTGAACCAAAATGTCATGATCAGTAGCCTCCCTAGTCCCAAAAAAATAAATGTAGAATCTGTCACAGGAGCCAAAACTAAGAGATTGTGTGCTTAGCTCTGAGCTTACCTCCTCCCTTTCAGATGGTCATATGTCAAAAAGATGTCGAAGAGGCGGTCCCATGTGCACCAGCAGTCAGCGGTCACAGGCTGCACACACAGAACATGCATGATTATGGCCGACTACATGGGTGTCACACCTAGTGCAGTTGCCTCTAGGCATCTGCTTAATTGTCTTTTGTAAAATGAGTGAGGACAAGAAACCACCAGCAAAGTAGAGGGGCGCTATGTGTGTTGCAAATAGGGAAAGATGGAGAAAGGTAGAAAAGGAAAACAAAAAGAGCAAATGAGAAACACTTGCTTAGGTTGAACAAACACCAATAACTTGCTTATCTAATGATACATGAAACAGGAATTCTGCACAGATTTGCCAATTATCTGAGGTCACAGGATTTGGTATCAGTAAAAAAAAGACATCTAAAGACTTGAATTTCTGGAAAGAGGTAGATGGCACTAATATAAAATATCATTTATAATGAAAATGGTCTCATTACGGGAATTCCTGAGCATTCACACCACTGATCTAATTACTTCCTTTTGAAGGTAAATTGTGTCTTTTCAGACCAAACACTTTTTTTCTGTTAACAGGGATGGGTTTTATCTTTTTTTTTTTTTTTATCAGACTCCTTTCACTCTCTGCTCCTTCAAACTGTTAACCCCTTTGCTGACAGAGCAGAAACAATTGATTTGTAATAGTTTTTATTGCTTTAAATAATAATCAAGATAAAAGGCGTAAAAAAAATGAAAGTTAGTGATTCTTGGAGAAAATATTTCTTTCCCCTTCGTTTAAAACGGCTTTTGGCTGACCTCAATTTGGCCTTTGTCCTTAAGTGAAAATCATCAAGTCTATAACATTTTCAGTCCTCAAGGCGGGTGGCTGTTTGTAAAAGGAGACAACATGTTTTATACATTATGGAGCTGTGATAGTGATGTTGTAATGCTGCAAGTGGGCTTCAGCGGGGCTGCTTCAATTAGTTATTCTTTCTGTTTAGTATAAACGAGGATTTCTCATAATGAATTTCCCCTTTATGGACTGTCCTTATCCCCCTAATTTTGGGAGGGTTTTGTATAAGTGAGATGATGTCATCACAAGACCTTGAACACGAAGCACAAAGACTCCAGGGGAAAAAAAACAAACTTTTCTAAGCTTCAAGGAAAATGTATATTACAGGGACATAACATTCAGCATTGAAAGTGCATTTCAGTTTTGAGTTGATAATACACATTTAATAGCAAATTGCCCCCCGCTAGAAGGTGTTAGTGATAGCTCTTACTGTGCGCTGCATATATATATATGCTCTGTGTACCTGCATTAATTCACTGCACCTACTCAGCTAGCCAGAAGTGTTGAGTATCACAATGGTTATGCCACTGCTGGCACTGTGAAGAGGTGCGGCATTTGATTGCAAGTGTACTTTATTCATTTCGGTGAGTATAGCATTTGCAGGAGGAAGTTGGTAACATATTTATTTTTTATTATCTTTTATCAAAGCCACATTGCTTCATAGGTCTGTAATTACTCCTAAAAAGTATTTTTAAGAATATGTTAATGGACTGATGTAGAAATGGTTACATGGTTAATAAGATACTGCCATTCATTATGTTATTTAAAGGAGTATAGCCATTAAATAAAAAAGGGTGTGTGTGTATTTTGCTTGGTATAATATTTTTAAAACCTACATTGGTGATCATACATAAGGATCATTCCATTCTCTGCATGTGCCAAGATTGATTCCGTTGGCGGAGACATTTTTAATAAGTATATTATGAGCTTTTTCAACACATTATGCTAGAGCTAAATAGCCCGCTCTGCTGAGTATTAGGTATCTTTAATAAATCTTAATGAGTAAACAACTGTAAAAGATAACCTTTTAAGGCCTTATGGAAATCAATGCAAGCCGTGAAAAATTTCCCATTGATTGCAGATACAAAAACATGGTTCTGAGGGGGATGGGCGAAGTTGGAACTGCAAAAGGTTAACAGGGCATAAAAAAAGAAAAACATAGTTCTATATAGCTTCCCTATGCCCATATGTGACTTAGGATGTTTTGGTTTCAGGAACCCTTAGGGTTTGGTTTAGCGTTTGCCAAGTATTCTTGAATCCTCTATCATGTCTACTGTAAAGCAAAAAAATGACAACCTTTTTGTACTTGTCTTCCAGTTGCTTATACATTATCCATATTCCAATCTTAAGGAATTGGGCCAGAGGCACTAAAGCTTATTTGTAAAACTAGCTGCTAATACGCAAGAACCTTAAGTCCTGTAAGGTCCCATACGGAATTCAGTAAAAAGCCCTTTATAAACTGGACTGCGTGCTTAGGGGCAGTCACTACATTTCTGGATTAAACATTGTGAATGCTACAGCGGGAATAAAGTAGGACATGAAGTGTGTTTGTCAATTTTTTTTACTATACTGTTAGATTTATACTTATTGCATTTTTATGTTCTAATTACATAATTATGCACCTTGAAACACTATAGTTTCAATATATTCTAATAGCCCAGATTCTTACAGTAGAACATGATTAATATTTTTTTTCTTCATATTCTACCAAATGTAAAATATTGGCCATAGTTTAAGTACTTGTAAGCTGTACTTTAAGCAACTATTCTTCCCGCCAAAGGTTTTGATTACGTTTTCTCACTATGGATATCGAACTCCCAGACCTGCAGTTGCCAATCGGCCGCTAGCAGGGGTTGTCAATCAACCCGAACATATTCGGGTTGATTTTTGTCCACCGTCTCAGAGCAGGCGGACAAGTTATGGAGCAGCAGTCTTTAGCTCGCAGGAAACAAAGGGCATCAAGCTCCATATGGAGCTTGATAAATTGACCCAAAGCTATACATTTATTTGTTCTCTTGCTATCTTTATTTGAAAAAGCTGGAATGTAAGCTTAGGAGCCCATTTCTTTCATGTAATTAGCAAGAGTCCATGAGCTAGTGACGTATGGGATATACATTCCTACCAGGAGGGGCAAAGTTTCCCAAACCTCAAAATGCCTATAAATACACCCCTCACCACACCCACAAATCAGTTTTACAAACTTTGCCTCCTGTGGAGGTGGTGAAGTAAGTTTGTGCTAGATTCTACGTTGATATGCACTCCGCAGCAGGCAGGAGCCCGGTTTTCCTCTCAGCGTGCAGTGAATGTCAGAGGGATGTGAAGAGAGTATTGCCTATTTGAATTCAATGATCTCCTTCTACGGGGTCTATTTCATAGGTTCTCTGTTATCGGTCGTAGAGATTCATCTCTTACCTCCCTTTTCAGATCGACGATATACTCTTATATATACCATTACCTCTACTGATTCTCGTTTCAGTACTGGTTTGGCTTTCTACTACATGTAGATGAGTGTCCTGGGGTAAGTAAGTCTTATTTTTGTGACACTCTAAGCTATGGTTGGGCACTTTTATATAAAGTTCTAAATATTTGTGTTTAAACATTTATTTTCCTTGATTCAGGATGTTCAATATTCCTTATTTCAGACAGTCAGTTTCATTATTTGGGATAATGCATTTGAATAATCAATTTTTTTCTTAACTTAAAATTTGACTTTTTTCCCTGTGGGCTGTTAGGCTCGCGGGGGCTGAAAATGCTTCATTTTATTGCGTCATTCTTGGCGCAGACTTTTTTGGCGCAAAAAAATTTCTATGTTATTTCCGGCGTCATACTTGTCACCGGAAGTTGCGTCATTTTTGACGTTTTTTTTTGCGCCAAAAGTGTCGGCGTTACCGGATGTGGCGTCATTTTTGGCGCTTAAAGCATTTAGGCGCCAAATAATGTGGGCGTCTTTTTTGGCGCTAAAAAATATGGGCGTCATTATTGTCTCCCTATTATTTAAGTCTCATTGTTTATTGCTTCTGGTTGCTAGAAGCTTGTTCACTGGCATTTTTTCCCATTCCTGAAACTGTCATTTAAGGAATTTGATCAATTTTGCTTTATATGTTGTTTTTTCTATTACATATTGCAAGATGTCCCAGATTGACCCTGAATCAGAAGATACTTCTGGAAAATCGCTGCCTGATGCTGGATCTACCAAAGTTAAGTGTATTTGCTGTAAACTTGTGGTATCTGTTCCTCCAGCTATTGTTTGTAATGAATGTCATGACAAACTTGTTAATGCAGATAATATTTCCTTTAGTAATGTTACATTACCTGTTGTTGTTCCATCAACATCTAATACTCAGAGTGTTCCTGTTAACATAAGAGATTTTGTTTCTAAATCCATTAAGAAGGCTATGTCTGTTATTCCTCCTTCTAGTAAACGTAAAAGGTCTTTTAAAACTTCTCATTTTTCAGATGAATTTTTAAATGAACATCATCATTCTGATTCTGATAATGACTCCTCTGGTTCAGAGGATTCTGTTTCAGAGGTTGATGCTGATAAATCTTCATATTTGTTCAAAATGGAATTTATTCGTTCTTTACTTAAAGAAGTCTTAATTGCATTAGAAATAGAGGATTCTGGTCCTCTTGATACTAAATCTAAACGTTTAAATAAGGTTTTTAAATCTCCTGTAGTTATTCCAGAAGTTTTTCCTGTCCCTGATGCTATTTCTGAAGTAATCTCCAGGGAATGGAATAATTTGGGTAATTCATTTACTCCTTCTAAACGTTTTAAGCAATTATATCCTGTGCCATCTGACAGATTAGAGTTTTGGGACAAAATCCCTAAGGTTGATGGGGCTATCTCTACTCTTGCTAAGCGTACTACTATTCCTACGGCAGATAGTACTTCCTTTAAGGATCCTTTAGATAGGAAAATTGAATCCTTTCTAAGAAAAGCTTACTTATGTTCAGGTAATCTTCTTAGACCTGCTATATCTTTAGCGGATGTTGCTGCAGCTTCAACTTTTTGGTTAGAAGCTTTAGCGCAACAAGTAACAGATCATAATTCTCATAGCATTGTTAATCTTCTTCAACATGCTAATAATTTTATTTGTGATGCCATCTTTGATATCATTAGGGTTGATGTCAGGTATATGTCTCTAGCTATTTTAGCTAGAAGAGCTTTATGGCTTAAAACTTGGAATGCTGATATGTCTTCTAAGTCAACTTTGCTTTCCCTTTCTTTCCAGGGTAATAAATTATTTGGTTCAAAGTTGGATTCTATTATTTCAACTGTTACTGGAGGGAAAGGAACTTTTTTACCACAGGATAAAAAATCTAAAGGTAAATTTAGGTCTAATAATAGTTTTCGTTCCTTTCGTCACAATAAGGAACAAAAGCCTGATCCTTCCCCTACAGGAGCGGTATCAGTTTGGAAACCATCTCCAGTCTGGAATAAATCCAAGCCTTTTAGAAAGCCAAAGCCAGCTCCCAAGTCCACATGAAGGTGCGGCCCTCATTCCAGCCCAGCTGGTAGGGGGCAGATTACGATTTTTCAAAGAAATTTGGATCAATTCAATTCACAATCTTTGGATTCAGAACATTGTTTCAGAAGGGTACAGAATAGGCTTCTAGATAAGGCCTCCTGCAAGAAGATTTTTTCTTTCCCGTGTCCCAGTAAATCCAGTGAAGGCTCAAGCATTTCTGAAATGTGTTTCAGATCTAGAGTTGGCTGGAGTAATTATGCCAGTCCCAGTTCTGGAACAGGGGCTGGGGTTTTACTCAAATCTCTTCATTGTACCAAAGAAGGAGAATTCCTTCAGACCAGTTCTGGATTTAAAAATATTGAATCATTATGTAAGGATACCAACATTCAAAATGGTAACTATAAGGACTATTCTGCCTTTTGTTCAGCAAGGGCATTATATGTCCACAATAGATTTACAGGATGCATATCTGCATATTCCGATTCATCCAGATCACTATCAGTTTCTGAGATTCTCTTTCCTAGACAAGCATTACCAGTTTGTGGCTCTGCCGTTTGGCCTAGCAACAGCTCCAAGGATTTTTACAAAGGTTCTCGGTGCCCTTCTGTCTGTAATCAGAGAACAGGGTATTGTGGTATTTCCTTATTTGGATGATATCTTGGTACTTGCTCAGTCTTCTCATTTAGCAGAATCTCATACGAATCGACTTGTATTGTTTCTTCGAGATCATGGTTGGAGGATCAATTTACCGAAAAGTTCATTGATTCCTCAGACAAGGGTAAACTTTTTAGGTTTCCAGATAGATTCAGTGTCCATGACTCTGTCTCTGACAGACAAGAGACGTCTAAAATTGGTTTCAGCTTGTCGAAACCTTCAGTCTCAATCATTCCCTTCGGTAGCCTTATGCATGGAAATTCTAGGTCTTATGACTGCTGCATCGGACGCGATCCCCTTTGCTCGTTTTCACATGCGACCTCTTCAGCTTTGTATGCTGAACCAGTGGTGCAGGGATTATACAAAGATATCCCAATTGATATCTTTAAAACCGATTGTACGACACTCTCTGACGTGGTGGACAGATCACCATCGTTTAGTTCAGGGGGCTTCTTTTGTTCTTCCAACCTGGACTGTGATTTCAACAGATGCAAGTCTGACAGGTTGGGGAGCTGTTTGGGGGTCTCTGACAGCCCAAGGGGTTTGGGAATCTCAGGAGGTGAGATTACCAATCAATATTTTGGAACTCCGTGCAATTTTCAGAGCTCTTCAGTCATGGCCTCTTCTAAAGAGAGAGTCGTTCATTTGTTTTCAGACGGACAATGTCACAACTGTGGCATATATCAATCATCAAGGAGGGACTCACAGTTCTCTGGCTATGAAAGAAGTATCTCGAATACTGGTATGGGCGGAATCCAGCTCCTGTCTAATTTCTGCGGTTCATATCCCAGGTATAGACAATTGGGAAGCAGATTATCTCAGTCGCCAAACGTTACATCCGGGCGAATGGTCTCTTCACCCAGAGGTATTTCTTCAGATTGTTCAGATGTGGGGACTTCCAGAAATTGATCTTCTCATTGATGGCTTCTCATCTAAACAAGAAGCTTCCCAGGTATCTGTCCAGATCCAGGGATCCTCAGGCGGAAGCAGTGGATGCATTGTCACTTCCTTGGAAGTATCATCCTGCCTATATCTTTCCGCCTCTAGTTCTTCTTCCAAGAGTAATTTCCAAGATTCTGAAGGAATGCTCGTTTTTTCTGCTGGTGGCTCCAGCATGGCCTCACAGGTTTTGGTATGCGGATCTTGTCCAGATGGCCACTTGCCAACCGTGGACTCTTCCGTTAAGACCAGACCTTCTGTCGCAAGGTCCTTTTTTCCATCAGGATCTCAAATCCTTAAATTTGAAGGTATGGAGATTGAACGCTTGATTCTCAGTCAAAGAGGTTTCTCTGACTCTGTGATTAATACTATGTTACAGGCTTGTAAATCTGTATCTAGGAAGGTATATTATCGAGTCTGGAAGATTTACATTTCTTGGTGTCTTTCTCATCATTTTTCCTGGCATTCTTTTAGAATTCCGAGAATTTTACAGTTTCTTCAGGATGGTTTGGATAAAGGTTTGTCTGCAAGTTCCTTGAAAGGACAAATCTCTGCTCTTTCTGTTCTTTTTCACAGAAAGATTGCTAATCTTCCTGATATTCATTGTTTTGTACAAGCTTTGGTTCGTATAAAACCTGTTATTAAGTCAATTTCTCCTCTTTGGAGTTTGAATTTGGTTCTGGGGGCTCTTCAAGCTCCTCCGTTTGAACCTATGCATTCACTGGACATTAAATTACTTTCTTGGAAAGTTTTGTTTCTTTTGGCCATCTCTTCTGCTAGAAGAGTTTCTGAATTATCTGCTCTTTCTTGTGAATCTCCTTTTCTGATTTTTCATCAGGATAAGGCGGTGTTGCGAACTTCTTTTAAATTTTTACCTAAGGTTGTGAATTCTAACAACATTAGTAGAGAAATTGTGGTTCCTTCATTGTGTCCTAATCCTAAGAATTCTAAGGAGAGATCATTGCATTCTTTGGATGTAGTTAGAGCTTTGAAATATTATGTTGAAGCTACTAAGAATTTCCGAAAGACTTCTAGTCAATTTGTTATCTTTTCCGGTTCTAGGAAAGGTCAGAAGGCCTCTGCCATTTCTTTGGTGTCTTGGTTGAAATCTTTAATTCATCATGCTTATGTCGAGTCGGGTAAAACTCCGCCTCAAAGGATTACAGCTCATTCTACTAGGTCAGTTTCTACTTCCTGGGCGTTTAGGAATGAAGCTTCGGTTGATCAGATTTGCAAAGCAGCAACTTGGTCTTCTTTGCATACTTTTACTAAATTCTACCATTTTGATGTTTTCTTCTTCTGAAGCAGTTTTTGGTAGAAAAGTTCTTCAGGCAGCTGTTTCAGTTTGATTCTTCTGCTTATAATTTCAGTTTTTTTTCATTATAAGATTTAAACTTTATTTTGGGTGTGGATTATTTTCAGCGGAATTGGCTGTCTTTATTTTATCCCTCCCTCTCTAGTGACTCTTGCGTGGAAGATCCACATCTTGGGTATTCATTATCCCATACGTCACTAGCTCATGGACTCTTGCTAATTACATGAAAGAAAACATAATTCATGTAAGAACTTACCTGATAAATTCATTTCTTTCATATTAGCAAGAGTCCATGAGGCCCACCCTTTTTGTGGTGGTTATGATTTTTTTGTATAAAGCACAATTATTCCAATTCCTTATTTTTTATGCTTTCGCACTTTTGTCTTATCACCCCACTTCTTGGCTATGTGTTAAACTGATTTGTGGGTGTGGTGAGGGGTGTATTTATAGGCATTTTGAGGTTTGGGAAACTTTGACCCTCCTGGTAGGAATGTATATCCCATACGTCACTAGCTCATGGACTCTTGCTAATATGAAAGAAATGAATTTATCAGGTAAATTCTTACATAAATGATGTTTTTTGGTTCAGAAACCTGTGTAGCGCTTGGTTATTGGTGTCTACATTTAGACACCAATCAGCATGCACTCCCCAGGCGCTGAACCAAAAATAGGCCGGCTCCTAATCTTACATTCTTGCTTTTTCAAATAAAGATACCAAGAGAATGAAGAAAAATGATGAGGAGTAAATTAGAAAGTTGCTTATAATTTCATGTTCTATCTGAATCATTAAAGTTTAATTATGACTAGACTCTCTTTACATTCTCTTAGTATGTTCTCTGTCGTTAAAATTAATTTCTGATTTAACAAATATTCTTCAACCATAAAATTGTACTTTTTGAAGCTTGAATATTAAGTCATGTCCTAATATGATTATATAGAATGGTATTGTTCATTTAGTAAAGTAGCTATTAATAACGATTTAGAGCTACAATAAAACACTCGCCCCTTAAGTTTCAGTAGACATATTTTGCCCTTTAAAAGAAATCAAAGGCTTTCATTTTGCAAAAGACATTCTACATATGTTGTGTGTGAAAGTGACAAACCTGAGTACAGACAAAATGTCAAGCTCCGAGATGTCACATAAAAGGAAAAAATGTTTCCTTTGCAGACAGAAGCTATATCTAATGGGCTGTTTTATTCCTAAATGCAGCCAGTCAAAAATATATGACAGCAGTTTAGTAGCACTCGCAACTAAATATTGCTGTAATTCTTCTGCACTTAGTCACAATAGAAATCGTAAGGGCCAAGTTGTTTCAATGTGTAAAGTTCAAGTAGTACTGTATCAAATGGGTACGACAAATAGTAGTTGTTGAAGTAATCAGAGGTTGTTTAACAGTTACAGAATATCTCTCCTTTACCAGTATATTTTTTTATCAAGATTTTTCCTTGCATTAAAGGGACATAAAATTGTGAAAAAATAAAATGTTGTTATATGTTAAAACATGGCTCGACAAACCCAGGAGCCAGGGAGCCACTGGCTCCTAGAATTTTATCCCTGGCTCCTAACTTTTAAAGTTATTCTCCATATATCTATATGCAATTACCTCTGTCTGGCTCCTAAAAATATGCCTGGCTCCTAAATATTGTTACTGGCTCCTAATTTTTAAACAGATTTGTCGAGCATTAAAATATTTTATTATTAAACACATACACACACAAATACACATGCAGATACATATGCACACAGACATATACACATAAACACACACATACAGATTCATACACACACATATACATATACACTCAAACACAAACAGCTACATATATACATACATAGATGCATATACACACATAAACTCACAGATGCATAAACACACACACACATACATACATATACACTAGGGTGACCAGACGTCCCCGATTTTAAGGGACAGTCCCCGGATTGAGGAGACTGTCCCCGGAAAAATTATGTCCCCGGAACTGTCCCCGGCTCCTGTTGTACTGCAGCCAAGTGCTGAGTGGAAGTGATCGTCCTGATAACTTCACTTTGTCCCAGTATATGGCAGGCAGCACGCAGGTCAGGAGGGAAGAGCTTGTGTATGTTTGTATATGTATTGTTGTGTGTGTGTATGTGCATGTGTGTATATGTATGCTTGTGTATGTGCATGTGTGTATATTTATGCGTGTGTGTGTGTGCGCATGTGTGTATATGTGCATGCGTGTATATATGTATGTTTGTATGTGTATATGTGCATGTGTGTATATTTATGCGTGTGTGTGTATGTGCGTGTGTATATGTGCATGCAAAACGTAAAAAGAAGCAAATTCACATAGTTAGAATTTTTTTTTATAACAAATCTGATTACATTAAAAAACATAAATTTGCAATAATACAAGTAGTTGCCGGGTTTTCATGCAAATACAAAAAAAAGTGTTTGCTTGATTTTTGCTTTGTATTACACTTGAAAATCAAGCAATAAACATTTATTTGCTTCAACTAAAGGACTCGTTTTTTGGGGGGTTTTTTGCATTTCTTTTTGAATAAGGATGAAGCAGTAGCAGACCTACTCAACAGAGTGCGCTGCGCAAAATGTTTTTTTTTTGGACCTCCAAAGGTAGCCCAGTAATATAGAATGATAATAGTATACATGCTGCTTTGTATAATGATTTGGAGTATAGACTGCTATACTCCCCCAGTACTTGGGCCCTGGTGTCATTGCACCTGTTATACTAGTGGTAGTTCTGCCCCACAAATTGTAAGCAAATTTGCAGCATATTGTTTTGAATCTACTTAATGGTCAGTATAGTGTCCTTGAGGGATGTCAACTCATAGAGGCCTATTTATCAAAGCGTCAACTGTACTGCATTCACCGGCACCAATACGCTCGCCTAACATCGCTGCCGCGGACCTGAATACGCTCTCTCTATAGTTAACAAAAAAGCTGTCAAAAAGCCGCGCACCAAGTACGGGGCGATGAGCAGCGGACTGTTGTTAACTAACAGTCATCGATCTCGCTGCTCTTTGGCTTTTTTCCAGCTTTATTTGTATACTGTCACTAAACACCCACACTATACTAAACTAATTAACCCCTATACCGCCACTCCCCGACCCTGCCACAACTAAATAAAGTTATTAACCCCTAAACAGCTGCTCCTGGAGCCCACCGCCACCTACATTATACTTATTAACCCCTAATCTGCCGCCACCTACATTATACTTATTAACCCCTTATCTGCCACCCCCTATACCGCAGCTACCTACATAAAGTTATTAACCCCTATCCTGATAGAATTCTAACAGCCAATCGGAATTAAGGTTGAAAAAATCCTATTGGATTGAATGCGAGCTCAATCCTATTGGCTGATTGGATCAGCCAATAGGATGAAAACTCAATCCTATTGGCTGATTGCAACAGCCAATAGGATTGTTTCAACCTTAATTCCGATTGGCTGATAGAATTCTATCAACCAATCGGAATCTAAGGGACGCCATCTTGGATGACATCACTTTACGGAACCTTCATTCTTCGGTGGTCGTAGAAAAGAAGAGGATGCTCCGCGTCGGATGTCTTGAAGATGGAGCCGCTCCGCGCCGGATGAATGAAGATAGAAGATGCCGTCTGGATGAAGACTTCTGCGGGCTTGGATGAAGACTTCTTCCGCTTTGTTGAGGACTTATGCCGGCTTCTTGGAGGATAGATGTCGGATCTTCAAAACTATAAGTAAATCTTCTGGGGTTAGTGTTAGGATTTTTTAAGGTTTTATTGGGTGGGTTTTAGATTAGGACTTGGGCTGCAATAGAGCTAAATGCCCTGGGCAATGCCCATACAAATGCCCTTTTCAGGGCAATGGGGAGCTTAGGTTTTTTTAGTTAGCTTTTTATTTGGGGGGTTGGTTGTGTGGGTGGTGGGTTTTACTGTTGGGGGGTATTTGTATTTATTTTTTTTACAGGTAAAAGAGCTGATTTCTTAGGGGCAATGCCCAGCAAAAGGCCCTTTTAAGGGCTATTTGTAGTTTATTGTAGGTTAGGGTTTTTATTTTGGGGGGCTTTTTTATTTTCATATGGCCCTTAGATTATGTGTAATTAGTTTAAAGCTTTAATAATTTCTTTTTTATTTTTTGTAATTTAGTGTTTATTTTTTTGTGTAACTTAGTGTTTGTTATTTTTTGTAACTTAGTTGTTAGTTTTTGGTAACTTAGTAATTTTTTTGTGTAGATTTAAATTATTTGAGAAGGGTTAGGTGTTTAAATATATAATATAGTTATTTTAATTTGTAGTTTTATGTAATTTTAGTATAAAAGTTAGGTTAGATTAATTTTTATTTTAATATAGTTTAATGTAATTTTAGTTTAAAAGTTAGGTTAGATTAATTATTAATTTAATATAGTTTAATGTAATTTTATTATAATAGTTAGGGTAGGTTAATTAGTAGTTTAATGTAGTTTTATTATAATAGTTAGGGTAGGTTAATTATTAATTTAATTATAAAGGCAAGTTTAAATTTATTATAAGATAGGGATGAGTTAATATTTAATATAAAGTTAGTAAAGTTAGTGGGTTGTTAGGTTTAGGGGTTAATAGGTTAATTTAGTTTATGGCGATGTGGGGGGCTGGGCTGGCGGTTTAGGGGTTAATAACTTTATTTAGTTGCGGTGGGCTCCGGGAGTGACGGGATAGGGGTTAATAACTTTATGTAGGTGGCGGCGGTGTCGGGGCGGCAGATTAGGGGTTAATAAGTATAATGTAGGTGGTGGCGGTGTAGGGGGCGGCAGATTAGGGGTTAATAAGTATAATGTAGGTGGCGGCTTGTAGAGGGGGCAGATTAGGGGTTAATAAGTATAATGTAGGTAACGGCGGTGTAGAGGGGGTAGATTAGGGGTTAATAAGTATAATGTAGGTGGTGGCGGTGTAGGGGGCGGCAGATTAGGGGTTAATAAGTATAATGTAGGTGGCAGCGGTGTAGAGGGGGCAGATTAGGGTTTAATAAGTATAATGTAGGTGGCGGCGGTGTCGGGCGGCAGATTAGGGGTTAATAAGTATTATATAGGTGGCGGCGGTGTAGGGGGCGGCAGATAAGGGGTATTTAGACTCTTGGTACATGTTAGGATGTTAGGTGTAAACGTAACTTTATTCTCCCATAGGGATCAATGGGATATCTGGCAGCAGCGAACATAAGCTTTCGCTCCTTTCAGACTCCCATTGATTCCTATGGCAGGGCGGCGGATTGAAAACCAGGTACGCTGGGCCGGAATAGTGGCAAGCGTACCTGGTAGTTATTTGATAAGTAGCAAAAGTAGTCAGATAGTGCCGAATTTGCATTCGGAACATCTGTAGTGACATAAGCATCGATCTGTGTCGGACTGAATCCGGCGGATCGTATGTTACATCACAAAATTCTACTTTTGCCGGTTTGTAGGCTTCGATAACTAAGGGGAATCAAGCTCTCCACAATTACGCTGTGGAATTCCAGCATATTTGCGGTTGACGGCTTGATAAATAGGCCTCATAGTATGATACTAGTCTGGTTACTAACCAATTGATAGAAAACAATGGGTTTTATAATGTATAGGAACAGCCTCATATTTAAAAAGCTCATTAAAATCTGTGTAAAGCACTTTATACTTGTCTTCTAATGGACTAGAATAGATTATTTTTTGTGTTTAAATGGATATTCAACTCAAAATGAAGTATGAAAAAATACCATACCCACACTGATGTGTGCTTAATTTTGCAAATGTAAAAACATGTATTTTTATGTAAATCTTTTGCAATTCATTAATTGCTGATGGGCACTGTATTTAATTCAGGTTGATTATTTACTACAGATTTAAGCATATCTTTAATATCAAACAGCAATTAATGTTTTCATGCGAAACAGCAATTTTATCTAGTTTGTAATATATCCCTCTCTAAAATAATCCTCAATGCATGAACTGTGCTTTAAATAGTATGATGACATTTTGGGTGTTTTGTAAATGTTTATTTAAGGGCAAAAGTTTAATTTAAAAAAAAAAGGAAAGGATTTTTAGTACAATTCTTGTGACGTTACTTGCTCCAGTTTTGTGACAGGTTTACAGCTGGTGAAGGCCTTTAGCTTTGGGAGGTCCTGAGACACACTGGGACAAGCATGTACGGCCCAGCATAATGGAACAGATGGCTACACTAACAATGTGTACATGGAACAGGCTTTAGCAGGCCTCTGAAGAACAGAGCCTGAAAGTGTAATAATTACCAGGACATTTTATTACAGCATCTCAGGAAATTAAAGTTAGGTGGCCTTATAATTTATCCTGATCTTACATAAGCTAAAGAACAACCACATGCACATAGTATGTGTCCGTTTGTCTATCTATCTATCATCTATCTTTCTACCTGTCTGTCTTTCTTTATATATCTAATTATCTGTCTTTCTGTCTAACTTTCTATTATCTATCTATCTATCTATCTATCTATAATATATCTATTTCTACACATAAATACCCTTTTTTAGAAATATAACCATAAATATAAATATAACCATATGTAAATTTTATATATTTATTTATTTTTACCTAAAATTATACATTTTCCACTAGTGTTTCCCCCCGTGTTCTCTACCACACAGCTGTCACTAGCATTGCAAAAAAGATAGAGGTGGGGGTAGGAGAGGACAGAAGGAGAGACCTGTTAAAATCGTGTCACGTAGCACTAATTCATCTGCTCTCATTAGAGTGAGCTAGGGACAGCACTGATGGCCATGAGCAGAGCTCCACACATGACACACAAACGGTTTGGGGAATAGAAAATTGCTTTCTCAGGAAGCCCAGCCAATTAAGGACTTGACCATATTGAATGTCAAGTGTTAATTTAGGTTTTTCTTCATTTTCCCAGCGGTAATGTGGGTCCTGTGATGAGCAAATACATGTCAAGTAAAAGTTGATTGCATGAAGGACTCAGGTATTATATGTCCCTAGCAAGTGGCTAATGTACGCTAGCCTTTTAACCCTTTAGGTGAGCCTAGGAGGAGAAGGGGAAAAGATTAAGTGCACCATAATGATGAGCAGAGATACCACAGCTTACAGCTGGGAGCAAGAGGTAAGGGGGCCAGGAGATTTAACAGAACAGACTCGGCTGTAGCCACTTCCCTAATCCAGCTGGACTTTTAAGGGACATAAAATTATGCATTTTAGTTTTTTACAAACTGCCCTACTTGAATATGTGTTTAGTGTTACACTAAACAAAAAAAATAAACAAAATAAACTTACTTTGTGATACCCCCCCTATCAATAGATATTCATAGAACTGCTGCATCAGCATATGTGCTTATTATAGTGTAGCTTGTGACATACCCAGTGACATGGTACAGTACTTCATAGGCTAATAGAGCAGCTAAACAAGCAAGTCCCTGGGGTTTGGGATATGGAATGCAAGTTTACTTTTTTATTTATGGTAAAAAAGAGTAACGCTGTCCACATTTTATATAACTTAATAATTTTATTCCATGGGGCCAATATATCAAGCCCCGTAAGGGCCCCAATGCCTCTGTTTCCACAGGAGTTAAGAAGCAGCTGCCTTAAGACCGCTGCTCCTTAACTCGTCCGCCACCACTGTGTCGGCAGACAGCAATCCGCTCGATCACATACGATCGGGTTGATTGACACCCACTGCTAGCGGTCGCGAATGTGCAGGGGGCAGCTTTGCACAAGCATTTCTAGTGAAATGCTTGTGCAATGATAAATGCTGACAGCGTATGCTGTCGGCATTTATTGATGTGCGGCGGACATTGATAATTCGGCCCCTATGTCTAAACAAGAGTCCAGCAAAGTGCTTCTGGGGTTATACAAATGTCAGCTTCTGTGGCCTATTGAAGAATACTCACCAAAATGCAACATTTATACATTAATTCACAAATGTTGTCTAAGTATTTCTGAAATTCCTATAGTACCAGCAGCAAGTATGTCCTACAAAACCATATGGACACAACAATAAATACAAACACTTTTAGCGAATATTGATAACTAGAGCAATAGCACTTGCATACCCTGACCACAAGAAAGGAAAGAGGAGATAGATTCATAGGAGTACACAATGAACTGACCTCAAGAAAGGAAAGAGGAGATAGATCCATAGGAGTACACAATGCCTTGACCTAAAGAAAGGAAAGAGGAGATAGATCCATAAGAGTACACAATGCCTTGACCTAAAGAAAGGAAAGAGGAGATAGATCCATAGGAGTACACAATGCCTTGACCTAAAGAAAGGAAAGAGGAGATAGATTCATAGGAGTACACAATGTCCTGACTTCAAGAAAGGAAAGAGGAGACAGATCCATAGGAGTACACAATGCCTTGACCTAAAGAAAGGAAAGAAGAGATAGATCCATTGGAGTACACAATGCCCTGACATAAAGAAAGGAAAGAGGAGATAGATCCATTGGAGTACACAATGCCCTGACCTAAAGAAAGGAAAGAGGAGATAGATCTATAGGAGTACACAATGCCCTGACCTAAATAAAGGAAAGAGGAGATAGATCCATAGGAGTACACAATGCCCTGACCTAAATAAAGGAAAGAGGAGATATATCCATAGGAGTACACAATGCATTGACCTAAAAAAAGGAAAGAGAAGATAGATCCATAGGAGTACACAATGCCTTGACCTAAAGAAAGGAAAGAGGAGATAGATCCATAGGAGTACGCAATGCCCTGACCTAAATAAAGTAAAGAGGAGATAGATCCATAGGAGTACACAATGCCCTGACCTAAAAAAAGGAAAGAGGAGATAGATCCATAGGAGTACACAATGCCTTGACCTAAAGAAAGGAAAGAGGAGATAGATCCATAGGAGTACACAATGCCCTGACCTAAAGAAAGGAAAGAGGAGATAGATCCATAGGAGTACACAATGTGTCTACATGCGTTTTATCCATCACATCCTTTTTAATTTAACACAGTAACCTCTCTTAGATCCTCATAAACTGATACATAATTATGACTACTGTAAAAACACCTGTTGATTTTTTATAATTTGCTTGCTATTGTTCACCTGGTAGCAGGGTGGATTTGATTTAAATCAAACTGATTTAATTCACGATTTAAATCACTAGTCAGTAAGGCTTGATTTAAATCATCAGATTTGGACAACTTTTCTGTTGTACTTAGGAAGGAGAAAAATAATCATTACCTTAATAATAACAATAGATTTATTCAACTGAAACAATAACATTACAGCATATGTTATTTGCTTAAACAAACATCCATGTTTGTTAACTAATTTGGCTAAACAAAATATATATATATTTTAAGAACCTTAGACTGTCAGCCCAGCCTACACATGAAAAATTTAAATACTGTCCTCTGTAGCTCACTCGTCATCTTCAGCTTTGTTCATAATCTGGAAAACAAAAACAAGCTTTCCTGCTTTATCGGATCCCAAACGATTTCTCAATTTAGGATGAATGAGTCCAAAGGAAGAGAATATTCTTTCAACACCTGCATAGGAAGCTACTGCTGTTAAAAGTGAAATCATTACTTGAACAGTCTTTAAATCCAAGTGCTTAAGTGACTTCCACCAGTTTACTGACTTTCTTTAAAATATCTTCAGCAAACATATATTTTTTGAATGGTTCCCCCTTAGCTTTGAAGTTTATTATAGTTGGCATTACAGATGGTGGATGATTGCTGGATACCCATGTCATAGCTAACTCCTCTTCCTCAGCACTTAAGTTTTGACCCTGATACTGGATATTGATAATATTTGCCAAAAAATTAGCTGGAGACAGTGCTTGTCCCATTCGTTTTTTTAATGCTTGTAATTTAATTCTGTCCATGTGTAGTTGAACTTGAAATTCTGTTTTTAAGTGTTCACTCAGTTCCTTCCAAATTCCAAGAGCATCAGCAATAAAACAGTTATCTTTCTGTATTTTGCTTAAAGCTTCAGAGATGGGTTTCAGGATGCTCAGCATATGTTCAACATTTCTCTTAAGCCCAATGTTGAGGATTTTGGCCGTGACAGTGCCATCTATTTTATCTCGATTTTCTTCACAAACTGTCATCAGAATAGGCCAGTTCTTGATATACTGCTCAAAACAGTCCACCATCTAACATCTTGTGGGAGCGTTAGCTTGGTTCCACCCATCCTTTTCAGAGCTGCTGTAGAAAAATGATTGTTACGGAAGTATATAGCAATTTCAACAACATTAGTCTTTATTTCTGGAACACTTCATGATGGAATAACCTTTGGATGGTAATATATTTTCCTCAAAAAGCATTTTATTTAAAAAAAAATCTGATTTAAATCCAAAAAATCCAAATTAAATCCAAAAAATCCGATTTAAATAAAAAAAATCAGATGTTTTTGATTTTTTTTGAAAAGCAAAGCTGTTAAGTATCACTTCCCTTCACACAACCCTCAGTCATTCTCTTTGCCTTCAGTGCAAGGAGGAGGTGAAGTTTTAGGTGTCTGATTAAAGATTCTTCTATCAAGATTTTTTTATTTTGGAAGCCTGAGCAGGCTTGCTATGATCTTCCCTGACAAGCTGGATTTAGCTGTACTAGGGTTAGTTCTGTCTGATTATATATTCTAATTCTTTATTTTTGTATATAGACATTTATTTATTCTTGCAATGCCTTGCTTAACTGTTTTTTATATATTATATACAGTGTATATATATATATATATATATATATATATATATATAAACTCTGTGTGTGTCTGCACTCTCAATGCAATAGGGTCATCAACCAGGGTGCTGAGTCGATGATACAAACAGTCTATTTCAAAAAGAGGACTGCACTCGCTGGGTTTAGTTTCAAAGATGATTAAATATTTATTAAGGTGACGTTTCTGGATTCGCAGACCCCTTCCTCAGACCAGATAGTATCTGGTCTGAGGAAGGGGTCTGCGAACCCCGAAAAGTCACCTTAATAAATATTTAATCATCTATGAAACTAAACCCAGCGAGTGCAGTCCTCTTTTTGAAATAGACTATCTATCTATATATATATATATATATATATATATATATATATATATATATATATATATATATATATACTGTATATAATTAGGAACAAGGAGTGAGAGAGTCTGCCAGCTTGTGTTTTGCAATACGGTGCTTAACTATTATTTATATATGTGTGTATATGTGTGTGTGTGTATATATATATATATATATATATATATATATATATATATATATACACACACAAATACACTACTTGGGAACAAGTAGTAAGAGTTTGCCAGCTTGTGTTTTGCAATACGGTGCTTAACTATTATATATATATATGTGTGTGTGTGTATATATATATATATATATATATATATATGTGTGTGTATGTGTATATATACTATATATCTATACACACATACACTACTTGGGAACAAGTAGTAAGAGTTTGCCAGCTTGTGTTTTGCACACAATAAGTACAGGTGTACATTTGGCAGACACCCAGACACAGGCATCCTTTTATAAAATGTGCTCAATCTGA
The DNA here is from genome assembly GCF_027579735.1 of Bombina bombina. NCBI lineage: Eukaryota > Metazoa > Chordata > Amphibia > Anura > Bombinatoridae > Bombina > Bombina bombina. The sequence continues at coordinate 673,137,555 of NC_069500.1, read as the reverse complement.
TATGTGTTCTTAACTGTGACTTTACGAAGATGGGAGTTGCTACTTTTCTTCGATTAAAAAATATATATATTTTTTTACTCATTAAGCAAATAACAAGATCTATTCTCAGATATTTTACTCTTTTTAAACTTGATCACAATTACTTTTTTATCTTTTTTTTCCTGTTTGTTTAATGTAGCAATAAATACTAACAGCATTATGTCTCAGTTGCTTTTATTTACCATTTAAATATTAGGTAATGTATCCCCACAGTTACCGATCATTTTGTTAAAGCTGATATAGCTGTTCCCCCTGAGAACACTTAGAATCCAGCTTTTTATAAGTGATGTATAGAAAGAGGAATATAATGTAAATCCACAGTTTAAACTATTATATATGTCTGACATTTTTTCACAGCTACTTTGTTTGCACATACTAAAATGGTGTATATTGTACTAAAAGGGACAGTATAGTCCAACTTTAATTTTAATGATTCAGAATTTACTTCTATGGTCAGATTTGTTTTGTCCTCTTGGTATCCTTTGTTGGAAAGCATATATAGGTAGGAACTAGGGATGCACCGAAATGAAAATTCTGGACCGAAACCGATACCGAAAATTCAGGATACCCCTGGCTGAAAACCCAAATTTTTTCTTTTCTTTTTTAACTACAGTGTGTGTGTGTGTGTAGCTGAGAGAGCTTGTATGCGGGAAAGCTCCAACAAATGGGTGTGGTCACTTGTACCGTAGGGCGTGATCTGCAGTGAAACTGGTGGAGCTCTACAAGGGAGAGCGTGGTTATAGCCAGACAACAATACAAGGTGGACATGTGTGTTGTTTTTGTGTGTAGTTATCCGTGCGATGGGCGTGGCTGTACTTTTTCGTCTCATCGTATCTCCACCTAGTTCCTGGTTCGGGTCTCACACTGACCCGTCAGATTATATGGCCAGAGCCCCAAATGGAGTCTGCCTATCACCAGGACCATCAGACTTTGCTATGACCTTAAGTGCAAGGTGGTTATAGAAAGTTACTGTGCTTTTTTTGTGTACACTGTCTGGTGGTGGGTGCTAATTTGTACCAACTGTGTGCTAGCTTGGGGCTTATGCATATATAGTGTGCACACATATTTACCTCAAGCGAATAGAATGTCTACGCACAAGAGGCTGATGTATAAGCTCTTTATATAAGGCTTATACATATTCTCTATGTGTGCTTAGGGCTGTGTCTGATATCAAGTGTTTATAAACATGTTACTTATCCCCCTTTGAATACTGTATTCAGAACTTTGGTTTCCTTAAAAAAAAAAAAAAAAAAGGGCACTGCTGGTTTCAAATATAATTTATGTCATGGTACTTATGTGTGTGCTCTGTGTACCATGCCAGTGCTGTGCTGCTCACCTTATGCTAAGGATAGACATGTAACTCAATAGAACAGGGGAGGGCTGTACATTTTTAGTAATTTTGGTCCTCTTTGGGCCGAAATTGGAATTGCACATTTTCGGCGGCCCAAATTTTGGTGCATCGCTAGTATTATTCTTTATTTAGTTCTGTGTAAAAGAATCAGATTTAACCGTTGTTTTTTTTTTTGTTTTGTTTTTTTTACCAATTATCAAAATAAAGTATAGTCCTAGAAAACGAGTAATGAACTCCAACAGCAGCTCTAGGCTGGCATCAAATTTGGAATATGCTACACAATAATTTTACCGAAAAGAAAAGGCAAAAAAACGAAAACCGAAATAACCAAAAATGCCATTTTCGTCCGAAACTTTCTGCGGCCGAAATTTCGGTGCATCCCTAGTAGGAACATAAGAACTCAGGCACATTCATGTGTCTTTAGCACTCAGTATAGCAGTGTTGGCAATGTTATATGCTTCTACCATAGAATGCTAAATATACAGTATATGCACACTCCCTATTCTACCTAGGTTTCTTTTAACAAATGATACCAATAGAACAAAGCAAATCCGATTAATAGTAATAAACTGGAAAGCGATGTAAAATTCATGGATATTCAGAGGGTCATGTGTAACAAAAGAGGATTGTGATGATTATCACTTGCATGTTAAAAACAATACTATGAATGGCAGATCACTTGAGGATGATGTGTGCAGACATAATTTATTTGGAGGCAAGATGTGAAGACTAGAGATGTGAAGCAGTCTTGCAGTACACCCTATTGTCTTGCTGCATTGGTGTCAGTGCCAGGCAGAGAAGAACATCATACAGACTGCATGTTTACTCACATTTTTATAACTTTTTCTGAATAGCATTCATCACCTTATTTTATATAGAACAGAATCCCTAATTCATTGCGGTATAATTTCTCCACAAAATTAGTAAATTGTTTGTTGCTACGATCACAACATATGAAAATAATCCTCTAAAGTGATGGTAAACCTTAGCGTTTCAAAAATATTAGGATTTACCAGCGCTAAAAACAAATGTGACCTTCAATCATTGGTTTTAAAAAAGATTTGTTAAAAGTACCCTTTCTTTGCTGCTGCCTTCTTGTTAAACTAAGCGACTCCGTCCGCCCATGGCAAAAGAATTTGTTTTAATCTCTATTTTTCCAATACTATCCAAGGCATTATGGTCATCTAGCACTTTATTAAGATATATGCACACTCCCGATTCTACCAAGTTTTCTTTTTATAGCCAATAGCTGTGCTAGCCATATGGCACTGTGCCATTAAGCTAGCACAGCTATTAGCTAAGAGGTGGAAACGTCACCCCATTGGGGAAAAAAAAATGCCGGAGCCACTTAGTTTGGCAAGAAGATAGTGACAAAGAGTGAAGGTCATGTTTGTTTTTAGCACTGGTAAAGAGTTAAAAAAAAACACTAGGATTTACCATCACTTTAACGTAGCTTATCAAAGTAATTTAAAGGGCAGTCTAATCCTAAAACAACATATCAGTAAAAAAGGATCAGCAATGCAAAAATGACATACTCTAAGTGTTTTAACCCCACAAGCATATAATTGGCAGGAACATTTGACTGCCACTCCTGATTGGCTCATCCTGTGTTTTACTGCTCAGTAGTTCCAAGCAGTGTAGCTCCTAGTAGAGCCTTTACCTATATATTTAATTCCTTTGCTGAGGTTATACACATTGTTAATAAAGATCAATTTAAAAAAAAATGCCATTATCTAACAAATTATACCAGGTGATGCAAATATGTGAGAGGATCTTATAGTCTGCACAACTTGTGAAAAAGCGCCCTTGGAAGGAATTGGCCCATTCCAGTAATCAAAGAGTTATCTGTGGCCCTGACAGCAGCATCTGATGTGTTTCTCTGGGACTCTGCTAAGGTACCCAAAGTAAATACCAATGACAGCAGCTCTTGCTGATTCAACCTTTTCCATGTCACCTTTGACGGATGTTTCCCAATGCAATCAGCCATACTACCTCAGCAAGTCCTGCTTCTAGTAGGTACTGGATAAAAGAAAAAAAGAAAAATTAAAATAAAGAAAAAAATCACAACACCCAGGTTTACTCAAAACTACTTTTCTATTTCATTATTTATTTCAGGCAATAGCTTCCCCCACCATCTTCTTATTTATTTATTTTTTTTTTTGATAAATTTAAGAAGTCAAACGGCTGACACAGATGGATAATCCGAGCGTATGGGGTGAGGAGTTATAAATTAACACATTATTTGCTCCTAATGCGAAATACTTGAAGATGCATTTTCTTAGTCCCCTGACATCCACCCCAGCGAGGGCTTGTATTGTACTTCTTTTTCGAGTGGCATTGATTTGTTAAAGCGCTGAATTAGCATGTCAGACCAGCTGCCTGTTCCAGCATTGCATTTTAGAGGCCTGTCTTTTTTTTTTTTCCTTCCTATTTTCTCTCTCAGGTCTTCCTGCTGCATTGGTCACACATTCTTTTACTTACGGTAGCTTTCCCTGAGTAACTTTATTTTTCTCCTTGCTTTGTAAACTAATGCAAGGTGTTATGCTAAGCATAAAATAACTTTTTAATAAAATGTCATGCTAGAATACAACTAGTATTTGTTATTGTATTTTAATAATCCCACATATTCTTGTGGACACATTTATAACTCATTTTCTATTTCTAAAGATTTCTGTTATGTGTGCAGGCTAAAAAATGTGTTTTTTTGTGTAGTTGTAAAGTCTGTAAATACATATATACACATATAAATACATAAATATATATGTACAAATATGTAGACACACACACACACACACATATATATATATATATATATATATATATATATATATATACATATACAGTATATGTACAAAGATTGGTATAACGGCGCACTATTTAGATAAAAAATGGATAGTTACAATCCAGGGGGTATTATCCCAGCCTAAAGTTCCTAGAAGGTCAATAAATAGATGTAAATCTAAATTTAGATGTTTAATATATATATATATATATATATAGAAAAACACGCTAATTATCCTTCCATGCTGAGAGGAAGCTTCTATAAATCGAGTGGGATCAGTTACTACTCGTTTCCTAATAGGTGTCTGAATCCAAAACTGAATAAATCCAATTTGGTGGAGTAAGCACAATCACTTGGATCCCACAGTATTACTCTTCTCAAATAAAAAGTCCTAAAAGCTTACTCGAGTTCAATTAGTAGAGACAATATTGGAGGACAATAGTCAGTATCAGATGAAAAACACAGTCACTGTATATCTGTATAAATTCTTATGTCGATATCCACACATAAAGAGTAGAATGCCCACTTACTAGACGTTACCTCAATCAAATGAGGTAAGTATGGTGCATATCACAACAGCAGGTCCCGTGTATCGCAGTTCAAATATTTGCTTCAATGCAGCTTAGGTATGGTGAAATCTTCCTCCCTTATTCCAGGCGTCTTTCTGGACCTTCTCTCTCCACGTAATGGGAGGGCGGATATAGGAGGAAACACAAATGCAAGACAATAGTGCAACTCTTCTTCATCAGAGGATATTTTATTTTTCACCATACCTAAGCTGCATTGAAGCAAATATTTGAACTGCGATACACGGACCTGCTGTTGTGATATGCACCATACTTACCTCATGAGAAGTGTCAAAAGGGTATCTGCCCTTCGAGATGGGACTGGAGTTTTAAGTAGTCTTGTCAGCCTCTCAGTGAGAGCATTGATGAAAGTTAGAGTCTGGAGATGCAGGGAGAGTCTTTCTGTGAAACCATCCAGCTTCATAATAACAGGTACTTAAGCAATCAGCGTTGACAAGTTTCGCTGCCAGCTTTCTTCACTCAAGTCCATGTCAGAAGCACTGCTACAATCTGTCAAACTTGAAGGACCGTGTCGCTGTTCCACGCCATAGATTCTGGTAAGATTGTTTCATTTTTTTTTTACATACACATTTTAACGATAGAAGACAGGGTCTCAGTGGGACCTTATGAAATCAACGGTTAATACCCCCTGAGGGGGATTATTGAACAGTGTTTTGTTTTTTTAATCATATTTGTTATGTGATTTCGACTGCTTATGTGTAAGAACGTTTGGGCTAATAGGCTGATACGGAACATACAGGTTATTTTTCATTTTGAGAGCTGCACAGTTTTTTTCTAAGCTGGCGTTCCTTTCCTTAGCAGGGGTGGTCCTGCATGAGCACCATGTGACCGGGAGTGATCACGTTTTTTTCCCCACTTCCAATTCCTGACCGGGTGTCTGCGGAGAGGAACATCTTCTCTAACTGTCTGGGTCATAGGAGGTGGTGAGTGCCCCAGCCATTGGGGGAATAAGGTGCCAGTTGTTTTTTTCTCTTTCTATAATTTAATTTAGATTAGTTATGGAGGATTCTGATATTTTAGAGGAGGATCCCCCCGATACAGAATTTGATACCTATATATATTGTGAGGAGGCCCGGGTAAAGAACAGAAGCATCTCTGCATGTTCAGTTATAAGTCTGTTTCTGCTATCAGTAAGGAGGTTTGATGCTAAGCTGAACAGTCTTTCACTTATAACACTACTGCATGGGTCAGATATTTTTGGGCCATTAAATCTCAGTTTATTAACTGCCCAGTACAGTGATCTCTCCCAGGTAGGCTTCCAGCTGTAAAGTAGCAGCTTTTGGAGCACTGCTCTGACGTACAATAATACAAATAACAGCAATTTGTATTGGCAGAACAGAAGTGAACAATTTTTAGTTAAGTCTCCACTCCAGCTTAAAATGAAATGGGAACATGCAGTTTGAAAAACGCCACAAGATGGGTAGGAATTGGAGGTATCGGTTTAAGTATCGGTGCATTTGCACGAGTACAAGTACTCATGCAAATACTTGGTATCCGCACCGATACTAGTATCGGTATCGGTGCAACCCTATTTAGAATCCTAGTTCCGAGCTCTATGGGGGGTTTGTGTCGTGTGACAGGCTGAACCTGTATTTTGTTTGCACGCTCCTTTCAGCTATCTTATTTGGGTGCTGGCCTATTTTATTTTACCTTCTTATTCTGTTTCGGATAGTTTTCTGTTTTTAGAGCACTGGGTTGTTATAGAAACTCTTCTTAGAAAGACTTTTCGTTGCATGGGATTTTTGGCTCAATCGACTTTGATGGTCGAGATTGTTGTAGACTTCCAGTGGAAGCATCTACATCTCTGTTTGGAGTGATTGTTCCCTTGATAATTTCGAGACAAATTTTAAGCCTCTGAGTTTATATTCTTTAATTTGATTATTCTCAGTTTTTTCTAGCATTGCTGGAACTTAAGAATTTTCTGTTTAGCCCTTGAGTGTTCTGGCAGATACGTCATATCCTAGGTGACAGGCAGGACCCATTGTGGGTACTAGTTACGTCTGCTCCTTCCTTCTACACAAGAGAAGTTTTTTTTTCTAGCTTTCCGGTCCAGGCTCAGCAGGTTCATCTATCCTAGAGAACAGGCTGGACCTGTTTTAGGTATTATCTTGGATCTGGGTGCTTGATACTGGATCATATGGATCTAGGGGTCCTAGAGACCGGAGCTATGCTTCTTTTTTGGGCAGTTTCTCTTCTCTTGCTTTTGACTTTGGCAGAGAGAGGGAAGTTTTTTGGGTGACTTTTGGAGTAATTTTCCCTGTATCTATCTCACTGTGGGAATATTTTCTTTCCACTGTTGGTGCATGGTCCAATAAGGGGAGGGACTTCCCATCCTAATTGGGTTCTATAACTTTTAAGTAGAGCTTATTAGTTTTTGCCGGAGAATGTAAGGTTCTCTCTTCCTTTTTTTCAGGAAGAAGGATGTCCTTCCTGTTTCATCCTTTTGAGCAAATCCGGTTCTTAGGAACCGTATCTTCCAGTAATCCTCGTTATGATCCTAGGTTTCTTTTTTGGGATCTGGGTTTTAATGTGGCAGTATCCTGCTTCCAAATTTTACAGTAACTCCCGGGTCTTGGCGTTTCTGGCTTTCTTACCATCGGCTGGCTGTTAATAGTCTTTTAGGGATTTTCTCTTATCTTTTTGATCCTCAGATTTGGATCTAGTAGACACCAGGGTGGATTCTTGGATGCTGTTTTGTTTTCCGCACAGAATTTTTCCGTTCAGATCTCCCTATCCTGAGTGAGTTTCTCTTAGCTCTCCCAGGGCGGTTTGACTATGTTGTTTCACTGCCTGTGGAGAGAGAGTGTCCTATGGGGGATCCGTGGATCAGGAGTTTCCGTCCGTTTATTCCTATGGTTCCTCAGCCAAGCATTCTGCTTTTTGAGGATTTGGTCTTCTGGCTTCGTACCAGTTGGGACCTCTCAGTGGGTAGATCTCCTTTGGAGAAGGAGAGTTCCTCCTGCGTAGACTGGAGGATCTCGTGTTTGGTGGTGGGCGGAGGCCCACTACGGCTCATTGTCAGTGATCCACTCTGAGGAACGGATGTTTCCTACAATCTTTCCTTGCTTCAAGGTTGGTATCTGACTGGGTGACAGCTAGCATTCCTAAGAAGATTTTTAATTGGGGATATTCAGGCAGAGCTATTGGATACTTATCGGTGGTTTATTTTAACCTTTTCTTTTTCGGCCATGCCACTCTCTGTTGAGGATGGTTCGATCCTAGCAGGAGCAGATGTCAGTGAGACTGATTGCTCAGTTTATGTCCGCGAGTTCGTATCACGGTTTTGGGGCTTTGCCTCCATGGATCTTGTTACAGGGATCTGCTGGGTCGGGGCCCTTTTATACGTCATGGAATCTTATCCTCTGAGGTGGAATGCCAGAGGTTGCTTGGTCTTAGCCAAGAGAGGGGTTTTCTGAAAGGTTACAGCCCTTTCTGTCAGTGCGTAGTTGGTCCCTCGTCATCTATCATAGGTGTGGAGGACCACCCTTTTTCCGGAGGAGCTAGATCGTTCTGTCTCCCTATCGGATTCCAGGTTTTTTTTCTTATTTTCATCCAGGATGATCTAGAGAAGGGCCTTCCTAGCTAGTACTGGCTCGAGCAGCCTTTTTTTGGAACAGCTAGCTCTAGCTATCATAACCTGATGGTTAACTTAGCTACCTAGCATGCAGAAGGTTGCGGTTTGTAGCCAGCTGCAGTCCTTGCTCCTTGAATGTGGGCTCACAAGCAGTTTTTCGATTCTCTGTTTGTTCTTCTGTTCCAGAGGTTCATTGAACTTTCAGGCGTTTAGTTCTTTTGCTCCTTCTTGGAGTTTAGACTTTATTTTTAGGGGATTGCATAGGGTTACTTTTGTACCCGTGCAGGAGGTGATCTTTGAATCTTTTCTAAAAATGATCTATTCTGTCTGTAGATTGTTTTCTACATGCTATAGTCCCTGTGTTGCAATCTTGCAATACGTACTCCTTAAAGGAGTCTCCTTTTTATTAAGGCTGTTTTATAAGATTTGTTAGGGGTTTCTCCCTAAAATTTTTATCTTATAAGTCATTTTCCTTTTCTAAATGGGAAGGGGTTTTTCCCCTCTCAGGGAATCAGGCCTTAATGTTCTTTTCAGGCTATGGAGGCTTAGTTGCCTTCTTTATTGTTAGTGGAGGAGTGTTTTTTTTCGCTTACCCTAAGAGACAGCGAGACACTAGACTCCTCTGAGGTTATGGCTCAGTTTGAGAGCAGTGACGTCATCTTAGGTCTCTGGCATGAGATCTCTATGGTTCTGATTGTTGGCCGGCTATCTGGTCCTCCTAGCATTCTTTTTCTTTTTTACTTCTGTTGAAGCAGCTTCCGGAGAATGTGTTTGTTGCAGGCTGTGGTGCCCTCAGATTTGGGCCGCCTCTTCTTTTCCCTCCCGTTAGCATTCAGTGTCCTCTATAGCTTGGGTATAAATTCCCACAAGTAACGAATGCATCTGTGGACTCTCCCTGTACTAAGAAGGAAAACATAAATTATGTTTACCAGATAATTTCCTTCTGTACAGGGAGAGTCCACAGCTCCCTCCTGTGTTCTCCGATGGGCGGCCCTAAATTTAATTTGTTTTCCTCTGGCACCTTTTTCACCCTGATTTTTCTCCTACTGTTCCTTGTTCCCACAGCAAAATGACTGGCAGATGAGGGAAGTAGGGAGGTATTTAAGCCTTTGGTTGGGGTGTCTTTGCATACTCCTGGTGGCCAGGTTCTGTATTTCCCACAAGTAATGAATGCAGCTGTGGGCTCTCCCTGTACAGAAGGAAAGGAAATTATCTGGTAAGCATAATTTATGTTTTTACAATTGTATTAGTTGTTTAAATATTGAAAATATAAGTGTAAAGGTTTTGTTTCTATAAAATACTTTAGTTTTTATAAACTGATGGGTGCTGTCATGTTTAAACTAGGTTTCTATTTATCTCTGTTTGTGCAAAAAAGACTGTGTAGTAACCTTTTAAAATAATCATAGATTTTACAAATTTTTTGTCTCTAATTGTCATCAGCAGATTAAGTAGATAAGTGGAAAACTTAACTTCAAACATGGGCACCCATTATTTTTTAGAGAATTTTGGAATCTAGAAAAACAACAATTTTCATAGTTAAAAGAAGTATATTGCAGTCTGTTTGTTTTGTTTAACTATTCACAATTAAACATTTTATATTACAATCTTATACTGTTTAACTTTCCTTTTAAGTAAATGAGTTCATGTAGTTTTGCATACAAGGTATTGTGCTTATATCGTTCTGTATATATATATATATATATATATATATATATATATATATATACAGCTCAGTTCTGTTTAAGAGTTTAGGCTTTGATAAAACATAATAAGAATTCATTTCCAAAAGTCTGTTTTTGAATATAGCTCTCCCCTAGGCCTCCATTACATATGCAGCGTCGCCCGCAAAATCCTCCACTGCCAGATTGTACGCGATTTTGGTATTACATATACGGCGTAGCATACGCGCGTATATTTCACCCTTTGGACGTATTTTTTTTACCCATAGACTAACATAGAACAGCCGCGCAATTTGGTATCCAATATACAGTGTAAGGACTTACGCGCTCAGAATTCAGAGAATCTACTCCATTCTTATCTCGCCACAAATTGCAGGCGCAGTAACCCTTGCACTGACTAAAAAAGCAACGTAACTCCCTGAAGGCCTAACAAACGCATGCACAATCACATACATATCAGCCGCAAATCTCAAACAGTTAAACCTCTTCTAAGCATTTATTATTTGTTACTCTGACTAATCCTCCACTTCAGTGTAGTGTGCTGTAGCTCAACGAACAATCCAAACACACTGAAGAAAATGCCGGCTGCGCATGGGTTTATATATGAATTTTGAATAGCGTAATTACGTGTCGCATTTATATTTGAAATCACGGTTCATTTTTACGAGTGTTAGCCTAATTTGCATAAAACTACTCTTTATTGACACTTTCCGTGGACAAAATACTGGCGTAAGTTACTTACGACGACTGAAATGTGTATTTGCGCACATTTCAGAAGATCGCCAGTTTGTCCTACTTACGCCAGTTTAGCATCTAACAGCGCAGTATATGTAATACCCTGATGTGCACGGATGAAATTACGGCCGGCGCAGGTTCCCACGCTTGCGCGAAATCTGTGCCATATATGTGATTGCGCCCCTAGTTTGTAATTTATAGCTTTATTTTTTACAGACAAGCATCCGCTGCTTATTAAATCTACCCCATTGAATGGAGCTAGGCTGTATTTCATTTTTATTTGTACCCTGACTGACAGGAGCAATCACCCTTGTAAACAGTATTGGAGTTTAATAAATAACCCCAAACATTGTTGTACTCCAAGAGCTATGAAAAATTATAAATAACAAGATAGGACAGAAACTTCATGAGAGATGACAGAAAGTCATCTTCTGTGTTTGTTTTAAAGATCGGATGTGATCGGGTCAAAAAGAGGAAAAGGGGTTATGCTTTTGGAACAAAATTGTACAATAACATTGACTTAGGTTTAAAACTATTTGGATGAGTTGTATGGATCAAAAGTTCAAAACAACCAACCAGTTTCTTCTTTAACAATAAAAAAATCCAGTGAAATATGTTATCTTTGCTTGCTAGGATTCGCTTAAGTTGCTGCATTGAATATTTGTTGTCTTGCTCTGTGTAAGTCCTAGAACTGCTGGTACCAAACACACCTTGTATGGAGATCTGTGTTCACCTCCTTGGTAGAAATCTAAAGAAAACAGCCAACATAGTCTGTCCTGAGCGGCTCTGTTTTTCAGGTGTATAAGGATATCTTACTGGACAGCCAATCACAATAGATATCTTACTGGACAGCCAATCACAATAGATATCTTACTGGACAGCCAATCACAATAATAAATCCACTTATTAACCCTCACTTATTTTGATACTAGACTTGAGAAACCCTGGTACTGAACAGCAGAGCTCCCAACTGCCCTGCAATTAATCAGATTGTAGATATTCTCACTTGTAAAGGCCACAGCATTTATTCATAATGACATAATAGATTTTTGTTTCAATTCACAAATTTTCTTTGAATGAAAAAAAAAAAGCCCAGTGTAAAAAACGTTGGCTAATCCTAGGCGGCACATCCTGGGTCCCCATATGAAGAAGCCACATATCAAATGGAAATAAAAGGCTTACTCAATCACAAATCAATATACATTCTGTAATAAGGATTAGAACTGCACAGGTTTATCATGAAACTCATTTTTTGTCTTTTATCATTCAGATAGAGCAGGCAGTTTTAAACATCTTTCTAATTTACTTCTATTATAAAAAATCAATTCCCTTGGTATCTTTTGTTAAAAAACAGGGAGGTAAAATCAGGAGTGCACATGTCTGGAGCACTATATGGCAGCAGTTTTGGAAGAATGATATCCCTTTGCAAGAGCACTAGATGGCAGCACTGTTTCCTGCCATGTACTGCTCCAGACGCCTACCTAGATTTCTCTTCAACAAAGAATAACATTGGAACAAAGCAAATTTGATAATAGAAGTAAATTGGAAACTGTTTTAAAGTTGTATTGTCTGTCTGAATTGCAAGAGCCAAATTTTGGGGTTTCATATCCCTTTAAAAATCCATTACACACAGTAGAATAGCATAATCAATAAATACATAATAAAGAGACAATGCAAAAGCACTAGATTTTTTTTTTCTGGCAAATCTCAAAAAGCTAGTTACATTTTCCTTCCTAATGCATCATGTGACAGCCACCAGTCACAAAATGCATATACATATATCCTGTGAATCTTGCACATGCTCAGTAGGAGCTGGTGCCTCAGAAAGTGTGCATATACAAAGACTTTTCAGATTTAGATAATGAAATTGAATTGGAAAGTTGTTTAAAATTGTGTGCTCTATCTGAATCATGAAAGTTTAATTTGGACTTGGTTGTCCCTTTAAAGGAACATAATGCATACATATTATAGGGAATATCATGTGATCATTAGAATTTCATTTGAATCATTCTATGTATTTTTAACTATTTGGAAGGAAAATAATATTGTGCCCTCTTAAGGATTTATGACTTCTATGAACTATATCTGCAGACAACTTGGTACAATCTCTGCAATATTAATCCCTTAAGCTACAAAAGAAGCACAGTAAACCTTTGCAACCTCTTTTGAAGTGTGGAGTTCCCTTCAGAACCATATATTGATGTGACAGCTATCGCGGCTACATTTTAATGCTTGTTTAGAAATCTAGTACAAAGAACGAGCAGTATTACTGAATTTATAATACATTTTTGTTTTGTTTTAGCTAGAAGTTAAAGGGATATGAAACAAAACCTTTGTTTTGTGATACAGACCGAGAATATCATTTAAAAAAAAAGTTTCCAATTTACTTCTGTTGTCAAATTGACTTCGTTCTCATGGTATCTTTTGTTGTAGCGATACCTAGGTAGGTGTCAAGAGCTCTACATGGCAGGAAATAGTGCTGCCATCTAGTGCTCTTGCAAATGGATAACATTATTGGAAAACTGCTGCCATTTTACGCTCCAGACATGTGCACGCTCCTGAGCTTCCTTTCCTGTTTTTTGCTGCGCACCTTCCCTCTTAGTGTAGCACAAGCATCATAGCAGGCTGTGCCACAGCAGAGGGGGTGGAAAGTTAAATATGTTTATCGGTGTGTGGTGCTTTTTCGGCTCTATTGAAGTGCGATTTTATGTTTGCCACTTTTCAAAGTCTGTTTGGTATCGTGACTTTGCAAACTTTTTACTTTTAAGTCGTAATACGATAGCAAATGTCTAAGAGCAAAAAAATAATTCTAGCAGTTTTAGTGCTCAAATGCGAGCGCAAACTACTGCTCCACTTAAGGTTGCCACCTGTCCCTTAAAATACGGAACACTTATAACTTACGCATGCTGCAGGGTGTGCAGGGAGGAATATGAATAGTGCTGTCCAGAAACACAATACATGTTCCTCCCCGCACACCCTGCAGCATGTGTAACTCATAAGTGTTCAGGAAACATGGCTGAGGTGGCAACCCTAGCTCCACTCGTAATCTAGCCCCAAATGTGTAAAATTGATTCACTAACGCCTGTCTGAAGCACTGCACCCTATGAAATGGTGCATTACCCTTGACAAAGAAACAGTGAGTTTCATTTTAGTTATTTTGCTCAAACGATACAACCTCTGATTGGCTGTATTGATCTGGAAAAAGACAGGCATGGAAAGCCATAGGTGAGTTTTAAAAATAGCTGAGTTTAATTTAAAAAAACAACAAAAACATCACATGCACTTTTAAAAATGTAAGAACTTAACAGCTCATTACATTGGACTAAAAATAATAACTTCTGTGTTCCATAAATGTAACTTTGTGGGGGGTAGTGACAGAGGACGGAGAATAAGTGCTCAGGGCTATAACCTAATTACTAAAGGCAACATTTAAAAAAAATAATATTTTAGACAAAAAGGGAAGGGAACAGGGAACATATACGTTCATTCTATACACTGATATTAGAAATGTAAACTGGCCCCTTTTCTGTGTGTCACACTATATGGAGCAACAGAGCACAGTATGAAGAATACACAGAAAGAGAAAAAAAAAGCATAGGCACAATAGACTCCTGTTTACAAGAGCATATGGGAAGAGATAATGTGAGTTTCCCAAGGTCACATGGACCTTACAATGCGTCTCAAGCCAGCTTGAGAATTTAGTGCCCTTACTCAAGGCTAATACTCCCCAGGAAAAGTTAACCTCTTCACTTTCACAGAGAACAGCAATACGCTCCTTTGTCATTAAACTAAATGTACACTAAAGTCAAAGATGCTCTGGTCTGCTTTAAAATAAGCATGTGTTAAACATTACACAAATACTACTTAGCTAACATTTTGAAATTTACATAAACTTTGCAATTGGAGCATATTAACGCACTTAGATTATGGGTTTTTCGCATTTTCGCGCAAGTTAAATTGCACTCATATTACAATATGAAAGTAAACGCGAAAGTTTGTCGGGTTAGCGCGTTTTTGCGAAACAAAAAAGTGTCAAAAAACACATTTAAAAAAATTACAAAGAACAGTTACCAAACATAACACCATCTAATAAAAATTATTTTAAAAAAATAGTGCAGAAAAATCTTATAAGGGCTCAAAGATATGAAGTCTCTGGTGAGAAAAAAGGCATTTATAAGAAATCAGTTTTTCTTATTATGTTTTTAAGTTTTACACAACGTTGAAGTCACATTCTCAACACACTTCCATGCCACTTTAGAGAAGAAAACAGCCAGTGGTAGGAGCATTGATTGGGACCAGCATTTCTCTGGGTCATGCAGTTGGTACTTTAACTATGTGTTTAATCCATTTCTGGTGATAAAACACATAGGGCTAGATTACAGGTGGAGCACTAAATTATTGTGCACCCGATATTTAGTGCTCCACTTGTAATCTGGCCCATAGACTTGCAGGGTCGCTAGCCCTAAAGTGTCATGCTCTAACAATTTAGTCATTTTTGCATTATGATAGCCCTTTAATTAATGCATTAAATGTGTATGTTGTTGTTTTTTTTAATCTATTATTTATTTTTGATTACTGAGTTGTTACTTTTTACTTTTTTTGTAAACTGTAAATCAAATTGTTTAGTATTTTTTTGTTTCATATCTGACATTTGAAATTCTAAAAACATATGACAGTGTTGTGCACATATATATAGATAGATATATGTAGATAGAATGCTGTCTAAAATAAATAGAGTATAATAACAAGGGTTGTAGGATTTAACATCAGCTGATTACAAAAAAAAAAGAGAGAGAGTAAAACAGTGTTATGTTCCTGTCTGCCCTCCGGACTCTTGCAGCTGTGAGTAAGCATTGTAGTGACACATGCAGTCACAAGCTTGTCACACTGCTAGTGCAGGTCAGGGGTTGTGGTAAAGCTGGAGTTGTTAGATAAAGGTTTAGGAAAGCAGACTCACCCCTGCTTCTGCTTTATGAGATTCACTAACAATTTAAAATCTCCTCCAGTTCTACTTGCTATATGGAACTGATTATCTGACAAAGGGGTGTCCAACTTTATAACAGAAGGGGCCACTGTGGGTTCTCTCAGAGCAAATTTTATACATACTTGTTAAAGAAAAAGAGTTATATACTGTACTTTTATACAAACAACCTTTAAGTGATCAATACTTTAGCTAGATATAGGATACTGTTTTAGCTTGCAGTATGTCAGTATGTGCCTGGCATCTTGGTGCAGACTGTTATGCAAACATATACAGGATCTCCCTCAGTTTTGGCTGTAAATGACTATCCTGCTTAAAGAGGATTGTGGCTATTAAATGCTCTGTTTTTTTTGGCCCCCAAAGTCTCACGCTGGACAAAAAGTACAGGGCTGGATACATTTATTAGAGGATATTTTTTTGTTCCCCCCTGTATCTCAGCTGCACAAGCCTGAATGATGCAGGAAGTAGCTTTTCACATTTATTGTATTAGGCATTCTCAGATAACGTAAGAAAATTATAAATTTTTTACTCAGTGGCGAAATTCTTTGAATTCTTGGTGAATCTAGGGGTCTGATTACTAGAATTGATACTCTACTGCAAGTCCAGCCTAGGACAGTGTTCTGTGGGGATGCTGCAAATACACAGCATCTCTCTCAGGTTACCCAGTGGGATGGCAGTGTGCTGAGATCCCAAGTCACATGCTTGTTTTATTGCCACTGGTATGTCATGGCCTTAAGGCACAGTGGAGGTGGTGAGTGTGTATCTGCGCACATGGTGGAGGAGGGCTGAGCACATAGTGAGAAGGGAGGGCTTAAGGGCAGTGAGAAGGGAGGGGGAGATGACTGAGACACTCAGGAACTATGAGAGGAACACTTCCCTTGGAAAAAATGACCATCTAATGTGAGTCTGATCCGCAGTGACAGTCACTTACAATCCTTTTTTTTCTGTTTCTTTAAACTGTGGCTGTTTTCTTGCAAGCCCAGACAATTAACAGCTGAAGAAAATATGACAGGACACACGCAAAAGAGGTTGGGAGATAGAGGGGAAGGAATGCACCAGAGCGGAGAAAGCTGAGTTTGCCTCCTTGTATAAACTGCCCAGAGATTTTTTTTTTGTGTCCTCTTTTCTTTTCTTTTTTTTTGCACTGTGTGTAGAAGGCCAGAAGTGAGATCTGTTAACTGTTCCACACTGACTGAGAGGCCAGAGCATCTCATGGTACTGTATTGTTACCACTACTACTCCCTTCATTCCTGCTTGCATTTTTTTTATATTGAGAGGAGGTGGTATTAAGGGGGAGGGAACAGTTTGATCCTTAACTCTTAAGAGATACCAGCAGTGTTTTGCTTGCAGAGCTGCAGCAGTGGTTGGGTTAATCCTGTATCTGTCAGGGAATATGCACATCTTAACTCCCCAGTTGCCAGAGAGAGCTGTGATGTATTGCTCTACATAGTTTGCTAAGCATAATCATTGAGTTGTTTGCCATGTTCGCTTGAGTGGTGCAGTTACACTTTGGCATTAGCAAGGTTAAATGCTTTAGGGTTTGCAGCTGCAATAGGTATATTTAGATATGAGAGTGAGGCACAACTTGCTGCAGTTTAACTCATTCATTACTAGGTGTGCCAATGCAGGGTGACAAACACTTGTGGTTTTGTTTAGCTAGGGTTTAACCCACTCACTGCTGTTTCTGGCTAATTATTAACACAAAGTAATTGCTTTTCTCCAACATAGGTGTGTCCGGTCCACGGCGTCATCCTTACTTGTGGGATATTCTCTTCCCCAACAGGAAATGGCAAAGAGCCCAGCAAAGCTGGTCACATGATCCCTCCTAGGCTCCGCCTACCCCAGTCATTCTCTTTGCCGTTGTACAGGCAACATCTCCACGGAGATGGCTTAGAGTTTTTTAGTGTTTAACTGTAGTTTTTCATTATTCAATCAAGAGTTTGTTATTTTCAAATAGTGCTGGTACGTACTATTTACTCAGAAAACAGAAAAGAGATGAAGAATTCTGTTTGTATGAGGAAAATGATTTTAGCAACCGTAACTAAAATCCATGGCTGTTCCACACAGGACTGTTGAGAGCAATTAACTTCAGTTGGGGGGAACAGTTTGCAGTCCCTTGCTGCTTGAGGTATGACACATTCTAACAAGACGATGTAATGCTGGAAGCTGTCATTTTCCCTATGGGATCCGGTAAGCCATGTTTATTACGATTGTAAATAAGGGCTTCACAAGGGCTTATTTAAACTGTAGACTTTTTCTGGGCTAAATCGATTGATTATTAACACATATTTAGCCTTGAGGAATCATTTTATCTGGGTATTTTGATATAATAATATCGGCAGGCACTGTTTTAGACACCTTATTCTTTAGGGGCTTTCCCAAAGCATAGGCAGAGTCTCATTTTCGCGCCGGTATGGCGCACTTGTTTTTGAGGACAGCATGGCATGCAGCTGCATGTGTGTGGAGCTCTGATACATAGAAAGGTCTTTCTGAAGGCATCATTTGGTATCGTATTCCCCTTTGGGCTTGGTTGGGTCTCAGCAAAGCAGATTCCAGGGACTGTAAAGGGGTTAAATATAAAAACGGCTCCGGTTCCGTTATTTTAAGGGTTAAAGCTTCCAAATTTGGTGTGCAATACTTTTAAGGCTTTAAGACACTGTGGTGAACTTTTGGTGAATTTTGAACAATTCCTTCATACTTTTTCGCAATTGCAGTAATAAAGTGTGTTTAGTTTAAAATTAAAGTGACAGTAACGGTTTTATTTTAAAACGTTTTTTGTGCTTTGTTATCAAGTTTATGCCTGTTTAACATGTCTGAACTACCAGATAGATTGTGTTCTGACTGTGGGGAAACCAAGGTTCCTTCTCATTTAACTATATGTATTTTATGTCATAAAAAAATCTAGTAAAAATGATGCCCAACGATGATTCCTCAAGTGAGGGGAGTAAGCATGGTACTGCATCATCCCCTCCTTCGTCTACACCAGTCTTGCCCATACAGGAGGCCCCTAGTACATCTAGTGCGCCAATACTCTTACTATGCAACATTTAACGGCTGTAATGGATAATTCTATCAAAAAACATTTTAGCCAATATGCCCACTTATCAGTGAAAGCGCGACTGCTCTGTTTTAGAAAATTCTGTAGAGCATGAGAACGCTGATGATATGGTTTCTGAAGGGCCCCTACACCAGTCTGAGGGGGCCAGGGAGGTTTTGTCTGAGGGAGAGAAATTTCAGATTCAGGAAACATTTCTCAACAAGCTGAACCTGATGTGATTACTTTTAAATTTAAGTTGGAACATCTCCGCGCTCTGCTTAAGGAGGTGTTATCCAATTTGGATGATTGTGATTATCTGGTCATTCCAGAACCACTATGTAAAATGGAAAAGTTCTTAGAGGCCCCGGGGGCCCCCCGAAGCTTTTCCTATATCCAAGCGGGTGGCGTACATTGTTAGTACAGAATGGGACAGGCCCGGTATACCTTTAGTACCTCCCCCCATATTTATAAAATCTGTTTTCCTATAGTCGACACCAGAAAGGACTGATGGCAGACAGTCCCCAAGGTCGAGGGGGCGGTTTCTACTCTACACAAGCGCGCCACTATACCCATAGAAGATAGTTGTGCTTTCCAAGATCCTATGGATAAAAAATTAGAAGGTCTGCTAAAGATGTTTGTTCAGCAAGGTTCCCTTCTACAACCAATTGCATGCATTGATCCCTGTCACTGCAGCCGCGTGTTTCTAGTTTGAGCTAGGAAAGGCGATTATTAGTAATTTCTTCTTCTTATGAGGAGATTATGGGACAGAATTCGTGCTCTTAAATTGGCTAATTCTTTCACCCTAGACGCCACCCTTGCAATTGGCTAGGTTAGCGGCGAAAAAAATTCTGGGTTTGCTATTGTGGCGCAGAGCGCTTTGGTTAAAATCTTGGGCAGCGGATGCGTCTTCCAAGAACAAATTGCTTGACATTCCTTTCAAGGGGGAAAACACTCTTTGGCCCTGACTTGAAAGAGATTATCTCTGATATCACTGGGGGCAAGGGCCACGCCCTTCCTCAGGATAGGTCTTTTCAAGACCAAAAATAAACCTAAGTTTTCGTCCCTTTCGCAGAAACGGATCAGCCCCCAAGGGCTACGTCCTCTAAGCAGGAAGGTAATACTTCTCAAGCCAATCCAGCCTGGAGACCTATGCAAGGCTGGAACAAAGGAAAGCAGGCCAGGAAACCTGCCACTGCTACCAAGACAGCATTGAAATGCGGGCCCCCCGATCCGGGACCGGATCTGGTGGGGGGCAGACTCTCTCTCTTCGCTCAGGCTGGGGCAAGAGATGTTCTGGACCCTTGGGCGCTAGAAATAGTCTCCCAAGGTTATTCTCTGGAGTTCAAGGGGCTTCCTCCATGGGGGGAGGTTCCACAGGTCTCAGTTGTCTTCAGACCACATAAGAAGACAGGCATTCTTACATTGGGTAGAAGACCTGCTAAAAATGGGAGTGATTCATCCTGTTCCATTAGGAGAACAAGGGATGGGGTTCTACTCCAATCTGTTCATAGTTCCCCAAAAAGAGGGAACGTTCAGACCAATCTTAGATCTCAAGATCCTTGAACAAGTTTCTCAAGGTTCCATCGTTCAAGATGGAAACCATTCGAACACTTCTTCCTTCCATCCAGGAAGGTCAATTCATGACCAAGGTGGATTTCAAGGATGCGTATCTACATATTCCTATCCACAAGGAACCATCATCGGTTCCTAAGGTTTGAATTCCTGGACAAGCATTTCCAGTTCGTGGCGTTTTCTTTCGGATTAGCCCACTGCTCCTAGGATTTTCTCATAGGTACTAAGGTCCCTTCTGGCGGTGCTAAGACCAAGGGGCATTGCTGCAGTACTTTACTTGGACGACATTCTGATTCGAGCGTCGTCCCTTCCTCAAGTAAAGGCTCACACGGACATTGTCCTGGCCTTTCTCAGATCTCACGGATGGAAAGTGAACGTGGAAAAGAGTTCTCTATCTCCGTCAACGAGGGTTCCCTTCTTGGGAACTATAATAGACTCCTTAGAAATGAGGATTTTTCTGACAGAAGCCAGAAAAACAAAACTTCTAGACTCTTGTCGGATACTTCATTCCGTTCCTCTTCCTTCCATAGCGCAGTGCATGGAAGTGATAGGTTTGATGGTAGCGGCAATGGACATAGTTCCTTTTGTGCGCATTCATCTAAGACCATTACAACTGTTCCTGCTCAGTCAGTGGAATGGGGGACTATTCAGACTTGTCTCCGAAGATACAAGTAAATCAGAGGACCAGAGACTCATTCCGTTGGTGGCTGTCCCTGGACAACCTGTCACAAGGGATGACCTTCCGCAGACCAGAGTGGGTCATTGCACGACCGACGCCAGTCTGATGGGGCTGGGGCGGCGGTCTGGGGATCCCTGAAAGCTCAGGGTCTTTGGTCTCGGGTAGAAATCTCTTCTACCGATAAATATTCTGGAACTGAGAGCGATATTCAAATGCTCTCAAAGCTTGGCCTCAGCTAGCGAGGGCCAAGTTCATACATCAACCATCAGGGGGGGAACAAGGAGTTCCCTAGCGATGGAAGAAGTGACCAAAATCATTCTATGGGCGGAGTCTCACTCCTGCCACCTGTCTGCTATCCACATCCCAGGAGTGGAAAATTGGGAAGCGGATTTTCTGAGTCGTCAGACATTGCATCCGGGGGAGTGGGAACTCCATCCGGAAATCTTTGCCCAAGTCACTCAACCGTGGGGCATTCCAGACATGGATCTGATGGCCTCTCGTCAGAACTTCAGAGTTCCTTATCTACGGGTACAGATCCAGGGGATCCCAAGGCGGCTTCTAGTGGATGCACTAGTAGCACCTTGGACCTTCAAACTAGCTTATGTGTTCCCGCCGTTTCCTCTCATCCCCAGGCTGGTAGCCAGGATCAATCAGGAGAGGGCGTCGGTGATTTTGATAGCTCCTGCGTGGCACGCAGGACTTGGTATACAGATCTGGTGAATATGTCATCGGCTCCACCATGGAAGCTACCTTTGAGACGAGACCTTCTTGTTCTAGGTCCGTTCGACCCACTCCAGCTGACTGCTTGGAGATTGAACGCTTGATCTTATCAAAGCGAGGGTTCTCAGATTCTGTTATTAATACTCTTGTTCAGCGCTGAAAGCCTGTAACCAGAAAATTACCACATAATTTGGTATATCTGTTGGTGTGAATCTGCAAGGATTCCCTTGGGACAAGGTTAAGATTCCTAAGAGTCTATCCTTCCTTCGAGAAGGATTGGAAAAAGGATTATCTGCAAGTTCCTTGATGGGACAGATTTCTGCCTTGTCTGTGTTACTTCACAAAAAGCTGGCAGCTGTGCCAGATGTTCTAGCCTTTGTTCAGGCTCTGGTTAGAATCAAGCCTGTTTACAACATTTTGACTCCTCCTTGGAGTCTCAACCTAGTTCTTTCAGTTCTTCAGGGGTTCCGTTTGAAACCCTTACATTCCGTTGATATTAATTTATTATCTTGGAAAGTTTTGTTTTGGTTGCATTTTCTTCTGCTAGAAGAGTTTCAGAATTATCTGCTCTGCAGTGTTCTTCTCCTTATCTGGAGTTCCATGCAGATAAGGTGGTTTTTGCGTACTAAACCTGTTTTCTTCCAAAAGTTGTTTCCAACAAAGACATTAACCAGGAGATAGTTGAGCCTTCTTTGTGTCCTAATCCAGTTTCAAAGAAGGAACGTTTGTTGCACAACTTGGAGTGTAGTTCGTGCTCTCAAATTTTACTTAGCAGCTACTAAGGTTTTCAGACAAACTTTGGCTTTGTTTGTTGTTTATTCTGGTAAACGGAGAGGTCAAAAAGCAACTTCTACCTCTCTCTTCCTTCTGGATTAAAAGCATTATCCGATTGGCTTATGAGACTGCCGGACGGCAGCCTCCCTGAAAGAATCACAGCTCACTCCACTAGGGCTGTGGCTTCCACATGGGCCTTCAAGAACGAGGCTTCTGTTGATCAGATATGTAAGGCAGCGACTTGGTCTTCACTGCACACTTTTCTAAATTTTACAAATTTGATACTTTTGCTTCTTCTGAGGCTATTTTTGGGAGAAAGGTTTTGCAAGCCGTGGTGCCTTCCATTTAGGTGACCTGATTTGCTCCCTCCCTTCATCCGTGTCCCTAAAGCTTTGGTATTGGTTCCCACAAGTAAGGATGACGCCGTGGACCGGGACACACCTATGTTGGAGAAAACAGAATTTATGTTTACCTGATAAATTACTTTCTCCAACGTGTGTCCGGTCCACGGCCCGCCCTGGTTTTTTAATCAGGTCTGATAATTTATTTTCCTTTAACTACAGTCACCACGGTAACATATGGTTTCTCCTATGCAAATATTCCTCCTTTACGTCGGTCGAATGACTGGGGTAGGCGGAGCCTAGGAGGGATCATGTGACCAGCTTTGCTGGGCTCTTTGCCATTCCTGTTGGGGAAGAGAATATCCCACAAGTAAGGATGACGCCGTGGACCGGACACACCGTTGGAGAAAGTAATTTATCAGGTAAACATAAATTCTGTTTTTGTTACCAAAAGATTTGTACATGTTAGGACTAACCCATTCTGTTAGTATAGGAGCATACTTTAAAGAACATTTACAGCTCTGTTGAATGATGCATGTAATAGTAATGCTTGTGAAATCTGTATGCATAACAAGTAAATGACCAATTCTTTTTTTTGTCTCTTATATAACACTATATATGGACTAAATCAGTCTCTTACTTCGTAGTACCAGAGCATTCATTTCTGTGATATTATATGTTGTATCTGATTATTAGTGTAGGCTTTGCTGTGCATGATAACATTTGAAATAAAATCAGCGGTGGGACCTTGCTGCATTCTGTCCAAGTTTGAGTATGTCAGAATGTATCAGGGAAACCAAATACCCAATATCAGACTGTTCATTAGGTCTCTACTTCATGCAGTGATTTAGGTTAGATGCCTGGGGCGGGGAGAGATCCTGCTGTAGCAGTGACATAGTAGTTAGGTGCTGACAAAAAAACTTGTATGAAGATTGGTCACTGCAGATCTGCAACTTTTAGCAAATATTTCCAGTAGTAACAGTGCTGTGAGCAAGTTCTTTCAAAGTGGTGAATTGTATAGTTTTCTCCACCAATGATGATTTCTTCATAGCTCATGGTATTTGCCTAAAATAGTAAACTATATGAAGGTGTTTATTTTGAGGTCATTTATATTGTAAACAAAAGTAACCCTTTTTTATACTCAAAGTGATTTTAAAGGGACAGTCAAAGTCAAGATTAAACTTTAATAATTTAGATAGAGCATGTCATTTTAAACAACTTTCCTATGTATTTTTATTGCCAAATTTGCTTTCCTCTTTTGGTATCTTTTGTTGAAGAATAAAGCAGTATATGCTGATAGGAGCTATGGAATGTTCGCATATCTATAGCAATCTATAGCAGCAGTGATTACAACTGTGTATATAGCATTGCTATAAACAATATTGCCAAATAGTTAAATACATGTGCACATGCTCCTGAACTCACCTAGAATGACTCTTTAACAAAGGATACCAAAAGAACTAAAGAACATTGATAATAGAAGTGAATTGGAAAGTTGTTTAAAATGTCAAGCTCTAACCAATCCATTTAAGTTTAATTTTGACTTTACTGTCCCTTTAGGTTTGCTAAGCTCTTTAGTGGTATTTCCATTTTATGCAAACATTCTTGTATACAAAGTCGAATATTAGCTTTCCTATTCAGACTTTTGGAAATATATTTTGCTTCCAGTTTCTGCCCCAACTGTTTTATATCAAGTGTGTCAAGTATGTTGTTTACTTGTTTCAAACCAGATATATTAGCAAGGCAAATAATATCCCTTTAAACATTGTTAGACTAATATTTAGCTATGTCAGATGCTGGCTGCCGATGGGACAATCGTTGTTTAAGAAGGATAATTAGTGTAAGTTTATGACAATGAAAATTTGAATATTAAATTAGATATTTCATTTTTCTCCTTAAATAGTCTGTAAACATTAGAAATATCTAAACACCTCTGTAGCATCTCATATGTATTCCATGAACAGCTGCAATTTGCTATCCTGGTATTCCTTGGGAGCTATACAAAAAGTAATCATAAAGTAGTGAGTGGTCTTTTCCTTCCTAACAAAATGGACTGTCCACTAGGTGTGGTACTCAAGTTGCATTATTTTGGTAACTAGTGTGTGCAGACAGGGTGTGCTGCGGTATGCTGGAGAATAAAGGCCAAACACACAAGCTAGATACTAATGCAATGATGTTTAAGGACAGTAAAATCAAAAATCAACTTTTATGATCAATAGAGCATTTTATTTTAAACAACTTTCCAATTTACTTCTATAATCTAATTTGCTTCGCTCACTCTGTATCCTATGTTGAAAACAATAGTTTGGTAGGCTTAGGAGCAGCAATGCACTACTGGGAGCTAGGTGCCGATTGGTAGCTAGTAGTGCATCACTGCTTTTTCTACAAAGGATACTAAGATAATTAGGCAAATTTGATAATAGAAGTACACCAGGAAGCTATTTAAAATTGTTTGTTCTATCTGAATCATAAACGGAAAAAAAAGGGTTTTAATGTATCTGTCCCTCAGCATGGAAGTCCACCAAAATCTGCCAGACTACACAAATAAGCTGGGCAGCACTGTTTTACAATAGGTAAATATTATTTATGTATTTATACATATTTTATTTTTTTGTAATCTAATTTTGTCTAGCTGTATCAGGCTTGTTTTTTTTTTACAAATTGTAATAATGTGTGTAACTATTAAGCAATCACATGCTACTTTACATTTTTATGTAAAGCGTTAAAAGGACACTAAAGTCAGATAGCGCATGCAATAAAAAAAACACTTTTCAGTTTTCTTTTATTCTCAAATTTACTGTTCTGTTTGTTGAATAGTATCCCTAGATAGGCTCATAGGAACACAATGTCTGTTTAGCCCTTTATTGCAAGCGTTTTCAACACTGTATAATATTGGTTCAATACCATACAGTGCTAAAAAACATGTACACTCCTGAGCTAGCCTTCAACAATGGATACCAAAAGAACTAAGCCAATGTTATTTTTTTTATTTCATGCTCTTTCTGAACCATGAAAGTTTAATTTTTAATTATTTGTCCCCATTAACTGTTTTTGTAAAATCTCTCATATTGACTGATATTATGCCAGTTCTCCTAGAATTAATGGCACAGTCTACTTGAAAATGTGTATTGTTTAAAAAGATGCTGCAGGGGCTAAGAAACAGGCAGCTATTTAGAAGTTTAAATATTATAAAGTAGGTAAACATAACAATTTTGGTTCTGCAAAGCTGGGGAATGTGTAGTAAAGGCATTCTCTATCTTTTTAAACAAAACAATTAAGTAGACTGTCCCTTTAAAGCAGCTGGTTTAAACGCACAACGTATGTGTATTTTAAGTTTACCCCCCATTTTTGTGTTTGCCTTGAGTGCAGATGTTTTCTTACCTCTTTTCCAATAAAATATAGTCTGCCAATACTATTTTATATTAGTGCATTCGTATGCTTTACTCACCACATAATCTACTAGGTTTATTAATAGCCCTTTAACATTCACAATCTCCTTCTGTAATAATGTGTTTGTTAGTGGAGTATACTTTAGTTTGCCTCAGCTGTGGTAGCACGCACTGTGTACAAAAGCATATGAATGTATCAATTATTAATTATGATATTAGTAGTATCAAATATATTGCTTGCAAGGTGTGATTGGGAGGAAGAGATCATTAGTAGTGGGAAAGGACTGAAAATGAACTCTTTGGATTATTCTAAAGATATCCACATACAAACATCCCTTAAAAATGTGTTTCTGACGGTTCAATATTCCATCAGGCTACTTCATTTGTCAATCCTCTGTATTTTAGATGTATTATATGTACCTTAATATAAACATATTCAGTTTCTCCTATTGTAGCCTGTGTTCGGGATGCCCTTCCACCCAGGCTTTTTTTGGAGTGGGAGATATGGGTGCATGGTACACATCAGTGGGTGTTGCGCCACTTGGGGAGAGAGGACCATCGGCTAAAGCCAAAAACAGTGCCTGTGGTGATTTTAAAGAGCAGATCATCAGACGCAGCTCGCTTCTAGGGTATGTAAGACATAGAATGCGAGTGATGGGGGAGAGAGCGTAGGGTAAAACCAAATGTGCTTGCAGTACTCAGGAGCATTTTAAGTCATCCTTGATGTGTCAGCACTGGTGTTATTTTACATGCACAAATTATAGCAAGTGAGCGTGTGCAGTAGCATCTTTCCCCTTTTGCATTAGTGATTGTTTAAATCTTTGTGCACAGTGATTGACTATAGCTGATTTAAAGGGACAGTAAAGTTAAAATTAAAACATTTAAGATACATCTTTTCAATTACTTTAATCATCAAATTTGCTTTCTTCTCTTGGAATTCTGATAAGACTGATAGAAACTTAGGAGAATGCATGCATCTTTAGGCCGTCTATGGCATCAGTATTTGCAACATTGTATAAAAATGCAATAAACATTGTTACAAACACTGATGCCAGATGGCCATAAGCACTGTGCATGCCTCCTGAACTCACCCTAGGATTACTCTTTAACAAAGCATACCAAGAGAATTAAAGGGACACTGAAGCCCAATTTCTTCTTGTTAAGTGTAGTCAGCTCCACGGGTCATCATCCATTACTTATGGGATTATATCTCTCCCCCAACAGGAAGTTGCAAGAGGATCACCCAAGCCGAGCTGCTATATAGCTCCCTCCCCTCACATGTCATATCCAGTCATTCTCTTGCAAGTCTCAACAAAGGAGGTTGTGAGAGGAGACAGGAGTTTTTCTACTTAATTCTTCAATCAAAAGTTTGTTATTTTAAAATGGCACCGGACGTGTGCTTTTTTTTTTCTCTCAGGCAGTATTTAGAAGAAGGAAGATCTGCCTGCGTTTTCTATGATCTTAGCAGACGTAACTAAGATCCACTGGCTGTTCTCGCGCATTCTGAGGTAGGGGTAACTTCAGAAAGGGGAATAGCATGCGGGGTCCTCCGCAAATGGGTATGGTGCAGTATAATATTTTCTAGGAATGGAATTGACTAAGGAAAACACTGCCGTTACCCATATGATGTAAGGTACAGCCTTTAATGCAGTAGTAGCGACTGGTATCAGGCTGTTAAATGAATGCGCAGTTGAGTTATTTTCTAGGGACAGAATTTGACTGAGAAAATACTGTTAAATACTGAAATAATGTATAAGCCTAACTGCAGTAGAAGCGACTGGTAGCAGGCTTAGTGGATAACTTTACATAACACTGGAAAAGTTGTTTTTAAAACGTTTACTGGCATGTTATTCGTTTTGTGAGGGTACTTTGGTGATAAATCTTTTTGGGTATGATTTTTTTTTCCACATGGCTAACGTTTATTTCTGCATAGAAAACCGTTGTAACAGGTCTCCCACTGTTGTAATATGAAGTGGGAGGGGCCTTTTTTAGCGCCTTGTTGCGCAGATAAAATTCTAGCACAGTCTTCCTGCCTTTTCCTCCTTGATCCAGGACGTCTCCAGAGAGTTCAGGGGTCTTCAAAATTCATTTTGAGGGGAGTAATCAGTCACAGCAGGACCTGTGACCAGTGTGTTTGACTGTGAGAAAAACGTTAAATCTAAAATTAATTATCCGGTTTGTGGGTATTGAGGGGTTAATCATCCGTTTGCTAGTGGGTGCAATCCTCTGCAAATTCATACATTTATTTTTTTTTTTGTGTTTTTAAAAGCGCTGCTGTGTTTTTTTCATATTGCTTGTAAATTCACTGACAGTTTTTTTCCAAGCTTGCTAGCCTTCATTGGCTAGGTCTGTTAAACATGTCTGATGCAGATGAATCTACTTGTTCATTATGTTTAAAAGCCAATGTGGAGCCCAATAGAAAATTGTGTACCAATTGTATTGATGGTTACTTTAAATAAAAGTCAGTTTTATTACCGGTAAAGAAATTATCACCAGACATCGAGGGGGAAGTTGTGCCGTCTAACTCTCCTCACGTGTCGAGTACCTTCGCCTCCCGCTCAGGAGGTGCGTGAGATTGTGGCGCCAAGTACACCAAGGCCCTTACAAATCACTTTGCATGATATGGCTAATGTTATGAAAGAAGTATTATCTAATTTGCCTGAGTTAAGAGGCAAGCGCGATAGCTCTGGGTTTAGGACAGAGCGCGCCGATGACATCGAGAGCCATGTCCGATACTGCGTCACAATTTGCAGAACATGAGGACGGAGAGCTTCATTCTGTGGGTGACGGATCTGATCCGGGGTAGGACCGGATTCAGAAATTTCAAATTTTAAATTTAAGGCTTGAGAACCTCCGTGTATGCTATGGTGAGGTGTTTAGCTCAGCGGCTCTGAATGATGCGACACGGGTGGCAATCCCAGAGAAATTATGTAGGCTGGATAAATACTATGCGTACCGGTGTGATACTGACGTTTTTTCCTATACCTAAAAGGCTTACAGAGATTATTAACAAGGAGTGGGGATAGACCCCGGCGTGCCGTTTTTCCCTCTCTCCGATATTTAGAAAAATGTTCCCAATAGACACCACCACACGAGACTTATGGCAGACGGTCCCTAAGTGTGGAGGGGAGCATGTTTCTACTTTAGCTAAGCGTACCACTATCCGGTGGAGGATAGTTGTGCTTTCTCAGATCCAATGGATAAAAGAATTAGAAGGTTACCTTAAGAAAATGTTTGTTCAACAAGGTTTTATATACAGCCCCTTGCATGCATTGCGCCCCGTCACTGCTGTGGCGGGCATTCTGGGTTTGAGTCTCTGGAAGAGGCTATTCGCACAGCTCCATTGTGGATGAGATATGAACAAGCTTAAAGCCCTTAAGCTAGTTAATGCATTTGTTTCGGGATGCCGTGTTGCATTTAACCAAACTAACGGCTAAAGAACTCCGGATTCGCCATCCAGTGCGCGCAGAGCACTATGGCTTAAATCCTGGTCAGCAGATGTAACTTCTAAATCTAAATTGCTTAATATTCCTTTCAAAGGGCAAACCTTATTCGGGCCCCGGCTTGAAAGAAATTATTGCTGACATTACTGGATGGTAAGGGTCACTCCCTTCCTCAGGACAGGGCCAAATCAAAGGCCAAACAGTCTAATTTTCGTGCCTTTCGTAAATTTTCAAGGCAGGAGCCGCATCAACTTCCTCCGCAGCCCCAAAATACAGGAAGGGACTGCTACTCGTTACACGACAGGGTTTGTAGAAGGCAACCAGTCCTTGGAACAAGGGCAAAGCAGGCCAGAAAACCCCATGCTGCCTGCCCCTAAGACACGGATCTAGTGGTGGGGCAGACTTTCTCTCTTTGCCCAAGCTTGGGCAGAGATGTCCAGGATCCCGTGGGCGTTGGAGATCATATCTCAGGGATATCTTCTGGACTTCAAAAGCGTCTCCTCCACAAGGGAGATTATCATCTTTCAAGGTTTATCAGCAAACCAAATAAAGAAAGAGGCGTTTCTACGCTGTGTACAAGACCTCTTATTAATGGGGGTGATCCACCCAGTTCCGCGGTTGGAACAAGGGCAAGGATTTTATTCAAATCTGTTTGTGGTTCCCAAGAAAGAGGGAACCTTCAGACCAATCTTGGACTTAAAGATCCTAAACAAGTTCCTAAGAGTTCCATCATTCAAAATGGAAACTATTCGAACCATCCTACCCATGATCCAAGAGGGTCAGTACATGACCACAGTGGACTTAAAGGATGCCTACCTTCACATACCGATTCACAAGGATCATTATCGGTATCTAAGATTTGCCTTCCTAGACAGGCATTACCAGTTTGTAGCTCTTCCCTTCGGGTTAGCTACGGCCCCAAGAATCTTTACAAAGGTTCTGGGCTCACTTCTGGTGGTACTAAGACCGCGAGGCATAGCGGTGGTTCCGTACCTAGACGAAATTCTGATACAAGCGTCAAGTTTTCAAACTGCCAAGTCTCATACAGAGATAGTTCCTGGCATTTCGTGAGGTCGCATGGGTGGAAGGTGAACGTGGAAAAGAGTTCTCTATTACCACTCACAAAGGGTTCCCTTCTTAGGGACTCTTATAGATTCTGGTAGAGATGAAAATTTACCTGACGGAGGCCAGGTTATCAAAACTTTCTAAATGCTTGCCGTGGCCCTTCATTCCATTCCACACCTGTCAGTAGCCCAGTGCATGGAAGTAATCGGCTTAATGGTAGGCAGCAATGGACATAGTACCATTTGCGCGCCTGCATCTCAGACCGCTGCAATTATGGCATGCTCAGTCAGTGGAATGGGGATTACTCAGATTTGTCCCCTCTAATAAATCTGGATCAAGAGACCAGGGATTCTCTTCTCTGGTGGCTTTCTCTCGACTCCATCTGTCCAATAGGGATGACCTTCGCAGGCCAGATTGGACGATTATAACAACAGATGCCAGCCTTCGAGGTATGGGGCGCAGTCTGGAACTCCCTGAAGGGCTCAGGGATCGTGGGACTCAGGAGGAGAAACTCCTCATCCCAATAAATATTCT
The DNA here is from genome assembly GCF_027579735.1 of Bombina bombina. Taxonomy (NCBI): domain Eukaryota; kingdom Metazoa; phylum Chordata; class Amphibia; order Anura; family Bombinatoridae; genus Bombina; species Bombina bombina. The sequence goes on along the minus strand of NC_069500.1, from coordinate 673,106,273 downwards.
GGAATTAAGAGCGATATTCAATGCTCTTCTAGCTTGGCCTACAGTTGGCACACCTGAGGTTTCATTCAGATTTCATCACTCGGACAATATCACAACTGTGGCTTACACTTCAACCATGCAAGGGGGAACCAGGAGGTTCCCTAGCGATGTTGGAAGTATCAAAGATAATTCGCTGGCAGAGTCCAACTCTTGCCACCCTGTCGCGATCTATATCCCAGGCGTGGAGAACTGGGAGGGCGGACTTCCTAAGTCGTCAGACTTTTCATCCGGGGGGAGTGGGAACTTCATCCGGAGGTCTTTGCTCAACTAATTCATCGTTGGGGCAAACCGGAACTGGATTCCATGGCTATCCTCGACAGAATGCCAAACTTCCTTGCTACGGATCAGGTCCAGGGACCCGGGAGCGGCGGCTGATAGATGCTCTAGCAGCCCCCTTGGGGTTTGCAACATGGCTTATGGTGTTCCACCATTCCCGCTGCTTCCTCGGCTGATTGCCAAGATCAAACAGGAAGAGAGCATCGGTGATTCTGATAGCACCTGCGTGGCCACGCAGGACCTTGTATGCAGATCTAGTGGGCATGTCGTCCTGTCCACCATGGTCTCTACCTCTGAGACAGGACCTTCTAATTCAGGGTCCTTTCAACCATCAGATCTAATTTCTCTGAGGCTGACTGCATGGAGATTGAACGCTTGATTCTAATCAAAGCGTGGCTTCTCGGAGTCAGTTATTGATACCTTAATACAGGCTCAGAAACCTGTTACCAGAAAAATTTACCATAAAATATGGCGTAAACTACTATATTGGTGTGAATCCAAGAGTTACTCATGGAGTAAAGTTAGGATTCCTAGGATTTTGTCCTTTTCTACAAGAGGGTTTTAGAAAGGGTTTATCTGCTAGTTCATTAAAGGGACAGATTTCTGCTCTGTCTATTCTGTTACACAAACGTCTGGCAGATGTTCCAGACGTTCAGGCTTTTTGTCAGGCTTTGGCTAGGATTAAGCCTGTGTTTAAGACTGTTGCTCCGCCGTGGAGCTTAAACTTAGTTCTTAAAGTTTTTCAAGGTGTTCCGCTTGAACCCCCTCCATTTCCATTGATATTAAGCTGTTATCTTGGAAAGTTCTGTTTTTGATGGCTATTTCTCGGCTCGAAGAGTCTCTGAGTTATCTGCCCTACACTGTGATTCTCCTTATCTGATTTTCCATTCAGACAAGGTAGTTCTGTGTACTAAACCTGGGGTTTTTACCAAGGTGGTTTCTAACAGGAATATTAATCAAGAGATTGTTGTTCCATCATATGTCCTAACCCTTCTTCAAAGAAGGAACGACGACTTTGCATAATCTGGACATAGTCCGTGCCCTGAAGTTCTATTATACAGGCAACTAAAGATTTCGTCAAAAGCTTCTTCGCCTGTTTGTCGTTTACTCGGGGACAGAGGAGAGGGTCTAAAAGGCTTCGGCTACCTCTCATCTGCCTTTTGGGGCTTCGTAGCATAATACGTTTACGCCTATGAGACTGCTGGACAGCAGCTCCTGAAAGAATTACAGCTCATTCCACTAGAGCTGTGGCTTCCACCTGGGCCTTTAAAAATGAGGCCTCTGTTGAACAGATTTGCAAGGCTGCAACTTGGTCTTCACTTCACACTTTTTCAAAATTTACAAATTTGACACTTTTGCTTCTTCAGAGGGCTATTTTTGGGAGAAAGGTGCTTCAGGCAGTGGTTCCTTCTGTTTAATGTTCCTGCCTTTCCCTCCCATCATCCGGTGGTACTTTTAGCTTTGGTATTGGTATCCCATAAGTAATGGATGACCCGTGGACTGACTACAACTTAACAAGAGAGAAACATAATTATATGCTTACCTGATAAATTTATTTCTCTTGTAGTGGTTCAGTCCACGGCCCGCCCTGTCTTTTTTTAGGCAGGTTCTAAATTTTAAATTATAACTCCAGTCACCACTGCACCCTATGGTTTCTCCTTTCTCGTCTGCTTTGGTCGAATGATCTGAATATGACATGTGAGGGGAGGAGCTATATAGCAGCTCTGCTTGGGTGATCCTCTTGCAACTTCCTGTTGGGGAGAGATATAAATCCCATAAGTAATGGATGACCCGTGGACTGACTAAACTACAGGAGAAATAAATTTATCAGGTAAGCATAAATTATGTTTTTTTTCTTCTGTGATTCAGATAGAGCATGCAATTTTAAGGCAACTTTCTTATTTACTACTTATTATCAAATTTTCTTCATTCTCTTGGTATCTTTATTTCAAATGCAAGAATGTAAGTTTAGATGCCGGTTCATTTTTTGGTGAACAACCTGGTTGTTTTTGCTGATTGGTGGATAAATTCACCCACCAATAAACAAGTGCTGTCCAGCGTCTGAACCAAAAATAGCTTAGATGCCGTCTTTTTTCAAATAAAGATAGCAAGAGAAATGAAGAAACATTTGATAATAGGAGTAAATTAGAAAGTTGCTTAAAAATTGCATGCTCTATCTGAATCACGAAAGAAAAAAAATTGGGGCTCAGTGTCCCTTTAAGCAACATTGATAATAGGATTAAATTGGGAAGTTGTTTAAAAAATCATATTCTATCCAGTCAATTTGTTTCTTTTTTGACTTTGCTGTCTCCTTTAATACACATTAATAAATTGTAACATAAAGTACAAATACATTGATATGCTCATATTCAGTGTCCCCCAGTATCATGGGTACACACCGCCCTTCTCTCTTCATTTCTTTTCTAAAATACTGTCTGGAACTGTGATCTCATTTAGGTAGATATGCTGCTTTTGTGCTATCAACGTAGCCTGCTCAAACCATCCACGTGCCTGCTCAAACCTAACCTGCCTAATCTCTTTGTCCTGGTTTTAGAAATGTTGGAACATTATTTTTCATTTACTCATTTAAAAATCTAAAAATGTTTTAAACATCAAAGATTGTTTTTTTCCCATGTTCCCTTGAAAGGCCAAAAAACAGATTCTATAAACCCTGGAAATTGTCTCAACTAGCCATTTGATTTTCAGCATTTTTAAAAGCCCAGGTAACAGTTTTGCTTTTTTGGCTTCTCTTGGAAGTGTTGGACACTTATTTTACAGAATCTACAGCAGATAATTCTGGCCTGTGTTCAGCAAGTGATAATGTGCTTTAAGGACCCATAGGACTATCACACCTCACTGCCGCTTCTTACAGACGAATGCTAAAAGTTTATAATAGTATTTGATGAGAAAGTAGAAAAAGGCATTTTGCAATGTCAGCCAATTATGGTATTTAAGGGAGAGCAGAGTGATTTGTGTGACAAATGTGATTGGACACCCTGTTGGATGTTTCCCTCTATGCGATAGAAACAAAAATAGTCCATGTAGAATTGAGTAAAATACTGTCTGCCAAATGTTGATTAATATAATTTTAACTATAAAAAGAAGATGGTTTTGTCTGATGAATATAACAGTCTGATTAGTGCCCTGTTTATGATGGTTTGTTCTTTTCCCACGCAGTTATATTGACAGGGTTTATGGAAGCAGTAAACTGAACGAGCGATCATCTTCAGCAGCACAATGCTGATTTTATAGCCAGCTGGAGCTGCTTACATTTTTGAGATGTTCATTAGCATCATCATAGATTTAAGCAGGACAAACCCGGCTTTTATCTCTTTAACTGATGGGTAAGGGAAAATAAAAAAAGATATATTATTGAGTTTTGCTAATTTACCTCTAAAAGATCCTTTCTCTGGCAATAGGGCAATTAAAGCCCTGGCCTTTGTGGTAAACTAGTTCAGGAATGCATGATTTCTGACACGTCGCACAATACACACTAGATTCACATGTTCTTGCTCTCCGTGTCAGCAGATCTCGTGTGTGTTGAAAATGTTCTATGCAAACCTCTGTGCAAAACATTAGTGTGTTAAAAGGAGATTAAACACTTCTTGCTTTTGTATGAAATTTTACTTTGTCCTACGCTCCCTAGAGAGGCCAAAAAGCTAATTCTGTAAGCTAAATGCTGCAGATGTCTAGTTCAGGCAATATGCAGCATTAATACACATTTTGATATTTGATTTTTCTAGGGTGTGTTGGACAAAGCACAGTTTTTACGTGTTTTATGAGGAGTTTACCACCCCTTAATAGAACTGTTATATGCTGCTGCCAACTCTCACCTAGCAGATATTGTCAGTCACCCATCTTGAGGCATTATAGTGACAATGTTTTTTTCTTTTTTTCTAGGGTAGGTCTATGTTTAGTATATGAGTAGGGACGGGTTAACCCTTTGTGTGCCAGAGAAGTCTGGAACACATTGTGAAGCAATGAAGCCTTCACTGGTACCCAAAGTATAAAACAGGAGCTTGTACCCCAGTGGCAAAAATAATGCTTCTGTGACATTTGTGCGTCATTATATGATGTCTGTTACAACATTGTGGCCATAGTGATATTATGGCTCTTTCTGTTGTGGCAACTCTAATATTGTTGCATCAGAAAAAAAATTGTATAGAACCCTATGTTTTCCAGAACAGTTTTTATTATAATAAATAACCTTGTATAATTTATCAACATAATACTAAAAGAACAAATTTCTCATTAATTTTTTTTTTTTTAAAGGGACATTCCAGCCAAAATTAGAATTCACATGGATGCATTTCAGTTTTGAATAGAAGCAGTTTTATAATATACTTGTATTAGCAAAGCTTCTAGCAAAAGTGTATTTAAGTATGCACCGTGCACTAGCATTTTAAACACTTCACTTGCTCAGAGAGCCTAAGGTGCTTGACTCAATTTGTTAATTGCTGACATGATACAAGCCCACTGGTGCTCTAAGCAGCTGAAGTATTTAAAATGCTGGTGTGCCGATAATATCCAACTTTCACATGCACGTGCAGAAAAAAATGTTAACACTAAAACAGTGATAACTTTTACTAGAAGCCAACACGTGTATATTGCAAATATTTTTCTATTCAAATATGTTTATTCATCTATATGCATTTAAATTTTGAGTGGAATTGTCCCCTTTAAGGTATACAAATTGAATATGTGGAATAGAATCTACTCCAATGAGCTTTATAAAAAAATCAGATTTGTAGCAGTTATCGAAGATAACATTCAGTGTGACAAGCTAAAACAATTCCTGCACAAATGAAATTGCAAGAGTTAAATAATAAAAGATAACATCCATTTCAGTAACTTGTACTGCACCTTTAAGCATACTGCTTCACCTGGATAATAGGATCGTTGGTTGTTTTTGCTGAACTTACATAAAATAAGATGTAAATAGCATTTTCTCAGACTGCTCTGATTCCCCTGAGATTTAGAGCAATGTTCTGCGCCCTGCAGTCTTTAAGGGGACACTTTATAGACACTTTTTTAATCATTTCTGCAGCTCTGACATCTTTACTTTTATCATACTTACGCATCCAAACTCTGTCACTTTTATTATTACTTCATTTCTTGTACAATCCTAGTAGTACAGCAGTGAAGATGCATTGGGCAGCTACAACACAGAGGGCATCTCTATGAGGTCTGTTCTGGTATGCTTTTGATTTTTTTTTTTAAAGGCTACCACACATATCTTTAAACACAAAGGGCTAGATTACAAGTGGTACGTACGCTAATGTAAGCACGGGACCACGATAAGCAATATTGTGACCGCGCTAACTAGTGTGCATATTACGAGTTGAAAGTAAAGGGTTTGCACTTGAGCGCAAACAGAAACTGCCCTTGAAGAATTAGTTCAACTTCAGCCCTAGGGGTAGATTTATTAAGCAGCGTATGCTGCAATCTACCCCTGTAGTTTCCGGCTCACTGGAAACAGACGTTAGAAGCGGTCGTAAGACCGCTGATCCTTAACTTCTCCGCCCACCTCTGAGTTGGTGGACAGCAATCATCCCGATCAGATACGATCGGGATGATTGACACCTCTGCGACGGAACTGATTGGCTGATCATGTCCATCGACATTTCATAATTCTACCCCCTAGTGTACACTGTAAGGGTAAAAAAAATGTTTACAAAACACATTCAAAACATAAAATAAACTATTACACTTCATATATACACTTTCTCATAACCCCCCCCCCCATAAAATTTAAATTAAAATGTTTTATAAGGGTTAAAAGGGATATGGTATATGACAAGATATTTGAATGGAAAGGTCTATTACCGTGTGTATGTATCCATGTATAGTTTATGTGTTTATATATGTAAATAGGTATGTGCATGCATACATACATACAGTATATACATATATATAGACATTATATATACTTTTTGAGACTTTTCAAGTTAAATACCTTGAAACATGCAATATCAATTTTTACTCAACTTTTAATTTATTTTGATGTGTTTTTAATATAAATACTTTATTAAAACATTGGAATGTAAAGTATTCATAACTTACTTCGGGTTTAGCGCTGTTGGCTAATGTGGTGTGCGGGTTTACTACGTGATTGATAAGGTTTTTGTTTTCTAAAGTGTGGCCCCATAGAAGTCTATGGGAAGAAGATAGCGCGGTCATGATATCAGATGTCTTGAGGACTAACATTGTTGCAAACGCTGTTGCGATATAGTGTTCAGGTCATGAGACCATCTGGGTATTGCTCTAATAGAAAAGGGGACAACAGAGGAGGGGCCAAAAGAAAGAGGCCAATTTCATAATTGAAGTAAATTGGGAAAGTAATTGCATCCGCTGTCTGAATCATGAAAGTTACAGTTTGTCTTCTATATCCTTTAAACGCCTAGACATTCTATCAATGTAATAAAAAATAAGCAGACAAACAAGTTCTGTATATTTTTGTGCACTAGAAAAGGGGACATTAAAGGTGGTTAAATTGATAAATATTTATGGTTATATCTCATCCCTGGGGACTAATTGTGCATAGGCTGATAAAAGGACACCTTTCACAGCTCTATTGGTAGACAGGAACATGCCCCACAAGCATAACAAATGCGAGTACATTAAAAAAAAAAAGAAAAAAGTCTATACATATTACATCACTATGCAATATATTTAGGCAGAAATCTAAAAAGCATTGCCGTGATGTTTTCATTCTTAACAATATGCTTTTAAAAACGGCCTCCCCAATAGGGTAAGCACTAACTGAAGTTTTGACAAATTAGTTTGACAAGATGAGCAACTTTTTAACTGGAAAGTGGATACATCCTGCTGGCATTCATTTGGAACTTCCATTCTTTCACAATTGTGACCCCTTTCCCCCCGGTGACTTGTAACATGTTGCAATGCTACAGTAATGGATGTGACATTATGTGACACAAGCCTGGACTGTGTGGTCTGAGCATGCGAGTAACATGAGTCAAGAACTGGCTCCGTCATGATTGTCAGGGATATAAAGAAATTGGAATGAATACCATGAACATTTTAATAGAAAAATGTAGCTAAATATGCCATTTACAAACAGTAGAGCTTTCTTTATTCATTTGAGTGACAATAGGATAGGAGATATATGCATGAGTGATACAGGGAGCTGGAGGTACTGCCCCACTGAGATTTACAATCTAAAGGTTTAGGGGTAAAAAACACAGTAATAATATCTACTGGTGACCTGTTCCTTGTTGTAGACAGAAAGCCTTCATAAAAGAAAGAAGTCTTTTAGAGATAATGATACTGGCAAAAATGTTGTACTGGTTTTACGGAGAACCCAAGTAAAAAGCTAAAGGTGAGATCTATCTGTCTGTAAGTCAAGATTATATATAAATAAGTTTTTTGGTGCAAGAAATAGAATCATGGCTATTTGTGGGAGAGATCTGATTCCTGTTGGTTTTTAAAACAATCGGTAGACACAATAGATAATTTCAGAGCACACTTGCACATCCTCCCCACAGAAGCCACAGCCAATGATATTTGCTGCCGTTTTTAGCATACGTTACCTTATGCCAGTATAGCGATGCTCTAGGCATCTTCAATGTATAGCTGAGATAGGTATTTCTTTTGCTGTTGCATTGCTTAGGGCTAAATTTATTAACGCGCCCCTGTACGCCTCAGCTCGCCTGTGGCGGGGCGAAAATACCCGCAGGTATTCGGCATTGCACACGAGCGCAATTTTGCACTCGCGTGCAATCCCGCCCCCTGCCCGTGCACAGCCAATCAACGCGCGGGCAGGAGCTGTCAATCTCCTCGGTCTGACTAGACCGAGGAGATTGAATTTCTCCAGATTAGAGGTGGCGAAGAGGATTCAGGAAGCAGCGGTCTGGTGACCGCTGCTTGATAAATGACGGCGAGCAAGTTCTTGAGAGAACTTGCTGCCGTATGGGCTTAATAAATCTAGCCCTTAGTTAAATAAATATAATGAATGAATGTGATTTTATATTTTTTAATAAAACGGCAGCACAAACTATTTGTGTAAACTTTGGGTTGAGGCTGCACTGTCACCTTTTATTTAAAACATTGCATTAACCTTTTGGCTGCTGGAGAGTGAACCTATTGGTTAATAATGCTTTGCAGTCTTACTCTTTCAGTCAAGGGTTAAACTAAATGCAGAAATCCTGCTGATAATATCATTTTAATAGTAAACGGATCCTCCATCTATTTATTTAAATCACATTGTTTACACACAACCAGAATGAACCACTCTTTTTGTTTACTCTCCACAGCAATGTAAATTTAAAGCTACGTAGCTAAATTGCTACGATAGTGATACTGAAAAAGATTACTTATGACAAACTGTGGTGAAGCCATGCGGGTCGGACCTTTGGCTGGCGTTTTTGTTGCTTATCATGCCGATTTTCACCCTTGCTTTTTCTTTTTTTTTTTTTTACCTAACTAAACATGACATTTCCTGTTTGTCACATTTGCTCGAAAATCCAGAGAATGAAGTTTACATTGTATTTATTATATTAATAAGTGTGCTAAAGCATGAAGGAAAGCACTTTCATTCAAATATATTAAAGGAAACATTAAACCCAAAAATGTTCTTTCATAATTCAGGCAGAGAATACAATTTTAAACAACATTCCAATTTACTTCTATTATTTAATTTGCTTCATTATTTAGATATTCTTAGTTAAAGAAATAGCAATGGATACGGGTGAGCAATCACATGAGGCATCTATGTGACAGCCACCAATCAGAAGCTACTGAGCCCTATCTAGATATACTTTTCAGGAAATAATATCAAGAGAATGAAGCAGATTAGATAATAGAAGTAAATTAGAAAGTTGTTTAAAATGGTATTCTCTATCTGAATCATGAAATAAAAAATTGGGGGTTTAATGTTCCTTTAAAGGCAAATAAAAATAGTTATTGCTGAATAAAGTTTTGTTAAAACTTACATTTTTGTTTAAGGAGACGTAAAGGAGCCATACAATTGCGAATAGACCATTTATCTAATGTGTTAGAACATTTTATTGCTAAAGTTTCTTATATGTAACTGTTTTTTTTTTTTACGTCTGCAAAAATATTAAATACAAGTTTAAGTCAGCTCCAGAGCAGCAATGCACTGCTGGGAGCTAGCTGAACATATCTGGTGAGCCAATGACACGAGACAGATGTGTAGCCACCAATTACCAGCTAGCTCCCAGTAGTGCATTGCTGCTTCTGAAGATATGTACATATACTTTTCAAAAAAATATACCAAGAGAACAAATTACATTTCTCTTGTTAAGTGTATCCAGTCCACGGATCATCCATTACTTATGGAATATATTCTCCTTCCCAACAGGAAGCTGCAAGAGTCCACCCACAGCAAAGCTGCTATATAGCTCCTCCCCTAACTGCCATATTCAGTCATTCTCTTGCAAGCCTCAACATAGATAGGAGGTCGTGAGAGTCTGTGGTGCTTTCTACTTAGTTTATTCTTCAATCAAAAGTTTGTTATTTTTAAATGGCACCGGAGTGTGCTGTTTATCTCAGGCAGTATTTGGAAGAAGAATCTGCCTGCGTTTTTCTATGATCTTAGCAGACGTAACTAAGATCCATTTGCTGTTCTCACACATTCTGAGGAGTGAGGTACTTCAGAGGGGGAATGGCGTGCAGGTTTTCCTGCAGATAAGGTATGTGCAGTAAAATATTTTTCTAGGAATGGAATTGACTAAGAAAATACTGCTGATACCGAAGTAATGTAAGTAAAGCCTTAAATGCAGCGATAGCGACTGGTATCAGGCTTATTAATAGAGATACATACTCTTATAAAAATGTGTTTTAAAACGTTTGCTGGCATGTTTAATCGTTTTTTAACGTACATTGGTGATAACACTGTAATGTTGGTATAGCCTTAAATGCAGTAAAAGCGACTGGTATCAGGCTTATTAATAGAGATACATACTCTTGTAAAAATGTGTATTAAAACGTTTGCTGGCATGTTTAATCGTTTTTTAACATATGTTTGGTGATAAAACTTATTGGGGCCTAAGTTTTTTCCACATGGCTGGCTTAAATTTTGCATAGAAACAGTTAACTGAAGCTTCCCACTGTTGGCTGTGGCAGTTTGTTGTGTCTGTTTTTAAAAACGTCTATGTCGTTTTTTTTTTTTATCTGTTTTTTGCATTAAGGGGTTAATCATCCATTTGCAAGTGGGTGCAATGCTCTGTTACCTTATTACATGTACTGTAAAAATTTCGTTTGTTTTACTGCCTTTTTTTCACTGTTTTTCAAATTTTGACAAAATTTGTTTCTCTTAAGGGCACAGTAACGTTTTATATATTTGCTTGTTAACTTGATTTAAAGTGTTTTCCAAGCTTACTAGTCTCATTATTAGTCTGTTCTAACATGTCTAACATAGAGGAAGCTCTGTGTTCATTATGTTTTAAAGCCATGGTGGAACCCCATCTTAGAATGTGTACCAGATGTACTGATTTCATGTTGAACAATAAAGATCATTTTTTGTCTTTAAAAACATTATCACCAGAGGATTCTGTCGTGGGGGTAGTTATGCCGACTAACTCTCCCCACGTGTCAGACCTTTTGACTCCCGCTTTAGGGACTCACGCTCAAATGGCGCCAAGTACATCAAGGGCACCCATAGCGTTTCTTTTACCAGGGGATTCTGTCGAGGGGAAAGTTATGCCGACTAACTCTCCCCACGTGTCAGACCCTTCGACTCCCGCTTCAGGGACTCACGCTCAAATGGCGCCAAGTACATCAAGGGCGCCCATAGCGTTTATTTTACAAGACATGGCAAAGGTGGTGAATAATATTCTGGCAGCAGTATTAGTCAGACTACCTGAAATTAAAGGAAAGCAGTTAGCTCTGGGGGTAGATACAGAGCATACAGACGCTTTAAGAACCATGTATGATACTACCTCACAATATGCTTACTCTGTGGGTGATTTTGTTTTGACTCAGGGAAGATGATTTAACCTGATTCTGATATTTCTACATTTAAAATTTATGCTTGAGAACCTCCACTTGTTGCTCAGGGAGGCTTTGGCTGCTCTGAATGAATGTGTACAATCGCAGGGCCAGAGAAATTGTGTAGACTGGATAAATAATATGCAGTGCCGGTGTGTACTGATGTTTTTCCAATACCTAAAGAGGTTTACTAAATTTTTTTTTTAATAAGGAATGGGATAGACCAGGTGTGCCGTTCTCTTCCCCTCCTATTTTTTAGAAGAATGTTTTCTAATAGTTACCACCACACGGGACTTCTGGCAGACAGTTCCTAAGGTGGAGAGAAGAGTTTCTACTCTAGCTAAGCGTACCACTACCTCTGACGAGGACAGTTGTGCTTTTTAGATCCAATGGATAAAAAATGTTTATTCAACAGGGTTTTATCCTGCAGCCCCTTGCATACATTGCTTCTGTCACTGCTGCTGCGGCGTTCTGGGTTGAGTCTCTTGATGAGGCTTTACAGTTAAGCGACTCCATTGGATGAATATATTTGACAAGCTTATGCTAGCCAATTCCTTTGTTTTCTGATGCCTTGTTCATTTGACTAGACTAACGGCTAAGAATTCTGTTTTTTACTATACTGGCGCGCAGAGCGCTATGGCTTATATCATGGTCAGCTGTCGTGACTTTAATAAATAAGCTACTTAACTTCCCTTCAAGGGGCAGACCCTATTCGGCATGGTTTGAAGGAGATTATTGCTTATATCACTGGAGGTCATGCCCTTCCTCAGGATAGGTCCAAATCAAGGGCCAAAAAAAAAAAAAGTCTAATTTTCGTGCCTTTTAAAAACTTCAGGGCAGGTGTGGCATCCTCTTCCTCTAAGGCAAAACAAGAGGGAATTTTTGCTCAGTCCAAGGCGGTCTGGAGACAATCGGACCTGGAACAAAGATAAGCAGGCCAAGGAGCCTGCTGCTGCCTCTAAGGCAGCATGAAGGAACGGACCCCTATCCGGTAACGGATCCTATAGGGGGCAGACTTTCATTCTTCGCCCAGGCGTGGGCAAGAGATGCCCAGGATCCCTAGGCATTGGAATTTATATCCCAGAGATATCTTCTGGATTTCAAAGATTCCCCCCCAAAAAAAGGGGAGATTTCGCCTTTCACAATTATCTGCAAACCAGATAAAGAAGGAGGCATTCTTACATTGTGTACGAGATCCATCCAGTTCCAAGAGAGGAACAGGGACAGAGTTTTTACTCAAATCTGTTTGTGGTTCCCAAGGAGAGGGAACCTTCAGACCTATTTTGGATCTAAAGATCTTAAACAAATTCCTCAGAATTCCGTCATTTAAGATGGAAACTATTCGTACCATCTTAACTATGATCCAGGAGAGTCAATAGAGGACTACAATGTATTTGAAGGATGCTTATCCTCACATTGTGATGCATAAAGATCACCATCGTTTTTCAGGTTTGCCTTTCTAGACAGGCATTACCAGTTTGTAGCTCTTTCCTTTGGGATATCTACAGCCCCAAGAATCTTTATGGAGGTTCTGGGGTCGCTTTGGCGGTCCTTAGACCGCGGGGCATAGAAGTGGCCCCTTATTTAGACGACATCCTGATACAGGCGTCAAACATCCAAATTGCCCAGTCTCATACGGACGTAGTACTGGCATTTCTGAGATCACATGGGTGGAAAGTGAACAAGGAAAGAGTTCTCTATCCCCAATCTCAAGGGTTTCCCTCCTAGGGACTCTGATAGATTCTGTAGAAACGAAAATTTACCTGACGGAGTCCAGGTTGTCAAAGTTTCTAAATCTCTGCCGTGTTTTTTCATCCCATCCGCGCCCTTCGGTGGCTCAGTACATGAATGAAATCGGCTTAATGGTAGTGGCAAGGGACATAGTACCGTTTGCACGTCTACATTTCAGACCGCTGCAACTATGCATGCTCAGTCAGAGGAACGGGGATTACACAGATTTGTCCCCCTGTTAAACCTGGACCAAGAGACCAGAGATTCTCTTCTCTGGTGACTATGTCGGGTCCATCTGTCCAAGGGTATGACCTTCCGCAGGTCAGATGGGACAATTGTTACAATAGATGCCAGCCTTTTAGGTTGGGATGCAGTCTGGAACTCCCTGAAGGCTCAGGGATAGTGGACTTAGGAGGAGACCCTCCTTCTAATAAATATTCTGGAACTGGGAGTGATATTCCATGCTCTTCAGACTTGGCCTCAGTTAGCAACTCTGAGGTACATCATACTCAGTCGGACAATATACACGACTGTGGCTTACATCAGCCATCAAGGGGGAACAGAAGTTCCCTAGCAATGTTAGAAGTCTTACAATAATTCACTGGACAGAGACTCACTCTTGTCTATCAGCTATCCATATCCCAGGTGTTGAGAACTGGGAGGTGGATTTTCTAAGTCGTCAGACTTTTCTTCCGGGGGAGTGGGATTTCCTCCGGAGGTCAAGACCAAGCAGGAGAGGGCTTTGGTGTTTTTGACAGCGCCTGCGTAGCCACGCAGGACCTGGTATGCAGATCTGGTGGACATGTCATCCTTTCCATCACGGTCTCTGCTTCTGAGACAGGTCCCTCTACCTCAGGGTCCTTTCAACCATCTAAATAGAATCAATCTGAGATGGACTGCCTGGAGACTGAACGCTTGATGTTATCAAAGCATGGCTTCTCCGAGTCAGTCATTGATACCTTAATACAGACATGAAAGCCTGTCTCTAGGAAAATTGAACATAGATATGGTGTAAATATCTGATTGTTATGAATCCAAGGGTTACTCATGGAGTAAAGTCTGGATTCCCAGGATATTATCTTTTCTCCAAGATGTTTTTGAGAAAAGGGTTGTCAGCTAATTCCTTAAAAGGGGACAGATTTTTACTCTGTCTATTTTTTTGCACAAGCGTCTGGCAGGTATTCTAGACATTCAGGCATTTGGTCAGGCTTTGGTTAGATCCAAGCCTGTGTTTAAAACTGTTGCTCCGCCATGGAGCTTAAACCTGATCTTAAGGTTCTTCAAGAAGTTCCGTTTGAACCTTTTTTGTTCCATAGATATCAATCTTTATCTTGGAAAGTTCCTTTTGGGTAGCTAATTCCTCGACTCGTAGAGTCTCCAAGTTATCTGTGTTACAATGTGATTCTCCTTATCTGGTTCTTCGTACGGATAAGGTAGTCCTGCGTACCAACCTGGGTTTTTTCCTAAGGTGGTATCTAACAAGTACATCACTCAAGAGATAGTTGTTCCATGCTTGTATCCTAATCCTTCCTCAAAGAAGGAACGTCTATTACACAATATTGGACGTGGTTTGTGCTTTAAAGTTTTACTTACAAGCTACTACAGTTTTCATCAAACGTTCACCTTGTTTGTTGTCTATTCTGGACAGAGGAGAGGTCAAAAGACTTCAGCAGCCTCTCTGTCTTTTTGGTTAAAAAGCATAATTCATTTAGCTTATGAGACTGCTGGACAGCAGCCTCCTGAAGGGATTACAGCTCATTCTACTAGAGCTGTGGTTTTCACTTGGGCCTTTTTTAAATGTGGCTTCTGTTGAACAGATTTACAAGACAGAGTCTTGGTCTGCGCTTCATACTTTTCAAATTTAACAAATTTGATACCTTGCTTCTTCGGAGGCTATTTTTGGGAGAAAGGGTTTTTTTCAGGCAGTGGTAACTTCCGTTTAAGTACCTGCCTTGTCCCTCCCATCATCCGTGTACTTTAGCTTTGGTATTGGTATTCCATAAGTAATGGATGATCCGTGGACTGGATACACTTAACAAGAGAAAACATAATTTATGCTTACCTGATAAATTTATTTCTCTTGTAGTGTATCCAGTCCACGGCCCGCCCTGTCACTTTAAGGCAGGTAATTTTTTCATTTGAACTACAGTCACCACTGCACCCTATGGTTTTTCCTTTCTCTGCATGTTTTCGGTCGAATGACTGAATATGGCAGTTAGGGGAGGAGCTATATAGCAGCTTTGCTGTGGGTGGACGCTTGCAGCTTCCTGTTGGGAAGGAGAATATATTCCATAAGTAATGGATGATCCGTGGACTGGATACACTACAAGAGAAATAAATTTATCAGGTAAGCATAAATTATGTTTTTGTAATAGATGTAAATTGAAAAGTCTTCTAAAATGACATGTTATTTATAAATCATGACAGCTTAAAGGGACATGAAACCTATAATGGCTGTTTCATGATTCAGATAGAGCATACACTTTTAAACAACTTTTCATTTTACTTCTGTTGTTACATTTGTTTCATTATCTTGTTATACTCTGTGAAGGAGCAGCAATGCACTAATGGGAGCAAGCTCATAACATCAGGTGAGCCAATGACAAGAGACATATATGTGCAGCCACCAATCAGCAACCAGCTCCCAGAAGTGCATTGCTGCCCCTGTGCCTACCTATGCATGATGTTCGACCCTTACCCTAACAGTCATGTATGAGATGATGAAACGCAACACAGTCAGTGGGGCCGTGGCGATTTTGGGTTTACGCTGATTTAATGCTGCACTAGAGTATATACCTGAATTTAATTAATATTAAATATGGATTTGAATCCTTGTTATATAGTCTTAATAATGAATGAGAAACAGATTTTGAAAATGGGAAGCATAGCAAGATATAAGTACAGCACGGTGTAAACTATGGTAAAATAAAAAAATGATATGCCTTTTAATCAGGACGGCAGGTTTTACCTAGAAGCAAGCTTTGACCTATTTAAAGAAACGTTACAACTACATACGCAAGCTCACATTTCCACTTTGCATATAAACACAGTGCAGACATAAACACACCCTCATGCTAGAACAATTATACCCCCCCCCCGTACAGCAGGAGATAATATTGAAACATTCTCCAATTTGTCCTAGACACTCACTAGCATTCTAAACTGTGACTGCATTTTAGCCTTCAAATTTATTTATCTAATCTATTGATTTAATTAAAAATGCTAAAGTGTGATAAAACAATTTGATCCATGTGAGTTGATGTATAAACGATGGGTCTAATTTTGTTTTTTTTAATTTAAGAAAATGATTTTTTTAAAGGGACAGTCTTTCATGATTCAGATAGGGCGTGCAATTTTAAACAATTTCTCAATGTACTTTTATCATCAAATATGCTTTGTACTCTTAGTATTCTTTATTGAAAGCTAAACCTAGGCAGGCTCATATGCTATTTTCTAAGCCCTTGAAGGCCACCTCGTGTCTCAGTGCATTTTAACAGTTTTGTTTACAGCTAGACAGCACTAGTTCATGTGTGCCATATAGATAACATTGTGCTCACTCCATTGGAGTTACCTAGAAGTCAGCACTGATCAAATGCAAGTCTGAAATAAGGGGTCAGTTTGCAGAGACTTGGATACAAGGTAATCACAGAGGTAAAAAGTATATTAATATAACCATGTTAATTTTGCAAAACTGTCCCTTTAATTCTATTTTAGTAAAGCGCTGAATGCCGCGAGCAGCCACCTTCTTCCGCATTCGGATCATCATGATGGATCTGTAAATTAGTTCATTAGTTAAATGAGCCATTTTTAGTGAACAAAAAATTTAAATAATGAAAAAAGTTAAGATAATTTGACCAAAATAAAGTGTACGTTTAGTAAAAGGTCTTGAAAATATATTACAAAAGCTGTAAGAAAACTGGTCCAAAAGGGGTTTTCTGATAGATTGTAAAACTTTTGATGAGGAGTGAAGTAATACCTGGTGATTTTATGCAGTGTTAAGCCATTTAAAAACAACTAGAAAAGCTGTTTTTAATGATGGATTTGATTGGCTCAGAGTTGAAAAAACTAAATAAATGCCAAATATAATTATATATTCAAACCAAAGATTAGCCTTAGAAAGTTTTATGAGTTGTTTAAATATTGAAAAACATAAGTGTAAAGTGTTAGTGTCCATAAATTAATGGGTGCTGCCATGTTTTAACCTAAGTTTCATTCTCTGATGAGGCTGATTTAGATTATAAATGAGACACTAAACTGTGCAACCAATGAATGTGAAACATAGCAGTGTTAATTCTTAAAGGGTCAGTTTACCCCACATTTGTCAACCCTTTCAATCATTCCCAGTAATCCATTTTACCTGCTGGAGTGTATTACATGGTTTATAAGTGTCTCGTTTACCCTTATTTCGGCATTTTAAATAGCTGATTTAGCCTATGATATCCCCACCTATACTGAATGTTTCTGGTCTTACATCCAGGCTATTGGCAAGCCTATGTAAACACAGCCAGCAGAATAAATTACACTCCCAGTAGGGTGCAGGATAGTTAAGTAATAAAACATTAATTATCCATTGTCCTCTCTAAGTATTGAGCTTTGGTTTTCCAGACAAATAATATAAGATAAGGAAGCAAAGTCTGTGTACACAAAGTGATAACATAATGAGACATTACCTGCAAGCTCAACCCATTTCAATAGGTTGTGGTTTAAAAACACAAAACCGGCTAATTCATATGCACCAATAAACCTGAAACTGCAATTTCTCATACATTTATACTCTGCAGCTGGTATAACAAGTCATTTGAAAAACATTAAGGGAAAAACTATTTTACAGTGTACTGTCCCAAAACTATTTATTGCTTAAAAAGATAGTTAATCCCTTTATTACCCATTCTCCAGTTTTGCATAACCAACACTGTTATATATATAAACGTTTTACCTTTGTGATTAAATTATATCTAAGCCTCTGCATACTGCCCCTGTACCTCAGTGCTATTTACAGACTTGTATTTTAGCCAATTAATGCTGGTTCATAAATAACTCCACGTGAGTGAGCACAATTATCAATATGACACATGAACTAGAGCTGTCTGGTTGTGAAAAGCTAATAAAGTGCACTGAGATAAGAGGTGGTCTGCAGAGGCTTAGATGTTTAAAAGTTATAAAGTATGTTAATATAACAATGTTGCGTGTGGAAAACTCGGGAATAGGTAGTAAATGTGTTATCTGTCTTTTTAAAGTGAATGTAAACTTAACCCTATTTGTTCAGGGCAGAGTTTTAAAAATGAGGCAGTGTTTGTCATCAATTTGTTTTATATTTATTTATTTACTCACATTTTTACCTTTTTAAACCTCTGACGATAAGCGCAGCTCTCCCGCCCGCCATTTTGTTGCAATGTGAGTAAATAAATAAATAAAAAAATTAATGACTTAAACTTTGCCTCATTTTTAAAACACTATCCAATGCCCTGAACAAATAGGGTTAAGTTTACATTCACCTTAAGCAATAAAAAAAATCAAGTAGACTAGGGCTGGGCAATATGGGGGGGGGGGTGGAATCGCTATATTTTTTTAAAGAAATACGCGATTGCGATTTAATTGTGATTTTCCTAAATATTACTATAACACCTTCATTTTTCAATAAGAAGTTTATTTAACACTACAGAATCTTAATGTACATGTTTCTCAATGTCCAATTCACTCTGGGAGCATAAAAATACAAACCACATATGTGTTTTTTAATATATATATATATATATATATATATATATATATATACATACAAACATTTGAGTACAAATGTACTGCAGTACATATGTGTGTGTATCTATATATATATATATATATATATATATATACAGTATGTGTGTGTGTATATATATATATATATATATAAATATATATATAATTATTTTTATTTTTTTAAAACATTTTATCTTTACTGAAAATGAGCCCTGCTCCTGTGCAGGAATCAAATACAGGCATATAGCAGTAGGGGTGGGGGGCTGCTCCTTTCAGAAATGCTGTGCCTTGCTGATATCAAATACATTGTAAATGCAGTAAACCCAGCAGCTAGCTAGCAGAGCCTTTTTGGCAGCCGTGGGGTTAACTGCATCTGCTATGTATTTGAGCCGTTTCCCAGAGAGCAGGAGATTGTGTGGGAGGTTCCATAATGATTACATACCCTAAGGGGCCTATCTATCAAGCTCCGAAAGGAGCTTGACGGCCTGTGTTTCTGGCGAGTCTTCAGAAAACAGCAGTTATGAAGCAGCGGTCACAAAGCCCGCTGCTCCATAACCTGTCAGCCTGCTCTTAGCAGGCGGACAGACATCGCCGGAAATCAACCCGATCGAGTATGATCGGGTTGATTGACACCCCCCTACTGGTGGCCCATTGGTCGAGTCTGCAGGGGGCGGCGTTGCACCAGCAGCTCTTTTGAGCTGCTGGTGCAATGCTGAATACGGAGAGTGTATTGCTCTCCTTATTCAGCGAGGTCTGGCGGACCTGATCCACACTGTCGGATCAGGTCCGCCAGACCTTGTTAAATAGAGGCCAATGTTTCAGACTGCTGACGTCCCGAGGGGGAAATATTAGTAAGTGGCTTTCCCTCCTCTTCACTCTCCTGCATGGGCTCTGCTTTTAGACTTCTAAAGATTAATTGGCTGCTACTGAGATCACAAACAGAAAGTGAAAGTAAAACAGCCATTTTACAAATGTGTGCTAAAAGCAACCACTAGATGGTGCTGGTTTGCAAGAAATCACATACAAAGCAATGCAGTACAGCCACATCTGAGGATTTATTTATTTTTTAAATCGCGTACTCTCGCGGTTTTATAACTGCAACAATTAATCGCGGTTTAAAACCGCATCCGCGATTAATCGTGCAGCCCCAATGTAGACTGTCCCTTTTAAAGCCCACAATTGTTTAATTAAATTATAGGACTAGAGGACAAAGTAAAAATGAAAGTATGTTATTAAATGTTATTATTTTTATTTTTTTTAAATACACATAATTCAAAAAATTATATTACTAAGTGTATAAAGTCCCTTTAATTGGAGTACAAATGTACTAGAGCAAACATAACATAAATACATTTTTATTAATTCATTTTAAAACAGGTACATTTACATGTAACTGATTTATTCACACTGTGTATACTACTAAAATATACATTTCAAATAGATAAAAAAAAAATATTTTAAATCTGCTGACAGATAGTGGTCTAATACAATGCCAGGTGCTGTCTTTGCACTCTGACTTTTATGTGTTAATTACTTTGAATTGGAACGTGGGCAGTTTATAGTATTGGGGTATGGAAGTTTTACAGCACCCACCTTTACTCACTGGACACCTTAGGGTTATGATTTAATTTCAAATGTCAAAAATGGTTAAACATGGAAGTTACTTTGCAGGTTTTTCTTTAATAATCAATTCCATTTAGGCACTTGTACATGACAGTACTGATGATGACATTTTTGCATGTCCTTTGATATGCTTTAAAATATATATTTGAAGTTTAATATAAAAAAAAAATCAGTGCAATAGTTATAAAATAGTTAAACATTTAAATTAAATGAAAATCTGTTATTTAGATTGGGTCTTCCACTCACTAGCAATCCTGAATGTTTGAAGTGAATCTGTTGAATCTCCGTTTTAGGGAATCATCTATGTCACATTATTTTTATTTTTTTTGGACTACATATGACAATTTTAGAAATTTTCCAGCCATAGCCCAAATTAATTTATAGATTGTCATGTGTTATATGGACACACAAAGGCCTTCTTTAAGCCATTTGGGTATCTACAGTTTATTGGCCACTGTATGTAACAAATAAAATAAAAAATCTTATTTTTTTTATATATGTATGTGTGTGTATATATATATATATATATATATATATATATATATATAAATATATATATATATATATAAATAAGATTTTTTTTGCCAGCCAAGGTGGCCTTATAAAGTATCTATCCAAAGCACAAACTAACTGCAAAATTTAACATACATTTATTTAATAATAATTTGTGCAATAAACATTTAAACATTTTGAGATATATATATATATATGTGTGTGTGTATGTATGTTTATATTTATTTATATATATATATATATATATGTCAATTCAAATTTACCAGCACTCACTATATAGTCCCAAATACCGGGGTGCTCCCAAATTTTCAATATGGATTGGTGGTTCAAGTGAACAGAGGCACTCACCGTGTTTCAAATGTGCTTTATTCTCTCATACGAGTAAACGTTTTCGGGCTGCGATGCCCGTTATCAGACTCCTAAAATGAAAAACAGTGCCACTGTGATGTGATGACGGGCATCACAGCCCGAAAACGTTTACTTGTATGAGAGAATAAAGCACATTTGAAACACAGCAAGTGCCTCTGTTCACTTGAACCACCAATCCATATATATATATATATATATATATAGAGAGAGAGAGAGAGAGAGAGAGAGAGAGAGAGTATGAAGAGAGAGAAAGAATTAATACACATAAAAATTATGTACTGCAGGGTACTGTTGCTGTCAGGCACCCATTTTACTTCTGAGAGTTATACCAGATTAGAAGTTCACATCATGCTCTGCACAGGTTTTCACATTCCCTCCTCCTTGCAATAGTTATACGGTCGCTCATGGCAGGAAGGAGAAGGACCTATAATTTTAAGAGACCAGAAGCTGTTGGAAAAGGCCACACACGCTAATGGATACTTTGCCAAAAAAGGCATTTAAAATGGAATTGCGTTAAGAGAATGGAAGGAACCGTTACATTTGTGGCCTATAACTAAGTGTTAAAGACTGTTAAAGACTGTGTCACTCCCAGACCTTGTTTCTGTTAAGTTGGATGGAAAACTCTCTCCTCTTATTTTCCCCTCCTCCCTGTCTTGGAACAGCAAACCAACGACCTTGTACTCAGACACAGATGCTGTGCATTGAATGGAGGTCTCCACAGACTAGTAGCATTGTATTCAGGGCCACTTTGTCTTTTTTTTCAGTGCATATCCAGCATAAAAATACTTACTAGGTATTGTGATGTCTCATTTAGGATTTCTTTTTCTTTTTTTTTTTTTAAGAATGGACAGTGCCATGTAGTCATTTTAATAACAGATTATTTAATGAGTAGTTATAACACAATTATCATGACTAACACCAAAACCATTATTTTGTACTAATGATTCTTATTAATGATTAATTGGGAAGAAATAAACTACTTTTGGGATTTTCATTTGCCGCCTTCAGGCTTAGGGTAAGTAATGGAAGAGATCTCACTGTCATAAATGCTTGCATTTTGTTCCTGTACAAGTTTATTATAACTTTAAAAATGTCACGCATAATTGGGGAGAAGAGCGTTGAAATGATTTTGAATTAGTTTACACACAATTACATTATTATTTAGCAGCTAAAGTAGTAGGTTATAAATATATTTAAAAGCCTGTTTTCTCCCAAATGTTTATTGTTTCAGTCGATCATATAATACAAATGACCTATTGGGGATGCTGCTTCCAACCCACTCCACTTTAATTCCGCCTGAAGCGGAAGTTAAGAAGCAGCAGTCCTAAGACCGCTGCTCCTTAACTCGTCCGCCACCTCTGAGGTGGCGGACAGCAATCAGATCGATCGAATACGATCAAGATGATTGACACCCCCTGCTAGCGGCCAATTGGCCGCAAATCTGCAGGGGGCGGTATTGCACCAGCAGTTCACAAGAACTGCTTCTGGAATGATAAATGTGTATGCTGTCGGCATTTATCGATGTGCGGCGAACATGATTCGCTATAGCGGTTCATGTCTGTCCGTGCCATGGTAAATTTACCCCATAGTCTCTGAATCCTCATAATCCTTTGTGAAAAGAGAAAACAAATTGCAAGCATGCATATAGCTTAGTGGTACGTTCACCAACATTTACAGTAGTGGAGAACTTGATTTAGCTTTTTTGTAATATTTTTACCTCGCAAATATTAGTGAAATGTCTTGTAGTATCTGGCTTATTTTGTCTAGGATCTTGGTTCAGCTCCCTTATATAGGGCCAGATTACAAGTGGAGCGCTGATTAATGCTCCCGCTTAAAACTTTAGTTGCGCTAGAATTATGCTTTTTGCTCTTATAGGGTTGCACCTACTTTGCGATTTGAAAGCTGACTGTTTTCGTTTGAGCGTTAACCTGACGAACGAAAAAACAAACAAACGTACAATATTGTGTGTGCGTTCACGTATTTTCACATAGTAGTCAAGGGAGAAAAAAAAAGTTGAAAAAACACCCCACTCCCACGCAAACCAGATCACATATTCTCAAGTGTGCTAACCCAACTTGAAAATATGAATATTTCACATTCCAATGTTCTTCACATACAAGAATATGTTTTATTTATTCATAAATAAATATTTCTACATATATCTGATGGTATTTTGGCACAATATATATCTAAATATATACATGATTTTACATAGGTATAGATATATATAGATATACATAGGAATATCTATTTAGAAATATGTGCTATGTACAGAAGATTGGAATGTGAAATATTTACAGTAAATATATAGTTAAAATATTAATTAAATATGAATATTGCATGAATATGTTTTTAAATATTTTAATCTACTCTAACTGCAAATGGCTCCAATGCACACACACATATATATACATACATACATACACACACACACACATATGTATTTATGTGTTTATATGTGTATATATGTCTGTAAATAAATAAATACACATATAAATACATATGTGTGTATATATATATATATACACACACACATATACATCTTTAGACATGTATATGTATGTATCTCAAAGTTAAAGCCCTTTGCATACCTTTTTTTCAGACACTAAAGATCTCATATCTTTCAGCCTTTATAATTGTTTTGTGCAATATGTTTTTAATACTTTTTATTAGATGTTGTTATTATGGGTGTAAGTGTACTTTGTAATGTATGTAATGCAACTTTTTAGTTGCGCTCAAGCGATCACGTTTACTTTCAACTCGTAATAGAATCGGTTAGCCCGACGAGCGATAAACCCCTTAACGCTTGCGTACAAAACTTTGCCCTCCACTCTTATTCTGGCCCATAATCTTTTACATTTAATGTAAACCTTAGTTGGCATTAAGAAATGTATGGAAATTCAAATGCAAAAATCTTTTTTTTTAATACCATAGATTAATTTTCTCAAATGTAAAAAGTAAAAGTGAATTTTATGAAATAATCCATTAAGATTTTTTTTTTTTTAATTGCTTGGTTTATTTAATATACAAAAATGGGGCAAGTTGAGGGTTTTTAACGCACTAATACATATTTATTAGTATGACATCATACACGCATCTTTCCTATATGGTAAAATTGATTCTTAGATTTGATAGGAATAAAAGAACAATTTCCGGTTTTGTATGTTGTAACAGCTTATTTCACTGACTTTTTAATCTATTTAAATGTCAAACACTCACCCTGCTATATTATTGCTCCTTTAATTGGTATCGGTGGGTTGTAATTAGCATACTGTATATATTGTAATGTCCCTAACAGTTCTATAAAGGGATATGAATATCTTATGATACATTGTATTTGGTGGTAAAATAATCAAATTACCGCACTGTTTCCTAATAAGAAGTGATTTGGTGTAGGTGGCACAGCTGTAATGTGACTCAATGTGTTTGCATGAGACTGTCTCTGAAGCTTATTAAGATAGGTTAAAGCAGGGGCAGAAAGGTGGGTGTGATGCTCTGGGTGTAGCAGTTGCTATACCGGCGCAGCGCTGGTGTGTGACACATGGTTTTTGTCTTTTCATCTTCTGTACAAGCCAGCAAGTTTCCTGCAGCTTCTCTTCCCAGCCCTTGACAAATGATTGCCAGATGTTGAGATCTTTTCAGACCTCTATCCCTCTCCCTTTAGCGAACTTGCAGCTTGGGGATACTCGACTCTCTCTTGCCCATTTCATCTCCTTCCCACATCTGCCAGGGACACACAGGCAACACTTTCCCTACATGAGAGTTTAAAGTTTACTCAGCCCTCCTTTGCTCTCGTTTGCTTTTTTTTTTTTTTTTTTTTTTTTTAAATTCTTGGCTTTAGTTCCAAAGCAGCAGAATGAGGCCCTTCTGTCTTGGTTCAGTGCTTGTATGAATGCAGCATGTTTATTTTTCTTATCCACATTTTTAATGTGTTGTATGATATAGTACTATAGAACATCCCCTTGAAATGCAGCAGTGTTTGTGATTTTGTACTTTATATATAACAAAGTCTGTATGTAGATAGATAGACAGATAGATAGATATCTAATTGTCATAAATATATTTAAATGAAACAGGCTATTTATTTTAATCATGTCCAAACCATTTTAATACTGACCTGATCAACCAAGATCAAATTAAAGGTATAGTAAACCCCACATTTTTATTTTATGATTCAGATAGAACATACAATTTTAAACAACTTTTCTCCAACATAGGTGTGTCCGGTCCACGGCGTCATCCTTACTTGTGGGATATTCTCTTCCCCAACAGGAAATGGCAAAGAGCCCAGCAAAGCTGGTCACATGATCCCTCCTAGGCTCCGCCTACCCCAGTCATTCTCTTTGCCGTTGTACAGGCAACATCTCCACGGAGATGGCTTAGAGTTTTTTAGTGTTTAACTGTAGTTTTTCATTATTCAATCAAGAGTTTGTTATTTTCAAATAGTGCTGGTACGTACTATTTACTCAGAAACAGAAAAGAGATGAAGAATTCTGTTTGTATGAGGAAAATGATTTTAGCAACCGTAACTAAAATCCATGGCTGTTCCACACAGGACTGTTGAGAGCAATTAACTTCAGTTGGGGGAACAGTTTGCAGTCCCTTGCTGCTTGAGGTATGACACATTCTAACAAGACGATGTAATGCTGGAAGCTGTCATTTTCCCTATGGGATCCGGTAAGCCATGTTTATTACGATTGTAAATAAGGGCTTCACAAGGGCTTATTTAAACTGTAGACTTTTTCTGGGCTAAATCGATTGATTATTAACACATATTTAGCCTTGAGGAATCATTTTATCTGGGTATTTTGATATAATAATATCGGCAGGCACTGTTTTAGACACCTTATTCTTTAGGGGCTTTCCCAAAGCATAGGCAGAGTCTCATTTTCGCGCCGGTATGGCGCACTTGTTTTTGAGGACAGCATGGCATGCAGCTGCATGTGTGTGGAGCTCTGATACATAGAAAGGTCTTTCTGAAGGCATCATTTGGTATCGTATTCCCCTTTGGGCTTGGTTGGGTCTCAGCAAAGCAGATTCCAGGGACTGTAAAGGGGTTAAATATAAAAACGGCTCCGGTTCCGTTATTTTAAGGGTTAAAGCTTCCAAATTTGGTGTGCAATACTTTTAAGGCTTTAAGACACTGTGGTGAAATTTTGGTGAATTTTGAACAATTCCTTCATACTTTTTCGCAATTGCAGTAATAAAGTGTGTTTAGTTTAAAATTTAAAGTGACAGTAACGGTTTTATTTTAAAACGTTTTTTGTGCTTTGTTATCAAGTTTATGCCTGTTTAACATGTCTGAACTACCAGATAGATTGTGTTCTGACTGTGGGGAAACCAAGGTTCCTTCTCATTTAACTATATGTATTTTATGTCATAAAAAAATTTAGTAAAAATGATGCCCAAGATGATTCCTCAAGTGAGGGGAGTAAGCATGGTACTGCATCATCCCCTCCTTCGTCTACACCAGTCTTGCCCATACAGGAGGCCCCTAGTACATCTAGTGCGCCAATACTCCTTACTATGCAACATTTAACGGCTGTAATGGATAATTCTATCAAAAACATTTTAGCCAATATGCCCACTTATCAGTGAAAGCGCGACTGCTCTGTTTTAGAAAATTCTGTAGAGCATGAGAACGCTGATGATATGGTTTCTGAAGGGCCCCTACACCAGTCTGAGGGGGCCAGGGAGGTTTTGTCTGAGGGAGAAATTTCAGATTCAGGAAACATTTCTCAACAAGCTGAACCTGATGTGATTACTTTTAAATTTAAGTTGGAACATCTCCGCGCTCTGCTTAAGGAGGTGTTATCCAATTTGGATGATTGTGATTATCTGGTCATTCCAGAACCACTATGTAAAATGGAAAAGTTCTTAGAGGCCCCGGGGCCCCCCGAAGCTTTTCCTATATCCAAGCGGGTGGCGTACATTGTTAGTACAGAATGGGACAGGCCCGGTATACCTTTAGTACCTCCCCCCATATTTATAAAATTGTTTTCCTATAGTCGACACCAGAAAGGACTGATGGCAGACAGTCCCCAAGGTCGAGGGGGCGGTTTCTACTCTACACAAGCGCGCCACTATACCCATAGAAGATAGTTGTGCTTTCCAAGATCCTATGGATAAAAAATTAGAAGGTCTGCTAAAGATGTTTGTTCAGCAAGGTTCCCTTCTACAACCAATTGCATGCATTGTCCCTGTCACTGCAGCCGCGTGTTTCTAGTTTGAGCTAGGAAAGGCGATTATTAGTAATTCTTCTTCTTATGAGGAGATTATGGACAGAATTCGTGCTCTTAAATTGGCTAATTCTTTCACCCTAGACGCCACCTTGCAATTGGCTAGGTTAGCGGCGAAAAAATTCTGGGTTTGCTATTGTGGCGCAGAGCGCTTTGGTTAAAATCTTGGGCAGCGGATGCGTCTTCCAAGAACAAATTGCTTGACATTCCTTTCAAGGGGAAAACACTCTTTGGCCCTGACTTGAAAGAGATTATCTCTGATATCACTGGGGGCAAGGGCCACGCCCTTCCTCAGGATAGGTCTTTTCAAGACCAAAAATAAACCTAAGTTTCGTCCCTTTCGCAGAAACGGATCAGCCCCAAGGGCTACGTCCTCTAAGCAGGAAGGTAATACTTCTCAAGCCAATCCAGCCTGGAGACCTATGCAAGGCTGGAACAAAGGAAAGCAGGCCAGGAAACCTGCCACTGCTACCAAGACAGCATGAAATGCGGGCCCCCGATCCGGGACCGGATCTGGTGGGGGGCAGACTCTCTCTCTTCGCTCAGGCTGGGGCAAGAGATGTTCTGGACCCTTGGGCGCTAGAAATAGTCTCCCAAGGTTATTCTCTGGAGTTCAAGGGGCTTCCTCCAAGGGGGAGGTTCCACAGGTCTCAGTTGTCTTCAGACCACATAAGAAGACAGGCATTCTTACATTGGGTAGAAGACCTGCTAAAAATGGGAGTGATTCATCCTGTTCCATTAGGAGAACAAGGGATGGGGTTCTACTCCAATCTGTTCATAGTTCCCAAAAAAGAGGGAACGTTCAGACCAATCTTAGATCTCAAGATCTTGAACAAGTTTCTCAAGGTTCCATCGTTCAAGATGGAAACCATTCGAACACTTCTTCCTTCCATCCAGGAAGGTCAATTCATGACCAAGGTGGATTTCAAGGATGCGTATCTACATATTCCTATCCACAAGGAACATCATCGGTTCCTAAGGTTTGAATTCCTGGACAAGCATTTCCAGTTCGTGGCGTTTTCTTTCGGATTAGCCACTGCTCCTAGGATTTTCTCATAGGTACTAGGGTCCCTTCTGGCGGTGCTAAGACCAAGGGGCATTGCTGTAGTACCTTACTTGGACGACATTCTGATTCGAGCGTCGTCCCTTCCTCAAGTAAAGGCTCACACGGACATTGTCCTGGCCTTTCTCAGATCTCACGGATGGAAAGTGAACGTGGAAAAGAGTTCTCTATCTCCGTCAACGAGGGTTCCCTTCTTGGGAACTATAATAGACTCCTTAGAAATGAGGATTTTTCTGACAGAAGCCAGAAAAACAAAACTTCTAGACTCTTGTCGGATACTTCATTCCGTTCCTCTTCCTTCCATAGCGCAGTGCATGGAAGTGATAGGTTTGATGGTAGCGGCAATGGACATAGTTCCTTTTGTGCGCATTCATCTAAGACCATTACAACTGTTCCTGCTCAGTCAGTGGAATGGGGACTATTCAGACTTGTCTCCGAAGATACAAGTAAATCAGAGGACCAGAGACTCATTCCGTTGGTGGCTGTCCCTGGACAACCTGTCACAAGGGATGACCTTCCGCAGACCAGAGTGGGTCATTGTCACGACCGACGCCAGTCTGATGGGCTGGGGCGCGGTCTGGGGATCCCTGAAAGCTCAGGGTCTTTGGTCTCGGGTAGAATCTCTTCTACCGATAAATATTCTGGAACTGAGAGCGATATTCAATGCTCTCAAAGCTTGGCCTCAGCTAGCGAGGGCCAAGTTCATACATCAACCATCAGGGGGGAACAAGGAGTTCCCTAGCGATGGAAGAAGTGACCAAAATCATTCTATGGGCGGAGTCTCACTCCTGCCACCTGTCTGCTATCCACATCCCAGGAGTGGAAAATTGGGAAGCGGATTTTCTGAGTCGTCAGACATTGCATCCGGGGGAGTGGGAACTCCATCCGGAAATCTTTGCCCAAGTCACTCAACCGTGGGGCATTCCAGACATGGATCTGATGGCCTCTCGTCAGAACTTCAGAGTTCCTTACTACGGGTACAGATCCAGGGATCCCAAGGCGGCTCTAGTGGATGCACTAGTAGCACCTTGGACCTTCAAACTAGCTTATGTGTTCCCGCCGTTTCCTCTCATCCCCAGGCTGGTAGCCAGGATCAATCAGGAGAGGGCGTCGGTGATTTTGATAGCTCCTGCGTGGCCACGCAGGACTTGGTATGCAGATCTGGTGAATATGTCATCGGCTCCACCATGGAAGCTACCTTTGAGACGAGACCTTCTTGTTCTAGGTCCGTTCGACCCACTCCAGCTGACTGCTTGGAGATTGAACGCTTGATCTTATCAAAGCGAGGGTTCTCAGATTCTGTTATTAATACTCTTGTTCAGGCCTGAAAGCCTGTAACCAGAAAATTACCACATAATTTGGTATATCTGTTGGTGTGAATCTGCAGGATTCCCTTGGGACAAGGTTAAGATTCCTAAGAGTCTATCCTTCCTTCGAGAAGGATTGGAAAAAGGATTATCTGCAAGTTCCTTGATGGGACAGATTTCTGCCTTGTCTGTGTTACTTCACAAAAAGCTGGCAGCTGTGCCAGATGTTCTAGCCTTGGTTCAGGCTCTGGTTAGAATCAAGCCTGTTTACAAAATTTTGACTCCTCCTTGGAGTCTCAACCTAGTTCTTTCAGTTCTTCAGGGGGTTCCGTTTGAACCCTTACATTCCGTTGATATTAAGTTATTATCTTGGAAAGTTTTGTTTTTGGTTGCAATTTCTTCTGCTAGAAGAGTTTCAGAATTATCTGCTCTGCAGTGTTCTTCTCCTTATCTGGTGTTCCATGCAGATAAGGTGGTTTTGCGTACTAAACCTGGTTTTCTTCCAAAAGTTGTTTCTAACAAAGACATTAACCAGGAGATAGTTGTGCCTTCTTTGTGTCCTAATCCAGTTTCAAAGAAGGAACGTTTGTTGCACAACTTGGATGTAGTTCGTGCTCTCAAATTTTACTGCTACTAAGGTTTTCAGACAAACTTCGTCTTTGTTTGTTGTTTATTCTGGTAAACGGAGAGGTCAAAAAGCAACTTCTACCTCTCTCTCCTTCTGGATTAAAAGCATTATCCGATTGGCTTATGAGACTGCCGGACGGCAGCCTCCTGAAAGAATCACAGCTCACTCCACTAGGGCTGTGGCTTCCACATGGGCCTTCAAGAACGAGGCTTCTGTTGATCAGATATGTAAGGCAGCGACTTGGTCTTCACTGCACACTTTTTCTAAATTTTACAAATTTGATACTTTTGCTTCTTCTGAGGCTATTTTTGGGAGAAAGGTTTTGCAAGCCGTGGTGCCTTCCATTTAGGTGACCTGATTTGCTCCCTCCCTTCATCCGTGTCCTAAAGCTTTGGTATTGGTTCCCACAAGTAAGGATGACGCCGTGGACCGGACACACCTATGTTGGAGAAAACAGAATTTATGTTTACCTGATAAATTACTTTCTCCAACGGTGTGTCCGGTCCACGGCCCGCCCTGGTTTTTTTTAATCAGGTCTGATAATTTATTTTCTTTAACTACAGTCACCACGGTAACATATGGTTTCTCCTATGCAAATATTCCTCCTTTACGTCGGTCGAATGACTGGGGTAGGCGGAGCCTAGGAGGGATCATGTGACCAGCTTTGCTGGGCTCTTTGCCATTTCCTGTTGGGGAAGAGAATATCCCACAAGTAAGGATGACGCCGTGGACCGGACACACCGTTGGAGAAAGTAATTTATCAGGTAAACATAAATTCTGTTTTCAATTTAATTCTATTTTCAATTTTTCTTCATTCTCTTGTTATCCATTGCTGAAGGGACATCATTGCACTACTGGCAGGAAGCTGAAAATATCTATTTAGCCAATCACAAGAGATAAATGTGTGCAGGCACCAATTAGCAGCAGCTCCCACAAGTGTATGATATGTGCAAATTCACTTTTTAACAAGGGATACTAAGAGAATGAAGCACATTTGAAAATAGAAGTGAATTTAAAAGTGTCTTAAAATGACACGCTCTATCTGAATCATGCAAGTTTAATTTTGACTTTCCTATCCCTTTAAAGGGACATGGAACTCATTTTTTTTTCTTTCATGATTCAGATAGAGAATACAATTTAAAAAAAAGTTTCCAATTTACTTCTATTATTGAATGTGCTTTTTTATTCTCGTGTTATTATTTATTAAAGGGATATCTAGATCGGTTCCATTAAAAAAAATGTGCACAGTCTTTTATATTTACAATTTTTGAGTCACCAGATCCTACTGAGCATGTGCAAGAATTCAGACTATACGTATATGCATTTGTGATTGGCTGATTGCTATCACATGGTACAAGGGGAGTGGAAATATACATAACTTTGAAATTTGTTATAAAAAATGTACTACTCATTTGAAGCTCAGACTAAGTGCTATTGCATTGTCTTGTTATCTGGCATTTGTTGATTATGCAAATCTAATGTGTTGACTGGTCCTTTAAGTACCTTGCTAAAATAAACCATTATACTTTACTACCATAATCATCAGAGCAAAAGTTGCTTACTCAGCTAAAATGTCTGACATCCTACTATGGATGATATTTTGACTTGGAATCAAAATACAAACACTACAACAATATATTAAAATATATTAATTTGTAAGTTCTCGTTTGAGCAGGGTGCATGGTTTCATCCTGTCTCTCTGCCTCCTTAAAGGGACAGTCAAGTATAAATTAAACTTTCATTATTCAGATAGGACTTTTAATTTTAATTGACTTTCCAATTTACTTTTATCATCAAATTTGCTTTTTTCTCTTGGTATCCTTAGTTTAAACTAAACATAGGTAGGCTCATATGCTAATTCCTAAGCCTTTGAGGGCTGCCTCTTATCACATGCTTTTTAAATCTCTTTTCAACACAAAGAGACAGAAAGTACACGTGGGCCATATAGATAACACTGTGTTCAGGCACAGGGGGTTATTTAAGATCTAGCACAAAACAATGCTAAATTTAAGACAATAGATAATAAACAGTCACAGTCATGTGATCAGGGAGCTGGAAGAAGGTTCCTAGATACAAGGTAATCACAGAGGTAAAAAGTATATTAATATAACTGTGCTGGTTGTGCAAAACTGGGGAATGGGTAATAAAGGGATTATCTATCTTTTAAAACGATAACAATTCTATGATTGACTGTCCCTTTAATGTGTGTAACATAACAGTAAATTGTATTTAACTGTTCAGTACAATGTCCTTTGTCACTTAATAGAAACTCCCCCCCCCAGCAAAAACACAACAAAATTTTTTAGTCATGCCATAGTACAGTTTATATTAATAAACTTCTAATGACAATAATAGAAGTAGTATTTTTACTGTAATTTATAGCTACTGTATATGGACACAGTCTTGTAAAGAAACACATTTAGGGCTAGATTACAAGTGGAGCGTTAATTTATTGCTTGCCCGCAAACGGACAAATTTGCCCGTTTGCAGTCCTGCAATAAATAACCAGCAATTACAAGTGACTGATTATTGCTTTTTTAATAAAATAACTGCACTAGGCAGTATTTTGGGGGTAAAGTTGACAGGAGTGGGGTGTTTGAAAAAAAAAAAAAAAAAAACGGCACTTTGAAGTGCCTTTACATTGTGGTCTATGGGAATTGTGTGTTTCCTGTAAATCTATATGTTTATGTGTATATACACATATTAACACATAAATATATATGTATATAATGATATATATTTATATTTGCTGCCATCGCTGCACGATTTAAACCTTTGCTTAGTTCTGAAGGCATCAGAACGAGGCTCCCATTGGAGCCTATGGAAGCGCGCTCTTGTGAGTTAAATGCTTCCTAGCAATGTGAACGCAAGCTCGGGTCCACATTGCTCTTAACTTGTAATACCAGCGCACATTAGCAAGCGATATTTTGCGCTCTACTTTTAATCTAGGGGTTTTGAAATTTGAAGAATTTGCTAAATGTCATCAGTGAAATTCATTGAACCAACTTCAAATGTCTTTATTAGAAGGATTATGGCAATGTTTCCTTAAACAGATGTTTTACCCACTGTTTTGAATGTGTGATTCGCACCAAATATTGAATATTACTTTCAAGCCAAATAACAAATATGTCATTGAATGACATATTTGACTCAATATTCCAATATTTGTTTCATATCTATCACATTTGAAACGGCTAAATTAATATTGTAATGTACATTTTTGTTATGTTAAAAATCAACATTGAATTGTTACATTAGTTGCTTTTGAATGTAAATGATTTAGACTTGCGATGTACACAAATTTGTCTAAATTGTCACAGCCGATGTATAATATGGAACAGTATATTGACTCTTTATAAATGATTATTAATTGTAATAATCATCATCATAACATTAAATCCTAATAAAAAAAACAAATATTACAATGTTAGTGTTCCATTTCAAATTTGCTCAAAACAAATTGTAACTTATTTTTTTAAAACATTTCCTGGTCCTTCACAATTTTTGCATGTATATGTTTCATTGACTGCATTAATGGCACTTTTGCACACATAAACAATACTGTTTGTACAGAAATACCTGAATTTGTTTTTCTATTTTTGTTCTCTATCCATATAAGTTGAACAAAAATCAGTGTGGCCCCACATTTAAAAAGGTTGGACACCTCTGAATTACAGAAAACTACAATCCCTGGGGCAATGTTTTAATAATGAAACAAAGGTCACATGCTAAGGGTTGAAATCACGACTGTCATTTAAAGAGGCAGTACGTGTTTTTTGCCCTATACAAGCATAAGCAAGATTGCTCAAGCATGTCTGGGGGCTGTTTTGATCAAATCACTGTTTTTAAGACTGTCCAGTAAAAGCAGTAACCTTTAAAATGGAATAGTTATTTTGGATGGTCTTGAATTGTTTGTCTCCTGAAACAAATCATGCATGATACATTGGTAAGAACAGACAACTATTCATTTTATACTGATAGCTACAAAAGTGGTTTGATTACTCTCACATAGTCATAATACAGATCTATACTGCGGTATGGTATCTTTTAGATGTTTGATAAAGAAAAAAAATATCAGAAAAAAATGTAAGTGTGGCACCCTTTAAAAACTGAACATTCGGAAACCCTTCTTGTATGACAAATATTATCTGACAAGATCCGTACAGCTATCTCTAATGAGAGTGTGAGTATGCTTCATATTATAATTTAGGAACTAGAGGGATCTTTCTTACTTTAGAGTTGTCTAAATGCTTAGTTAGTCTTTCCCATTATTATCATTCAGGTCTTACCAAGTACACTGCTTTGTAGTCCTTCTCTGTCCATATTTGCATACCACAGTCTTACCTGGCTGTATTTTAAAGGGCATGTTCTGAATCAAGTAGAGCATGATAGGAATAGTCGTTCTCTTGTCATTGGAAGTAAAATTCTAATCTTTAAGTGTATTATTAAAACTTTATACCAGTTCCCGTGTGGTCCAGATTGCGTCAGTCTACCTAGGTATATTAATTCACTAACTTCCTGACAACCATAGGTGTCAGATCAGTATTTATTGCTTTTACTTTTTGTCTTTCTTTTTCAATAGGTAGATATTACAGACAGATGGATAGATATAGATAGATACAGATAGATATAATATATACAAAATGCGCGTATACCTATACACACAAAATAAATAAATCTGGCTCTTAAAGGGACAGTCTACAACAAAATTGTTATTATTTTTTTTTAAAAGATAGATAACGCCTTTACTACCCATTCCCCAGCTTTGCACAACATTGTTATATTAATATTTATAACATTTAAACCTCTAAATGTCTGCCTGTTTCTAAGACACTACAGACAGCCTCATAAAATGCTTTTTTATTAGCTTTTTACAACAAAAGACTAATTCATGTGTGCCATAAAGATAACATTGTGCTCACCCTTGTGGAGTTGTGCATGACACAGCACTAATTGGCTAAAATGCAAATCAATAGATAATAAATAGCCATGTGATCAGGGGGCTGTCAGAAGAGGCTTTGATACAAGGTGATCACAAAGGTAAAAAAATGTATCAATATAAATAACCATGTTGGTTATGCAAAACTGGGGCATGGATAATAAAATGATTTTCTATCTTTCTAAACAGTAACATTTTTGGAGTAGACTGTCCCTTTAATTAGCCTGTTTTTTTAGATTTTGAACATTTGTAAAGGTTTGTTATAAGTAATGTCCAATTGCTAATAATTATTATACAGCTTATTTCCTTCTCAAACCCATTTTTCTAATTGCTTAAATACCATTGTTCACATTGAGAAGAATAAGACAAGTAAAACCATGTATACGTGTGTGTGTATGTATAGAACTACTGTATATATACTATGGATAGCTTTGCTCAAGGGGAAAAATAAATAAATATATATATATATATATATAAAATAAACTTTTTTTTACAAATCTTTTCGCCACAACGCCATGCTGTTTGTTAGATTTACCTTAGTACTGTAGTCTTTTGAGGAAGCCCATAATCTTAAAGGAATCATTTCTCAACTCATGGAAGGAAATTATTTTCCACTGTCAGGAGTCCCAGTTAATTTCATATCTAAACCAAAACCCATAAAAGAACAAAAGAAACCCCTTTTAAATGTTCACATTTATACTAAAAAAATGGTCTGGTTACAATCATTATTTTATGTGAGGAAACCAACACAGATGTTGGAATCACAATTTTTTTTTCATCATGTCACTGCTTCAAGGAATATTTTGCTGCTCGTTTACAGATAGTTGACAGAATTATGTCTCTTTGGCACAGTCTACAATAAATA